>NW_026526654.1:43020843-44220843 GCF_024362965.1 Panthera pardus
CTATATGGGTCTAACATACTAATAAGAAACATCTTCTATTGTTCTAAAAAGAAATTAAATGATAATCCTGAGAACCAATTAAAACACTGTCCTAGTTATAATAATAGATAATGCTAATAGCTTTTTTAAAAGTAGCTCAGTGTTTGTGGGTTTTTTTTTTTGTTGTTTGTTTCTTACTGTCTGAGAAGATTAAAAAAGTTACTTCTCAGTTTCAACACATAGAGTGAAATCTTGGCACTGAGAATTTCATGCAGTAGATATTTTGTATGGTTTATTTTTATGCTTTCTAATTCTTAACTTTTTTGTGGGTAAGTAACCATCTTAGCTTAGAAACAAATTTAAAAAAAACGAATAAAACATTAACCCATTTCCCTTTTAAGATGATCTGGTACCATTGTTGACTTATTATCTTTCTTTTTTCATTGCTGTTGAACGGAAATCCCTTGCACTACTGCTTATTGTATGTTTTGAATGGAGCTCTAATTTCTTTTCTGTAAAGAAAGGTTTTAAAAAGCGTGTTTTGTTCCTTTAAGTGTATGCTCAAATTTTAGGGGGAATAGCAAACAAAAATCTTTTGTTAAACAAAGAATGAAATGAAACAATTTAAGATAATTTCAGACATTGTTGTTTCGATACCATAATGAAGCTGAAAAACAGTTTTTCGTCTTCATATAATATTATAACAGTGCCCATGTTAGCCTGGTCAAATTAGATGAAATCAAAATAATCTGTCACCGTCTAATTCTCTCTCATAAGGCTAGCCTGACATATAGTAATAGAATTCTTAGGCCATTTTAGGCCTTGGAAGTGGGTATTCAGTGACTACTTGTTGAATTTATGAGTGAATAAGTCTAAGAGTAAATTATATTCATGCCCAGTAATAAAATGTTAAGTCCATTAGTCTGGGTAGAATCTTGGATTTTTTATTATTTAAAATTTGCTCATTAAAACTGAAAAGAATGAAAATGAACTTGTACAAAGTTATCTTTATCTTACATTTTTAAAAATTCATAAGCAATTTAATATTTCCAGAATAAGTTTTTCCTAAAATTATTATTTCCTAAAATGTATGCTTGTAGTAGTTATGTACATTATTTTGAGAAAAACATGTCGTAACTAAGAGTTAAGATATAACCCAACTGTTAGAAAAATTTATATTTAATAATTTAACAATTGTGCCCTTTTTCTCTGCTGGTAATGAGAATGGTATGGGAGCTCTTGCACCAAATATGAAGTTGAAATGTGGTGATTTTTCCTGACTTTGTTGCTAGGTATTTTCACTCCTCCGGATTACGATCATGTTGAGTAAAGGTTGGAATCATGAAATTGTAGAATTGTGGGGCTGGAAAGGATATTTAAACTAATTTATTCAAAATCTCTTTGCTTTATAACTGAGGAAGATGAGACCCATAAATGTAGGATGGGTCAAGCCAACAAAATGAATAGTTTTTTTTTTTTTAATTAAAAAAATTGTGATTTTAGATGAATAAGCTATTGTATTTACTCAGTTTTAAGTAGGTAACGCATTGCATACTATGCTTGTCTTTTAGAGATTTTATGTAAAATTGCCATTCATTTTTGGGTTCTTATGGCCTCTTTTCTGCTCCATAAAGCACTTGTTTCACTGGATTTTAACAACTGTGTCTGTCTCTCCCAATAGGATGAAAATGTCTTTCTAGCAGAGGCTTTGTCTTACACTGTTGTGTACTTTTGTACTCTCAACTCTAATCACAATGACTGTCACAGAGCACTCCTTCAACTACTTGGGGAATGAGTAGTATCTCATAGCAATAAGAGAAAAATTAATAAGCACTCCAGTAATAAATCTTGCACCTATTAAATGTATGATTAACAAAGATCAATATGTGTTCCATTTTTCTCCCCACAGTCTCCAAACGTCCACAACTACCCCGATATGGAAGCTGTTCCCCTGTTGCTAAATAATGTGAAAGGGGAGCCGCCGGAGGACTCGTTATCTGTAGATCACTTCCAAACACAAACTGAGCCAGTGGACTTGTCGATCAACAAAGCCAGGACATCCCCCACAGCCGTTTCATCCTCCCCAGTTTCCATGACAGCATCTGCCTCCTCGCCTTCTTCAACTTCAACCTCTTCATCGTCGTCTAGTCGTCCAGCCTCATCCCCAACTGTTATAACATCAGTATCTTCAGCATCGTCTTCGTCAACAGTATTAACTCCAGGGCCCCTTGTCGCCTCCGCGTCTGGTGTGGGAGGCCAGCAGTTTTTGCACATTATCCATCCTGTACCGCCTTCGAGTCCCATGAATTTACAGTCTAACAAACTGAGTCACGTTCACCGCATCCCTGTGGTGGTACAGTCGGTGCCTGTTGTCTACACAGCTGTGCGGTCACCTGGAAATGTGAACAACACTATTGTAGTGCCGCTTTTGGAAGATGGGAGAAGCCATGGCAAAGGTAAGGGACACAAGCGAAGCCTTGATTTATTTCAGCGCTAGAGGTAACTATTCTTTTATTCAGTGAGCAGATCCTAAATCGTATACAACTACACCATATCCAGAGAAGTTCTGTGCACAACACCACAGAGACCCAGCTGATCAGCCATTCAGTAGAGCAGTTTAAAAGAACTAACTGCATGTTTGCATAAGTTTTTGCTTCAGTATTATTGAGTCTGTATTTTTATGTACCAGGTCGTTTAACGTTAGAATTCAAATATCTTAATTTGCAAAATAATGTTTACCTTCAAGTGCTCAGATGGAGAGGACAGTCTATACTTAGCGTAAGTGCTTGTAAGTTGAGTTGCCATTAAAAGAATTCTGAAGTTAGGCGTTTGACTCCAAAAGCTCCATGTAGCTTGAGTTCTTACCTTAGTGTAAGTTATTGTCATTTCAAGTAACAGGATGATTCGGTATGATGGAATATTTCAAAATGCAGTATTAAAATTCCCTTCTAGGATTTAGAAGGCAGGACGATGCTTTGTGTCTATTTAATACTCTAATAATACCGACTTACCTAATTCTATATGGCTGTTAGGCAGTTGATCATTAAATTACTTTCCTATTGCTGAGCTCTTATTTTTTCCAATTTTTACTAGAAGGAATTATAGTAACATCATGCTGCTGAGTTTATCTTCCTTTGTCATGAATCTGAAAACTAAGTCACCCTTCTGTAGAAATGTAAAATACTGATCACCATTGACTCATTCCCTCTTAAACTAAGTATCTCTGTATGTATTTTGTCTATAGGACCAGGAAACGATGATGAGTTAAGACTTAATGTTGTATTACTTTTTGCTTTGATACCGTATTACTACTAAATATACGTTGATACCATATTTTAGCACATAATTAAAAAATGACCAATGACTACATAAACACCGCCTTCTCATAAAATGCTAGTAAACATGGATTGTTATAGTTCTTATAGAAGGCAGGATTCAGTGCATAGAAATAGCAGTTGATTGCGAAGTTAGAGAAGTTTTTACAAACGTTCACTACAAAACTGTGCATTCATCTTTGGCAAGTTATTGTTTTATCTGCATCGAGTTTCTTCATAGCCACAAAATCAACTTTCCCTTCTCAGTATTACCAAGTGAGAAAATCACATGATTCATAGCACTCAGAGATTTTAGACTGCACACTTGAGATGCAGACATTCTGATCTTATCTGGCAACCTCTGTCTTTTGTGCTGTTATGGGGAAAGGCCAGGAACTAGTCCCACCACTATCATAGTGAATAGGTAGATGAGGGAGTCTTTTCTTGGATTTTACTTTAGTTTGACCCCCCTCTGGTGTTACTAATACTCCTGATCTAAAGGAGCTAACCAATTTGAATAATAACATAACTGAAGGCCACATTAGGTATTTATTTTCTTTTGTAATTTAAAGATGTGTTTATAAATTATTTAAAAATCAGGAATTTTTAAATAGAACCTTGCACATTATATTACTTTATATTACTTTATGTGTGTGTATGTGTATACCATAGAATCCAACCCTTGTGCCATACCCATTAAGGGAAATATTTCTTTAATTATGAAGTTGATTGATGAGGATTTTAATTTTGTTCATGACTTCTTTTTTTTAATAATTTTCATGTACTAATGAAGGAAACAAAAGAGAGATCTCTTTTATTTGATATTATCCTTTTATGGGAGAGGTTATTTTTATTTTTATTTAGGGTGATTAGTATAGAAAGTATATTGCCAAAATTATTTTCTGGAAACTGTGTCTCTGCAGAAGAATTTGGTTAAGACTCACGGTATAATTTGCTCTCAAGTGTATTTGTTAGTTTCGTGCAGTGTTTTTTACTCATTAGTCTTCTCATGTCAAGGAGAAAAATTGATACAATCATAAATCCCCTGGACTGTGATATGGACATTAGGAGCATGAGATTCCAGATCAGGAATCTAAAATCTTGGCACCGTCACTTACTGCTTTAGATGGGAAGTTTTCTTCAGTGATTAAATGGGGATAATAACATGATCTATCCGTGAAGATTACTGGGGAGATTCAGTAAGAGCTTAATGTCTAGATTAATCAACTATCAATAAAATGTTTGTAATTATATATCATTATAACCTCCTCTCCAAAATACTTGAAGTAGTAATATTGAGAAGTTTTTTTTTCTGTCTTATAAACATGAAGTTGGAAGGAAAAAAAAAATGACTGAATTTACACATGAAAAACTGCTCCCAAGAACTTAGTATAGAAATGCTTCTCAAAGTCATTACTACAGCAGGTTATAAGGGATGAGAGTTTACTATGAGAAATTATCTGGAAACATCCCCTATTTTCTATTTTTATTAGTTTGTATTAAGTTTTTATAATCACCATATTATACAAATATGGCTGTGGCATTTTCTAAGTTTTTTTTTTATTTTTATTGTTTACCTGATTAATTAGATGATGGTAAAACTGTCTAGTGGAGGAGGCCTGCCTACCTCACAGAATGAATAAAAGAAAGGGCATTTCAGTAATTCTTCAGGTCTTTATTTTGCACATTTGCAGTTGCAGCCGGGCACTGGGCCAGCATTGAAATGGCTGAGTGATAAAGGGAGCCCTTTTCCATTCCCACGTAGGACTTGTATATCTGGTAGGGATAAGCAAAAGAAAATACGGTAGGGGAGTTGGGTATGCAAAATGCTAATAATACAATTACAAAACTAACTCATATAAATGCAGATGATTGTACTGGCTAATTATTTTTAAAGTTGTTACAACACATCTGGTCTCTGATAGAGAAATAGTTTACCTTATCATATGTTACATTACACAAAGAACTGTGAATGTACCTATCCATGTTATAAGTTGACGTATTATAAACCGAGTCATTTGTCCATTCAAGTATTTATAGAGCATCTATCATGTAACAGGCGTTTTTTGGTACCATGAATGCAGTGTTGAACAAAACAGATGCTGTTTCTATCTCAGAGTGCTTATAGTCTACTGGGAGGTATCGACATTAAACAAAAAATCATATAATTGATAATTACGGACATTCTGTGCTTAAGTTGGATTAAAACATAAACCACTCATGGATTTGCCCAGGGGAGAGAGTTTAATTATAATTTCAGGTAGAGAAAGGTGTATTTGATGAAAGTATTTTCACAGTGGGTGTTATATATGATTAGAAATGTTTCTACCAGGATGCTCAGAGGGGGTGGTTAGGGTTTAGGGATGTGGTAGGGTGAAACCTCCACCCGACCTTGCTTGACTAACAGCAGAAGGATGTGAGAAAGCTTTCCAGTGAGGATAAAAACCCAGCCCATGCAAATATTTAAGGAATATTGGTCTAAAAGAATGGCAAGTTGTTAGCTAGCCGTAGGCTCTGACATATCTCAGTTGGGCCTTGAATGTGATGTATGATCTGAAGAAATATGGCATGCTCTCTGGAAGGTATAGCAAACGAACACAGGTTAGGCTAGAGAAGCCAGATGTCGGAGCAGGTCTGAGGAATGTCTGGGGAAGACATTTTTTCTCTTAATACCAAAAGGACAAAGAAGTTAGCCCCCAAAGCGATTGTACGGAGAAGGGGAGCTCTCTATATAGAGGGAATAGCCAATAGACTGATCTCACCCGAGTTTTGTTACTATGTAATTTGAGACACATTATTTATAAACAAGACCCTAAAGGGATTATTTGACCTCATAAAGGAATTTCAGTCCAGCCTGGAGAAGTTTTTGGTAGATTTCCCAGGAGATTTTCATTAGTTTTTACAGATACTTAGTAGCAGAAAAACATAAGGGTCATAACAAATCACAAGCAAAGTTGTTCTTAGTTTGTTATTGCCTGGATGAAGGCAAGTTTAGGATTGTTTCCTTCCCTCCCTCCCTCCCTTCCTTCTGAAAAAAACTATATGCCAAGTAAAATTCTGAGAATTGGGGTTCCAAGATGAGCAAGTGCCTGCTGTCATGGACCTTACTTTCTAGTGCAAGAAACAAACAATGTATGTCAGATGGTGTAAGAACTATGAAGAAAAATAAACCATGATAAGGGGATGGGAAGTCCAAAGAGAGAAGTGCAGTTTTAGGTATAACCGCAGAAGGCCTATCTGAAATATAAACCATGATAATAGTACCTGAGGAAGACCTCTACAGAAAGAACTCCTAAGTGTAAAGACCTGAAGCATGAGTGAGCATGACTGGTTTGGGGAGGAAGTACAAGGCAGCTGGTGGAACAGGAGGGAATGGGCAGTAGGAGAGCAGGCCATGAGCAATTGGAATAGCAATAGGCCAGGTCATGTATGGCATCAAAGAACATGGTAAGGTCCTTGTCTATCTTCCTAAATATGATAGGAAGCCATTGGAATGGGAGCTTTGAGCAGGAAAGTGACATGACTACTTTTTACATTCTTCCTTTTATAAGAATCACTAAGACACTGCTTGAAGAGGACTGCGAATTGCACATTTGGCAAGGACGGGGTTGTTGACACAGACGATGTGTCATTGGGAGTGGTGGGGACAAAGGACTGAATGAAGTGAGTTCGCTTTCAGATGGGAGGTGAGGGGGTGAGGGAAGACTGAAATTCTAGGCAGCTCTTTGCAGTAGCTCTGCAGGAAAGAGTTGTAGAGAAATGGATTGATGGCTGGAAAGGCTTTTAGGCTCTCGAGGGAGGGATTTAAAAAAGGAGATATTATAACCTATTTGTATACTATCAAGAATAATCCAATAGAGAGTCGAAAATGGGTAATTCTAGAGAGGGAAGAATTGTAGAAGGAAAGTCTTAATTGCATGTTAGTTCCTTATATTATACTGTGGAAGTAACCTACATCTTGCAGTAATTAATATGAATTCTAAAGTCAACTTACTGGATTGGCAGAATATTTAGAAAAAAAAAAAAGATACATGATGGAAAATGAAAGGAAATGCAAAAACAGCAGATAATGATCTAGGGTTGACAATGAAAAGCAGACGAATGAAAGTTCAGTACAATTTGGGTTCATTGAAAATTATAAAAATGATACCAGAATTCATATCAGACATTTCTCATTCATCACCTAGTGGAAAGTAAAGAATAATTCAAGACAAAATATAAACTCCAAATAATTTGCATTTGTCACTTAAAAACTACTTTTTATATTTGAGTATTAATAGATGTTACACTTTAGAAATTCACAATACTTAAAGAGCAATACCATAACCAGTCTGTGAAAACCCAGCTAATAAGCCAGAAAAAAGTGGACGTATCTCCTCCCTCCCTTGTCCCAGATGGTCCTTTTCTCCGTGTAGCTGAAGAAACAGGTAATAGCACCATGATGCCCAGGAATGAGGGTCAGGCGAGGGCGTGATTGATCCGGGGCTTTGGAATAATCAGAACTGAAAAAGCCTCATGCAGCAAGGTGGGTACTTCACCGTTGCCCAGTTTTTCTCCTTGACCACTATCCCATTCTTCTGTCCATGTGACCATCATAAATAGATTGCCTAAGGACCAGAGTTTGGCTCCAGTTTCCTGTGCAGCCACATTTTCTCCCATACAAATGCAATCCCAACAGTGCAGTCTGCCAGAATTTTACACAACATATTTATTGCATTAAGACTATTTTTAATGGTGTCATACTTGAAAAACAACTTATTATGGGTGATGAGCACATTATTCCTGACAAAGCAGTTATGCTATTAGATCCTTGAGTAGAAAGTACTTTTTTCCCTAGAATATCTGAGTAGATTGTGTTGATACTGCTGTAAAGAAACCAACCCCATTTCGGCATGTACTTCCTTTGGTCATCTTTTTTAAGAGTGGGTTTTTTTGTTTTTTTTTTTTTTGGATGCAGTGAAGAATCCTCCAAAAATATACTGTATTTTCCTAGCACTCATTCAGGAGTTTCAAAGGGATGTGGTCGTGGGCAAATTTGAAATACTCACACCCCATTTTCTTCCCTACAAGCTGTTGCTTTTCTCAGCAGCCAACAGGAAGAAGCCACAAGTGTATTTTTAGTCCTGTGCCATTTCTATTTGTGAAAGGAAATATGGTCATTGCAGTGATTGCTGCGAAGCTAGTTGGAGAGGATGACTCTACTTCCCCTGACCATTGAGTGTGGCTATAGTTTTGCTCCCATGAAACTCCCCATTTTCAGATCTCCACATCTTCCATTGTCTGCTGCTGTCACCTCTCTCACTTGGTGGTGTTAAAGATGTCTTATTTCAGGTGATGATCCGTCTGTCACGGACTCGCTTCCTCTGTCTCCCGTACACATGCATGTCCTCTTTTCGTTCACTGTTCAGTGGAATCCGGTGTCATCTGTCCATATGACCAGAATAGTGCCAGGCAGCTGACCTATGCCTGTGTGTATGGTTGTCTTCTTGAGTGATCGAACTACCACAGCATCCTTTGGCAAATGTATTCTTCTACTTATGCTTAATTATGAGCACTTCTAGATAGAGATTCATAGTTGAGGTCTGCATTTGGTTTTTGTTGACAAACCATTTAGTTACTTATGTTCTTTCATTAATATATATTTTTTAATGCTGCCTTTTGGGAAGTGGGACTGGCATGTCACTGACTTTGGTTTATTATTCTTAAATAGAGACTTTGATAGGACTTGAGTGTTTCACTACTGTTATTAAAAGTAAAAGCAGGAACTTGTTAAAGAGTGAGAAAAGCAGGCAGCTAATACTAATGAAAGACTGAGTTGTAAATAGGAGTTCAGAATATTTTATACAGATGCATAAGTCATTGTGTTTATGTGATTTTCAACAAGGAGTAGAAATTTATCTTTATCTTCACTTCTGGGCATGTGCAAGAGCTTGAATAGCTTCCTTCAAAAAAAAAAAACTGGCTTCTACTGTTCTTGTTGATCTGAAATACTGCAGTCTTCTAATTCCTCTGCTTCTTCTGGCATAGACTGGTTTGGTTCTAAGAGTTGACAGTAATAACTAGGTCACAGAGAAGGCAGAAATTGTCTAAACTATTGTAAGAGAATTAGCAGAAAAGAGAAAACTCTAAGTAAGCTCCTTGTAAACTGTAAAATGTCGAAGAGTGAGTTTGATTGGCTTCGCCGCACCACCCCGCCCCCAACCTGCCCCCACCACCTCAGTTAAATAAAAGAACAAAGGGGAAACAAGAGAAAAAGGAGAAAGTAAGGAAACTGGGTGGAATCCACATTGAGAGAGAGATGAGACTTCACTCAGAGGTCGATATTACCTAGGGAGGGGAAGATCTAAATCAGAAAAATCATCTATTAAAGTAGTTAAAGTAAGAGGTTAACAAAATGGTCTTTGTATTCATTCTATTACAAACTGTTAGCTACCACAGCATTTTTAACCTGTTGGATAAGTTCGTTTTTTAATACAAAGATTGAATTTATGTTGAAATGAATACATGCTTAAATATGATATTTTACTAATAAATATTCTCATGCAGTTGCTACATTCATTTTTCACCACACCTGAGAAGCTTCTCAGGTGATATTTAATACGTTGAACATTAGGTATTGGGTTTTGAAATACAATAGCTTTCATTTCCTTTGCGGTTTCATTTTTTAGAAACAAATTTTTTCTCTTCTGAAACATATGAAGTTATCATATATAATAAATATAAAAGTATAGTTCTCACTTAAATATAAAGCTTTTGATTTCAAATAGTACAGGTGCTAGCATGCCAGAAGGAAGTTCTTACTTTGCGTATTAGATTGCAGGTATTTATAGAATTATTTTGATGGTTTTTGAATGTATATACTCATTGCAAGAGACCTTTGGAAACCTATCCAGCCATCTAAATATATCTGCATATCAAATGACTCTTAAGACCTATAGTAACAAATGAAGAAGGAAGACCGTAAGATCTAAGAGGGAAACTTGGCCTTAAAATTATTGCTGGCACTATTTTAAATTGGCCTTTTAATTATTTACAACTCTCTGGCTGTAGTTTCTCTTCCTTATTTTTTCTTATTCCCTTAATAATACTTTTTCTGTTCCAAGCTCTGTAACTGTTTTCTCAGTTCTTTCTCTTTGCCTGTTCTCCATTGTTAATTGAGAATTTGATTAACTGATATTCTTTGTGTTCTTTAGAAACGAACAAGATGATATTTGCCTATCTAATAAATAAAAGAACTACCAATTTACAGAGTAATAATCACATACTCGATTTTTCTCCAGCTACCTTTAAATTTTTTTTTAATGTTTTTATTTATTTTTGAGACAGAGAGAGCATGAGTGGGTTAGGGGGGTGAGAGAGAGGGAGACACAGAATCCAAAGCAGGCTCCAGGCTCTGAGCTGTCAGCACAGAGCCTGACACAGGGGTCGAACTCACGGACTGTGAGATCATGACCTGAGCTGAAGTCAGACGCTCAACCGACTGAGCCACCCAGGCGCCCCTCCAGTTATCTTTATATAGAGGGAGATATGCTACCCTGATTGACCAGTTGTATGTGCTCTTCATGACCAGTGGCTTCACCATCTTTTTTCTTCTACCTGTTAATTCATTTATTCAACAGATTTTTATCGAACTGATTATATGGCCAAGAATATCCCCTGCTCCCAGATATGGAGATTTTTCAAATAACTCCTCTTAAAAGTCAGCTCTACTTTACAGCACACTGAAGCACTATTGTTCATACTGTGGGTGTTTTTCCTGTTGATGAATCTTGAAATCAATTTGGTAGTTCATAATCAGCAGTTTTAAAGAAATAAAATGGAGATTTCTTAAAAATCTGAGCATATCACCCAAATAAATGTTATATCATGAAACTTTGTTGAGTAATCTATTAATTTACATACATGTGAATGTGGTACTGTAAGAGTGTATGTGTGTGCACTGAGTCATGTTGAGATATGTATTTCTTGCTGTGGTTCCTGTCCAGAAAGCTTGAAAAACACTGCAGTGGATTTCTCACCTTTGCCTCAGCCCCTTTCTTCTTCCTTTCTCCTTCCTGCACCTCCTGCATACTCTCAAAGTATCTGCCATGGCTCCACAAATTTTTTCTCTGCCTCTCACTCTTCACTTCCTTCCATTTACTTATCTTCCTTCTCCCTGTTGGTCTTTTCTGTCTCTCCCCACTACTCACCATTCTACCTATTTCTGAATCTCTGTTCCTTTTTTTCATCTGTATCTCACCAAATCACCAATCCTAGAACTGTAAATTATGGAACTAAGCCACTTATGTTGAAAATGACAGTCTTTGTACTGCCATCTAGTGGTAGAACTTAAAAGAAAAGCAAGAGTCTACAGCCTAATTATTTTGATTGCTCCCAGATTTTCCCGTCTAGCTTAGGGTTGTGAGGGAATACAGTGACCATGCCCTTTTCAATTAAAACTTGAACCTAAATTTGAAACATAATTTACCTACTTCATTTTTAGAGCTCTAGTATATGAAATACATACTTTTTAGAAGAGACTATATTTAATTTGGACAAGGAAAAAAAAAAGTGTGGCTCCTACCCACTTGTCCCACTTTCCGTCTTGTAGATTTGTATGTGACTTCTGTTTAGTAGAAATAAAATGTTAAACTCTCTGTGTATCTATGCTTGTTTTTTTTTAAACTATGGTTTATGTTTGTTGGATAAATGGAAACATACATATGCCAACTTGTGTGCTACTAACAAGTTTTGCTGAATGTCATAGAAGAAAAATAAAAGATAAGTGGAGAGTTATTTCTGAGACAGCAAGAACTCAAGAAGACAAAAAATAGAATTTGGTGAAACTGGAATAACTTGGAGAATTCATTAGAGGAACTTCCTCCTCAGTAACTAGGGGCTTAGAGGAAGTTCAGTAGAAACAGGGTAGAATTAGAAAGATAATCTCATGGTATATGGGTTTCTCAGTTTCCTGGGGGAAAGATAGACTTATTGGGACATAATGGGGGTGAACCACACTAAGAATAAGCTCCTCAGTTGACAAAAACAAGTTGTTTGTATGTGTATGTATGTTTACGTAAACATAAGTTTATATGTGGTATATACTGCTAGATTAAAATAGGTTGGGATCTCCCAAAATCCATGTAAGCTTCATTAGCTACTGTTTTCCCAACACATTTCATTGTGCCTAACACTAGTTAGTGCTCAGTAAATATTTATTGAAGATATGAATGAACAAATGAATAAATTAATGTAGTCTGACATATGTACAATGTTTTATTCGAGATGCTAAGGAGTGCTGTGGCAGTGTTGGTCTATAGTCCTAAACCCTAACCATAAAAGGATGTCTCATGTCCAAGAATGGCTCATGTCCCACCTACCGTTTCCATGGCTTTCCGTGATGACAAATCTACCTTTGTCCATACACTTTCCTTTCCCTGGAAGGCCCTTTCTTTCTCTGGCAAAAGACCTGGCATGCAGAAAGAAAGAAAGAGAGAAAGAAAGGGTGGGGAGAGGAAGGGAGGGAGGGAAGGAGGAAGGAAGGAAAGAAGGAAGGAAGGAAGGAAGCAAGCCAGCCTTTTTTTCTGGAAAGGTACATACTAAATTATAAGGCAAGTATATATATATGTATAATATATATAATTATATGTATATATTATACATATATATACATTATATATGTACATATGTACATACATATACATTATACATATATATATGAAATTTTATTTATGTGTGTGTGTGTGTGTATATATATATATATATATATAGGCTCAATATATTTGACTCAATATATAACATAACGTATAACTATATTATAATGATATCTGTATCATTGTGTTACTGCCTTATCCAGTGTCTGGCGTTCAATAAACAGTTAAGTGTTTGCAGACTGAATGAAAACCATTCCCAAAGCTGTTACTATTTTATGTCATTGGGCCATCTGCAATTCCCTGGCATTCTTGAGCATATTGCTGTTTCCAAATTTGTTTTATTTCATAGTACTTAATGTTAAAGAATGATATTTGGTGTACATTATAGATGCTTGCTGTGATTTTGATTTTAATAGTTTCTAGAATTGAGCCCCCGTGGGTGAGAAGTATTCATATGACTTCAACATGTTCTTAATGAAAAGATATTGCCGTGTGAAAATTATAGTCAGTTCTTATTTATCCTTTTACCCTCAGGTAAAATATTTTACCTGTGAAACTAGGATAAATAGTGTCTTTGATTGGAGCCAGGCAATTAATAGAGTCTGCTATAGGTTTCTTATATAACAGTAACACCAATTTCATTTCCTAGTCAGGAAGAAACAATTATACCTCCTACCCCACTGCAGTTAACCATGTCAGCATCGTAGTACCATAAAATCTCAATAAAATCTGAAAACTGTGGAGTATGGATAATCCCACTATAAATTGTAATAAAAATTACCCCTCCAAACTCTATATTCTCTCCATTAAGTTCATAGACACTGTCTCTTTGTACATAAAGTTTTATGAAATAAATCGACCAGTTCCCCCGTCCTTACCAGATAGCATGCTGTTTTGATTTAAAAGCTGATAATGGTACAATCAGATTTTGGTGTTCGCAGTGCATTTTAAAAACATAAATTTCATCTAACGAACCTTAAGTAGAAGGAAAATGCTACTTTTATTTGCACTACGCAGTGAATATCTCTTGGTGAGAAAGAATAAACGACATATTTACCGTGGTGGGCCTATTTGTTGCAGCCATAAAACAAAGATTTGGTTTCCTGCCACAGATCTCTAATCTTAAAGGTATATTAAGCAAACCCGAGCACAAACCTGAAACAGCTTTGTCTGAATTGTTTCAAATCTGTGTTGAGAAGGAATTGTCAATTTTGTGATTGCATTTTTGTCCCCCCCGTGCTAAATCCAAGGGCTCCCTAATCATTTCTGGTGTGGCCTTTGTCAGGAGTGGATGCTTTAAATCAGTCCTCTATAAACACAGAGCCCTTTAAGACAGAGGAACCATTCGAGAGACCTAGGTTGTAAATCCCCAGAGAACATGAATTAGACTCTAGACAAAGTCATCTGTTATAATGAAGGTAGAGTAGGTCGCATTTGAGGTCGAAAGTTAAAGAAGCATAAGGTTTTGCTACTCAGAGTAGATGGAAGTGTTCCAGACCAGGAAAAGTGAACAATGAGGGCAGAGAATGGAGGGGACATAAAGAATAAAGAATCGTGTGGTTTTACTGAATTGTAGGCTGTAATGCACTCATACACACATACGTCGCCTAGAATATAAAACACGTACCGCTTGCATGATATATGCTACGAATTACTTACAGAAGAGGATCTGAGATCCTTTCTCTGAAAAGTAAAACCTTTTAGCTCTTAGTTTAGATATACTTCTTACATCCTTTGTGAACGTGATTTTCCAGCTGGGCATAGAGAGAAAGTAGCGAATAAACTGCAAAGGAAAAATAGCTGAGAGGAATATTTCTCAATTTTTATTTTTATGACTTGGATCCCCTGAAATGTTGTCTCAGTAGATGTTTTCATGTTTTCCCAGTGGCCACAAGAATGCTGTAGCTTTTCACTTTCTGTAGTTTCCCTTAATAAAGGAAAATAGACCGACTGGTTTTGCATTACCAATCTACCAATGCTCCATACCCTCGGAGATTCTCATATGCCAGCCCCCTGCCCAAATTAGGAAACTCCCTTTAGTAGGTGAGCTGAGAGCAAAAAGTGGCACCTAACAAAGAAGGTGTGAAAATTATTATTAAAATAAGAACTTGAAAAATTCCAGCAAGGTCTTTTGGGATTAGAGTAAATAGGCTCACACAGCTCTTTAGTCCTTGGAGATAATACTTTATTACAGCACAATAATTGCTTTTGAAATAATGACCATTAGTAATGAAAGAAAGGTTAAATTATGGTCAGTCTATTTGAACTAGGCAACAAAGAAAGTAGGTAATAAATCTTATACAGATATTTATTAAAAATCATTTAAATAATTAACCTTTATTGAATGCCTATATGTTCTTTGTGCTTTACATACATCATCTTTAAGTCTTACAATAACCGATGTATGGGTATTAGGGCCTGTCTTTTACAGATAAGAAAACTGAGACTCATGTCCCTTCCTCTGCTCCTTATAAGGAGCACAGCTTCTTAGTGATAGAGCCTTCAATAAAATCAAAATATCTTAATGCCCTCAAGCTACTGGCCATAGTTGGACTTGATGCTTAAAGAGGTATGCCTGGGTTATGTAGAAAATTCATCAGTATAAATCCAATTCTATCTTTTTTCAAGTTAGATATGTTGTATTTTTAAGGAATGTTAATTTTTGTCAAGGCTTAAAATTTGTTATGTATTAAATCTATAGCTCTGTATCTGCCTATCTATAAGTTGCATGAAGTAATTCCATGTTGCTAAATATTGGCATTACCGTATTCTGTATTTTCATTTGTCCAGCATCTCGCAGCATTGAAAACAGCCTCGAGCTGTAGGTTAACATTTCTAGGTGTGGGGGAATTTTGTCAAAGTGTGGTTCACTGAGTTTCAGAGATCGACATCTCTGTCACTTTTAGACATATCTGGTCCCTGCCTGGAGCTCTCTTGAGCAGAGAATTGGTTCGACAGACATATACAACACAGACATGCCTGTTCTGTCTTGCCTCATTTGGGGTCATGGTTATTTTCTGAAAAACACAAATGGAAGCCACAGAATAAAAATGCAGCCAGCATTTATTATTACTGTTATAATTATATTTATTTTTCTTAGATTAATGAGTTCAATAAAATTCCAAGCGCTAGCCAATAGCTAATAATCATTATAGCATTACAGTTTTAGAATTATCCTAGCTTATACAGCAGATGTTCCAGAATGCCTTTTTTAAAATTGGAAAATAAATTCCATAAAATGTGTGTTTGGTTACAGAGAATAGCTTCATAGTAAGATCTGACGTTTTCCCATTTTTGTTTCTCTTCAGAGTCTCAAATAGTATCTTTTCTATGTTTTTTGTAGATCTCATTTTATTAGGTGTATCAAAGAGTAAAGTACCTTATATGCTGTCCAGAATTGATTGGTATCGTGATATGGGATAGCAGGTATTTTCCAACACATTCTCAAAGTGACGGTTATAATGGAACAGAATCCATTTATCATCCAACAAATGAGCACTAACTGGTGAGGCACTTCTTGCTTAATGGCGTTGTTGTACCCATTGGTATAATCTACAGTAATCAAGGTGGTATAACCTCCAATTACATGTTTTATCGTCTCATTATCCACCTTGCAAGTAAAATAACGACTAACAGGCCCATTTCTCTCCTTCCTTGGCCACTTGTGATCATTTTTTATAGTAATCATCATCATAAGCCCCTCATACTAAAAAATAACCCCCTTTCAACTGTAACTTAAATCAGCTTTAACTGTGTAATTTTCTATATCTGATATAAATGGAAGATTACAGCTTTTTCAGTTTACAAGCCTAAATAAGCCACTGAATGGTTTATAGCTATTTTTCAGGGTTGTGCTCTGTATTTCTAACTACGATAAACATTGGGAGTAGAATTATCCTTCCTAACAGCAGAGTAAGCCATCACAGACTCCTGTACTACTTGATAAGATTATACCATTGCTTTTTCACAGAAGATGTAAGGAGCATCAGCCATATTGTTACCATCAAGCCAGTGGGTGATTTGTGTAGAGGTCTTGAATATTTGTAGGCTACAAGATGCAGTGGCCATCTCCTATCCGGGCATGCTAGAGTAGGCTCAAAGAACACCTTGGTGTACTATACCTTATTTACGCATGTATATATAAATGCACACACGTGAACATACACAGACACGTGTATTTGTGTATACATGTTCACACGTTAAAACTGATACCACCTAGAAACTATTGTACTTTATAAACTAAATGAAATTGGTTGGCTTATCATAAACTTATTTATTGCCTATGGTATGCCATTTATATGGAGGAAAAGTCTTCATATTTATTATTTAAATTATTTATTATTTAAATGGGATGATTATAGCACCGATCTGTTTTCTTTCTTGCTTTCTTTTTATCAAAACCAAACCAAACCAAACCCTGAACTTCCAGTAGTGTTACTGAACGGTAATAAAAACATTTGAGCTGCTTTTATTAAAAAACAAAAACTTAATCTCCATTTTTTTTAACCTTTTGCCTTATACAGGAATTGTTCCATGTTTTCCTATTTGTTTACTTAGCCATTTGATTCAGTGCACGTATATGATTCAGCCACATTTACGATGCACATATGATGCCCACAAGAAGCTTATAGCTGAGTGAATGGAGGAGGCAAAGCAGCTATAATGGGAAGTTCTGTCACACAGATAAGTGTAGACACACAGAGGCCGGTCACAAAGGAAGGGGCACAAAGCTCAGTGGTTGGGAGGGGTGGTGATCATTTCAGAAGGATTTTTCTTAGAGGACAGTGTGTGCTTGCCTTATCCACATAGGTAAAAGGAAGAAGGAAAGGCATTTAAAAAAAAAAAAAAGATGCAGAATCCTGGAAATATGAAAGAAGGAGTTATTGTGTGCCAAGCTGGGGCATCTATATGAACGGGATGCTACAGGGGCGAGCGCTTGTAAGTCGGTGGGTTAGCATATGGGGGCAGGTGAGAATTTGCAAAGGCCCACCCAGAGACAGTGCCAGTGCAAATCCAGTGGACAGAACTTGTTGCCCAAATGGATGTTGAGGACAAGGGAGAAGATAAATGTAGAGAATTCCCAAGTTCTTGTTTTGGCAACTGCCACATGTTGAGAAAGGTTAGTGGAAAAATGTATGAATTGAAAGATGGTACTGAGAATTTTACCCAGGAAACAACATAAAGTGGAAAAATCAACAAAAACAACAACAGAAAAAGATGCGAGATATGAATTGACGTGTTCCAAAGTTGATCTAAAAGGATGTGTATAAAATAGGAGTAGGTAGAACCTGTTACTCAGAAAGCAATATTCAGAGAAATACGGGGATTTGGAAAATTAGGGAAGCCATGACTCTTAGAATATAGTTGAATCAGTAAAGATAAATCCGCATCTAGACACACAGCCCTGAAATTGGCAGGCATGAGTCCTAAAGAAAATCTCAAAAGTTTATCAACAAAGGAATTAAAGAAAAACAAAGACTGTCAACAGCAACAACTGCCAGAGAGCAAGTCAGTCATCTCTTCAGAGGACTGAGTGAGGGATCCTGGAATTCTCTTCTCAGCTAGATTCACTTGCCAGCAAAATAAAATTTATTTCAGGCATATGTTGGCTAAGAGTTTACCACGCACACAAATTTGCTGAAAGAACTTAAGGGTATGCTTTTGAAGAAAGAAAACCCAGAAGAAGAGGTGAGCCTAGAACTGGTTTTAAAAGTATAAGTCAATACCTACAAAAAAGAGAAGAAACAAATTTCAATTAACTCTTGGAAATGGAACATGAATCAAAATTCCAAATTGTAATGAAGAAGAACATGGGGGAAGGTGAGAGTGTTCACTGGGTAGTGCTAGCATGCTAAGTCCTGCTTGTGTTTGGGAGGAGAAGAGATGCACAGACTGACTTGAGACTTTAGAAAAATTTTAAATGAAAGAAGGTAAAGAAATCTCAAATGCAATTTTAAGTGAACATAAATTGTAGAATATGATCTCCCTATATACAGTTTTTCAAAGAACAAAACTGTATTCATTTATTGATATATATGCAGTTAAAAGATAAAAACTTAAATACACCAGGATACTATGGAAGAAGGAAACGAATTAGTAAACAACAACAAAGAACCAACTTTTTCTGTAATATTTTACTTTTTTTAATGACCTGAAATACTGAAAATGTTAGGATTTTTTTTTAATCCGTTGGGAGAATAAATAGGTGTGGAATTCCATATTTGTGGGGAAATTTCTTAAATAAAAATGATGTGAAAGAAAGCTATAAATAATTTATAAGCAAGTTTATGAGAAAGAAAATAATGGATCGTATGGTAAATGGTTCTTAATGTTTTATCTTTCACACCAAATATTGTTGGCTGTGAGAGACAATGGAAAGAAGAACTTTTCAGGATTTGGAGTAGCTGAAAGAGAAAAAAGAATATAAATGCTGAAGAGTTGATTTGGCCCCTGACATCTTTTTTAATTGATCGTATAAATGTGGTAGACACCAAGGAAGATCCCCGTCATTAGCATGTGAACTTGCGTGGATTATAACGAACCATCCTGGCCTCTCAGATCTCTGCTTGGCCTCAGGGACAGCTCATGCTTAGTGCTGAGGAGGTGACTTGGCAGCTTTGATTAAGGAAATCAGGGTAAATGATGTTTGGAATGCATATTATTAGCACATTATAAATTTTAGAAGTAATCCAAACGTAAGTGTCACTGGCTTTTACCAATTAAAAAAAAATCTACATTTCTTTATTACCATGTTCAAAGAAAACACACTATCACACTTTGTGTTTAACACCTAAATATACCATCCTCAAGCATAACTCAGTCTACCAGACATTTGCCTTGGAAAACCCAAGACCTCACCCTCCATGATAGCCTGTGTCTTCTTCAGAAACTCTCTTTTCACAGAACCTAGATGGACTTTCATAGAGAAGTTAGTTGTAAACCCAGCTTAAAGTTAAGAAAGCAAAAAAGACTAATGTGTACTTTCCATGTTCTCTCTCAATATAGCGTATATTAATAGTGTTCTCAAAATATTTATGCTGCCTGGCCCATCTCTAGGCAGAATTACAGCTTTGACCTTGTTCTTCCAGAGTCATTTCTGGAGTCCACATCACCTGCCTGTATGGGCTTCTTCCCTACCCCATGTCTGAGGGTTGCATCTCTGGACTCAGAAAGAGGTCTGAGCAAATGAGCCCCAATGTAATGGATGTACCTGAGGCCAGAGGAAGTATGATCCGTTTCTTGGTGTAGGGATCTCACCAAAATCCTCAGAGACTTGCTAATTTATTATCTCAAGGGGAGGGGAATGGTTAGTAAAGCGTCAAAATAACGTCTCTAAAATCAAACAAAACAAAACAAAAAAGCTTGTTAGGGATCGGTGGAAACTAATAGACTTAATCCTTTCTTACAAAAGCATACCAAACATAGACATGACACGGAAAGCACCTTTAATCCAGTTTTACAAGGCAAATTCCTCTCTTTGGAGTTGGCATAAAATGAGGACATGAACAAGCACACGCTTCAACCTAGATGGAAACAGAGGAAAATATGTAGCAATACTTCCTTTTTGGCGCAAAGATATATACAGGTCATTTTCAAATACAAATTCACCCCAGGTTAGGACAATGCAAAGCCATAAATTAGAAAGAGAAGAGTCAGCACCTACATTTGCCCTCATAAAGCAAATTTACCTTCCATGATTTTAACACAGTAGACATCACAGTAGCATTCACAGATAAAACGTCTAAGATTTCTATATTTCTCAAGTGTCCCCCAGAAGTCTGGTATGCAGTATCGATATTTTGCTAAATTACAAGTTTGAGTCATGGGAACATGGGAGTCTGTTCATGAGTGAGCCTCCCAGCTACCGGACTCGTCTTAGTGGTGCTTTGTGCCCTCTGCTTGTGCCCCACAAAGCAACTCTTGTGAGTTGTTTGTGGAGAAGAATATATGCATGGGTATGTGTAAATTACCAATCAAATGAGAAAGAAAACGCTCATATATATTTTTTAATGATTGATGTGAGGATGAGCACAAGAAGTCTAAAACTAGATGGAAATGTGTTACAGGGTGCGAGGACAAGTGTGACCATTTTTGAAGCCAAGGAGAGGGAATGTCTTTTTTTGTTGTTGAGGGAAAGAAAGCATGTGCGGTCGGGAGTGAGAGCATAGGTGAAGGGCAGAGAGAGAGGGGGAGGGCAGAGAGAGAGGGGGAGATAGAATCTTAAGCAGGCTCCATGCCAAGCGTGGATCTCATGACCATCACTCTCACGACCATGAGATCATGACCTGAGCCAAAACCAAGAGTTGGAGGTTTAACCGACTGAGCCACCCAGGCACCCCAGGAAAGAGAAAGTCTTAAGAAGAGGCCAGAAGTGACAGTGAAAAGGGATAACGGGCAGCCTTGGAAGCCATAGAAAGGTTCCGTGGCATGTGCAAATAATTCACAAATTCGAGAATTTTTGATGGTCTTAGAACATATCTTCAAGAATTTTAAGGGTCTCCCACATGTCTAAGAGGACAGGTGAAATCACTATTATAGATTATGACTTACTTGTAATCTAGCTGGCTTAAATATATCCTAAAAGGAGGCATGGAGAGCAAAGTATTTGAAAGGTAGGATGGCAACAGCAACACTGATTCTAAATGTGCCATAGTAGTTGTGCATGCCAACTTTGTTGGTTTTCTGCAGGCCACAGCACCTAAGACAAGGACCATGACTCAGTGGTACTTAAACTTATTATAGCAGATCTCAGTCTGTTTCATAAAAGATTTAATTGTATCCAGTCTACGAACCAATAGAGCAAAAAGACCAAGTGAAATAAGAAGAGTGAATTAAAAGGCCATGGTATAATGCCTAAAATCTCTCCGCATTCCACATGAACATGAGTTTGGTGATTTCATTATCTACCATACGCACTCACCACAAAATCACTTTTTTAGTAAGCGTTTAAAATCATCCCTGCTTAAAGTGGATTCACTTGAATAAATTGATGGAAGCTGGTTAGCTTGGGTTTTGAGCAGTAATGAATTGACAAAATGGAAAGAAACAGGAAATGGTGGTGTCGTGATTATCTCAGAGGGCTCCTAGAGTTCAAGGCTCTTAGCCGACTCTGGAGAGTTGTATAAGGTTACCAAGCATAGTGTAAAAGCCCACTTATTAATGGAAAATTTTATGAACTCTTTAATCACAAAAGCCTTTTGTGCTCTAAGACATATTTCCAGTGAACACAAGACAGTTGTAAATCTGTGTTTTCTTTTTACAAATATGAAAAGTAGTTTTAGTCATGATTCTTTAGAAAAATGAAACCTAGTCACTGTTGTAATAATCTCAACAAACGTTAATTTTTAAGCTGTATTTTAAATGATTAAATTCCTTCATTGAAGTTTCCAAGCAGTAGCTCATATTATAGAAATGACAGGTATGTTTAACTATTTAAAATATTTTCCTGAAGGGAAAGAAAAGCCTGTTAAATGTAACTTAGGTAAAAAGTGACGAAAAGTTACAAACATTTCCATTTCTATGCCATTCATTGGCCTAGTCAAGCCCAAAATATAATTATCTGAGACTTTACCGAGTAATAGAAATTTAATGATTGTGACTTTTCCCCCAACAATGTTAATATTAGAATATAAGCCAGAATGTGATTTTTAAAATAAAATGTGAACTAGACACTTTCATCGTTACATTGCAAAATCTTTGCCAACTGAGAACCACTGTGACCATTTCAAATAGGGACCTGCATTTATTACCATCATCATCATCAGTCAATGTTATATTTCACTGTGTACAAGAGAGTATAATTGATATGGCTCTCCTCTCAAGGTGTAGACAGAATAATAAGGGATGTAAAATAACTATACTATGCTTAGGTATAATTCAAAATGGAAAGTGCAAGGGTTCCATAAAAATGTGTAAGTACAAAGTATGCATGTTTTTTTTGAAAAGGAGAGATTATGTACCGTTAGAAAATGAAATGAAGTCTCATGAAGAAGACATCGCTCTATAGGAAGGGTAGATTTTTGTTGCCTGAATGTGGATGGAAGGGAATAGCCAGATACAGCTGATTAAGGAAGGAGCCTTGAGGATAAGATTCATCAGAATTCCAAATGAAAAATGAATTGTGGAATAATTGGGGAGGGCTCTTGAACTGTATTTGTTAGATCGTGGGAAAATTCAAGGTTTTTAAATAGGGAATCTTTTGAGGAAAGCCCTGCATCCATTCAGTTACTGGAAAAATGCTCTATGAGACTTATGTATATAGCGGTACCTTGAGAAAGTTCATTGGGAAGGAGTACAAAAGGGAAGGAAGCAGTTCCAGAAAAATTTAGGGGTAAAAGCAGTAGCAATTAGTTGCCTTAAAGGAGTACAAATGAATGAGAGTTTTGAACCTGGGTGACCAAGGGAATGATGGGTAAAATCAAGACTCTAAAGAAGAATAGCACTTAGTCTGAAATGACTGGAATAATCAGGTGGAAGTAGGATGCCAAAAATAGAAGACTGGAATTTAGGGGAAGGATCAGAGGTGGGAACGTGAATTTGGTATTCATTTCCTCGGAGATAGTCACTGAGATTGTAGGAAGTGTGGAATTGTGTGGAATTAATAAGAAGCTCGCCCATAAAGAGAAGCAGAAGAGGGTAGGTAGTGGAAACTCCGGAGGAAAATGAACATTTGGATGTATGCAGAAAGAGGAGATGAAGAGGAAGGTAAAAGAAAGAGGGGGAGGTGTGGAGGGAAAGAGGGATGTGGGGAGGGGAGGAGGGAGGAACTGACTGACTCAAGAAAATCGGTGTACAATAGAGTCAATAAATACTTTCTCTGAAAAGCCAGATGGTATTTTATGGTGTACCATGTGAGTGTCTGTGACGGTTACTCAACTCGGCCATCGAGTCACTAAAGCAGGCAGAGATCAAATAAATGAGCATGATTTAATAAAACTTTATTTACAAAAACAGTGACAGGACCTACAGGACTTAAATGTGCCCATCATGAAACCAAGGGAGGAAAGAATTTTAAGAGGCTGAGAGTGAAAAGGAAGAGCAATAATCAACAGTCTTGAAAGCTGTAGAGAGGTCCAGTGGCATCATAACTGAGAAGTGGTACTTGCAACTAGAGAATTATAACATTATGAGGTTATTTTTTTTAATATGATGGGAGCAGAAGCCATTACTCTGTCAAGTGCACAGATAGGAATTGAGAAAAAAATGAATAAATTGCATACTGTATCTACACAGTACCAACATTCTAGAATTTACATAATTGATTACGTTTTTAAATCTTCATTTGGGGTGATGTAGACAATCACAGTCGCCACTGTGTAGAGGCATACCAGTTCGTTAGCAATAGCAAAAGTAAAGAAAACACAGTGATTTTAATCACAACTTCGGTAAGTAACGTGGGACCCTGGAGAGCTGGTTCTGGTCTTGGAGTTCACCGTACTTGAAGTTAAGCTTTATATACTAATGAATTCTTCTCTCATCGTGTATCTTGACCTGCTAGAAAGATCAGGCATCTATTTGAACAGTGGGTATTCTGAAAGCAAATGAGGTCAGGATAGCAGTCGGACAAACATATTAGGAAAAGCATACCTCGTAGGCCTTCAGGTAATGAAGTCCTGAGTTTTCGTTGAGTGCTCTATGTGCAGCCAGCATGAAGTGGCCAAAGAGAAAAAAAGCTGGCGAGGTTTTCAGAGAATGTTAATGTCACTGGATGACTCTTAACGCCTGTACCCCTGGTTGGATGTCCCCCTGTGCTCCAGACTCAATAGCCAGGGTGATTCTTACCAAATGGCTTCCCTTCCCAGTCAGAGCAAAACCCAGAATCTTGACATGGGCTGTGCATTTCTTCATCTGTCTGTCCTCACCCCTTTTTCAGCTTGAGCAATGGAATAAACCTCCTTGTGGGTCCTTTGGCACATAACACACTTTGCCACCTTCGAGTTCTTGCACCTGTTGCTTGCTCTGCCTGGAATGCGCTGCGTTTCTCTCCAGTCTCTATCTGCTAGCCTCCCCTCAACTCCTGCAGGTCCTTGCTCAGCTGCCATTCTCTCCATGAGGCCTTCCGGGCCACCCTCTCTAAAACTGTTCACCTACCTCTCAGCAGCCTCTAGCCCCCTCAACCCCTCTTGCCTACTTTATTTTTCCTCCATGGCACTTATCATTATCTGACTGAGTATATGTTTTTCTTGTTTATTTTTTATTGTCTGTCTCCCCCCAGGGTGAAAGCATGAATTTTTATCTGCCTTGTTCGCTGCTCTCTCCACAGCACCCAAAAGACTGCTTGATTTCTCATAGGTGTCCAATAAATATCCGTTGGCTGAATATATAAATGAATGTTCGGATCAAGAGAAGTAGTGGTTTTATATATTATCCAATATGTACTCTGCCTCTGTGACGGTACTTTCAGTTTAGGTACATTTCAAAAGAAAACTGTTTACTTCGAACAGCCCGGGAGATGGGAAGGGATTTAGCAGTAGTGTCATATAAGGGGTGGTTGGAGAAGCGCTACATTGACGGCCAGGGTAAAACAGAATGATGCTGGGGCACCTGGGTGGCTCAGTCAGTTGAGTGTTCACCCAGCTCTTGGTTTCTGCTCAGGTCACGATCTTGTGGTTCGTGAGTTTGAGCCCCACATAGAGCTTTACGCTGATGGCCCCAAGCCTCCTTGGGATTCTCTGTCTCCCTCTCTCTCTGCCCCTCCCCTGCTTGCTTTTTCTCAAAAATAAATAAAAACATAAAAATTTTTAAAAAACAGCAGAATGGTAATGTGCTACCAAATTCCAGGCAGGGTAACAAGTGCTTTGCATGCATCATCTCATTTACTGGCACATCAGCACTGGCAAGGAGGAAACTGGGTTTAAGAGGGTGGGAAATCTATTGCCCAACATCAGAAGGCTGCCAGTGATGGGGCCAGAAGTCTCACCCATGTTCTCTGAAGCCAGAGCTCTGTTTTTATCTAAAGAAACACTGCAGCTGTCCTTCTTAGAGCAATTCCTGCATAGAATGTGGTGCAAGAGGACTCTTTTAGCCTATAATGCTCTGAGTGTTCCCTCTGCACATTCCCCTCCGACCACCATGTGTTCATTTTCCTCCCCTCAATACTCCACATTCTCCCACTCCCTTCTTTCGAGCAGAAAGCAGCAGCGCTTGTGGAAGCCAGTGTTTCTCTAACTGGGACATGCTTCAGCCTTGGTAGGATGAACAGCGAGGGCTTCTGCAGGCACCAGGCAGCCTAGCAGTGGCTGAGAGAGGGGGAAGGAAAGGCTGGCAGCGCCACAGCCTCTGCTCACCAGCTGCCTCCTGCCCTTCCCTCTGCGGGTGTCCCCTGTCCTTCAGCCTGGGCAGGCCAAGCTGAAAGGGATTGAATAAATCCTTCTGTGAGTCACTTTTAGGACATGTTAGTCTTAAAGTTTCAATGTATGTTCATAGATTGTTGTATTGTTTGCATTTAATAGGGTGACATATGGAAGAACTTCCTTTCCTTGAAGAATAGCTGAATGGGCCAATTTATTTCTGCGTAAGATAGAGCATTCAATCTTTTGTCCACACCTAAGCTGAGGTGGGGGAGGTGAGAATGGGCATTGGTGTCTCTGTGTCTATGTCAGTTTACTGTTACTGGGAGGGGAAATAAAGTTCAAGTGCCCCATGTGAGTTGAAGAGAGGCAAACGTATGAAACTAGCTTTGGCTAGCCACTTACTTGGGACGATCTACCCATATGACCCTCCTATCACTAGGAGTTTGAGAAAAGGGATAGAAAAGCTTTGTTCACCCGAATGGTAATACCAACTGATAGACCCTTCCAGTAGAATCCTGCCTGAGGCAGGTCAAGGATCAAAGATTCCTCTAAAGCCAAAGTAACTGTAAATACATTTTGAATGTTTTGGATTGAGAAGTAAATAATACAGAATATGTGACTTTTATTTTCCATACTTCTATTAATAGCCGACTTAAATTTATGCTGCTTAAGTCTGGGTTGCCTCCTGGGAGGAGATTAGAGAGGAGTGTGATGGGCTCACTGTAATCATAGTTACACATCATTCCACATCATTGCCCGGAAACCTCTGGAATAATCTGGGAGAGTGCATTGATTTTGTATTGCCATATAACAGAGCACCCCCAAATCTGCTAAATTGATACAGCCACTATTTATTTGCTTTCCATCCTGTGAGTCAAAAATTGGGGATGGGTTTAGCCAGGCGGTTCTCATGCTAGTTTTACCGGGGTCACTCATGGCTACAATCATCTGGTGGCTGGAAAGTCACCAGTCATTCTAAAATGAGTCACTTACCTCAGGTGGTGTTGGCTTCCAGCTGAACAGCGTGTATTTTAGGCTTTCTTGGGTTCCTTCACATGGTGGCTACGTTCTAAAAACAGTAACAGATCCAGGGGAAACCCAATATGCAAGTGCTTTACAAGCTTTTGCTTTGTGTCGTGTTTGCTAATATTCCTTTGGCCACGTCAAGTCATATAGCCAAGTCTGGAGTCATTATGGGAAGCAGCCACACAAGGGCATGGATATATGGAGACATGATTTATTGGGAGGATCTTTACAGGAATAGTTTATTGTACATGCATATTAGAAAATTAGAGTGAATATGTTCAACTACAGGTGTTAGGGTTCTGAGGTTCCCTTCTTAGGGATTTGTCACATGGTATGAAACTCACACCCTGTTCCACAGCACCTCCAACTCAGCAATGACGCCACCATCAACAATGAGCTGGGATACCCAAAGCTATATGATCCCTTTATCACTGAAAAGGAACAAAATCTCAAATGTAAATCATTTTCAGATGTTTATAGTTGATTTGCTGCTCTCTTACTTAGAGGAGTAGATGGGTTTTTAGTTCTGGTGTCCAGGTAACTTTTCCGTTTTCTCTGAATGGGTGCCTCAGAGAATCTGTGCTTCTGAAATGAGCTGAGGAACTGGAAGACTAATAGAGGTGAACTAGGGTAGATGTTCCTATCCCACGTTTAATAAAAATAGAGTAGAATTATGCAAGTATGTAGATAAGCTAATCATCTGACCTAATCAGCAATGCAGATTTTAAAAAGCCTTTCTAATTACTTCCTCAGCTTGGCTGAAGGTATGGGTAAAAAGAGTTTCCCAGCATGATGGTAGCAGATGTATTTCATAATATTTATTGAAAATATTGGAAAGAAATCCTCAATTATGATGTTCCTGAAAAGTACATCAAAAGAGATACCATGTTTAACATATTTTAAACTTTCATTAAGTTATAAACATAACGTAATTGAGATGATCAACTCTCACACCAGTTGTCTGGAATCATTATTACAGTTAGGCTGTCAGAGCCAGAGAGCTTATTGGTGAACTGCCCGTGTCTTCCCTGAGTTGTATTACTTCTCCACGGAGGCTCTAGTTCTCTTGGGCAAAATGGGACCACCAGGATATTCTCTGTTCTTTAGCTGTTTGTTAATTTGGTATCTTGGCACAGGCAAGATGATGTTTCAACAACTTTAAATGTTAAGTTGCTGACATTTACAGGCGTATGTAACACCACACAATATGTGATTTGGAAGCCTAGATAGATCTGATACTCATTTTCTTGGCTCAATTTGAGTAGTCATGAATGACTGTCAAATGAATCATTCTACTCTAGGGCTGCCCAAAAAGACGCTGTCTATGAATTCCTGTTGAAATGCCTATATCATTCCTGTGTGCTGTGCTGCTTGAGTGATAGCTGTTCATCTTTACCTCCTTACCTTCCATTCTGTGAGCTGCTCAATGGCTTTCCAGTGCATTCTGTTTAATATAGGTTGGCCTGAGTCAGTTTCTGCTGCCTTCAGTCAAAATAAATCTTAAATGATTCGGTGCTTTCAGTGCCTTCGGAGTGACTGAATGCTTAGGTGGCTCTCTGTTGTCAGATGCTTGTGGAACTGGTTACTTTCCTTCCTGAAGAGTTTCCCCAACATCCTTCATTTAGGGAATCTTCTTTAGAGATCAGATGGAAAATAAACAGTGTTTTTGTCCCACTGTGTATCATACAAAGAAAACAATAACTCTTGATGAGTGTCACTGCATGACTCCTGGCATTTGAGAAACTGAATACTGCATTTGGAGAAGTTGTGAGTGCTGAGTCACATGACCGTGACTTGATTAATTTGAGGACAGGACTAGAAAATATGAATAATCCAACATATAGTGTACGTCATTGGATAGTGGCTTTGAAATTACAATGTAGTTATACAACCAGAAGTCATAAGATGTGACACTTTTATACATCCAAAGTTTTTTTGTAAATGTTTGTTTATTTATTTTGACTTAGGAGGGGGGACTGGGAGGGACAGAAAGAGAGGGAGAGAGAATCCCAGGCAGTCTCCACACTGTCAGCACAGAGCCCAACACAGGGCTCGGGGCTCGATCCCAGCAACCGTGATGACCTGAGCCGAAACCAAGAGTCGGACACGTAACGGACTGAGTCACCCAGGCACCCAAACTCTTAAATCTCTGGATCAGAGTTTCTCAATTTGCATGCTCTTGGCGTTTTCGACTGGATAATTCTCTGTCATGGGGGACTGACTGTCCTGTGTATTGTAGCGTATCTAGCACCGTCCTTGACTTTTGCCCACGAGATCCCCTTCCCCTTAAGTCGTGACAAATCAGAATGTGACAAGCCAGACATCGCCAAGTGTCTCTTAGGGGGAGTGGGGGGCAGTTTTGTCCTTGGTTGAGGACCACTGCTTTAGATTGTTTGAATTGATTATTTTCTCTTTTAACAAACATTTACCAAGCCCTTCCTTTGTTCAGAATATATTCTGGTATGTTTATATTTACAGGCAGAATGTATGTCACATACACTAGGGTAATGGATTTAACAGATGTAAGTTCCTTCCTAGCCAAGTTTAGTTAGAATTATGTTGAAACTCTCTAGGTTTTTCTATTCATATTGTAAGTATTAAGTAGACTCACAAGAAATGGTCTTTTTGTGGGTAAAAAATGGTGAAATATCAACATTTCCCAGTGGTTCTACCTAACGTACAATTTACAATACAAAAAAAATGATTTAAGAAAAAAAGAAATTGTAAAAAGATGTCATTGTAACCATGATGTGAAGTTCATTTTGTTTTTCTTTGTGAGCAGTGGTGGTTTTAGAAATCTCTTGCAGGCAGGTTTGAAGGGCAGAAGTCTGGCTGCAGCTGGCTGGGGCTGAAGTCATGTATTTTAATAATGCAGTTGTGTAGCTAGTCCAATACTTTTAATTTAGAAGGTGTGCTTATTCTGTGCTTGAGGTGAGGGCTGATGGAAATCCTAGACAGTGGTGGATGCTAAGGCTGTTCATAGGAGGAAATGGAAATGAAGTCTAACTTTTAAAAATATGCATTCACATACTAAATGCTGATGGTAATCCTCTCATTTGAAAGGATCTGATGGTCCTGGTCAGCAGGGGTCACAGAACATAGGGCTATTTCTTGCTTTGCTGGCAAGTTCACGGTGGGAGGAGAATCCTAGCTGGAAATGCCTTTCTGAAAAATGAAATCAGTGTGGAGACGAACACTTTCTGGCACATAAAACATACACTTAAAATGCTGCTACTTCTGTCATTTTGGGGCGCTCAGATCTCCACTTAGAGCAGTAATGAACTGTGAGACAGTATTCACTGAAGTATGAGAAATACCTACAACTTTTAGTCTTGTAAACCTTGCTCTTCTTTAGGCTTATTAAGAGAGCTATATAGGCAGGTAAAATCTGTGCTCCCCGCCTTCCAGGGAACGTGCTAACGAGCAGTGAAATGGCCTGAACTCTGGCAGCAGAAGCAAGAAGGAAGAGCCAGGGGGTTGCACAGTAACTGATGAGCTACCTAATCAGCTTCTGACCACTCAGGAGTTAATAGTATTGTGGATTTTATACTTTCTGTTTCTGTAGTCATCCCCTGAAACTGTTGAGAGCTGATTGAGGTATTGTAAATCAAGCGAACAAGGGAAAAGTCAGTGAGCGCTCAGTCCATTAAATGCGCCACTTTCACAAATTCCTGGGATTTCTAGAGAGTTCCATGTGCGCGATAGGCACAGACGAGACATGCCGTGCTTGATGTTGGTCCAGGACAAGGTTATCTTTCTGCACGCTAATTTTAATTCATTATATATGCCTTTTTTTCCCAGCACAAATGGACCCCCGAGGCCTATCTCCCAGACAAAGTAAAAGTGACAGTGACGATGATGACCTGCCAAATGTGACCTTAGATAGCGTTAATGAGACTGGATCTACGGCCCTTTCCATAGCCAGAGCAGTACAAGAGTAAGTACCACATTCTCAGGATGAACTAAGAATCGCCACGGTATTCAGTGGGTAATGGAAGCAGCAGCATCTCTGGTCCCAGGGCTTGTCATTCTAGCTCTGAATGAGCACACGTGTCAGCATCCTTGCACTTGGCCTGACGTTCTTCGGGAGCAGATTAGGGGAAAGCTTGGAGTATTTTACATAGCTGAAAATGTGTGCTTGTATTAGAAATGAGACTTCTGTGCATCTTTCCTAATATCTCTAACCTCTTCTCCTTAACTCTGGAAAAAAATATATTGTTCTTTTTGAATGTCAGTTATCATCATCATTGTTACTATTCACACACAACAGTCAAGAGAAATAAAATATGGCAAGTATTATGTATCTTGTTTTGATAGGAAAGTACAGAATAGCTTTTTTGAAATTTTAAATATGGAAGATGATGTTTCATCGCTTTGAAAATTCAGAATCATATGTAATTTTTAAAGAGATCTTGTCTCCATTTTTTAAAAAAATTGTATTTATTTATTTTGAGAGAGAGTGAGAGCACAGGCGTGCACACGCTTGAGTTGGGGAGGAGCGGGGGTGGGGCGGGGCGGAGAGAAAATTCCAAGCAGGCTCTGTGCTGTCAGCACAGAGCCCGATGGGGGGGCTCGATCCCATGAACTGTGAGATCGTGACCAGAGCCAAAATCAAGAGTTGGATGCTTAACCGACTGAGCCACCCAGGTGCCCCTAAAGAGATCTTGTCTCTCTTCGTTTATCTAGACCATAAAGTTAGGTTTCATCCCTTGCTTATGGAAGATAGTTGCTTTTCCATCATTGGTAATTCTGTATCTAGAATTGAACCTATGACCAGTCTTTGTATATTTTTTTCTATAGAATAATTTTAAAAACATAATCTTACATAAGAATGGGATTTAAATAGCCTCTGTTATTGCTGATACATGAATTAACAGTTCACTCAAAATGATCTTAGTCGCTTCCCATATTTTAATTCCTTTTCCCAAATATTGACTAAGTACTGACCCTGCTCCATGCCTTAGTCTTTGTAATCTTTAACACACACACACACACACACACACACACACACACACACACTAGTATGGCATTTTAGAATTGAAAACATATGTGTATATATAAAATGAATAATATGTTTCTGTGTTCTATAGGTAATACATATTATATGTTTATATTATATATATGTTTGCATACACACAAATATATATGGTATATTAGGGGAAACAGGATATAGTGGATCTAAAATGAAATTTGGAGTCAAAGATCTGAATTCAAATTTATATTTAAGCTCTTAAGAGTTGTGTGGCTTTTGGCAAGTTATTTAACCACTCCGAGATGTTTCTTCGTCTGTATAAAAAATCAGAGCACTTACCTTATAGGACCATTGTGAGGATGTGATATAAAAATATATATAAAGTTATATAAAAGTTATATAAGTTATATAAAAATCGAGCCATAAAGTTTCGGCACATAGAAGGCTGTTCAGTTAATTATGGAATTAGGAATATAATTATTGATGGTAAGAGTAATAGTGTGTAGTATAAGACAACTAGGAAATTAAAATGTTGCAAATACTGTTATTCTAATTGTACAAATGAAGGCACTCAGGATCAGAGAAGTTAAATGACCCCTACAGAGTCATCTGATAAATAGTAACAAGGCAAAGTTTTGGACTTCTGACTCCAAAAAATGGATCTTTTTCTAAGAGTACTTGTAATGTTTGTTTCCAATGATATTCTTGCATTTCAACCCCTATAAAAAAACTTTTTTTCACTCATGTGTTCAAATAACTGGTTGTAGTCACTTAGTTTCTCCAAAGCAAATGTTCATTTGAGCCAAGATTGGTATTGAATCAAAGGGGTTGATGAAATCCTGTTTAAAATGGTGGCATGCTTAGTCACCACTAAATCAGTGATCAGGCCTGGTTTGTGTAATCTAAGTCTTAAGATCCATGTCTAAAATTAGACTAAATAATGACAAGTTTCAATTCTAAGGTGAATAGTAGGTTTCATAGACATTTTAATCATATCGTTTTCCTGCGTCATTATGAGACATTGTATAGTTTGTGTGTATGTGTGTTTATAGATGTGGGTATGTTGCTTTTAATTCAAACTTTAAAGTTCGGAACTATGATTATGAAGATCTCAATTGTGCTTACTTTATTAAGGACTTAACAAATAACGGTATTAACTTGTCAAGTATAACTGTTTCTTTTAATATTATGAGCTTATAACATATAGCATATTTTAATGTGAAATTTTAACAGCAGCTTCAAAACCTGGAGCTTCATTTTCAGCATAACCTCTCTGACTTGATTTGTGAAAACATTTTCAAGCCACAGTATCTTGTTTAACTACATATGCCTGCCTTTATCACTATTACAAAAGTTGCATGTGTATCTAGGGAAATGCCAGATTCATTATTCATGTAAGTGTTTTCATTAAACGATTAGTAAAGAATATGGAGCCGTCACCTGGGAAGCCCTAGAATGCCAGGACCCATCAATAGTTAATTAACCATCGTTCAAGACGGAGTATGTGTGTGTAAACACCAGGAAGTACAAGAAAGTGTTAGAGGAAGCACAAAGTGTGCTCTGTAGAGACCTCTTAAATACGGGTGTATTTCAAAACTTACAGTAATATACTGAGAACAATTTTATTCTGGGACAAATAAATATATAATCCTTGTTAGACACTTTTAAAAAATCTGTACTTAGGTTTACCTAAAGTTCTCTTTCAATGTGTACAGTCATAAGCACGTCTTTCTGCTCCTCTCAGTTTCTCCTTGATTCTTTAATGCATGTTGCTGTCGTTTATTTTCTGTTTTCTCTCTTTCTGTTTTGCCTTTGGATCTTGATGCCTTCTCAGAAGCTATCAGTTATTAACTCAAAAGCTGTCAAACAAGCAAAGATTTCAGTGTACTATGATCAATAAAATAACATGTTAAATAATAAAAGTCTAAAACATCAGTTTGGCATATGTGAGATGAGAGGATTCCAGAAGACATCAGTTGACCTATTTCCTGTGCTTGCAAAACTTTGTTGGGAGAGTCATATTGAGAAGCATGTCTACAGGTAGAGAGACAACAAAATGAAAGATTTATGTTTATTAGAGATCGCATATTATAAATTCTTGGTTAACCAGTACACATTTGACGTTCCAATCAAAGGCAAAAGGAGTCATGATTTAAGAGGATTCAAAGGCTGGCCTCTTAATTCATTGGCCACCAATGCAGTGGTGCCAATGAATTTCTTGTCAATCAAGAAAGAGAAGGCAAAGGATGAGAAAGGAGGATATTAGGGAAGATTGACACTAGAAATGGATGAAACTGCCTTGTCCTTGAGCAGTCCTTACAACATGGTAACCCACAGGGTAAATACCTCCAACAGATGCTCCTCTTTCTCTCCCTTCCCATTCAGGTTCATAGTCTTGCCTCATGCCATAATCATCATAGTTTGAGTTTTCAATATGGTGCCTTACTTTATTGACGTTGTATATCTACAACAGCATAAACCTTAATATACTAATAAATGTTTTCCTAATGTCTGGTATTCTGCATTTTACTGGCTTGTAAAATGAACTTTTAAATCTTCAGTTTAAGAAAGGTTTCCTTTGCTTTGAAATGCAGTTGTTAGCCAGAATTGCATCCTCCTCTCTAAATATTCAGATATTCCTGTCTGTAGATAAAAAAGCATTGCTTGGGATTAGAGCGGAAAGTGAGGTTACTTCAGTGTGTATAGTTCGAGAACTGCGCTTGAACTTATCATTTCTACCACCTTCATTGGTTCATTTGATTGCCATTTATCAGCTTAGGCTCAGCAAATTCAGATACATTGGTAAAAGCCACAGAGAGGCCCACAGGCAGGCTCTGCCCTTTTCTCATTTTAATTGTGGAGATACTGTCCAAGTCAGAAACCATGTGTTCAGTAATTGTGACAAAACTAACTTCCAGCAATTCATAGAACATCTGTTTTGTTTTGGTCTGTTTTTTTCCTCGGATGGTAAAATAGGGTTGTTACCCTTAACAACTTGACAAACGTAATTATGAAATAAGTGTTTGGAAAAAGAGAAGTACAGGCGCATGATTAGAGCAAATTATTGTAATTAACTCTAACCCCAGGCAAAACAATGATATTTTTAAATAGGTACAGTTTGGCTGTGTTACCCAGACCCTCTAATTTCTGTACCCCCTTTTTTTCTTTTTCTCTTAATTCCAAACATTCATACCCCTCATTTGTTACTGGGAGTAGGATAATCAACTTTGTTCAGACTAAAGTGTAAATGAATTAGAACATCTCCTGAGAGAAATTTCAGCATAACCAGGCACAGACCTTAAACTAGAAGAATACGGATCTAGATACAGGCATCCCCTGCTTTCAAAAGTTCCCATTATGCCACTTTGCTTTTATGAAAGACCTATGTTAGCACCTGTTTTTGCTAACTGAAAGGAATCCAAAGAGGATTTTCATCTTTACAAAAAACCGGTGAAAAGCAAAAATGGTGTTCAGTATTGTTGTTGGGTTTTTTTCCCCCAATACTCTTCAGCAGCGAGAGCAGCTCCACCAGGCTCCCTCCCTGGGAACCACACTCAGCATCTCAGCACCAAGCTTTCAGAGCTTTGAGCTGTGTCTGTGAACAGCTGTGCTTTATCTCCATTAATTGTGTGCCTTTGTTAGCAAGACATGCCCTAAGGCATCACAAAGGCCTAAGAGAGGTTATTTGGGGGGTCTGGGAATGCTCAAAAACTTTTCCATAAAATTTACGGGTCATTCTTCGCTCTACACCATTTTGGCTTACCAAAGGTTTCATAGGAGAATGTTCTACTTTCTGGTGGTGGGGGAAACCTGTATAGTAACTCAGTAACAGTGAGTGAGAAAGGGTAGGGTGGGGGGTGAGGGAAGCAGATGACGATTTTCAGGAGACGTACCTGTTTCTCAGTGTCAGTCCTTTGAGAATTGGTGCATGCACGTGACTGTTGAACTCCTACCGTATCTGAGCAGTCTGCCCTCACTGATCTTCATTATGATTCTCAGAGGGAAGAAAAGCAACAAAATTAATGGCATTAGTAACTTTTTGCTTCGGCTAGCATCTCTGATGTTGGCACTTGATGAAAGGATATTCTTTTTAAATGGTTCATTGTCAAGTACATTTAAGCTTAATTAAAACACTTCACTGTCTTCCTCCGGGTTTTTATTGCAGTTGACCCTTGAACAACATGAGCTGGAATTGTACGAGTTCACTTATACATGGATTTTTTTTGATATATACGGTAGAATCCTGTAAATTTATTTTCTCTTCCTTATGATTTTCTTAATATCTTCTTTTCTCTAGCTTACTTCATTGTAAGGATTTAGTATGTAATACATATGCAAAATAGGTGTTAATTGACTGGTTCTGTTATTGACAAACCTTTCAGTCAGCAGTAGACTATTAGTAGTTAAGTTTGGGGAGAGTCAAAAGTTACACGTGGATTCTTTCCCACAAAGGGTGTCAGCCTCCCTAACCCTTGTGTGGTTCACATGAGTGTTGTTCACAGGAGTATTGCTCATGTGAAGGTACCTTCTTAAAAATTGCTTGAATTTCTGGAAATGAAGAGCGTTATCTTTAGCACATTTTCACCTAAGTGTTCTTTGAAAGAACCGATATGGTAGCAAGTTAGATACCCTATTCTTATTTCAAACTTTGCTGCTAGTTCAAACATGGTTCTTCATTTAGAAAAGTGCATTTAATGATAAAAAAGGGTCAGAAATCTTGAGTGGTTTTTGTTTGTGTTTTTGTTCTCATTTTTCTCATCCTGAACCGTTTGAATACCTCCTCTTGTTTCTCTTAATCTCTTCCTGTATGATTTTGTTAATGTCTTTTAAATTATAGTAGAGAACAGTGCAAGAGATGAGGAAGAAAGTGAAAACAAAGGAATTGTAACTGACACCCTACTTTTTGGCAGAACTATGAAAATGCCATACGCTGGTCCTACCAGCGTAATTTGCTGGTCATTTGCAGAGCTCAAGTTCAAATCCAAATGTGTCTTTCTATAAACCCATATTCCTTTATGAAGGCAGCTTCTGTCTTTATGCTGTGGTTTTAATATCTCTAAACTGCCAACTATCCAAAATTAGCAGTTTTTTGAACCTCGAGTCCCACGTATCCAACATTTAGGAAATAATTTCAAATTTTTTATCTTTAAACTCCTTGTTACTTTAAATATAATCTGACAGAGGGGAATAAGTCTATCGAGTGCCTTCTCAGAGTTTTTTTTTTAAAGCTATCCCATTTCTATAAATCACATACATTATATTGAAGTGTAAGAAAATAAAATACAAAGATATTAGTGTTTTTCATACAAACTTCACTGATACTATTTTATTTAAAGAATTTATTGTCGGGAGAAACATGGTTTTCAAGTGTGTTTTAATATAAACATACGGGCTGATATTCCCAAACCTCAAAAATGAACATTCCTTGTAGAATTGGCTTTTTGTCAATCTATAAAAGGGAAGTTTGTCCACGGCTTAAAATGGTACTGTGTCATCTTGTTTTGCACCCCTTGAGAGTATTTGGATCATGTCTCTCTTCTATCTGCTGATGAGAATGAAACCAACTGAGCTGATTGTGCCCAGAGAAAAAGCCAAAGAGCTCAACATGTCAAAGGACTTCTCAGATCTTTCCTAGATTCTTGTCTCATTAAAAGAAGCTATATTTTTATTTAGTAAGCCTAACACGTTTGGGACACCTTCAGATCCCCACTTGTGTCCTACCAAAGAAACAGCTATGATTCACATCATTAGATAGAAGTCGAGATCTCTGATAGTGACTGTCATGGCTACTGACTGGTGAATCCGAGAGGCATTCATTCTCTCACCAGGGGAGGTCAATGCTTTCGGGTTGCTCTTCTTTTGAAGGAGCTCAGAAAAAGCTACTGACTTTCAGTAAATGAACACAGATAAACCTAAAGTGTATGCTTAGCCTGAATCAGCCCTTCAGTGTCCCAACCCTAAAGAACAATGAACTCAGTTTCTGGGTGTTTAATACCAAGATGGAGACGGTGTATCCACACATAATCCCTTATATCTGCTTCAGTGGGACACTGTTGCTCCCTCTTTAAATTAAGAAAAATGTGCTCAATGGGGCGCCTGGGTGGCTCAGTAGGTTGAACATCCGACTTTGGCTCAGGTCATGATCTCACGGTCTGTGATTTCCAGCCCCGCATTGGGCTCTGTGCTGACAGCTCAGACCTGGATCCTGCTTTGGATTCTGTGTCTCCCTCTCGCTCTGCCCCTTCCCCACTCATGCTCTGTCTTTGTCTCTCTGTCAAAAATAAAATAAACATTAAAAAAAATTAAAAAAAAATGTGCTCAGATTTGGCCAATAATTTGATATTTGAATTGTTTTATGGATTACCAAGTTAAGTGATGTGTTCATTTGTTGAGTAGTTAATTGACTTATTCGACCCCATGTTACATGCTGAGGATACAGGATGAGTGATGCAAAGTGCCTCAGCACAGGGAGCTCAGAGTCAGAATAATACGAGGTGAAGTAAAGCACGGTAAGATTAAAGCATACGAAGGGCTGCAGTGAGAGAGCAGAGGGGTACGCATAACTCAGTCTGCAATATGTAAGAGCACTGATGGGCGGTAGGGGTGCACAGGTTCATAATGACTGCTGCATGGGTGAATGTAGCAGGGAAATGGAGATGAGGTTGCTTGGGAAGACAGTAGGGACCTGATCAGGAAGGATGAATTTATTCTGTAGATAATCGGGAGAGGTGGATAGGCTTTCAGTGGGAACAGCATGATCAACTTTGTGTTTTGCAAATACCAGTCTCAAGGAAGCTGCACATGATGGTGCAGGGTGAGCACTATACATCCCAAAGGCTGCCGTTTGCATTCTTGTGGGTGTGTGGATATGACTAGTGCTGCCTAGATGTCCACAGTTTCCGTGGTTAGACACAGACTCTTGTGGTATGAAGGTATATAGATATATGTATAGACAGAGAGATAAATAGAGATACATGTAAAGTAGAGGAAGCAGGATATGGATGTTAGGCTGTGTGGAGGTGGAAGAAGTTGGTCACTATTACATTAAGATGTTCTGGGAAGAACTGTCTAATGAGACTGTGTTTTAGGAAGAGATCTGAAGAGGTATGAGGTCACATCATCACAAGGAGATCTAAAGGAAGAGCGTTCAAGAGAATAACAAGTGCAGAAAATCTAAAGACAGGAATGTTCTGGAATGAGTAAATAGGCAAACAAACTAGCTGACCAACTAGAGAACATTGCTTAGAATTCCTTGATCTTACAGAAGAAAATGAGCTCCATAGATACTATTTATTCCAGAATTCCATCCCTATGGGGCAGGGGGCAGAACTGAACCTTTTTATCCACTCATACTTTTCCTCTGGGCTATGACAAAAATTCTCTTTTCCTAAGGGAATCTGCAGTAATTTAACCAAAACAAGAATCAAAAAGCAAACAAAAAGTGCAAAACAAATTTTTCCTTTCAAACATTTGTTTATTTCTTTTTGGCCTGGGTTCTTGAAATCTAGTTTTGTAGCCCCTGATCATTCAAAAATTTCTATTATCCTAGAAGGTCTTTAAAAATATATTATTACTGTACCTTGTAGTAGCCAGTAAGTACTTTTTCTCTAAAAATGATGTAACTATTTTTCTAAGTACGAGCTTATCGTCAAAACTTTTTGTGCATGAATCTTTTTGATCATTAAAAAAGTAAAATAAAATAAGGTATCATATGTGAAAGCCACTACCCTGGTGTTGCTGTTTTGAGAGTGATTTATATCTCTCATTTCTGTGGTAGGCATTTTCTCCTTCATGTCTAATGCTAAATCATCAGTTTGACCTCCCCCCAACTGAATTGAACATCTTCTGTATGCTATAGATATGCACTGCTTTGCTTTCCTAACCACTTGGAAATGATTGGGTTAACTGTGTATTGATTTATTTTTTTAAACTGCCATGACTCATTTTAGTATGAATTTACTACTTCTTGGTGATCAATTTAAAATTAGAAATCAGGCCTTTTAAAACCAAACTTTTGGTTTTTATATCTTAAGTAGGGGATTCCAAAGTTACATCATGGATAGAATTGATGAGCCACTTTTATTTGAGAGTGGCTACATAGTTTTGCTACTTTTATGTTTAATTTTTTTTTTTAGTATTAGTAATTTCTAAGATGATTCATAATTTGAAATATGTTGGTATTTTATGTGGTCATACTGTATACTGCAAACTGATTGCAAGTGTTAATTTGCTTTTAATTGCTTGACATACTTCTCCATGTGAGATCTTTATGTAGCTTTTTTTTTTTTTTGCTATACATCCTACCTATACTCACATTGCAAATTTATGTACACCATTTATATTTCTCATATATATTCCTAATGGGTGTAACTTGTGAGTGTAGGTAGTCATTTCTCATGCATTTTTGATGTGTGTTGACATAGATACTCAGTGATAATGTTGAAATATTAATAAGTTTCGCTACAAGTTCCCAGAACTATTCATCACTCTTTCATTTATTAATGTAGTCCGAGAGAGTACACATGATAGAAAACCATACTGTAATATATTTGAAATTAACTCAATTCACCAGGATATAATCTTTTCTATTTTCAGTCAAATGCTCTAGACACTCTCTCTTCTTATTACTCTTTATGAGTTATAGCCATTGTACCATAATTTTCCTTTACTTTATAGCACTTTCCCACACACTTGAATCTCCTTGAATACATTTACTTACATGCATCAAATGAAAATAAAAAATTGAAGGCTACATTTTCATGGAGAACCTGCTGCTATATAGGAAAATCTAATACAGATGGAAAAAGATAGCTTGGATAAGAGTGAATCTTATCAGGTTGACGTTTGACTGTGATATTTTGCCATCCACTTACACAATTGCATCGCTGAGGATCACCAGCCAGCTGAAATGTAATATGCATCATAACTTATCTTAAAAATTAAACCTCTGGGGCGCCTGGGTGGCTCGGTCGGTTGAGCGTCCTACTTTGGCCCAGGTCATGATCTCGCGGTCTGTGAGTTCGAGCCCCACGTCGGGCTCTGTGCTGACAGCTCAGAGCCTGGAGCCTGCTTCAGATTCTGTGTCTCCCTCTCTCTCTGCCCCTCCCTCGCTTATGCTCTCTCTCTCTGTCAAGAATAAATAAAACATTAAAAAAAAAAATTAAACCTCAAACCATGTGCAGTTAGTATTGTAAAAATGCCAGCAAATTTTGAGAATATTTCTGCCTGTCTGAAAAATTATTAGTGTGCAGGAAAGAATTCCAAACTTTAAATCATAAACTAAAGTTAATTCCATCAAAGTGTAGTCTAAAAATTACCTGATACATGATTAATGTTATTTTATTTCTACTTACAGAAAGACAAACCTAAATATATAAAAATGGAAGCTGTGACTTATTTAAATGTAATCGTATATTCTTAGCTAAAATGATCATTTTATCAATGTGACTTTTAATATTAGACTGAGTCAAATACTACTTCTAGGTAGAAGTTTGGATCTTTTTAAAATAATTTGAATGAAATTCTTTATGTCAGTCTGTTTACTTACCTGCCTATCTATCCATTTACATATCTTTCCAAATACTGGTTACTTTTGGCTGAAAATGACAATAAGCCTGACTAGAGAGCTTAAATGTGGAATATGGAATTACTTTCCTGGTAGCAGAGGAAGTCTGAGGTAAACAGGACAGGTTAGTGGATATGCTCAGGATGTTCTGAAGCTGTCTTCTTTCTTTCTGTTTTGTTGTCCTTCAGTTGTGGCTTTCTTTCTAATGGTTTGTGTGAAGTAGGCTCCATCTCCAGGCATCTTGCCCTTATTCAAGTCAGAAGGGGAGTAAAAGTGCAGAACAAACTAACCAGAGGAACATACCAGCCAACTGTGTCACTTTTCAAAAGCTTTCTCGGGAGTCCCCACCCTGTGACTTCTGCCCATACCCCATTGGCCAAGACTGGTTCGCATGGTCCCAATGAGCAGAACATGGCTAAGGGGGAAGAAAAATATGGACATGACTGAGTCAGTAAACTAATAGTCTACCACCAAGCTTAAAAGTGAACACTTAAGAGAAATATGTCTTCTCTTGTCAAGGTACGTTTGTTTTTGTTTTTGTTTTCTTTTTTAAAAAATTCATCCTCTGTTACCACTATGATGCTGTGTAGACAGCCATTCCAAAACTCAGTGGCATATTACCATAAAACATTTACTTTTCTTCCATGCATCAGCTGGTCAGCTGGGGCAGGTCCAAAGGTTGTTGGAGTAGCACTATTCATGTCTCTCCTTTGTCTAGACCCAACAGACAACCCCTGGCATGCATGTATTTCTCACAGCAATGGCTGCAGCGTAAGAGGGTAACCCCAGTTGTACAAACACATTGTAAGCCATTGCTCGTGGCACTCATCTGCCAGCATCCCATGGCCAGAGCAAAGTCATATGACCTAGCCCAGCATCAGTGTGTGTGGAAGCATATTCCTCTCTGGGGCGATGGGGGCTCTAGGAGAGTGATGACTAACATACTAACATTTTAGAAAAGAAAGGCTGTTAATTTATAGAAGCAATCGAATTTAACTAACATACCTATTTTAAAAATCGAATTTTCTAAGTCTTGGTAAATTTTAGTCATGTTTTTTTAGGTGGTTCTGGTAGATCTCATAAAATTTTCCCCCTAGATTCCTTAATGATGTATTTTTTTTTAATCTGTAATAACAGGTACATTTACTATGTCTTAATACCTGAATTTCACAGTGTAAATTCTGATCTCCAGGGTTTATACTCTCAGAAGTGTTTCATTTTGCTAAATGTAATAAAGGGTATTACTAAAACATATTGATTAAGCAGTTGATTCCAGCTGAATAAGCAAAATCTGTGAAGTGTAGTTATGGTCAGTCTTTAGACTCAAATTAACATTGATTAATCTTTTATAGCGTACAAAATAGCTAAAAATAACATCAGCTATTTGCCTTTTCCCTCTGAATTCTGGAATTATATAGCTATGGGCTACCATCGTGACAAAACCCAGATAAAATTTTACAGATAATTGAAAACAAAATCTTTGAGCTAGAGTTTTATAACCTTTTAGCAAAATGTGTATTGCTGTCCGATTCTGTATCTATTTTCCATTTTGTTCTGTATGTGTAATCACTGTTGCAACTGAAAGACAGCATGGAATTGGTTCTGATACTTTCCACTTTCTAATGCCAATATAAAACTAATTTTAAATTGTACATTTAGAGGAACTTTTCTAATCCATGACAGGAAAATGCAAGCGAGAAAATTGATTAGAAAACATAAATAACTGGGGCGCCTGGGTGGCTTGGTTAAGTGTCGGACTTCAGCTCAAGTTATGATCTCATAGTTCGTGAGTTCAAGCGTCACATCCGGCTCTGTGCAGATGGGTCAGAACCTGAAGTCTGCTTAGGATTCTGTGTCTCCCTCTCTCTGTCTCTCCCCAGCTTGTGGTCTCTCGCTCTCTCTCAAAAGTAAATAAACATTTTTTAAAAATTTTAAAGAAAAAATAAATGACTTTTTTAAATCAAGGGATTAAGATATCTTCTTGTCAGCTTTTTTTTAACATTAAAATTTTTTTTTTTAATGTTTATTTTTGAGAGAGAGAGACACACACACACACACACACACACAGAGTGTAAGTGGAGGAGGGGCAGAGAGAAGGAGACACAGAATCCAAAGCAGGCTCCAGGCCCTGGGCTGTCAGCACAGAGCCAGATGCAGGGCTTGAACCCACAAACCGTGGGATCATGACCTGAGCTGAAGTCGATCACGTAACCAACTGAGCCACGCAGGTGCCCCTCTTCTTGTCAGCCTTTATTGGGAAGTTTGATTACATTGTGCGGTTAAAATACTAATTTTTTACTATAGCTTTATTTATTTATTTATTTATTTATTTATTTATTTATAACGTTTATTTAGTTTTGAGACAGAGAGAGACAGAGCATGAATGGGGAAGGGTCAGAGAGAGAGAGGGAGACACAGAATCTGAAATAGGCTCCAGGCTCTGAGCTGTCAGCACAGAGCCCGACGCGGGGCTTGAACCCACGAACTGCGAGATCATGACCTGAGCTGAAGTCTGCCACTTAACCGACTGAGCCACCCAGGCGCCCCTACTATAGCTTTTAATGAGGTTTATTATCCAAGTCAAGTCACAAGACCAGTATTTTACAACGTAAGAATATTGAGCAAAATTGGAAATTATCCAAGAAAAAGAAACAAAATAATTACTAAATTAAAACCACATTATCTCTTTACATGCTAAAATCAACCAGGTTTTTATTTTTATTTATTTTAATTTTTGTTTATTTCTGAGAGAGAGACAGAGAGTGTGCGCACAAGTCAGGAAGGGGCAGAGAGAGAGGGAGACACAGAATCTGAAGCAGGCTCCAGGCTCTGAGCTGTCAGCACAGAGCCCGACATGGGGCTCAAACTCACGGACGGTGAGTTCATGACCTAAGCCAGTCACACACTTAACCGACTGAGCCACCCAGGCGCCCATCAACCAGGTTTTGAAAAGTATGTTTTATATCTCTGGCTTTTTTACTCCTACATTTTTACCCAAACTTACAAATTGATACCACTTTGAAACACATGTGTAGTTCCATACATCTTGCCTCATGCGTATATTTAAAAGTTCAAGATGATGCTAGTTTTTTAAAAAGGGATTGCATTAAATTGCTAGTCATAAATATAACAGATTGGCTGCATGCCCCCAAATCAGGAAGAACAGATTGGAAGTTATGGAAGTACTACAGACATGAGCGACTCTGGGGCCAGGCGTCAGTGGCGGTTTTTGAATAAGTGTCAGTAACAATGTCCTCTAGTGTTATATTAAAAACGTAGTGAATCACAGTTTTCAGTGTTTGCTGATGCATCTATCTCACAATGTTCCTTAATACAGCAATGTCTGAATTATCTCCTGTTTTGCAGACGAGGGAAATAGGACTCAGGAAAGTTAAGTGTGACTTCACTGGTGTCCTACAACTGATAAGGAGTGTGGTTGCTGCTGCCCAATCAGATGTAATTTTCCACTACACGTTAAAAGTACTCTTTTCCTCATTCTGTCTTGAAGGGAAAGGATTTATGATACGTGTTTTAAGGAAATAATGAATAGTTTTAGAGATAACTAACTAGACCAAAGGATAAGATGGAGGCAAAAGGAATGACCGTGCTTTTGAGCTGAAGAACATCATTGAGAGGAGTGGGTGTAGGGGTTCGATAGAACAGAACTCCCGAACGGAGCAGTCCTGCTGGTCTGTGGAGGTCGAGAACTGGAGCTGATGAACGAGGACTGGAAATATAGAAAGGGAGTCATTGGCAGAGGGACAATTATTGAGGTTTATTTTTATTTTTTGAGGTCTGATTTGCATACAATAAAATGCTTGTTTAATTTTCCTTGAAATGGTTATTTATTTTTGAAGGCGAGAGAGACAGAGCATGAATAGGGGATGGGCAGAGAGAGGGAGACACAGAATCCAAAGTAGGCTCCCGGCTCCGAGCTGTCAGCACAGAGCACGACAAGGGGCTTGAACCCACAAACTGTGAGATCGTGACCTGAGCCGAAGTCAGATGCTTAACCGACTGAGCCACCCAGGTGCCCCTAAAACACTTAATTTTAAGAGTACAGTTCAAAGGGTTTAACAGTTGTATAGACTCATGTAACTGCTACCCACATCAAGATCCAGAGCATTTCCATCAGGTGGAAAGTTGCTTGCATCCCCTCACTCCCACACCCCCAACCTCACTCCTGCCGTCAATTCACTGCTTCCTCCCACCCTGGAAACAACCACTTTCTGGTGTCTGTTCTCTCAACCTTTATTTATGAATTGTGTTCTGTGTATTCTTTTGTTCAGTCTTCTCTCGCTTGCTCCGTGTACTTGAGATTCTTGCACATTGTTGCCTTGTTAAGTAGTATTCCATTGAGCGGATGTAACATTTGTTTATGTGTTCACTTACAACTGATGGATATTTAGGCTGCTTCCAGTTTGGGGTTATTATATGCAGGCTGTATGAACATTTACGTGCGACTCTTCTGTGGACATAATGCTTTCATTTCTCTCAGGTAAACACGTAGGACAGGAATTGCTGGGTCAAAGGAAGATGTGTATTTATCTTTACCAGAAACAAGCCAGGAGTTTTCCAAAGTAATGTGTCCTTTTATATTCTCACCCGTGGTGCACAGGAGCTCCGGTCACCCCAAAGCTTCAACTACCTTTGGTATCCATAGTCTTTCTTTTTCAAGGCATCTATTGACTCATATTTAAAATAGGATCTATTCCATTCTTCACAGTCAAGAATAGGATGCCAAGGACCCAGTTTTGTGGGAAGATCTGCAGCGAGGTGGCAGATAAAGGAAGAAGAGTTCATCAAAGGGACAGAGGGGCTAAGAGAAGCATCAAGAGAATAGGGGACAGGCTGATTTTCAGGAGGGTGAAAAATGAGAAGTCTAATCAATTTAGCAAAAAATGAACTAGAGACTGCACAGATCTGCTTGAATTGTGAAGAGGACATACAAGTCTGGATGAGACAGGTTAATAGGAAGGAATCATGAGCGCTTAGGGAGTAGGTACCTAGGATTTGGGGGACGCAAATGTAGAAGTGGAGCTGTGAGGGAGATGAGAAAAATAAGATGATAATCAGAATAGTGACAGTCATTTGTATAGACTAGAGATCTGCCCAGAGTGAAAATAAAGTTTGAGACAGTTATTCAAATGATTGTGTTGAAAAAAATCACTTTAATTACAACATATTTTTGTCTACATATGTAAAATAAACTTGCTTATCTAATAATCACCCAGATAAATCAATGTAGGTAACGATTATGAATTTTTATCCATTCAAAATGTGCTTACTAAAGGCCCAATATATGCCAGAATCATTTATCTTCTTCCCGTTTTCATCGTAGGTATACCTTTGTCTTCTTATCCCCATGAACTCTGAAACTTTTTCCTTTCATCTTTCAACTTTAGACATGAATAAATATTTGTAAACTGTAAACCCAAAATGTATTTTGGGTCTTGGTTCATTCCAGTCAAAAAATGAGCTTTTCATTTAGTAATAGCCCTTTTATTGGCTAACGCCATAACATCTGATAACTCTCTAACCTTGTACCTCTTATGGATTAGAGATATGAAAATCTTTTAAGTACTTTCCAGATTTCTGTGCTTATAAAGTGCCTAGCAACCACAGAGTTACTTCTTTATTTTTTTAATTAAAAACAATTTTTTTAATATTTATTTATTTTGAAGGGAGAGAGAGTGTGTGTGAGTGGGGGAGGGGCAGAGAGAGGGAGACACAAAATCCCAAATAGGCTCCAGACTCTGAGCTGTCAGCGCAGAGCCCGACGTGGGGCTCAGACTCACAAACCATGAGATCATGACCTGAGCCAAAGTCGGATGCTTAACCAGCTGAGCCACCCAGGTGCTCCTAGAGTTACTTCTTTATATTGCGTAGAACTAAGGTCATAAAATCAAAATTGCAGATAAACATTACTGGTTCATCATGGTATGCCTCACAGATGACTTTGAGTGACTGCATTGTTCTACATAGTGACATGACCAACATCAAAGGGGGATTACTTCATTCCTATCCTCCACTCATTCAATACTTATTAAACATTTGCCATGTGTAAGACACCATGCTAGACTTTGTGGAGGAAGAAAGTAGAGAATATTCCAAGAAATCACTCTTTAACATGCCAAGAGTGACTTCATTTTCTGTCTGCTACAATATCTAGGATATTTGTATTCAGGGAAGATTTCAAGTGAATTAATGTTTTTCCATGCATTGCAGTAATTTCTGTTATCTTTCATGGAAGCTCACATTTATGGAACATTGAATCTCTGCCAAAAGATCAGCAGTCATTCCGGAGGGTCTCTGTGGGTCAGGGAAAACCATCCTTATCATGGGAAAAAGTGATTCAAGATGGTCTCAAATGTCTTCCCAACTTAAGGGGAATAAAAGCATCAGTACTTTCTTTTTAGCACATCTGATGCTTGTGAAACCCAGACTTTGTTCATTTTGAAACCAGTTTTAAAGAAGCAGAGCAAAGCAGAACAACGTGGCTCTGACCGGAGACAGAGTGTACGAAGATGTTTACCGTGCAGGGCAGAGTGTAGAGCAGGGAAGCAGTCTAACAAGTTGGTTAACTTAATTGTTTCTTTTTTTTTTTTAATGTTTATTTATTTTTGAGACAGAGAGAGACAGAGCATGAATGGGGGAGGGGCAGAGAGAGAGGGAGACACAGAATCGGAAGCAGGCTCCAGGCTCTGAGCCATCAGCCCAGAGCCTGACGCGGGGCTCGAACTCACACGAACTGTGAGATCGTGACCTGAGCTGAAGTCAGACACTCAACCGACTGAGCCACCCAGGCGCCCTGTAACTTAATTGTTTCTTAATTTTGTGGGCTAGTTAAAAAGAAGGTAAACTCTGCATAGGACAGGTCAATCTAAACATTCCTGCGTGATCCTTATAATACGCTTTAAGGAATATGGGGGATTAGAGATGGTGTAAAGGTCATAATGACCCACTGACAGCGTCAGAAAGTTAAAGTTTTTGAAACTGCTTCATCAGAAAAAGGAGAGCCTAAGGATGTTTGCAAAGTTATATTTAAATACAGTGAACATTATCAGACAACAGGCATGGTTGAACTGTTTCTATTTATAAATACATAGAGAAAGGGGGAGAGAGAGAGGACTCCCAACTGAATGCTTGAATCCTCTTTACTAAATATATTCATAGGTGTGTATAACTATGCACTTGGAGTTTTTTTAAGGGTATTCCAATATAGGGCCAAAATAGGTTCGGAGGTGTCTTGAGTAGCTGACTGAGTTCCGTTGCTATTAAGCGGCAGACCTACAACATGTCACCTGATCTCTGTAGATCTTTTCTCTAGCCAGAAAACAAGGGGTTTAGACTAAATTCTCTCTCAGGTCCTGTTGAGGTCTATTATGTACTGAGTGAGTGATGTATTAACATGCTTGAAAGACCTGAGCCCTCCTCGGTAAATGCAACTTCTGGTAACCATCCAATATCTTTTGCCATTTAATTGTGTGGCTTTACTGTTAAGTTTGCATTTCTATAATGATGCATGATAACTATGCCTCGAAGGATAGCTTCACCCTAAGTTGGAGAGCATGTTGATTGTGGTGTAGCACAGTTTGATTCACATGTATATATATTTGTTCTTCAATAATCGATCACCTGAATTTAATCAATTTAGAGTTTTAGGTCTAAAAATGTCAAGGGAGATTTAATTTAATGATAATAGGTGATTTATAGGACATACAATAAAAAGTGTCAAGAACCTTACATGTGAAAAATATTAATCATGAAGACAGTAGTTGATTTAAAAAAACAAAACAAAAAAAAAAAACGCAAGCCTGATTCAGGAAATTCATTTACATCACAGCTGCAAGCCTATTCACTATTACCGCCAGCTAACAAAAGGAGTTTGTGAACTACCAGCCCAGGATGAAAAGATACGCATCCACTGTCAGAAAAGTTGCTTGGGTGGTGCTTTTCGAGATGGTACTGGCAGAGTCTTCCGTTTTAAGTGTTTAGGGTTTGTTTTAATGAATTTTAATTTCTTAAAACTGCAGTTACAACAGAATCACACAGAGGTGAACTGCCCACCAGTATTGTTACAAACTTGGAGCCGAGAAGTGTGCTAACTTGTACGACCAGATCGTCTCATTTGAGGGCAGGTCGCAAAGCAGATCTCCTGCCGTCTCTGCTCGTACGTGTACAATCCCCATGCATGCAGCTCTTGAGACAGTGAACGCCAGACCCTGGCACGCGGCCTGTAACGTAGGAAAACCTCAACACGTGTCCGTTGTCGCTGCTTCCTGTTACCACTCTCTTTATTATAGATCATTGGTTATAAAGGTTGTCACTTTGCACTAGCTCTTTTCAAATTCCTGTCTACAGATGTCTGCTCACATAAAATTGCACAGCTGAATACGTTACTAAAGCCCACATGTGCCACACTCAATTAAACGTCAGGCAGAGTCAGGCACATGTGTCCAGCATGTGCCCTCCCCATAGCCTAACAGTCACTTGTATGATGACACGTGAATGTTTGGCATATGTGGCCAAGGTAAGATATTGGAAATCATTTGGGCTCTTATTTCCTAACTTTAATAATAATGATAAACAATACACACATTCACTAGAAATTTGTGTTAATTCACTTTGAAACAAAAATCTCCATTACTCTTTATTAGGCTTCTGGACCATTGTTTCAGTACGAAGGTGTGACACAGATGTTGTTACACATACAGATCTTAAGTGTACAGTCTAATATTCGCATATGACCTTCGCACAGATCAAGATACAGAGCACTTCCCTTGGAAGATACTTTATTCCCTTCTGCCCAATAAGAATATAGATTATTTAATACTTCTCCACCCAGGGATAATCCCAATGATTCTACTAGAAGCAATTCTGAGATTGCAAGAAGCCCTGTGAAGCACTCTGACATCTATCACCAAATTTCAGTGGGTACAGATTCATTCATACTCTAATTGAAACAGAATGCGAGATAATTCGGGTGCTGCCATTGTCATTACAAAAATCGTAAGATTTTAATATTTATCAAAACACATCATTGTTCTTTTTATATTCGCTTAATAATTAAGGATTTTCCTTTATTCTAACTAGATAATTGCTTTTATCACTTTTATACTTTGGAATTCTATGTACAATTTGATTGTAAAAAGACCTCTAGAATTAGCAGTTTTCATCTAAGTAGCAGGTACACTTGGGGGGGAGGGGTGGGTTAGGACTCACTGGTATGTTGGAATCGGTGGAGAGAAGAGTGGAATTATAGCTAAATGGCTGGAAATGTATAACCTGCTGTCTGTCCCAGAGCCACAATGAGTGACCTAAAGCTGGGTTTATTTATGCTTATTTGGCTGTGTCTGCATAACTGTGTATATGAATGTGGAAATTACGTGGGGAGTAAAGCAATTGAAAACAGCTGATTTTGGTCAGTGGCTTGCCATGTTAGTGCATTCTACTAACTAAGGTAGCAAATTGTGGGGAATAATTTTTGAGACACTGCTCCAGCATGATGCCAGGAAACTGGAATCCTGCTTTGATGATTATATTCCTTAGTCCACAAGGATTATAATGCCAGAGCAATAGCCATAACATTTGATCTGACAACAGAATTAAATATCTTATTTCTTTACTTATTCCTTTTCCCATTTCAAAAGAAACTTGGGGATAGTTTACATAAATGTGTTAGTATAGTATAATTGGAAGATTAACAACTAGGCAAACCCAGGTATAGGAAAAGTAATGCAAGAACAATTAGTTAAGGTGAAGGAACTGGGTACCTGCATACGCAGGGCACAGGTGTCTGCATAATAAATAGAGGCAGGAGGCTAATAGGATCCATATATACCTAAAGGTCACTTCTGTAAGGCTTTACTCTAGGAGAATAGCCACAAAATTGCCCTAAAGAAGACAATGAATTTTTGTGATCTGACAGCTTATTTGGAATGACAGACATTTAATGTGGCAGAAAAAAAATGTCAATCCAATGAGGGAAGATGAAAAATTGCATTGAAATTCTGGTACAGTATCACTTATTTATGTAAAAATACTCTAATTTTAACTGCATCATTAGACACTAGTGTAATAAATCATAGCTTTTGCTCCATGAGTAGACATGTGAATATACAGTTGCATTAATTAAATCCAGAAAAAATGTCTATTCAGGCTTTATAAAATGTGAAATACACATACCTCCTCTGTCTGTCATAATTTGTTTCTGTTTAAGTTTCAGATTACTTGAAGAAAACAAAAAAAGTGAAAGTGGGGCTATTTTAGGAATCTTAAGGGGAATGAAAATGAATTCTTTTAAAATTTATTTCCAGTAAATTTGAAACGCAGAACACATTTTCCCAGGGGCAGTTCCCCCTTTTCAACAAAAATGTCAAGATCAGAATACAAAATGTTTCTATCCATGCAGTGTGTTTTTTGTTTGCTGGAAGAATAGCAAGGACTTCCATTGAAGAGAGAATGTGATTTCGTGGAAACCCAGGGACTGGATGTCCTTACTCCTGAATTTCAGTTCTACCTCTGTGCTCTGCCCGTTCTGTACACAAATTGCCCAGCCTCAATGCTCATGTCTGCAAAATGGAGATAAGGACTCCCCCTTCCTCTCCCATTAAGACTGTGAGGTGGAGAGTTCTGCTTCTTTGTAAAATTGGTCTGCAGTGCCCTGTCGCATTCCATGAACATTCCCTAAGGATGCTTTTGGTGCAGTATTTGACTCTGGGACCATGCCGGCACTGCACGCAGTAGACAGAACGCACTCTACAATGACATGTATCTGCGTTACTTGGTTGTGAGCACCACCGCCCTGGAGAGCATTGGCTTTTTTTGCTGCAAAGTAGTGTCAGCACGGGTCACTTCACAAAATACTTAATAATTGGAAGGATTAACTTCCATTCTAATCACTAAACAGTGCAATTAAACGACAGTCACAAAAATAAAGTTGTAACAAATGTATTGGCTGGAAAAGACTGATGAGAGTTTTCATGTACGTTTTGAAAGCGTAAATTAAAACAATAGTAAATTTTACTGTTTGATCTAGTACTTTGATGAAAAGGACTATATATAATGAAAATTTTGAGCAATTAATTTTTTTAAATGTGAGGATTACCTGTAGAAGTCAAACGAAGACACTTAAAACCTGTTTTTGTAAGCGACTGTGGATCACGAAAGTGTTTTTAGTTTATGAAATGAAATTTGAAATGTAAGTACCTACATGTAAACAATGAGTTGGAAAGAAGCAAGGAAGGAGAATATGTGCCGAGCAGTGATTATGAGCCAGGTCTGCCACAGCTCTTACCCTCCTCGTAACTATGTAAGGGAGGTATTAATATTCCCACTTCGAGGATAAAATCCTAAAGTTGAATGAGGTCAGGCAACTTACACCAAATCACAGGTAGTGTGTTTTGGAACTAGGGTCCACACCTGACTGAAATCTCTTTTCCTTTACATTCTGGATGAACACAGGAGTTCGTAGTCCCTGTGTGGGCAGAATCTCACTCAGTGACTCTGCACAAGTCATGCCTCAGTCTGGTTGGGGGTGAGGTGGGCATGGACCACACGACCTCCGAAATGCTTTTGGCTCCAAACTCTATTTGGGTGGTAGAAGAAGAAACTCGTTTAGGATGGGTGCTCATTTCTGACCAGCACTGGTGACACCCAACAAGCTCCCACACCCCTAAGAGTGCTCATTTACAGGGTATAATATAATCGTGCCTCTGTTCTTGCTGCAGACTTCTATGAGGGTAGGATGGGATAGCACATCTGAAGGGGTTCCGTGGACCCTAACGTGCTTCCCAAATGTAAAGTATCACATGACCAGCAGTCCTGGTCCCACTTAAAGACCAACAATAGAGACTTTGTAGAAAAACAAAGACGTGCAAACCTTCCCTTTTTACGGTGCAATTTGTGAAATCTCTGTGTATTATCCGGAGCATTTTTTATACTCTTATATCACCATATACTCTTAACTCACCATGTGAAACGAAATGTCATGCTCAGTAGTTTTGAGTTTTTTTAATGACTTGAATTGTTGCAGTTTCATGAAAATGGAGTCTTAATGGCTTTCAAAAATAGCAGCGAACTATTTTGAAATGTACACAAAGTATGAAAGGAACTCAAGAGTTTGGTGAGACTACAGTATAATATTGACTATGAAGGCATGAACACTAGTCAGTTTTCACTGAACTATGACTTTTATTCATATTATAATTAGCAGAATATGTAGGTGTAGGGGTGCCTGGGTGGCTCAGTCGGTTAAGCATCCAACTCTTGGTTTCAGCTCATGTCATGATCTCACAGTTGGTGAGATCGAGCCCTACATGTGGCTCTGCACTGGTGGCATGGGGCCTGCTTGGGATTCTCTCTCCCTCTTTTTCTTCCCCTCCTCTGCTTGTGCTCTCTCTCTCCCTCTCTCTAAATAAATAAATAAATAAATAAATAAATAAATAAATAAACTTGAAAAATATGTAGGTACAAATTCCACATTTTATAAGAAAATTAATTGCAGAGAATTTCCATTTGTCTAGCTGGTTACTTAATTTTTAATTTAATATATAAAGTTGAAATGTTCTGAAACAAATGCAAAAAGAGATCCAACCAATTTTATGGAAGGAACAGAATATTTTTTAAAAGAACTGGAAAGCAGATGTGTACACAAAGAGAACATGATGTTTGTTAGATACATGAGCACAAAGGTGGTTTCTCCATGCTCATGCAGAACCGTCCTTGACAGAATTGTTCTTAGCAGCCACTGAGGACCTCCCTGTGTTATAGCACTCAATGTTTGCTCCTAAAACACCTCCTCCTTCACCTGCATTTGAGATGTAGGTATATGTGGGGTTTTTTCTATGTAGGTCATCATTGTATGTAGTGTCTTCATTGATTTCCTGAATGACAAAACTTGTGTAGAGAAAGAAGGAAAAAGACCCTCATAAAGGGATGACAAATATGGATTGAACTAGAGCTAACTTCTCAAATTCCCTGCTGTAACTTCTAAATCAGTTGCTTTGAAACCCAAGATTTAAAATAAGTTTAATTACGTGAGTTCCCCAAAGAAATAGAACCACCTGTATTTGCCAATTACATGTAGCGATAATTTTACAAAGGAAAAGCTACTACAATAACAAACAGACTGAAAATGTGCATATTAAGACTAAGTTACATAGGGGAAAACGTGGTAGTTATTTTTAGTAAATAAAATGTATGTGGGCTAGTAGGGGGAAGGCTAACATGTCAGTTGACATCCTATCATCTTTTGAGATTATTTAACCCCAGCTTCCTCTCGTTCTTCCCACCCCTCTCTCTTCCATGACTTCTTATTAAATTTTCAGTCATTGGCTATTCCTACCTCTTGCAAATGAGAAATTTTAAATTGTCACAGTAATCATGAGAGGTCCTATATAAAGAAAACATACTGTGATATACCTAATTTTTACTATTTTTTGCTTAAAAACACATTTTATATGAACCATATTATTGAATGGCCTCCCGGTAAAATCACCATTTCCTTGAGAATGGAGGTGTTAGCTCTGTTACACAGGGCATGCATACTGGAGCCAAACTCTTGGGTTCTAGTCCCAAAAATGCCATGTATTGGCATGAAGATCTTGGCAAGTTACTTAATTTTTCTATGTGGCAGTGTATTTGTTTTCTTCACCTTTTTAAAAAAAATTTTTTTTCATGTTTATTTATTCTTGAGAGAGAGACAGAGACCAAGTGTGAGTGAGGGAGAGTCAGAGAGGGAGACACAGAATCTGAAGCAGGCTCCAGGCTCTGAGCTGTCAGCACAGAGCCTGATGCGGGGCTCGAACTCACAAACTGTGAGATCATGACCTGAGCTGAAGTCGGAAGCTTAACCAACTGAGCCACCCAGGTGCCCCTGTTTTCTTCATCTTTAAAACATGTGAAGTATTGGGGCATCTGGGTGGTTCAGTTGGTTAAGCACCTGACTTAGGCTCAGGTCATGATCTCACGGTCCGTGAGTTCAAGCCCCACATCGGGCTCTGTGCTGACAGCTCAGAGCCTGAACCCTATTTCAGATTCTGTGTCTCCCTCTCTCTCTGCCCCTCCCCTGCTCATGCTCTGTGTCTCTGTCTCAAAAATTAATAAACATTAGGAAAAAAGAGAAACATGTAAAGTATCCAAATCACATGCTGGCCTAGTAGATTAAATAAAACAACACTTATACTTAGCAGAGAGCCTGGCAGATAGAAAGTACTCAAGAAACGTTTCCTTGAAAAACTGGTTATTCAGTCAGTAGTTGGATAAAGTATCTATGAGTGCCATCTTTGTGAAAGGGACTCTCTTTTGCCCCAGATAGATGACAGCTTGGGCATCCACCTAAGATTAGAAACCGGATCCTGCCTCTTCACTAACTATGTGACCCTGGACAAGCTATATAACTTCTTGGAACTTGTTTTGCCATCCATAAAATGAAGCAAGGTTGTCCCATGGTTGTTTTAAGGATGGGATATGAAAAGTGCCTAGAACAACACCTGCCAAGTGGTAGGTGCTCAATAAATTAGCTGTATCGTTGTTAAGTGTGGATGATATAACTTAAGGTTCCTCAAGAATGAAGACTAGAGAGATAAATCTTCTGAATATAAACAAGAAATGATCAAGAACACAAAACATTAAGTGAGAAAAATAAATTCTAATAATAAATATATCCTGTCTTTTTAAATTTTTTTTTTAATGTTTATTTATTTTTGAGACAGAGAGAGACAGAGCATGAACGGGGGAGGGTCAGAGAGAGAGGAGGACACAGAATCCGAAACAGGCTCCAGGCTCTGAGCTGTCAGCACAGAGCCCGACTCGGGGCTCGAACTCACAGACCTCGAGATCATGACCTGAGCCGAAGTCGGCCGCTTAACCGACTGAGCCACCCAGTTGCCCCTATCCTGTCTGTTTAGAGGAGGTGAGACAAAAATCCCGCCTGCCTAAGTGGTCATGGAGGGCTTCGTGGCAGAGGTAGGGTTTGTTTAGTGCTTTGAAAGATAGGAGTTTTATGTGAGAGGTAGAGAAAAAGCATTTGTAACAAGTGAAACGGGGTTAGCTAGAGCATTGTAGGAGAAAATTAGAAGCCTAGAGGGAAGGGTTCTGTTAGAAAGTGGTGTGAAATAGTACAAGTGGGTTAGGGCCAGAACGTTGATCAGGGTCATTCATGTGATATCAAGGAGTTAGAATTTTATTATTCAGACATCAGAGACCCCTTGATGGTTATCGAAATGAGGGTTGATATAATGAAGAGAGTGGTTTAGGAAGGTGTTTTAGGCTTCTTAATTGCTGATAATAGAATCCACCCTAACAGTTTATGGTGAAAAGGAGCTGTGATATTATGTCAACAGAACAATCAGAGGGTACTTCTAGCAAAAGATTTCTGTTACCCTTCCACTCACCAGTTGCACCTCTAAATTGGAACTCGTTGCCAGAATCTCCCAGCTGCCCCAGAAGAACGAAGTCATCTGCAGTCATGATTGCCAGAAGACACCACCTCCTCATATTGGCCTTGCTTTGCATTGGTGGAAGTTGGCTCACACAGAGATCCATACTTACAAGGGTCTGTGGGAAATGTAGTTTTTAACTTTCCAAACTATTTAAGGAAGTTAAAAAACAAGGAGCTGGAATGGATCCTGAGTGAGCTGGCTTCCTTATCTGGCCAGGTGGCTCTGTCTCAACAGTATGTCAAGTGCATTAGTAGGGACGGGGATTGATGTATGGCATCTGTCGGATACAAGCGTACTAAATGTATGACAATGACTGCGTCATTTAGAGGGATTGCAAGAGCAGTAGAAAATAAAGATGAGTTGAGACATTTCAAAGTTGAACAACAAGTGTTATTGGCTATACGGGTAAGAGAAAACCCCTTATCAAGAGTACTGACGCAACTCTGAACTCTGGTAACTTGAAAAGCATTCATCTTACTAACAGAAGTATAGGTGGAGAATTGGTAATAGGAAATAAGTTTGCTTTTAGGTATTTGAGTTTGTTAATAGTGAGATATCTCAGTGAACATATCTAGTAAGGAATTGGAAATACAAGATTAGGATTTGGGCAAGATTAGAAGTAAAGATGTAACTTGGAAAGAAATGAGCATGATGAACCTTGAGAAAACCCATGGAATCTTTTTTTTTTTTTAATGTTTATTTGTTTTTGAGAGAGAGAGGGAGAGCACGAGCAAGGGAGGGGCAGAGAGAGAATCTGAAGTAGGCTCCAGGCTCTGAGCTGTCAGCACAGAGCCTAAGGCAGGGCTGGAACTCATGAGCCATGGGATGATGACCTGAGCCGAAGTTGGACACTTAACCGACTGAGCCACCCAGGCACCCCCAGAAAGCCCGTAGAGTCTTAAGGGGAGAGGAAGAGTGAAAGGAAGTAGCATAGAGACCAGAGCACCAAGAGAAGTTCAGATTTCAGGCCTGGTGTAAGGGAAGTGGGGGGGGTGGGGTGAGTGTCAACAAGGCTAGTTACTGAAGCACCCTCGTACTGAATAGAACCAATACTGAAATGGTAAAGGTAGAAGCCAGATCATAAGAGGTAAGAAAAGAGTTACATAAGAATTCAGGTCGGATAGAGATCACCCATTGCAGAGATTAAGCTGTCAAAGCAGCAACAGAATTGTGATTTCCCCCCTCTTTTTATTGAAATCAGGCATTTCTTACCAGGAATAAAAATGTTGACGTCTGTTTTAAAAAATGCAGTTGGTATTCCAAGTAAATTGAGCAGTATTCTGTGAGCTTGTTACATTGAAGGTGGTTTGGAATTAGCATACATATACATGTGGAGATTTAACACATGATGGCCAATATTAAGGATATGTCTGTGTTAGACTTATGTAGGGTTTACAAAACAAAGTACGTTAAAGTTCATGAAGATGTTAAGGTTTTATAAAAGATAATAGGAAGAACAAGATGGCATAATTTGAATTTAATACTGTGCAAATGTATTTCCAGACTGCATACTTGTGGATTAATTCATGGTCAAGATAAGAAGGTAGGGCATATACAAATCCTAATGAGACTACGCTGGCTTTCCATAGTAATTCACATTGGCAAAATAGAAATATTCTGTTTTTGAAACCCTTGAACCCTTACGTTGGTCATGCTGTCACCTAAAAAAGCCATGATTTAATCGCCATCCATGATTTGCTTTGCACGGTATGAATGATTCAAACACGGGAGCAGATATGTTTAGCATAATGATACATATGTGACAGGAAGAGAATTTTAAGGCCTCTGCTCTTCAGCACTGCTCAGCGTACAGAATATAGTAAATCAGTCCAATTGACTGTCCTGTTTTGCCCTGCCCTAACTGATGACACTTTTATAAACACAGCCACATTTAGGAGATGGCTTGGCAAATGAGAGTCCCTGACACCAGTAAACTGCCTTGCTTCCCGTGCCAGCCACTCATCTGAAATGAAGTCAACACCAAACTTGAAAATGAATACACTCAAAAGTAAAAAAAAAAAAAAGAAGCTGAAGTCACCTCGCCACCACTGGGTCATACTTCCTAATCAGCAGATAATTTGTGTCGTTGGTTTAACATTGCATTTCTAAAATTCTGGTTCTTCTGGGATTCATGTAGAATGCAGTCTACTACAGATACAATGATTTGCATTTTTCTTGCTATTTAAAAGGATGTTGCAATACCCTCATTACTTTTTATTCAAAAATTAAGCTTTTACATTTCTTCATGATGAATTTCCTTTAGTTATGCACAAATTGAGAGCTGGCTGTTTTGAGATAGTCTTTATTGTAGTCTCTTAGCATTTGGCCCATACTGAATACCCAGAGACATAGAATCCTCTCACTAGTTACTGCCCTTGCTGAAGAGGAAAATGAGACACCAAGTCACAGGGCCCCTGAGCAGACATCACCACTCCAACGTGGGGACTCTAGGAAGCAAGGATGAGATCATCATGGCAGCCAAGGCTTGTCTAGCACATGCTGTGCTCAGGCATTGCTCTGAACGAGAGGATGTAAGTACCCCCACTGTAAAGATGGCAAAACTGAGGCACGGCCACTGACCATGCAACGAGTAAGTGATAGAACCGGTAGTGGTTGAAGCCAGGTAGCCAGCTCCAGAGTCTGACCTTAGCCATGCACTATGAAGCCCTTCGATACGGTCTCTGAAATGTTTGAACTCTTTAGCCTGGGAAGTTCCTCAGGGTAGAGGCAATATTTTACGCGTTTTTACCTTACTATCAATGCCTAGCACTGGACATGGAAAACAATAGAAAGTAATAAATTATTTAATTATTATTTTTCAAATATTGGACTATAATTTTATCTTTTGCATAATTAACTGAATCATAATGCTTTTTTTTCTTAAATCTCCAAGGCAGGAATGCAAGAGTGAAAACCTCACTTGGTTCTATTTTCATTTTATCATTTGTTTGTTTTTTCAGTCATGGTAGTTCTACTTTACTGTTTGGTCATGTGCAGTTTTTAGGCCTGTACTTTGTGTGTTGTTTAGTGCAAGCATGTAATTTTTATCCTACTTTTTTTTCTAGCTTGATTGTTTTTATTTCTGCAGGGATCTCAGGGACTCTGGGAAGATGCTTTCCTTCTTTCTTTTTTTTTTTTTAAAGCAAAAAAGAATGCTAAATAATAAGGATGTACTTGTGGGCAGTTTCCAGACCCAGCCTGTTTTGTATAACATTTGTATTTAATCAGGGATTACAAATTTAAGCAAATTGCTCTAATCGTATCTTGTAAATTCAGTTTCTCTTGATTATTTAAAAGAGAGTATCATGATCGGTAGATTAAATGTGGGGTAATTCTATTTTATGGCCATTCATCCTTCCACATTTGCTAATAATAATGATTGAGGGAAAATCGTTGAAACAAAAATTTTGTGGAATTTTTCAAAGACACTTTAATATACAGACTTCAAAAAATCTTAATCTCACTTGTTGACTGTGGTGCTATATGCATTATTCTCATATCTGGCCAGCACACACAGGAAATATGAGGATTAAAGCCCAACATAAAATTGGATAGTATAGTGTGTGCTTTTTTCAAACACAATCCCCTGATGCCAGTGAGGCGTCTAGCACTTTAGTTCAATCTGATGCTAAGTATCCCAAGTTAGCACAGACCCTACAGGTCAGGGACTCCGTCCGTTAGGACTGCCCCACTGCAGGCTCCAGTCGCATAAGGGGTCCCCAGACTACCCACACTTCTTCGTAGCCATCTACAAATTTGATGGTTCCCATAACCCCTTCTCAAGTTCAGTATTTTGCGAGAATGACTCAAAGAATTTAGGAAAATGCTTTACTTACTATTACCAGTTTATTGTAAAGGATGCAACTCAGGGACAACCAAACGAAAGAGATGCATAGGGCAGGACATGCGAAGTGCGAAACGTCCTTGCCCTGTCCCAGTGCACCATCCTCCCAGCATGTGTGGCTGTTCACCGTCCATCCAGCGAGCCGGCTCTCCAGATCTTGTCCTTTAGGGGATTTTAAGAAAGTTTCCCCATGCATATGTGGTTGATGACATCATTGGCCATTGGTTTGAACTCCATTTCCAGCCCCTCAACCTTACACAGGGTGAGGCTGAAAGTTCTAACCTTCACATGCTTGGTCTTTCTGGTGACCAGCCCTCCTGCGGAAGCTGTCTGCCCCCCTCCCCCGCCATGAGTCACCCCATTAGTCTCATGACTCACATGTAGTCAAAGGGGCTCATAACAAAAGATACTGCTATCACTTAGGAAATTCCAAGGGTTTTAGGAGCTCAATGCCAGGCACTTTGGGCAAAGAACAAATGCATATATTTTTAACACATCATATATATGAAGATACACAAATTAAATTGCCATTTAAAGAACTCAGACTACTTCATGACTACTTACAAATGTAATTCTCAATTACAAGTAACATCATATGGTAAAAATGGAAGTATAACTTTTTTTTTTAATTTTTTTTTCCTTAAGTTTACAGCCAAATTAGTTAGCATATAGTGCAACAATGATTTCAGGAGTAGATTCCTTAGTGCCCCTTACCCATTTAGCCCTTCTGCCTCCCACAATCCCCTCCAGTAATCCTCAGTTTGTTCTCCATATTTAAGAGTCTCTTATGTTTTGTCCCCTTCCCTGTTTTTACATTATTTCTGTTTCCCTTCCCTTATGTTCATCTGTTTTGTCTCTTAAAGTCCTCATATGAGTGAACTCATATGATAGTTATCTTTCTCTGACTGACTAATTTCAATTAGCATAATATCCTCCAGTTCCATCCACGTAGTTGCAAATGGCAAGATTTCATTCTTTTTGATTGCTGAGTAATACTCCATTGTATATATATACCACATCTTCTTTATCCATTCAACCGTCAGTGGACTTTTGGGCCCTTTCCAATAGTGCTGCCAAACACATTGAGGTGCATGTGTCCCTTCGAAACAGCACACCCGTATCCTTGGGTGAATACCTACTATTGCAATTGCTGGGTCGTAGGGTAGTTCTATTTTTAGTTTTTATATTTTTAGTTTTATATCCTGCAACTTTGCTGAATCTCCATACTGTTTTCCAGAGTGGCTGCACCAGCTTGCATTCCCACCAACAATGCAAAAAGGATCCTCTTTCTCCACATCCTCACCAACATCTGTCGTTGCCTGAGTTGTGAATGTTAGCCATTCTTACAGGTGTAAGGTGGTATCTCATTGTGGTTTTGACTTGTGTTTCCCTGATGATGAGTGAACTTGGGCATTTTTTCATGTGTCCATTGGCCATCTGAATGTCTTCTTTGGAGAGTGTCTATTCATGTCTCTTGTCCATTTCTTCACTGGATTATTTGTTTTTTGGGTGTTCAGTTTGATAAGTTCTTTATAGACTTTGGATTCTAACCCTTTATCTGATATGCCATTTGCAAATATCTTCTTCCATCCTGTCGGTTACCTTTAGTTTTGCTGATTGTTTCCTTTGCTGTGCAGAAGCTTTTTATTTTGATGAGGTCCCAGTAGTTCATTTTTGCTTTCATTTCCCTTGCCTCCGGAGACGTGTGGAGTAAGAAGTTGCTGCAGCCAAGATCAAAGAGGTTTTTGCCTGCTTTCTCCTCAAGGATTTTGATGGCATCCTGTGTTACATTTAGGTCTTTCATCCATTTTGAGTATATTTTTGTGTATGGTGTAAGAAAGTGGTCCAGGTTCATTCTTCTGCATGTCGCTGTCCATTCTTCCCAGCATCACTTGCTGAAGAGACTGTCTTTATTCCATTGGATATTCTTTCCTGCTTTGTCAAAGATGAGTTGGCCATACGTTTGTGGGTCCATTTCTGGGTTCTCTATTCTGTTCCATTGATCTGAGTGTCTCTTCTTGTGCTACTACCATACTGTCTTGATGATTGCAGCTTTGTAGTATAGCTTGAAGTCCGGGATTATAATGCCTCCTGCTTTGGTTTTCTTTTTCAAGATGGCTTTGGCTATTTGGGGTCTTTCTGGTTCCATACAAATTTTAGGATGTTTGTTCTAGCTCTGTGAAGAATGCTCGTGTTATTTTGATACGGATTGCATTGAATATGTAGATTGCTTTGGATAGTAAGGACATTTTAACAATATTTGTTCTTCCTATCCAGGAGCATGGAATCTTTTTCCATTTTTTTTTGTGTCTTCTTCACTTTCTTTCATAAGCTTTCTATAGTTTTCAGTGTATAGATTTTTCACCTCTTTGGTTAGATTTATTCCTAGGTATTTTATGGTTTTTGGTGCAATTGTAAATGGGATCGATTCCTTGATTTCTCTTTCTGTTGCTTCATTGTTGGTATATAGGAATGCAACTGATTTCTGTGCGTTGATTTTATATCCTGCAACTTTGCTGAATTCATGAATCAGTTCTAGCAGTTTTTTGGTGGAATCTTTAGGGTCTTCCATATAGAGTGTCATGTCACCTGTGAAGAGTGAAAGTTTGACCTCCTCCTGGCCGATTTGGATGCCTTTTATTTCTTTGTGTTATCTGATTGCAGAGGCTAATATGAGCAATACTATGTTGAATAACAGTGGCGAGAGTGGACATCCCTGTCTTGTTCCTGACCTTAGGGGGAAAGCTCTCAGTTTTTCCCCATTGAGGATGATATTAGCGTTGGGTCGTTCATATATGGCTTTTATGATCTTGAGGTAATGATCCTTCTGTCCCTACTTTCTTGAGGGTTTTTATCAAGAAAGGATGCTGTATTTTGTCAAATGCTTTTTCTGCATCTATTGAGAGGATCATATGGTTCTTGTCCTTTCTTTTATTGATGTGATGAATCACATTAATTGTTTGCAGATGTTGAAGCAGCCCTGCATCCCAGGTATAAATCCCACTTGGTTGTGGTGAATAATTTTTTTAATGTATTGTTGGATCTGGTTGGCTAATATCTTGTTGACGATTTTTGCATTCATGTTCATCACGGAAATTGGTCTATAGTTCCCCTTTTTAGTGGGGTCTCTGTCTGGTTTTGGAATCAAGGTAATGCTGGCTTCATAGAAAGAGTTTGGAAGTTTTCCTTCCATTTCTATTTTTTGGAACAGCTTCAAGAGAACAGGTGTTAACTCTTCCTTAAATGTTTGGTAGAATTCCCCTGGAAAGCCATTTGGCCCTGGACTTTTGTTTTTTGGGAAATTTTTGATTATTAATTCTATTTCCTTACTGGTTATGGGTCTGTTCAAATTTTCTACTTCTTCCTGTTTCAATTTTAGTAGTATATATGTTTATAGGAATTTGTCCATTTCTTCCAGACTGCCCATTTTATTGGCATATAATTGCTCATAATATTCTCTTATTATTGTTTGTATTTCTGCTGTGTTGGTTGTGATCTCTCCCCTTTCATTCTTGATTTTATTTATTTGGGTCCTTTCCTTTTTCTTTTTGATCAAACTAGCTAGTAGTTTATCAATTTTGTTAATTCTTTCAAATAACCAGCTTCTGGTTTCATCAATCTGTTCTACTGTTTTTTCCCCCCCTTTGGTTTCGACAGCATTAATTTCTGCTCTAATCTTTATTATTTCCTGTCTTCTGCTGTTTTGGGGTTTTATTTGCTGTTCTTTTTCCAGCTCTTTAAGGTGCAGGGTTAGGCTGTGTATCTGAGATCTTTCTTCCTTCTTTAGGAAGGCCTGGAGTGCTATATACTTTCCTCTTATGACCGCCTTTGCTGCATCCAAGAGGTTTTAGGTTGTGGTGTTATCATTTTCATTGGCTTCCATACACTTTTTAATTTTCTCTTTAACTGCTTGGTTAGCCTATTCATTCCTTAGTAGGATGTTCTTCAGTCTCCAAGTATTTGTTACCTTTCCAAATTTTTTCTTGTGGTGGATTTCGAGTTTCATAGCGTTGTGGTCTGAAAATATGCACGGTATGATCTCGATCTTTTTGTACTTACTTAGGGCTGATTTGTGTCCCAGTATATGGTCTATTCTGGAGAATGTTCCATGTGCACTGGAGAAGAATGTATATTCTGCTGTTTTAGGATGAAATGTTCTGAATATATCTGTTAAGTGCATCTGGTCCTGTGTGTCATTCAAAGCCATTTTTCCTTGTTGGATTTTTATTAGATTATCTGTCCATTGCTGTGAGTGGGGTGTGGAAGTCTCCTACTATTATGGTATTACTATTGATGAGTTTATTTATGTTTGTGATTCATTGATTTATATATTTTGTGCTCTCACATTTGGCGCATAAATGTTTACAATTGTTAGGTCTTCTTGGTGGATAGACCCCTTGATTATGATATAATGCCCTTCTGCATCTCTTGATACAGTCTTTATTTTAAAGTCTAGATTGTCTAATATAAGTATGGCTACTCTGGCTTCTTTTGTTGATCATTAGCATGACAGATGGTTCTCCATCCCCTTATTTTCAATCTGAAAGTGTCTTTAGGTCTAAAGTGGGTCTCTTGTAAACAGCATATAGATGGATCTTGTTTTCTTATCCATTCTGTTACCCTGTGTCTTTTGATTGGAGCATTGAGTCCATTGACGTTTAGAATGAGTACTGAAAGATACGAATTTATTGCCGTTATGTTGCTTGTAGAATTGGAGTTTCTGGTGGTGTTCTCTGGTCCTTTCTAATCTTTGTTGCTTTTGGTATGTATGTATGTATGTATGTATGTATTTAATATTTTCATCTTTTCTCCCCTCACAGAGTCCCCCTTAAAATTTCTTGCAGGGCTGGTTTAGTGGTCACAAACTCCTTTAATTTTTGTCTGGGAATCTTTTTATCTCTCCTTCTATTTTGAATGACAGCCTTCCTGGATAAAGAATTCTTGGCTGCATATTTTTCTGATTCACACACTGAATATATCCCGCCACTACTTTCTGGCCTGCCAAGTTTCTGTGGATAGGTCTGATCTGTCTTCCCTTGTAGGTTAGGGACTTTTTTCCCTTACTGCTTTCATGATTCTCTCCTTGCCTGAGTATTTTGTGAATTTGACTATGATATGCCTTGTTGATGGTCGGTTTTTGTTGAATCTAATGGGGGTGCTCTGTGCTTCCTGGATTTTGATGTCTGTGTCTTTGCCCAGGTTAGGAAAGTTTTCTGCTATGATTTGCTCACATAACCCTTTTACCCCTATTTCTCTCTCCTCCTCTTCTGGGACCCCTATGATTCTGATACTGTTCCTTTTTCATGAGTCACTGATTTCTCTAGTTCTTAAATTGAGCTCTTTGGCCTTAATCTCCCTCTTTTTTTCTGCTTCATTATTCTCCATAAGTTTGTCCTCTATATCGCTGATTCTCTTTCTGCCTCATACATCCTTGCTGCTGCCGCATCCATCCGTGATTGCAGCTCAGTTATAGCATTTTTTATTTCATCCTGACTAGTTTTTACTTCTTTTAATCCCGCAGAAAGGGATTCTAGTCTATTTTCGACTCCAACTAGTATTCTTATTATTGTGATTCTAAATTCTGGTTCAGACATCTTGCTTGTTATCACTGTTGGTTAAATCCCTGGCTGTCGTTTCTTCGTGCCCTTTCTTTTGGGGTAAATTCTTCGTTTCGTCATTTTGAAGGGAGAAAAGGAATTAATGAGGTAGAAAAATTGAAATTAAAAAAATTAAAATTAGAAAAATACTAAAATTAAAAAATTAAAAACACACACACAAAATTGAATAAATGATGCTAGATCCTAGGTGTGTATTGGTCTGGATGTTGAAAGTGGTTTGATAGTTGAGAGAGAAAAGGGGGGGAAAAGAAATCACTTGAGAATTTGAAAAAATGAATACACTGGAGTGTACAAAATGAAATAATAGAAGTAAATAGAATTTGAAAATAATTACACAAAAGTAAAGAATATAGTAGAAAAAAGTTAAAAATATTTTTATTAAAAATTAAAAATAAAAATGAATTTTTCTCTATTCAAGAAATAAAAGAAACAGAAAAAAGAAAAAGAAATCGTTTGAAAATTTGAAAAATTGAATACACTGTAGTAGACTAAAATAAAATGATAGAAATAAAATAGACTTTGAAAAAATTTACATAAGTAAAAAATATAGTAAAAAAATTAAAGAAAAATATTTTTAATGAAAATAAAATGAATTTTTTTCTCTTTCTGTATTCAAGAAAAAGAAAATAAACTAATAAGAGAAAAAAAAGAAAAAATAAATTGTTTGAAAATTTGAAAAAGTGAATGCACTGAAGTAGACTAAAATAAAATTGAAGATAGAATTTGAAAAAGTTTACACAAAATTAAAAAGTATAATAAAAAAATTAAAGAAAACTTTTTAATAAAAATTAAAAATAATGAATTTTTTCTCTTTCTGTACTCAAGAAATGGAATTGAAAAAGAAAAAAAAAAGAGAAATTTGAATAGATGGACTTGTTAACAGATTGAATTATGTCAGAAATTGCTTCGTTTTCTCCTAGAAGTCAGACAAGAAGTGCTTTATAGTCCATAAACTAAGCAGGCGGTGAGACTTGTGTTCTTGAAGAGCAAAGTTGGACCAGTTGGGCGGGACTCAGTGTAATGTCTCCGCTCTCCACTAGATGGCGCTGCTAGCCTACTGGGGTGGAGTGTTTCAGTGCTAGTAGGTGTGTATGTGCATGCGTGGGAGTGGTGAAAATGGCATCACCCATCTTACCCAGTCTCTAGTATCGGAACTCTGTTCTCCCCTATCGGCAATTGCGCACCCATCTTCTGTCTTCAGCTTTCATCCACTCCCCGCTTTTTCACTGTCCGTGACCAAGCCCCCGGCAGTACCTCTCTCCTGAGTTTTGTCTCAGATGCTGCTATTTTCCCCGGCCCCTTACTTCTGAAGGACTGTGGCTTGGACCCGTTCCGCCCCTCCGCGGGAGGGTCTCACCGAGCAATGGCCGAATGAGCAATGGCAGAATGTCGGCTGCACCCAGGAACGCATGCTGGACCCTGATGCTGCCCGTGCCCCGACACTGTGGCCAGGTGCCAGCCCGCCCCAGAAAAAGTTCGTGAGACAGTGTAGCGGCAGCTTTTCAGGGATTATGGAAAATCACAACACACATCTGGCACCAGACTTCACTCTTAACGACCTTGTTCCAGCACCAGTGATGTGGCTGTTCTCTGGGGTCTGCTGGGACCAGGTGGCTTCAATAGTCTCTACCAAATGTCCTTCCAGCAGTGGAGCCGCTTTTCCCTGTGTGGCTGGAGAACCTCCCGGACCCCACTCTGTTCCTGGGGATTCGCCCTTCCCACCAGAGCACCGCCAGGTATCCAGCTGGGGAGTTGCAGCCTTTGCACTCCCCTTGTTTACAGTCTTAATGGAATTTAAACCCTCTCCTTTTTCCCTTTATAGCTTAGTCCCTGTGGCTGTTTCCAGTTTTCCACTTTCTCTCCAGCTGCTTTTGGGGAGGGGTGCTTTTCCCGTATTCTCCCCACCATCTCCGTCCTGTCTCCTCCTGCAAAAGTACCTCTCTGCCCTCCACAGCTTCTCTCCCCAAATTCAACTCTCCGTGCTGCATACCTGCCTAATTCTGTGGTTCAGGGTGTGCAGATTGTTGTGTTAATCCTCAGGTCAGTTTTCTAGGCGTGCAGGATGGTTTAGTGTTGTTCTGGCTGTATTTCATGGACTGGAGACACAGAAAAAACTTCCAAGCTGTTCCGCCATCTTGGCTCCCCTCATAACTACTTTTTGATATATATTCTATTCTAGCTAGCTCATCTATACTTAACATTTTTTGAAAAACAGAGTTACTTCCTTGGTCGTGAATAAACAGCAGAACATTGTTTAAGAGTGTGATGTGGGGGCGCCTGGGTGGCTTAGTCAGTTGGGCTTCCGACTTCGGCTCAGGTCATGATCTCATGATTTGTGGGTTTGAGCCCCACGTCGAGCTCTGTGCTGACAGCCCAGAGCCTGGAGCCTGCTTTGGATTCTGTGTCTCCCTCTCTCTCCCTGCCCCTCCCTGGCTCTCACTCTGTCTCTGTCTGTCAAAAATGAATACATGCCAAAAAAAAAAAAAAAAGAAAAAATGTGATGTGGGAGTCTGTTAGGCCTGGACTTGAGTTTCAACTCTGTTGTGTGACCTTGGGCTGGACAGAACAACCTCTCTGAGCTTGCTGTTCTCATTTCCAAGGCGAGAGTGATGATATCTTCCCCTCGGTTGCTGTGTGGACCCGTGAGACTATCTTGTAAAGCTCTTAGTACAGCACAGAGTTCACAGCAAGCTCGAACTTTGAAGCCAATACTTGCATACGTGTGACTGCTAAGTGTCCAGGAACACCTTCTAGGACATGTCACTCAGTTCTTCCTTCTTGAGCATTCCAGGGCCTTCTTTTCAGTTGCATCTTACACCTAACATACAGAATTAGTTTCCATTTTCTTAAGAAAAAAAGAAAAGGAAAAATCAGGTTCCTACTTTGTCCCAGCTGGTTCTTGCAGCGATTTCTCTTTTTTCACGGGGAAAAGCTTCTCAAACACGTTTTCCAACACTGTCTCCTTTAGCCTCAGTTTCAGGCATTAACAATCAAGGGCCTGGCTCCCACCACTTCTGTAGCAAAATCTGTTACCAAGAATCTGTTGTTATGTTGGTCCCTACCTGATCCGTGTAATGGTCTTTTCTCCATGCTTGTTCTCATTCTTTTTACAAAATTTGACAGTGACTCTGTTTACTTCTGATAGGATCTTTTTCCTACTAGTTTTCCTCTTAGCTCACCAGCTTTCCTCGATTCTTCCTTTCCCACTGGCCCCCCACCCCTAAGGCACGGCAGACTGAGTACCCCCACTCCTCCACCTCTAGCCTTTCTTCAGACACCTCAGCTGCTTTTTTCAGCGGCAGCTTTCAGTGCCACGTTTATGAAAATCAGATCCATTCCCGACATCTGCCCTCCTGAATTGCAGTCATTCATTTGCAGCTGCCTAAAATTAAAACCACATTTCCCTCTGTTCCTGTAGGCTCTCAAAGTGTTAGTATTCCCTTCACTTTCTTCTATCGAGCATCGCTAGGCTGTGCCCATTCCTGTTATCTCATCTCTTCTTTTCACTCCACTCCCTAAGGACCGCTTTGGCCCAGACTTTTGTCCCTTTACAGGCGAGCCATTGCAGTATCCCCAAGATTATCTTGACAGGAGTCTTCCTCATTTTTAGTCATTCTGCACACCACTTGCAGATGAGTTCTTACGTGATAACGTTACTCCTCTCACGTGAAATCTTCCAGCAGCTCCGCAACTTTCTAGAGAGGAAATACCCCAAAACATCTGTCACCAGTCATCAGACATTCCCCTTTCTGGGCTGCACCCTTTTGCATGAACTCAGGCCACACGCTCTGCTCTTCTTCCCACCTCATCCTGTTTGCTCATAGTGTTTTCCTCACCTGCACACCTGGCCGCTTCTCCATGCCTCCTCCAAAGTCATATCCTGTGAGACCTGGGCCAAATCTTATATCATCACCTTGAAGCACTATTTCTTTTCTCTGCTCTCTTGAAATTTTCAGTGTTTCTGTTATTCCATCATCTACTATTTTGCAGTAACTCTTCCATTTAGAGAACTAGTGTTCTTAATCTTCTGCTGTTATTAACCCTTCCCATTCTCGTAGATACTCAGCCAATTGGGCAGTAGTCTGTCCTTAAAGGTCATAGGCCATGTCTTAGATTACTTGACTATTGCCCGATTTGGTTGGCATAGTAATGCTACTTTTCAATCAGTTCTTTTCTGTTTATCTTTTTTTTCGATCACAATAGGGTGCTTCATAAGCAATCAGAACAGTAATGTTGGGATCTGTATCAAATTCAGAAATAACCAAGATAAGTAAACCAGCTCTGCGTTGATTTGCCCCTTTTGTTAATAAAATAATAGCCAACACATGTCTTTGCAGGACGAACCCTGTAGCCTCTTGGGCCAGCACTACATGAAACAGAGAAAGGAGAATACTGGTGGCTGAGAGTGGGGCTGAGGGAGGGAATAGTGAATTTGAACTCACTAGCGTAAATGATGCTGATCAGCTGTAGAGGGCCTGGTGCAATTTGGAAGTGCCTGCATGGTGGGCACATCGCTGTTTGTCCAGTTCTGTAAGTGAGCTGACGAGCTGATACTTCATGTACTCTTTCCCAAATCTGCACAGGCGTCTGTAGCCCGTGGGCATTGATTGATGTATTTGGCAGCCCTTGGCCTCAGATGCCAAATTCTAAAATGAACAGTCTCTGCATAAGCTAGTAGGTCAGTTCCTGGCTCCTTTGCCTTAAGTCCTCCGAGCTTCTTGACCATCAGTTCTGGCAGTAAGGGGACATCCTCTACAACTGTCTACAGATCAGACTGTTCTGTGATTAGTATTGAATCCATCTCTTGAATACCATTCCCTTTGATTTATTTGATGTTCACTTAAAAGCATATCAGGATTTACACATACACGAATACACAAATCCATTTCTTTTAAACACATTATTTAAAATAAAGATAATGGTTACATAGAAGTACCAGATTGGAGTCTTTCTAGCATTTAAAATTTTACTGTAAATGAAATGTAAGCTACATTTTCTCCTTAGAGATGACTTATCATCTTTAGATTCTAGTTTATGCCGTTTTCATTGTGCTTATGAACGAACTGATGTAAAATTGTGTCCTACTCGAAAAATGGTATAGCCCGGTGAGCTGTAACACCTTCTTGAGACAATGCTAAATTGTGATAGATCTAATTAGGGGTGGAAAAAGATCCTAGTACATATTTTAACTTTGCCTCTTTTTTTTTTAGCCTAAATGAGGTATTTCAAAACTAATGCAGCTGGAGGCAGTAAAAGCATTTGAAGTCATTCTTTGGCTGTTTACTATACTTTCTTGAGCACACTAAATAAAAGACATTACCAGTGTGACAAATAGAATAACTACCAATCAGAATGTCTTTCAGTTCATGAAATTCCTTCAACTCAATCCACTCTAACGACGAAGTCAAAGGATTTCAGTTCACATGCAAACGAAGTGGAAAATTGAAGCAATTATCGGGGTATCTCAGGTGAAGGCATGAATTTGGGGTCTGTATCACCTCAATAAATGTCAGCTCCATAATGTAAGTCATTGGTCTCTAGACATAATCTAAATTTCACCCCCAGAATCTCATCATGGCATTATTTCTATTAACCTGTTAATGTGTCTTCATCTTTTTTTCTTTTACTCTTTCCTCTCTACCACTTTCCACCATTCCTGTTATTAGCAATTCTTTACCCAATACATACAAAAACCATGATGGTAAAGTGGAATTGGTTGATGAGTTTATTTGCTTTAAAAAAGAAAAAGTGTGCAAGAATATGTACACACACATATACTCCGTTTGTAAATGTATATAGAATGCATATTATCAATAGTAACTAACTGTTGAAAAGAATGAAAAAAATACATCACTAAATAAAACAGAAAAAAAGGAGTTTTTAGACGATCTGAATCGTTTGTATTCTTATCCCAGCAAAGGAATAACACTTCAAAATGTTTTATTTTGAAATGATTTTTGGAATTAAAAGTTGCAGCAATACTGTAGAGAGTTCACAGATACCCTTTACTTGGCTCCCCTGTTGTGTCCATCTTCTATCATCATGGTACCACAGTTCAAACTGAGAAATTCTCACTGGTTCAACACTAAACTACATACCTCAGGTGAATCTCTCCAGTCTCTTCACAGTGTCAGCTGCGTTTCCACAGATTTCTCCAGAGGAGAAGCTATGGCCGCATCTCCTTTGGCCTCCTGGCCTGGGGCGGGCCCTGTGTGCAGACAGTGCTAGACATGGGCTGATGTGGATCTAAAGAACCCATCTCCTGTGGGGCCAAAGCTTTTTTTGGGTGACACTCAGGCCACATCACCTTTCACTCAGCTTCCCTTCCACTTTATACTTTATCTGTAATATATATTAAAGATAAGTATAATAAAAATTAAATGCTAAAATATTACATACATTTACCTATTTATTTTTCTCTATAGTGCCAGAACAAACCTTAGGAAAAATTAGAAGGCCACTACTATGAGTTTCCTTTATCTCCTTTTATTTATAGAGCGACATTTAATATATTCCTGCTTTGTACCAGGTGTAGGGCCTACTTCTGGGCATATAGTAGAGAGCTAAGGAGAAAAAGTTCCTGCTTTTCATCAAATTATCATTTCTTTTTAATTTTTTTAATGGTTTATTTTTAAGAGAGAGAGAGACAGAGTGTGAGTGGGAGAGGGACAGGGAGACACTGAATCCAAAGCAGGCTCCAGGCTCTGAGCTGTCAACACAGAGCCCAACATGGGCCTTGAACTCACAGACCATGAGCCGAAGTCGGACGCTTAACGTACTGAGCCACCCAGGCACCCCAAATTATCACTTCCGTGTTTAACTGTATATAACCCTGATAGGTGCTGTGAAGAACAAATGGGGAGAATAACACAAGTCTGTAACATAGAGACACGGTCCAGTTTGGTCAGTCAGGGAGATGAGACTGAGGAAGAGTTACGCAGGTGAAGGGGTGGTGTTGGAGGTTCTGTGCAAAAGGAAGAACACACACAGGCACTGAGCTAAGAGAGGGAAAGTGAAAGAAGACCAGGCCGACTGGATCACAGAGCAGGATGTGAGGAAGAGTGATACTGTGGGAGAACAAAGCTGGAGAGGTCAGCGGGCGCCAGATCATTGGCATGTAGGCCAACTTGAGATTTAGGTCTATTTCAAGAGCAATGGAAAGCCACTAACGGAAGAGCGGAGTGAGAAGAACAGATCTGCTCTTTTAAATGTATCATTGTGGCTCTAGTGCAGAAAATGGACTGAAGGAGAAGATTTGGGGAATGGTCCTGTGAAGAGACAGGTAGGAGTTAAAATAGGTCGATGACTGTGGAAATGTAAAGCAGATAGAATGGAGGTGGTGTAGTGGACAGGCCTGAGAATGGGCTGCAGGTGGAGAGCGAAGTTCAGCCAAGGGCGACTCCTTATTTTGAGTTGCTTGAGATAATTGATGTTGGGGCCATTTACTGCCAAGACAATAGTGAAGGAAAAACAGATTAATTTCAGCTTTTCTGACATGAAGGGAAGGGTAGAAGAGATCATGTCTTCCCTCTCTTAATATTGGTTATGAGAGGTTAAATTGAATCATGAAGCTCCAACTTCCCATCAATAAGTGGGGATTTCTGGCGTTCTCTGAATGAGTAGGAAGAGAGGTTTGAAGTCATGCAAGAAGATGTACAGTTTCCTGGTGTCTTGACCTTCGTCTGCTGGTTTTCTCACTTAAATTCTGCCTCTGGGAAATTCAGGGCTCACTGACCATTTATCTAGTAAGGGTGCTCACATCTCCATCTCTCATCTTAAAATTGTCTTCTGAACCCCAGATGTGTATATGCAATGGACAGAAACTTACTGTATTTTTTTAATCCCAAAACATAACCTTAATTCTTTCTATTGATTCCTCTGATCAACCAATTCACAGCCCTCGTTGTTAGCCATAAATTGTTCCCTTTTTCTGCCTTGCCACTCGACATCTTGCATATATTTATACCAAGCCCCAGGGATAACACCTCATTTCGTGTGCATCTGTCTTCCTCTTCCTCATTCTCCATTCCCACTCCACTGTGTCTACTGCTGCCATCTTAGATCCTGCTCGGCCAAAATTTTACAGTCGGCCTCCAATGGCTCTTCCTATGTAATGATGCATTCTCTTCAGGCCACTCTCAATACTGCTGCCAACATGACTTTTCTAGTACACAAATCTGATTGTGTCAATTCTAACCTTAAAAGCCTTTGGTCATTGTCCTTTAACTCTTTTTGCGTTTACTACTTAGCACACTACACAAGACCGTCCCTGGTCAAGGCCCTGTTATTACATAATCTCTTGCCCCTGTAGACCTGCCAAATCCTTTACTCTAATTACCCAAAACAATTTGTAGTATTTTTGCTGCCCATTTCCATCCTTCATTGCCTGTCCATATTATCTTAGGGAAACTTCTGGGTCTACTCCAAAGCTTAATTAATGCAGACACCCTTTTATTTGCTCCCATAGCCACTTATCACATTGCACGTGATGGCCAGTTAAACAATTATTGAACAAACTCATGGTTGTACTGTAGGCTCCTTGAAGTTGAAACATTTCTTCATAGGTGTAATATTCCGTCATCCAACACAGTTCATAGGATTGAAGAATCTAGAACAGTGTCTGACACGATAGATGTTCAATTAAGATGTGAATGAATGAATAAATAATAGGTATACAATAAATAAATTAAAAATGTGAGTGATGCATATATGGTTCTGACCGATAGAGGAAAGATTGATATTATTGTTCCCCAGCTGACTGCCCCAGTGACTAACTCCTTAGTCCCACATTTATTTGCTAATAATAATGACATGCTAAGCTCTGAGGATGCAGGTGTGACTTAGCCATGGCTGTTGCCGTCCATCCTAGAAGTTACAGTCTAGTAGGGAAAGAAGGCTCATCCGGCAATAATTATTTATTGAGTGCCCACTTTGTGGCAGGTAAGAGAGATACGACAGCAAAAAGAGAAAAGCTCCCTTGTCCCCCTTGGAGCATACTGTCTATTTGGAGAGACAGACAAAATAAACATAAAAACAAAACTATCTTCTGTTATCATGTGCTGAGTACCCGTGCTGTGAGAACTTACAGTGAGTTAACCTAGACCTGGAGATTGGGGTGGCTTCTTAGAGTTGAACATCTGCTAACTAGGTAATGAGAGAAGGAGGAGGATCTTCGGTGTCACTGACACAGAGAGAGTAGTTGGAGATGTTGGGAGATGAGACTGGGATGAATTAATATGATGTAATTGTGCAGACCAAATGGTTTCTTACTAGAATCGCTCATTCTGTTGATGTATGGCAGAAATGCATGTTGTTCCCTGCAAAACACTGTATTTTTAACAAATTTTATACTGTTAGAGTAAACAGTGAAAACAGTTATCACATTCACTCAGTACGTTTAAGGTTAGACCACTCTTCTAACAATAGTATCAATGGCTGCAGGAGAAAGAAAGACTACAGTGTAATGAGAAGGAAAAAAAAAAAAACTTTTAAAAAATATATGTCATTCCAGGGGCAGCTGGGTGGCTCAGTGGGTTAAGCATCCGACTCCTGATTTTAGCTCAGGTCATGATCTCACGGTTTGTGGGATCAAGCCACACATCAGGCTCTATGCTGACAACGTGGAGCCTGCTTGGGATTCTGTCTCCCTCTCTCTGTCCCTCCCTTACTCGTTCTCTCTGTCTTTTTCAAATAAATAAATAAACTTTAAATATGTATATATATATATATGTGTGTGTATATATATGTGTGTATATATATGTGTATATATATATATGTGTATATATATATATATATATATGATATTTCTAATGTTCATCTAATCACTAGCTTGATCAAAGCTGACAATAAATAGGGCTCACTTAATGTAAATGCTGGAGTCACACACATATCTTTATTTGGTCAAGCGTAGTATATATATTTTACAATAAAAGTATCCAAACTAACCTGAGTAATCTTGAGAACTTGTATTCAGTACAATTATATGTAAGAAGGAAGCAATACCAAGAATTACTTTAAAAGTACTTTAAAATTATCTTTCATGTGATTGTGTATAAGAAAATTCTGAGATTTACAAATAGTTGTGGAATTATTTCTAGACTAATCTTTTCTTTCACAAATGTAGGAAGCTGAGGTGTTACAGTGTGTATTATGTTGAATAATTAGAACAGTTTATGGATGAAAATATGGGACTAATAATTTTATTATATAATAGGACAAAGTGGACTGAAGAGTAGAAAATGTACATTATAATTTCTCATGTTCTTGATAATGAAAATCTATAATCCTACTAGATGAGTAATTACCTACAATAAATATTTTATTGGTCTGTGAAATAATAGTTTATTCTGATTGTCCTCAGTATTAAGCAGGCTGCCTAACATACGAGGCATGAGAGCATGAAGGAACTCAAGTATTATTTCAACGTTGCAACTGTGTGAATGATGCTGGCATTTTTATGTCTGGGAAGATATGGAAAGAAATACGTTTAAAAAAAATTTTTTTTGAAAGGGGTAGATTAATATTGAAAAACCCAAGTCTAGTATTTAGAGAAGATCTAGAGATTGGGCTGGAGATAGAAATTTGAGAGTTATTATAATATGGATGGCATCTAAGGCCCATAGAGGGGATGATGTCATCAAGGAGGTGAGGGTAGCCACATTGGAGACTCTTTCAAGTAGGGAGTGAGTTGAAAAAAGAAAGAGGAAGGTCATAGGAAGATTATCCCCAGGCCACACCAACATTTGTGGTTCAAAAGAATGAGAAAAGGAGGTTCAAGCAAAGGCAAAAGGAAGAGGGAGAAAGGCAGAAGAATGTCCCTGATGCTGAGCAAAAAAAGCTTTGCAAAGAAAGTGATCAGTTACAGCAGTTGCTACCGAGAGTTTGAGAAGATGAGGACTGAGAATTAACCATTAGATTTGAAAACATGGAAGCCGCTGATGACCAAGAAAAAGATGGTTTCATCTTTGAAGTTAGATTGAATTGGGTTCTAGAAAAAATGGGAAGGAAGTGGATGTAGCTGGAATTAATTATACCTATTTATAATTAATTTATATTTAGATGTACATGTATATCTAAAACTTACACGTGGGGGCGCCTGGGTGGTTCAGTTGGTTAAGCATCCAACTCTTGATTTTGACTCAGGACATGATCTCATGGTTCGTGAGTTTGAGCCCTGCGTTGGGCTCTGTGCTGATGGCATGGAGGCTGCTTGGGATTCTGTCTCCTTCTCTCTCTGCCCCTCCCTCACTTGTTCTTTGTATCTTTCTCAAAAATAAAGTAAAAAAAATAAAAAATAAAACTTACACTTGTCATATATAATGTATTTAAATAGCAACACTGATAAGAAATTTTCATAAGCAGCTGAAGGATGATCAGTGGGTAAACCAATATGACTTTCTTGTGAGTACCTGAATGATTAATATTTCATTCAGTGCCAATTTTAGTCCAGGAAAACTAGTATTTTCCCTTTGCATTTACTTACACTATAAAATATTCAGTTGGCCCTAATTAAATGCACAATCTCTCATAAAAGCCCCTAGTACTAATTCACTTTATTAGCATCCTTTAGGGTAGTGTGGAGGGAATATATATGAATTCATAGGATTGGTTCACACGCAATAGCGTAAGTCAAACATAACTGTGTTCAAGTTCCAATTTTGCTGTTGACTAGCTGTGTCACCCTGGCAAGTAACTTAACTCTTCTAAGTCAGTTTTCTCAACGATAAAATGTGGATAATAAGGATATGAGGATAAAATAAATGTGTCTGATGAAATCAGCATGGTGTTTGGCACATAGTTAGGGTTTAGTTAATGGAGTGATTTCGTCTTGGTGTGATTACTGACTTGTTCTTGGATAGGAAATAACTGAAATATTACGAAATTTTCGTGAACAGAAGATAGGTCTTCTAATAAAGAACAGAAAAATTAGATGCCAGAAAGTAAGCCATACCTTAGAAACCACAGTCGTTGGTTCTTAGTACTCTATATGTATTCATTTCTCTTTGTTACTTTCTTGCCTTTAGTGAAGTCAGATAAGCATAGTAGTGAAGACCGCAGGTCCTTACAGCACATTTGTTATCTCAGTCCCCTGGAATCAGTTAGATATTCTAGGTTCATCTTCCAGTCTTTTCCAGTCCAATCAATACTGCTAGTGATAATAGGCAATGTGTGTTCACTGCTTCCTGGACACTACGCGGTGTCCTAAATACTTTACAACTATTAACTCATTTTAGTCTCACAGTCTTCGGAGGTGGCCATCTTTTCTGCCTCCATTTGTACAGATGAGGGACGTGAAGCTCAGAGAGGTTAGGTCGCTTGCCCTAAGAGGACATGACTCTCTTGATAGGTAGTGGAGCTAGAATTCCATCCCAGGCAGGCTGGTTCCACAGTTTGCACTTTTTGTTTGTTTATTTTGAAAGAGACAGAGCTCAAACAGGGGAGGGGCAGACAGAGCAGAGGAATCCCAAACAAGCTCCATGTGCTCGCACAGAGCCAGATGCAGGGCTGGAACCCACAAAACCGCGAGATCATGACCTGAGTCAAAATCAAGACTTAACTGACTGAGCCACCCAGGTGCCTCCCACAGTTTGTTTTCACATCATCCTAATTTCATTTGGGACTGTAAGATTGGATTTAAGCTGCATAGCTTTTCCCTGGTGGGGAGAATAAAAAAGTAGATGGTATCTTTCCCCAGCAGTTCATTAGTAATCAGTAATTCATGTTGAGTATTGGATTTCCTATCCTACCTCCAGCCACTAGCCATTCAGGAATGTTCATAAAAACATTGAAAAGCAGAGTGATCATATTCTCTTGATTTACAATAAATATTAGTCATTAAAATACAAAACTTGAGGGTCAGGTTCTTTGCAGCTTATACCCAAAGAAGAAAGAACCATTTTTGTATTAAGATATTTAAAAAGTTCCCACATGCGTAGCAAGGAAGCTAAATTAAGCCCTGAGTTGGGCACAATTATAGACATGCTGTCTGCCTTAGATGAGTAAGTGTATGTAAATAGAACAGTTGCTATACACGGCCTTAATGGTATGGCTTCCCTTTTTTCTATGTAATGTAAATCACCAAATGTGAGCATTTCCATCTGACAGTAACTGTCAGTCTCAGAAGAGCACGTTGTAGGATTCAATACATGTTGCACAACAACCAAAATTGTTCTTTTCTTCAGCATGGTGATTTTTTTCTTCTTTCCATATCCAGCGGTTAGTACTAAGGCCTGAAACCCTTAGTTACAGAACAAAGTGGCTTAGCAGTAATCGAGCCTGTGTGAGGCTAAAAGAAGAATAATGAACATTCCCTGCAAGCTTCCTGCCTAGATGCAGGTGCAGGAATCAGGAGGTCATGAATAATGCATGACATGCAGATGAGGTGGTGGTTTCTCCTACCGGGGTTTTGACTTTGCTACCTTGCCTGGCTGCTATTTGTGGAAAGAAGGGAGGTGGTGGCCAGAAGTGCCACAGTGTAGACTGAGCTCACAAAAACACTGCGTATCCTTTTAAAGAAATAAAATTTGGGGAGTAGCTGAAATGCAAACCTTTTATGGTCTACTTCATCAAATGAAGCAAGCTCCAGGTTATCAATTTACTCCCTTTCAGAAAGGAAAAAAAGCTTTCTTGTTTTACTATTTTCATTTAAGAAACTTTGTAATTATTTGTCCATACACACACTGTCGTGAAATTCTTTGTAGACCGCTAAACCATGATAGAAATTATCTACTTACAGTATTTGAACTATGGATCAGTGGGATTTTGTTAAAAGATCTAAATACCTAGGGAATATTTTAATTATAAGTTAAACAAGCCCATTTTTTCCCCACTGATATATGAATAAGAAGCTTCAAGAAGAATATACTTCTGTCATGAAAATTCATCTGGTCAGAGGATGTGGAGTGAATTAAAGAATTGTGAGTGTTTGGGCTGTTACTCCTTAGAACTTTATTTAGGCAATAGGACTCTGGCACCCTAGTGGGGATGTGGAGAAGGTTAAGAGGACTTAGGTCAGGGGGGATTTAACTGAGGAGACGTTTTTTGGCTCACAATTCCATTATGATGTTTGTATTTCAAACAGATAGAATGAAAGAAAGAAGAAAGAAGAAAAGAAAAAAAAAATGAGTCTTGCTACCTTTTGTATAATTCTTATGCATTTCTGTGGCGTGTTTTTTTCTCTCTCCCCAATTTGGGGTGCCGGAATATGAGCTGGCTTTCATTTCTAGCTGAGTCTGTCATTTCCGCCAGGCCCCAGTTTGGCCAGATGCCAAGACCAACAGGTGATCCTTGTAGCTGCAAAAACAGCAGGAAGTGGGCCGTGCTTGAATGAGACAGTTCACCAGAGGGGCTGTCTGGCCTCTCTCCATCTTTCTGCATAATTAACATCCCCTCCCCCATGCAGAGCAGAAAATCTGTGCTGAGCCGCCCAGCTGCAGCAGCCATTGAGAAGCGCTGTGAGGAAAAGAATGTTAATAAGGGATGTTGGAAGAAATAAGCCTTCCGAGTGCAAAGTGCAGTCTGCCTCTGGATTTACAGGAAGTTTGCATCTGGCCCTTCTCAGGGGCTGGAACAGTACTATCTGTTTGGAAATAATTTTCACGTGCTAAACAGCTATAGAGAACTGGGGTTCTAATGAATCTTGGAGCCGCTGGTTCTGACTTAAAGACCAGCTTAAAATTTCTGTTTGCTCTCTTGCAAATAAGAGAAATGTGTGGGATGTAATGATAACACAAGCCGAAAGACTGCCTAGATCTCACAAATCCTAGTAAAGATAGAACAAAGCAGGAAGTTGGCCAGAGGGAAGCAGGAAGTAGGGCATACTGTGTTGCCAGTGAGTGACCCACAGAGAGGTGGAGTTTCAGCAACTAGCTCCTGATTGGAAGATATCAGCAGTTCTTGGAAATACAAACTTCCAGCAGATGACTCTAACCCTGAAAGCTTGTACAACAATAGTTTTTGCTTCGCCATTATTTAGCTAAAGTTTCGGATTGACTGCCTTCCTCAAAGCCTAGCTGCAGAGCATGACACCTAGAAAGCTTTTCTCCTGGAAGTAACTGCTCACCCTTCCTTCCTCCCCCATTCTCAGATTCTGTTCCTGGACATTTGGATGAAGTTACTTTGGTGGAAGGAAAAAAAAAAAAAAAAAAACCTTTTCTTTTATCTTCTCAGGTTCTAGGTCTGCGGACCTGGAGATTAAACTGACAAAAGACCAACTGACTAAATACACACACATACAAACTGACAAAAGACAGATTGGTGAGAAGGGGGAAAAAACCTGTTTATACACATAACATGCATGCATGCAGGAATACTCTGTGAGGAGTAACTCAAAGGGGTTAAAATTTGGATCTTATATACCATTTAACAAAGAGTGAAAAACTGTGAAGTGATGAGTCAAAAGAAAAGGTGGGGTCTGAAGTTCTAGTCGGGTAGATGGTAGGAAGGTAACTAGGAAACAGATGGGGGAAACTCATGGCAAATAAGGATTGTTGACTGAGCCACATCTCAGTACCATCACAGGTGAAGAGTTGTGTGTTGCACTTCACGGTATTAGAGGTGGGGCGGGACCCCTTTACAAATGAAAATTTCCTTTACTAAAGGGAAATTTATGTCCTTATTTTTAGGCATATAAAGGGAGAGTATAGACCTCCTCCTGTGTCTGCTGTTTCTTGTCTCCAACTCAAAATAATCCTTCTGCCAAAGTAGTGTATTTGGGGGGTAGCATATTCTGACCTCCTTCATTATCTTGCTTCTTAGGGTTTGAATTCTACTAGTTGACTCAGGGAATGTGCACTTAGAGTCCCCCTGATATCCCTTGTGGGAGGACGTAGCAGACGGGACTCATTGAAGGCAAACATCAGACCTTGCATTACTTTTACCCACTTCTGAACCTGGCAAAGATTAGCTAGTCAGTAACTTTTTTGTTGGACCGAATGAATCTGTCATTCAACTAAAACTGGTGGTTCTGCATTTGGGGGGTCTTCTCAGTGAACCTTGTGGCAAGTCGTTATTATGTCAAAAGCGCTACAAGAGGAAAGAGAGACTGCAGGTGTGAATGCCTAGGAATGAACTGCATTCGTTTACTAAGAGGAGATTATGGGGCATTTTGCAATAAGCATACCTACAAGAGATCATTTATAAATAAGATCTTTTTTTCTTTTGTTCATTTGTAATCAGGGATGTGCTTTTTTAATGACTGGATTATTCTCATCTGCCTACAGAGTACATCCGTCCCCAGTATCAAGGGTCCGGGGAAATCGAATGAATAATCAGAAGTTTGCTTGGTGAGTATATATCTAAGTTATGAAAATTGGCGAGTCTTATAGGAAGTTTCAATAGGGCTCTGTTAAAACGGAAGAGAATTTTTTCTGCTTCTCTGTAAAGAATACATTTCTGCCAACTGAACCAGAGTCTCCTTTTCCTTTGGAAAGTTCTAAAAAAAAGCGATAAAGTTCCTTCTCAGCCAAAACTCACCAAAACCGGAGTGCAACATTTTTCTCCTAACAGATATGGTATATTTTCTAGGATTATGAACTGTTACATTTTTAAAGAATGTTTCCCTTTTTTGGAAGATATTGTAAGCTTTTTAGTGATGTATAGGCAACAACTCAGATTTTTCTCAGCTACCAACTTTCAGTTCTTATAAAGATTTTCATAGTAAGTTCATCTATTATATTAATTTTGATGATTGCTATTTAGATTATTTTTTCCCTGATCTTAGACATAAATATCTAGGGATTTTTTTTTTTTTTTAAATTTAGGGCGTATGAAGACCTTTTTGTCTTCTTTGTCTTTCTTTTCTCTTTCTCTCTCTCTCTCTCTCTTTTTTTTTTTTTTTTTTTTTTTTGGCTTAAAAGAATATACTCTTAAAAGAATTTATATTCTTAAAAGAATTTATTCTCTCAAAGTTCCAGAGGTCAGAAATCCAAAAGGAGTCTAATGGGGCTAAGTCAAGGTGTCAGGTGGGTTGATTCCTTTTTGGAGGCTTTAGGGGACAATCCATTCCTGGTGTTTTCTGTCATCCAGAGACCATTCTCATTCCTTGACTTATGGCCCCACATCACATGGCTTTCTCCACCTGCTTCCCATGCCACCACATTGTCTCCTTCCTTTCTGTAGTCAAATCTCTTTGTGCCTTCCTTTTACAAAGACACTTGTGATTGCTTCTCACGCCCACCTAGATAGCCTAGAATAATCTTCCTATCTCAAGATCCTTAATCACTTGTACAGAATTCACTCTTCCATGGACAGTAACATTCATGAGGTCCAGGGATTAAGACATAGATCGAAGATCTTCTTTCACTGAATAGTTCTTGAAAAAAATAAAAATAAATGGAACTTAGAGGAAATGACCTAAAAAGTTATTTCAGTCACAAAACTTCAATTACTAATTCTTTAAAGAAGTAATTTAGGGGCGCCTGGGTGGCGCAGTCGGTTAAGCGTCCGACTTCAGCCAGGTCACGATCTCGCGGTCCGTGAGTTCGAGCCCCACGTCAGGCTCTGGGCTGATGGCTCGGAGCCTGGAGCCTGTTTCCGATTCTGTGTCTCCCTCTCTCTCTGACCCTCCCCCGTTCATGCTCTGTCTCTCTCTGTCCCAAAAATAAATAAAAAACGTTGAAAAAAAAAAAAAAAAAAAAGAAGTAATTTAAAGTGTTTCACAAACGTTTCATGTGAAACAAAAAATTAATGTACTTTGTTTACATGACTCCATTCCACAAAATTAACCTTTCTACACATCGTGTAGCTTCAAAGAAGGAAAGAAAAGGAAAATAAAAAATTGATCCGTGTACTGTATTCCTTCAAAAGTCTGTGGAAATTCACAGATCTCCACTTTTACTTCATTGGATTGTGCTTAGAATGGGATTGTGATTAAAAACTTTTTTCTAAGTATGGGAAGATGATTACCAAAGATTGAGCTTCCAAATTAATTTTGTTCCTAAGTCAGGATTATTTTTAGACACAAAATAATGATTCTTTGAATTTGAATAGTGCGTAATCAGCTCACCTCCCTTCCCCCATTAAATCTAATTAACCCTCACAATAGCCTGGTGATGTTGTTAAATATTGTGCTTTTCTTTTTCATGGAGGGGGAAATAAGAGCACAGGGAACATGCTGTCTAAAAGCTGGGCATCCTCATGGTCTCTCTCAGTCACTAAAGCATACTGTCCCCTGTCAAACCTGGAAAGCTGAGAGAATAATGATGCCGATGCCCATTACATAAAAGGAAAGGGAGAGAGCACGTTCTTTCTTGACCGCACAGAACTGATACTCCTTCTCAGTACAAGGCATACTGTACTAAAGGAACTTTACAACATACAGAGAGTGCGAGATGCTCCAGTGAGCAACGTGAGCTAATGGGTAGAGTACAACATGGATAGTTACCACATCGACGTTCTAACAACTGATTTCTCAGTGGCTAAGTGGCGATCGCTGAGTAAATAGCAAATAGTCTTTCCTTCACTCGTCCTTTCTGAACTATTGGAGTAATGGTAATTCGTTCCTACATAATTCATAGCACGTTATTTGGTGAGTAAATTTAAACCACTTTTATCTCCAGAGAAGTAATCCATGAAAAACAAAAAGGATTTTTACTACTAGCCTTGAGAAAATTCAACTTTTATTTATTCAGCAGCATTTATTTACAGTCCCTGGCACTATGAAAAGCACTAGATTAGAAAGATAAATAAAACCTGGTTTCTGTCCTCAAGGAGCTCACTCTCTTGCAGGTGAGGGGTGTGTGTGTGTGTGTGTGTGTGTGTGTGTGTGTGACATATATATGATAGATCGAGAATTATTAGGAAAAGCAGAGGGTTGAGTTACTGCTTTCATATATATTGAAATTCATATACAAGGACCTGGAGATGTTTCTAAATTAACTATAGTAGGAGCATACATGGATTTAAAATATGTGCTTTATTTGGTCACGAGTTAGTTAAAATCCCCATTATATATAGTACCTTGAATTTTCCTTAAGTAAATGCTGTGAGGCTGGTAGATGGAAATAAATCACCTAGTTAGGAAGAAGCCCAGTGAATCACCCAGTGTCTACATCTAGTTGAGTGATAAACACTTCCTATTTCTTTGTGAAAGACTGGCTCTGGAAATTCAGAAAGTTAAAATACTCACGCTAGCAATGGAGATAAAGGGAAAGTGACTGTTGATCTTCCCCAAATAGAAGTTTGGGATACTTAATAGAATTATGAGGTATATGCAACACTAGCTTGGCTCTGGCTTGAGTTAGATCTGCAAACACCGTATGTGAGTGATGTTGGGTGATGTTGTGAAGTTGGATTAGCAAATGCTCCAATCAGTTAAAAAATATTGTTCATTAGAAAAGCAATTAAGCCTCACTAAAACATGAAAAGGCTTGAACTTATAAGCTATGCACAGGAAATGCATGACAATTGGTACGTTGTAAATGCCAGGGGCTGTGGTTGAGCTATGAAACCAGTGTTTATTATTGAGTGAAGATGGTTTAAAATTTTAAGTAGTGTTTTCCTTTGCATAATGTTAGTATGTGAGGACGCATCCACTGACCTCATTCCTGTGGCAGCATTTCTTCTCTCTGGAACTGAAGAAATGTGTGGAAAGAAAAGAACGTCTGTTCAAGGCAAACAAACCTGCTGGAATGGAAAGAGGATGTGGTAACAAATGTAGGTATCCAGGGAGGAGATGAAAGCACCAGGATGTAAGGGGTGCAATGACAGATGTTAGGATGGAGCCAGGTTTGCTGTAGCTGTCTGCTGACCTCCAGGGATTAAAGAGTGATGGCAGTAAGAACTTCACGACAGGTATGTTCGCACCCCAGTGAAGAACATGAGATCAGTGTACAACTCATTTAATATTCACTTAATCAAAGGTAGCAGTCCAACCAGACATAAACTCTGTCCATCAGAACGGCTCTCCCCTCGCTGCAACTCCACTATAGGAATATTTGTGGATTCGAGGATTGATGAAGCATTTGAGGTTCAGCATGTGAATTCCATTCTGTATTTCATGTGCATATCCCTTCTCTTTCCCTCTTTCCTTCCTCATTGACACTAAGTAGAGGTAATCATACCTTCCTTTGTCCAGTAACTATGAAAACCTTTTTTAGGGTGTTTGCTACTCTCTTGCATGGAATAATGCCAGGAAAAAAAATATTTTGCTCCACTGCGGGGAAAGGAGGCAAGCTTTGTTAAGAGAATTCAATGTGCAGAGAGACTTGTTCTTTACAGATTTTTTGGGGGTAAAGGTGGTATATTCTGATATCAAATGCACAGAGTGGCTGTTTCCATGTCATCTTCCAGTTGTTTTATACTCAGAGATATGATAGAGATCTGGAATCTGTGTTTGGTGTGTATGTGTAGGTTGGAACAGGACAGGGAGGGGTTTGGTGGGGAATATCTCTGAGCTGAACACCGGAGTTGATATACAGCTCCAGAAATTCCCAGGATCAGCTTGAGTAGCCCAAAGGCATATGTATGGATACATGCTCATTTTTATCTTTTTACCCTTTCTTCCCTCCTCTTCACTTCACCCTCTGTCCTGCTGCATTCCTGAAATTATAGGGGACTTGGGTATATATCGTTCTTTGGTGATTGTTGTAATGGTAGTTGTGCTTGGTACCCAAACATCCATCCAGGGCTCTTAATGTAAGAGTAGCTGTGAGCATTACATAATAGAGATTTTATGGGCTATTTATATAATGACAGAAAATAAAGTATTAACAGGAATTATCATCAGTATAATAGAAGTAATTTGCTCTAACCAGTTGGATGCTGTCACCACCCGTCTCAATTATGGTTTATTTCTTACCAACGTGTCTGAGATGTTATGTAGCTGTATACACAAAGAAGTCCCAGTTTTAATAGTGTATGCAAATTATGACACATTCTGAGTGTGAATCACATTTCACATTTGGATATGAGAAAGTTCTGTGTCACAAATTCTTGTGGAGAGCAGAAAGAACCTTTTCACACTGCGATGCTTTATTATTGGCTGTATAGTGCTACAATGAGCTCAAATATTTAAATGCCTACAGTTGCAAATGTTAGATGTGATTCCACAGAATCTTCCTGAAGGCTATAACTAGTATGTATCTTTTTCATAAAAGTAAGAGCACTTCTTGTTTAAACCTTTTGCCTTAATCGTTAGTGGAAGACACTGAAGTTGTTGATACTGGAAACCTCTCAGAAAGCTGACGCAGAAACCTCTCAGAAAGCTCCCCTTTAGGGAGGGACAGAGCATTTCCAAATATAGTAGTTATCAGTTTCAAAGCTGAAGGAAACGTAAGCAAGTTTATTTCAGCTTCTCACTTTCCACATGTAGAAATGGAGGCCCAAAGACAGCAAGGTAACATGTCAGACATGGGCATAAACCCAGGTCTCTTCAAACCTGTCCAGTCGTCTTTCTGCTACATAGCAGTTGCTACCTATGGGTACAGCAAGAGAAATGCTAATGATTAAGTAAGATAGATAGCTAATTCATCACTAATTAATAAGCAGGAAGCTTTCGGGAAGTTCCCATGATGTTGGTATGATGCCTGGAGAGAAGGGGGACATTGGAGAGGCCCTCATGAAGACAGTGCTGCCCACTCTATGTGGCAGTTACTTTGCCAAAGTGTTTACGCAGCATCTCGTGGATCCTTGCATGCTAATTATTTATAGATAATATTGATTATGTTACATTAATTACTAGAGCATTCCACTGTTTTGCTTCTTGACTGACAGAGCAAAGATTGTGGTAATATGTATGGACATGAATATGTGTAAATTTTAGTTCCCAGAATGCCTTCCTGGCCTCGTGGGTTTTTTAATCCATACATGTTGGCAAATAACTGACAGCAGGTTGCCTGTAGATTTAATTTGGAAGCATACTCTCTCCAGTGTTTGATAACAGATTCGGAAAATGGGCCATAGTTCGTGTAATTGTGAGCCAGTTTGCAAGTTCTCTGTATTCATACTGAATTGCCATGAAAAGAGTGCCTCCAGGGTGTTGCTACATTTTAATTCCCTCCAAATTCACATCTTTTTGTATTTCATAACCCAGTCTCAGCTATTAAGTTCTTTAATTACTTCTACCCCCTCGTCATAGCTTGGTGACGATTATGTATACTTCAAACCTGTGTACCATCTTTCAGATTGACCTTATTAAAGACCTTTGTCTAATTTTCCTGAATTCTCCATTACCCAGAATTTCAACAAAAAACCTCACGATAAAAGTGTTTCACATTCCTGTCAGTATCAGCTGAGTTTTGTCTCTCATATTGCTTCAGTCACAATAAAGATGGTTTGGGAAAAAAAATTAAAGAAGGTTATTTTCTGCAATTATTTCCTTAATTATAGAAGAGTTTGGCTAGAAGATCATGCTGGGCCACAAAGGTCACCACTTCGGAGACATTTTTCTATTTAAAGTCCATGGGCATTTTGTTTTTACCACCGTGCTGCTCAGAAGCACATGAGTGTCTTACTGAAAACCTGATAGAAGACCCTGTAGGGCCTGTCATTATACTCTTTGTGGATTCTAGCATCTTCTCAGCTAGGTGTGACCCTATCATGTAATAAAACGTCTCCATTCTATTAACTAATTTTTTTAAATTTTTTTTAAAGATTTCTTTTAAGTCATCTCTACTCCAACATGGGGCTTGAACTCATGACTCTGAGATCAAGAATCACATGCTCTTCCAACTTAGCCAGCCAGGTGCTCTTACTAATTAATTTTAGCATGGCCAAGAGATATTACTTCAGTATTCAAATGGACTTGTTTGGAAAATGCAAAATTTGTGGAGTCTGAACAACTACTTCTAAATAGCACATGGGTCACAGAAGAAAGCTCAAGGGAAATTTAAAAATATTAAGTCAATGAAAGTAAGAGCACAACTTACCAAAATTTGTGAAATGCATCAAAAGCAATGTTTAAAAGGGAATTTATAGCATCAAGGTATCTATTAGAAAAGAAGAAAGATCTGAAATCGATAATCTAGGCTTCCATATTCGGAAACCAGAGGAAACTAAATCCAAAGTAAACAAAAAAACCAAAAAAACAAAAATAAAAAAAAAGGTTGTAATTCTGGGATTGATAACATTTTCCATGTAATTACTTTTTTAGGTTGGTTTTATATACTTAAGGATATTTAAAATTATGCAATCTGAAATCATGAGTTACTTTGGGAAAGGTACTTAAACCATAGCTTTTAAAGAGTTTTAAATTGCACAGTGTGCATTATTCTCTATCGCATTCTCCTCCCTGCTAAACTTGTTCTTGCGTAGAACTTTAAAATAATGGTTGCATGGTAAGGAAACATGAGGAATAGGGAACGTAGGGAGTCGTTAATGAATAATGCAAAATAAGGCCATCCCAGTATGAAAAAACTATGCATCTCTGAAAGTACCAGCACAAGGCATGTTATAATTAATACATAAAATTAAAATGAACACTTTTTTTTAAGGTTTATTTAATTTATTTTGAGAGACAGTGAACAAGCAGGGGAGGAACAGAGAGAGAGAATCCCAAGCAGGCTCCGTGCTATCAGTGCAGAGCCCCACACAGGGCTTGGTCCCACAAACGGGTAAGATCACAGCCTGAGCGGAAATCAAGAGTTGGACTCAACCGACTGAGCCACCCAGGTGCCCCAAAAGGTCTTTTCTTCGTTTTAACTTTAAAATTGCTAATTCACTGCCCGTGTATATACAGAGAAATCACCGTATCTTAGAGATGCATTTGTTTTTAGTCCCTCCATAGTATTTTCCAGTGAATATATTTGGAATGAAAAATTGATTAATCATAGTTGTCTTCTAAATATATATTTGAAAGATAAAATGACTAATATTGGGTCCCAATCAAAAATCCTAATGTGTTTCCTTGAGTATGCTGGAAATACTACTGAGGCTAATATATCTTAAGGGGATTTCTTTGTGAGAATGCAGGATGTGTCCGTAGTTTTATTCTGATTTTCATTTATCATGCAAATTTGCAAAGTCATCTTTCTAGCCATGGAGATTTCTTCGTCTACATGTGGACAGTGAACTAGCAATTTTGTTTAAGTATATTCTCACTTTACTTTAATTTTTCTGAACGACCACTAGATTTTCATAAAGTTTCCTGGTAATTTCCTTAAAACTAGCTATTTATTACATTTCTTTCTTAGTACAGCACTAGGTTTTCTAAGGTAGGATCAGTATCTTAATTAATATATTTCTTTTAATCAGTTTCAAGAGAGCAGTAGATGGTATGTGACGTATTTATCCCAAAATTAAAACCTACCAGTATCACAAAGGCTTTTAGTCACAGCTGCTCCATATAAGCCCACAGCCGAGAAGTAGCTGGAGGGCCCCAGACGCTGCTGGAACCAGCTGTCTGCTTGTAACCATTTGCCTCTGCTGCACCTTCATTCGGTTGAATCTCCTTTATCAGGTGAGGTTCTTTTGTCAGAAGCAGTGGAAGCTGACGGAGTCTGGCCAACTTGAGCAAAAGGTAATTTTGTAGACAAGGACATGAGGTGGGTTACGAAGTCAAAGGAGAAACAGCAGAGCTGGGCCTCGGGAAACACAGGAAGCAGGACAGCACCTGGGGTCTCGGAGCAGGATGTAATAAGCAGGTGCAGGCTTAGAGTGACTTAGCTCCAGCTCCTTGATGTCACCTCCTCAAAACCACAACAGAGCGAGGCAGAGTCTGATCGGCCTCAGGCTGGCTCAGGTGCCCAGGCCTTGGCCGGGGGAAGAAGAGGGCCTTGGTTACCAACTCCATCATGATTCGGTGAACTAGAAGCTGCCGTTAAAGGCACTTAATGAGCGTTAAATGTTATGACTTGGCACCCAGCTCTTCTTAGGTTTTGGACCATGAAGATGATCCACAATTAGTCACTAAAAGCAGTGGCTTGTTTTAGGTCTTATTGGCGATTATTGAACTGGGCGAATCATAACAATGGTCAGTCCAACTAGACTCCATTTACCTTAAAACTTTTAATTTTTTATTCTAATCCCCCCAAACCATCTATTTCCTCAGAAAGCCTACTTTGAATCCCGTATATAAAAAGGTAGTGTTTAAAACCAAACACACATAGTCACTGTGTTTAAGATACAGAGAATAGAGGAACCCCCTGTGAAAGGAGGAAAGCTTACATCTACAGCTTGGGTTCTGGTATAAATTTGTCACTCAGCCTAAATTAGTCTTTATACTTTTCCACTTAAGCATTTCTTTTTTGTTTCTTTCTTAATTTTTAAAGTTTATTTACGTGTTTTGAGAGACACAGAGACAGCATGAGTGGGGGTGGGGCAGAGAGAAAGGGAGAGCGAGAGAGAGGGAATGAGAATGAATCCCAGTCAGGCTCCTCACTGTCAGCGCAGAGCTCCATGTGGGGCTCGAACTCACGAAGCCGTGAGGTCATGACCTGAGCTGAAACTGAGAGTCGGACGCTTAACCGACTGAGCCACCCAGGCACCCCTGCACTCAGTATTTCTAATTAAGTGAATGAATGAATGGTATCTGACCCAAACTTTTCAGATTAGGTCTTGGGAAGAGTGCAAAAGAAGTAATACTCATTAGTATCACCTTGGATGAAAGTGTTTCGTAAACCCTAGGTATTAGCCCATGGTCTGCTGTCAACTTTACATAAAAGGAATCTTTCCTACCACCTGGGTGATTCTCTGACACACCCAGCATTTGTTCTACCCTCAAAGAAAGCTGTAGTTGAACTCAGCTCTCTTTAGTCCCTCTTAAACTGTAACCATTGAGAATCCTAGGGTGTCTGAGTTGCCCAGTCAGTTAAGCATCCAGCTCTTGATTTTGGCTCAGGCCGTGATCCCAAGGTTGTGGGATTGAGTCCCACATTGGCTCTGTACTGAGCATGGAGCCTGCTTAAGATTCTCTATCTCCCTCTGCCCCTCTCCTGCTTGCACATGTGCACACACACGTGTGCTCTCTCTCAAAAAAAAAAAAAAAAAAAAAAAAAGATTTTACAACCCTGAGCAGGTAAATATATGTGGGTAGGACTGTGGTTCAATGCATTAGGTAAATATGTACTCCAGAAAGCCCACATACTACATCTAAGCAGAAATGGTAGCTTTTTAGGATAAAGATGGAGCTTCGGTTTCTGGGAAGGCCAAATAAACAGAAAGGTAATTCTCTGTATGTTACCAATTTTGTGTGATCATTGAATCTTCTCCTCATCCTGTGATATATTTGGAATGCCCTCATAAATGGACGACTCAGGTTACATCCTTCAGAAAAGCAGTTATTTAAAAATCACCCATAAAATTAAATTAGCATTATTGTAAAATTGAAATCTCTCCAGTTCCATCAATTTTCTCATTCCTCTACTCGTTGCCTTTTTTCCTCAGAGGACCGTAAAGAAAAACATTGCTTTCCTTAGAGTTTGCGGTTGATAGATATGGAGAAAGAAAATCGCTTTCTATTATTTTTTCACTTTAGACCTGAATTATTTTGTACTCTTTGAAGAACCCTGTAGCTTAACGGCAAGAATGGACTGATTTCTTGCAGGGAAAGTAGCTTACAGTAATCTTCCCCAAAGTTTACAGGCTGTGAAGTATTTATTTGGGAAAGGGAAGGAAGTGTGGAATTACAGTGGAGGTAGGAAACAAAGGCCAAAGGCGACCACGTTGAGAACAGCAGGAGGTTGCTGCCACCTAGAGGTAGGAGTTGATAAATTCTGAGCCTGCTGTAAACACTCAAAAGGACCTGAGGTAGGCGTTGATGTAATAGTATCATAAAACTGAAATGCAGCCAGTGTGTTCAGTCTCTACATCTAAATGGGACTGGGCTCATTCTGTCTCCTTCCCTGTTGGTAGTGTGCCAATATTTCCTATGAAATACTGCGGACCCTCGTGGGTTTTTCTACTTTTGTGGACAGTAACCTTGTTTTCGATCATAAAAACTTACGTTAAATCATCAGAAGTCCTCCTCCCATACAATAAAAGCTCAATTATTTGAAGGTCACGATTACCCTGGCTAATAGATAATGTGTTTCCCATAACCCACACCCCATCTCTTTCATATACTACACCAGGAGTATACATTCCCTCTGAATTGTGTGGCTGATGCTCTCCTGTCTCTCAGGGAAGCGCGGGTAGGAGAGACACTTTTGAGAGGAGAGCGGAGAGTCCCTGGGATACCATTCAGAGGAAGGGACCCTGAGACTTAACCCTAAGTTAAGCTAAAACCTAAAACTGTCACAGCACCAGCCTCAAGAATAATATGCCGTTTGGTTCCTTTTCATCTTGGTTATATTAGGAACTGACTGTACATAGCAATGCCATTTTTTTTTTCATTGTATTGTGAAGACATTTTTACCAGAAAAGCACCCCTCATAAAGAAGCCTCCACAGCCACAAATGTTGTGCTGCCGCATTTGGCTTGTGATTCTCTCTTTTGAGGACTGTCATAGTGCACAGCCCCAGGGGGCACTACTCACATGGTCGTCTGTGTGAAGGGTGCCTTCTATAGGACTAAAGGAACACAAAACCAGGAGCGCCTGGGTGGCTCAGTTGGTTAAGCGGCCGACTTCGGCTCAGGTCATGATCTCGCGGTCCGTGAGTCTGAGCCCCACGTCGGGCTCTGTGCTGACAGCTCAGAGCCTGGAGCCTGTTTCAGATTCTGTGTCTCCCTCTCTCTGACCCTCCCCCGTTCATGCTCTGTCTCTCTCTGTCTCAAAAATAAATAAACGTTAAATAAAAAAAAAAAAAACACAAAACTGGCTTGGAAAGGTGAGAAAATATGAAGAGAACGTGTGTGAGTTTACACGTCTGCCCCTCTCTCCGTTCCTGAATAGGAGACTTGATTGAATGTGGTTGATGATTGTGATGATGGTTTTCAGGGGGGAAAGGGCTTCAAAAAATACCAGAACATATTGGCAATACCTTCTAGAAAATGAGGATGGCAATCAGTGCTCCTTGTTTATTTTAAATCCTACTGCTGCCTTAGAACACATTAACTGAATCTGTTCTTTCTCTTAGCCTGTATTTGATTTTCAGTTGCAATTTAAATATTTACATTATCTGTCATTTTTACAAACCTGAACACTTTTGAAATTGCCAGAAAAATTTTTTTAACTCAACAGCATCATCACTTTTCCAGAATATGTGTGCTCATTCATCGGTTCCCTCATTCCATAAAATTACGGCACCCACAATGATCTGGCCACTTGTCGGCACTCTGGGGATGGTGTATTTAAAAAGACAAACAGGTCCTCTGCTTTCCCAGAGCTCAGCGTCTGGTACGGTGAGGCAGACAACTAACAAACGTTTGGTAGCGATGAGTACACCGATGAAAAGTGTAACCAGGATATGAGTGGAGATGACTGGAATGCCATCCGACAGGCTTGGGCACAAAGAAGCCTCTTGAAAGGAGTTGACACAGAAGCTGGGAGCTGGATGGGAAGGAGCCAGCTGCGTGAGGATCTGGGGGAAATTATTCCAGGTGCTAGAAACAAGGGCCCAGGGATGGGAACAAAACTGGAACATTCGAGGAACATTAAAAAGTGAGTAGGGGGTGGGTGTAACAAGATAAGGTCGGAGAGGTTGGCTGGACAGAAGCACACAGTCTACAGTCTGTGGGTGTCACAGGAGCCGCGGAAGGAGAATGAAATGATCAGGTACATATTTTTAAGGCTCACTCTGGCCACTCTGTTGGAGAAAGGATTAGAAGAGCAGAAGCAGGGGAATGAGGAAAGGGGCTAGACCAGTGGTTGAGGAGAAAGAGGATGATGGTTTAGGGTGGTGTCGGTGGAGAAGTGGTGTCAGTGGCACCTGGTTTTTGTCTGAACAAGTTGTGGTTATTGCCAAGAGCATAGAGGAGAAGGCAAGTCTATAGATACAGATTGGGCAGCACTGGCATATAAATGGTATTGACCGACGGTGTGTGTGCATCTATCTTTGATGGCGAGGGACAGAAAAGGTTTTGAGATGAAGAAAATGTGGAGGTAAAAATTTTTGGCAAAATACAGGCCGGTGGCTCTAAAGTACAGTGCTTGAGCCACAGATACCCACAGGTAAGTCAGACAGAAGCTGTAGTAGCACCCGTAAGACATGTGTCCTCGTGGTGCAAACAGTTCACTTTTAGTCCATTTTTTTGCCCCACCTCTGCATGTGTCAACTGCCCATCGTAAAATGACACCTGCACCATTATTTTTCCAGCCCAGGGCTGCTTGTAGACATCCAGCCCCAGCTAAACAAATAGGTCTTAAATACAGGAAGGCATCTTTTTGCCAAACACCAAGTCCCCTGACTTCTGAAGACCAGCACTGGAGAAGAGTCTATTTGTTCATATTTTCCAAGCCCAGTCTTCTTCCTACTTCCCATCCAAACTGGAAGCCTGAGATTAACCCTTACTCTGTCAAAACCAGCATCCATTTGATTACCCAATCCAGCATCCTTCCACCTAAATATCTCTTGGCAGTGTTGGCTCTTCATTCCACATGCCCTCATCATCTCTTGCCTGAAATACTAACCTACACTCCTGACTGGTCTCTTTGGATTCAGACTCCTTCAGCTCCCACCCATATCCGATCTTTGCCATGCCTGCAGAGATGCCTGTAAAATGCAAAGGGCATTGCTCCTCTCTTTACAGTTCTGCCAGACCTGGCCATTGTTTACAAGTCCAAAGCCCTTAGCACAGCTCATGAGACCCTTTGCAAGACGACTCTGCTACTGCTTTCCCACCTCCACGGACCCCGCGTTCCAGCCACGCCGAATGTATGTTTTCCAAAGTGTACACTGTTCACTAAGAAAACCATTCTGAAAGACTCAGCTTAAGAATGCTCTCCAGTGCAAAATCTTCCCTACAATCCCCATTCTATCAGCCTCTTCTTCCTCTCTGATCATACACCACCGTATGAACCAAATTTTCACCTTCATCATGATTTATGGTCATCATTCTTTTTGGCCTGTGTCTGTGAATCAGCACAGCACAGCACACGTCACATTGGGCTAGGGCACATATACTGATCGATGAAATGAATCCTCTTTCGACATCCCCATCTTGTTGTGGTGGGAAAACTGAGGCCCGGTTTTCGGCTTCATTTGCACAGCGAATTTAACCTATAGGATCAGAACTTTGATCTCTGGACTTTGGTGGTTTCCCCTTTTTCATGGCTGTTTCCCACCCCTTATTCAGTATTTTAAGACGAGTAGAAATATTCAGATTCCGAGGACAACAAGAATTTTTTTCATGTTAGCAACATCTTTAAACATTGGCTACATCATTTCTACCCTTTCTCTGCTTCTAACTATTATATTTGACAAAATGTTTAAAGGATAATGGTAGAACACTGACCTGAATTTCCGAGATTTGGGACTTGTTCTGTCACTCTCTAATTATGTGATCTGGGGCAAGATTGAGTCCCTCATGCCTGTTCTTGTCTATATATTTCACAAGAATGATATGAAAATAAATGGAGGAGATTATGTAGGAAAGTTCTTTATGCTCTACAAGGCAAGATGTTACAAAATGCCTCAGTGGTATTATTTTCACTCTTCACTTTCTTCTTAAATGTAGCCTCCTTTACCAATGCTTTAAAAATGTATATTTGATGGCTTTCCTTTTCTCTTATTTCCACAAACCATATAGTATTCTATGGGATTAGGGTTCCAATTCTTACCTCCACCTGACTTTTCCATGTATGCCCTTCCCTCTGATCCACTTGATTCTGAATTTAATTATCAGGCTACATTAACACCCTGTCTCTTTGCTTTCTTGCTGCCTAGCAGTTCTTCATGGCTGAGTGAAAAGAGCTTGATTAATAAAAGCTTGCCCTTTTATATTTCCTTGTAATTAGTCCTATAAAAAAGGGTCACCTCCTGGATGGGCTTTGTGTGGGCAATTTTGTTTTAATTCTTTGTCCTTTGGATGTGCTAATTCGATGGCTTTTTTTGTTTCTTGTGTGTGTATTGATGGATTTGAAAACCAGTCTTCTAGTTTTTATCACCATGCCTTCCAAGACACAAGTACCCACAAACATCACAACTCTGGAAATAAGATTTGGAACAAAATTTAAATGCGGGTCTGTGGTTTGACAGCATTAAGGCATATGACATTCTCAGATGAACAGAGAATAAATATCTTTTTCTCTTTAATCTGTTGGTTGACTCAACGGGTACGGAATTTTAAGTGGTACTGTGCAAAGTGTCAGTCCATGTTGGTGTAAAAAGTTAAATCATTTACTTTCTAAGCACTAAGGAGCTGGACCTCACCACGAGCATAGCAGCCATGGGCCCATGGGCCCAAAGCACACATTGGAAAGCACCTCCTGATGAAAATAAGGGAAGATCATTTACTTTATAGGAAATGTCCATCAAAGCAGATCTAGTGGTGTAATTGGCCACAGAGGGAGATGTGGCCTCTGAAGTACTCAATGTAGATTTCTGTTCTCCAGTAATTTTTTAAGGCCTTTAAAACTGACCCGGGGTGAATAAGTATTAAAAAACAGAAGTCTGAGGAACTCCATGGAAAAGCAGAAGCTTTGGGATCAGGGGATGCTAGTTCAAATTCTGTCTGCTACATTTATTGGCTGTTTGGCTTAAGGGAATCATCAAACTCCTCATCACCATTTTCCTCTGAGGTACAATACAACAAAAATATCTCTTTCTCAAAACTCAGCAGATTGAAATTTAAATGTGTTAATTCAGGTTAAAGGTCTGGACGGGGAAGGATCATGTATGTCAGCCATTATTTTTATTAAAATGCCAACTCTCTAATTAGCCATGTCCTCAAGGACAATCATCCAAGTGTCATTTGTGTCTGACTTTGCCTCGTGTGGGCTCTGTGCCACCTGATGACAGAGGGAACCAGATATGGAATTAGAAAGGGGCGCTGAAATCAATAATTTGCTCCTAGGCATGCCTGGTTATATTGCTGGTAAATAATTCATCCTCTGGTGGGAGAGGGAGGTCTCCAAAGTGATTCTCCACAAACTCCTCATTTTTAGTACTTCTCTCCAAAGGGAAACACTGAAGTCTGATTTCCTCAGGAAATGGACAGTGTACTTTGGTAGAGTCACCTTTCAAGATATTTTACATTTTGAAGCTTTTTATAGTTCCATGCAGTTGCATGCATATTGTTTCGTTTATTCCTCATAACCATCCTTGGAGAAGTCCTGAAACATACTATTATCTTAATCTTTAAAATGAAGAGAGGCAGAATAGAGATTAAAGAATCTGCCTGCTTATTTTCATATGTCAGTTACCCCATAGTAACTCTGTAACCTTAAGCAAATTATTTAATATCTCTGTGCCTTGATTTCCTAATCTATAAAATAAGGCTTGCTATTAATACCTGTCCCCTGGCTACTGGCAGGATTAAATGTGGTAATACATATAAAGCTCTAAGGACAGTGTTTAGCAGACTCAAGAAATGTTGACTATTATTATTTGAAGGAGATGGCAAAACTAGTTTATGTAAGGACAGAGCTTATATATAGCTAACGTCTCATTAACATCTAGAAAATATTTTACAGATAACGAAATTGTGACTTAGATTAACAAAATTCCCCAGTATGATATGCTCAGCTGACCTTGATACCTCTACCGCATCCCTTCTGCTCACGCCTCTTCCTTTACCTACCTTTTCCAGGTTCATGTTCTTCAAAGTTCCATTTCATCTTACATAATCTCCTTTAATGAAAACATCCTTCTCCACAATGTAAGCCTCCCCGCCCTGGTTTTTGCATTGATCACTTCCTCTTCTGGGTCCCCATCAAGCAATTCTGTCACAACCCTTGAGAGTGTGTGTGTGTGTGTGTGTGTGTGTGCGCACGCGCGCAGTAGGTTCTAAATCCTCAGTACCTTGCAAAAGGCCTGGCCCATACATAGTAGGCACTCAAGAAATGTGTGAAGAAGGAAGACTAAAAGGGATGGGACATAGTTTTAAACTGAAGTGCTCAAATTCTTGTGGAATGTTTTCTGGAATGTTCTGGAATATTTTAAGAGTTTTTCCAAATTTGCTCGATTAAAATAATCTGTATTTGGAAGTCTGACATATTTTGAGCACCTACTCTGGGCCAAGCACTATACTGAGACTGGGAGTATAAAGGTACCCCAGAGGGGCTTCTGTCTTTAGATGAAGAGTTCAAACTCGGGAATGAATTAGCAGTGAAGTTGCTGCTGTGTGTTGTTGGTCTTTTTTAGAGACTGTCACCTCTTTGTCACAGGTAGGGCTCTCTGTGCCTCACCAGTTTAACATTTAGATATTGCCTCATGTGTTGGCCTTCAGAGTTAACATCACTGGCGATAATGGAATTCATGAGTAGAAGTTATTTACATTTTCACTTTTCATTTATAAGTCTTAAAAAATTGTGTCTGTCTCTATTACTTTTACCCCTTCAGTCCTAGTGTGGTTTACCATGTATATAAGTTGAAAAATAACTGAACTAATGGAATCCCTTCATCATTTGCCCATGTGCATATACACACTTTTAATTGTGGTCATGCAGTGTTTTTGTTTGTTGTTTTCATCTGTGGATCGTTACCAACCTGATGCTACTCCACTGTGAAGTGTCACTAGGGTGCGTATTTCTCTTTGGGTTTAGAGACCCATTTTGAAGGTGTCAGACATTCAACAACAATCTTTTACACGGTATAGGCAGCATGTACTATGTGCTTAGTAGGATATTGCTTTCCTTGAAATATAGAAATGATGCATCATTTATCACAGGACCACTCGTGTTTTCCCCTGTTGTTGATTCAGTTGTGTAGTGATATGCCCTTGACTTGTGTACTTTCAAACTGTTGGGTATCTTGAAAATAGCAGTAAGTGAAATCAGAATCACGGTGTTGTTCCTGCTCGTCATTGTCTGAAGCAGTGCCTTGCGCTTGCAAGTTGGTGCTTATCGATGCACCTGGACCCTGTGATTCTAGAAATTCTAGATGTGCAGCACAATAGCAAGTGTTGGCAAAGAAGCATTTTCTTTTTGTCTTTGCACTTGGGAATTTGACTTAGTATATGAAATATAGTAATTTTCACACATGCTTTCACAAACTATGAAACCAGTCATTGTCACAATCTGGGTTTAATATAATAATTGCATTTAATCATTTAATATTGATAAATGTGAGTGATTGTAGTTATATTGGTTAGAGTATATCCTTCAGCCTTCATTCCAGTTGGCCTAAATATCACATGATGTAGTACACTGGAGGAGGAAAGCCAGAACCTACTGCATGGCTGTTGGCAGAGCCCCATTCATGGTGAGCTCTTTTATAACTGCTTGATTCCTTACTCACAACTGGGTAAGAGTAGGGTCACCTGTTTCCTACAAGAAACATATCATTTAAATGAATGTGCATTTGCAATATGCATTGTCTATTCCCTTATGTCCCCAGGGGTCAAAGAGCACATGTACAAAAATAATCCCATATTGTAGTTGATTTATGATAATGAGCGATGTTTTTAAAATGAATACAAATGCATTAACCCCAACATCTCTTAGGGAATAAATGAATAAGTTGTTTCTTCTAATCCATAAGTAATTGCTATAATTGTAGGTACTCATAAAAATGACTGATTATATTAGCAGGCCTTGGTCCAGAGGATATAGCTGGCTAAAGCTAGCAGTCTGTACCTCTGGGGTGCAAATGTCACGTCAGGATTTAACACCAGGATGCATACATATCAGCATTCTTCATTTCTGAAGAATTAGCCTTCCTTGAAGGTAAACTCTCAACCGGTGCCACTCAGAAATAACAAGCTCAAATATGAAAGTGGAGGACGCACAAACATTCACCTATGTGTGTAGATCTATATCTGTATTTGTATCTGTATCTCACACTGTAGTTTTATTTCATAATATCCTGATATAAATTTTGCAAGTGATGACCACCCTGGTGTCATGCTAGCCATAGGCAGCACGTGCTGCTCTCCTTTCCTTTCTTACATGGTTCTTCCATGCTTGCGCACCTGCTCCTGTAGCAGATCCCCCTCTGTTCCCCGTCTGGAGTGGCTCACCAGTGCAGCCACCACCCCTCCCCATACCAGACAAGCTCCTGAGTAGCTGAGCCAGCCTCCAGGATGTCTACTACCCAGACCCCTGCCACCTGTTCTCCACTCCTACCACGCATTTGCCAAGAAGGGTTTTATAAACACCTGTCTTGAAAGGACCCCTACTAGAAGGGGCGTACATCTATCCTTTTAAAATCCTATTTCAGGCATTCTTTTGCGGGAAATTCACAACCAACCTTTGGGACATTAACATCAGGTATTATTGACCCCATTTTGTCAGTGATGTAATTAAGGGTCCAAAATAGAGATTTGGTGATTTCATGCTATGTCACGAAGCCACTGTGCAACAGAGCTGGCACATGTAGATCTTCTCATTCCAAATTTAGCCCTGGATCACCTAACCTATGCTGCCCAAAGTCGGAACTGAATTACTATTTCTGTAAGGAAAATTTAAAAGCAGACAAACTGCTCTATTTTATTTCAGTACAAAGATGCCTTAGATCTTGGCATTTGGGTTTTTTTTGTTTTGTTTCATTTTTTGTTTTTTGTTTTGTTTTGTTTTTTTGAAGTAAGGAAGCATATTTGTAGATGGAGGAAAGAGGAGTTTCCAGATAAACATGAGAGGTCACAAAGGTTCTTGATACTGCTTTTCAAAACCTTTTAAAAGTATAGATTGATTTTCCCTCTGGAATGCTTGAAATACAATTCTGCCTCAAGTAACTAGCGACTTAGAAGAACTCTCAGTGCACTTTCTAGTCATGAATTCTCTCCTTTTCTTGAACACCACAACCTTCTTAGAAACCACCTTGGTTTTTCTCATTAGCGCAGCAGGACCTTAGGGAAAAAAAAGTGATTATTATGAACTTAACAGTGGTTCTAAAGCAAGCTGTTACCAAAATGATTTTTTAAATGTGCTTCTAGGGGCTCCTAGGTGGCTCAGTTGGTTGAGTGTTCGACTCTTGATTTCATCTCAGGTCGTGATCCCAGGGTCATGGAACTGAGCCCAGCATCAGGCTTTGCATTGAATGCGGAGCCTGCTTGAGATTCATTCTCTCTCTCTCTCTCTCTCTCTCTCTCTCTCTCTCTCTCTCTGCCCCTCTGCCCCTCTGCCCCTCTGCCCTCCCCTCGACTTGTGCATGTGTACATTCTCTCTTATAAAATAAATAAAATAAAATGTACTTCTAAGATAAGCTTTTTCCAAACACACATGAGTGCACATAAATTATGCATACAACATAATATCACGCCATATCTTTTGGTAGGTTTTTTAGAAGCCATTTCAAAAGAAGTTTCCATGTAACTTTAATCAAATGAGAAAATGTTTCTCCTGGTACTTTTTTCCCCTCTTAATTTCTAAATACAATATTTAAATTGTTAAAGAATTATGTAGTAAGTCCTTAGGCAAAGCTAAATTCTCTGGTGCTTTCAGGATCTGAAAACAGTAATCTATTTTATAGAAGATAGCACTGATCAGACAACAGAATTTAAGACTCTACCTAAAAAAGAGCCGATCCTGAGGGAAGTCCTGGTAAACCCTTTCTGCCAGTATTCTGCAAGAGTAATAGTAACACCTGGCACAGGCAATTTGTAATTCAGAGATGAATAGGCCTCTTCGAAGTAGCTCATCTTCTAAGCTCAGACTTTGGAAATAAAGTGCAGCCGGAGCCGAAGAAAGAGGAATCTGCTGTCATATAAGGGTAATGTCCTCAGTCCATTGGAAATGTAACCTGCTACTTCCCGCCTTCTGTCTGGGGATTTTTCTCATTCATAAGTGGAGAAACTGATAGAACAATATGGGCTTTTCTTATATAAGAGAACAAAAGAGCAGAGAAAGGATGAGATTGAAGGCTGACTCTTTTTCTCCGTGGTCAGGAGAATGCGACTAAACTGTGGCTCTCCCTGACTTAATAAGAGGGTGATGTGAAAGAACTAAGAAACAATCACTCCTTTGAGCAGTTGGGGAGCTGAGCCACATCAGGTCCCTCACAGAAATAGCTGACTATTGTCTTTTCTGGCTGAAATGTCTCCTTAAAGGAAATATTAGATTATAATACTGAGCGCTCATTCAGAAGTAAATGCTCTGCCATTTCACATCCTCAATGCTAAGAGAATTGATGTTAATTACTAACATTCTGTTTGACTTTATTCATTTTAAGGTCATGCCTAAGCTTTATTTTACTCATCTGTAAAATGGGAATGATAATGTTCTCAGAGTGTTGGAAGAACTAAATAAGATGACACATGTCAAAGATTTAGCAAAGTATCTGGCAAACGTTAAGTTGCTCCATAAACGTTAGCTGCTGTTAGCTATTATGATTTGAATATCAAAAAGTTCAGAGAATGGAAAATTACTGTTTGTCATGCTCTAAGTAGAGAATGAAATCTGTATATGCTTTATCTTTTGAACTCAGATTTGACTGGAGTAAAGTTAGCAAGTAATTTCAGAGATTTGGTTCAGTTCTTAAAATGTTCTGCTTTTCCAAGTGAAAAATTGTGCATGTTCCACAGAATGCCTTAAATATTCAGGAATCTTCCCCAAGTCTAATGCTGATAGCAAGACTAGGAAATAATAAGCACTGTCCTTTGCCTCTATCACTTTTTTTTTTTTTTTTTTTTTTTGCTTTATCTTTAAATACTCAGCATTTTATTAAATTGACTCTTTTGGTTCTGCTCAACACCAGAAAGCAAAAGAATTGTGGGTGGGTTGAGCTTGAAACCCACTATATCAATAGGCTTTACAACCTCTTTTAAAAGGTCAGTGTAAGTGGCTATAGGAACATGAAGTTTCTTATCACTGGTTTATGTTTATTACATGTGTAACAGTGCGTTTCTCATGGCTGAATCGCTAGAGTTTAGTGCTGTGCTCAGCCATAGTAGGTGTTCAGTAAATGCTTGTGAAATACTAAATAAGTAACAAATCTCATGATGACCTCTTCTTCCAGAAATCTGTAAAAACTAATCCTTACAGGGGTGCCTGGGTGGCTCAGTGGGTTAGTATCCAACTTTGGCTTAGGTCATGATCTTGCAGTTTGTGGGTTCAGCCCCACGCCAGGCTCTGTGCTGACAGCTCAGAGCCTGGAGCCTGCTTCAGATTCTGTGTCTCCCTCTCTCTCTGCCCTTCCCCTGCTCCCACTCTGTCTCTGTCTCTCTCTCTCAAAAATAAATAAACATTAAAAATTTTTTTCTTTAAATCTAAACCTTACTTAGGAATACTTAAAGAGATCAGAGTGGTGCTTTGTTAGTATAAATTTACTTTCCAAAAAATAAATTTAGATTTCTAATTTATTGTTTTAAAGTCAGCCACTGAGAGTAATGAAGCTATTGATAAATGAATGAAATTTATAATTGGAGGTCAAAGATGAGAGTTATAGTCTTGTTTTATTAGCCTTACGTACTTGAAATTGAAATAATCCAAAATAATAACCCTGAGGCTCTGAAAGTTCCGCGGTATACGGCTTAAGAGAGCTGCCGTGGAGTTAAGAGGGAAGGTGTTGTCGACCTAAGAATCATAAGAATAACTGTGATCCAGTGGGCTGCTGTGAGAACTCTTTACTGTTATTCTTTGTAAATCTGAAAGCAAGGTTCTTGTCCTGCAAGGAAACCAGGGCTTAAGGCTGTGAAACCACAGTTCTATCTGACCAACCCGGAGCTTTTGTGGGTCTTCAGAGCATTGATGGTACAACGCATCTGAGGGCCAGCCTTGCAGGCTGCTAATTGCACTTTGGGTTTTCTCTCCTATAAGCTTCTCTCTGTTCCGAGGAAGCATTGTCAGGATGAATTGGAACATTACAAACAAGTAAAACATCTTTAGAGGAAGTTTAACTTCTCAGAGGAAAGATGCTGTGGCAATGGAAGGAGTTATTATAAACTTGAAAACAAATGAGATATGTAAAAATGTTGTTAACACTTGAGACTGTGTCCCATTTTACGCCTTATGTTTTGCCTTTGCTCCTGGAATTTTTAGGCCTGTCTCACGGATGTGTAAATCGCATTAGCACTGGGGAGGATTTCGTACATAAGTTGTACTGTCTGTCAGAGCAGATTGCTCTGCTGTTTTTCCTGCATTTTCCTAAAAGTCTGCCCACACACGGATATGCTACCGAGGCTCTCACACTCAGACATATGCTAGAGCACAAAATGCTTTCCCCTCAGGACTCATAGAGGGTGTTTCAAGAATGCTTTCCTTAACTCCTGCTCCTTGAGACAAAAGAACACTTGGCAAAGAAAGTCCAACTGGTTGCTTTGAAACAGTAAATCAGGAATTGAACTCACTTAATAGAACTAGAGGGTGCATGACACGATGAGTTCGAAGTCATCTTCCGTGCTAAGGCTGAAACAGGTGTGCCTTGCAACTCTCAAATGTAGGAAAGTTTTGTTACTTTGAGAGCATGCACACAGGTCACAGGTTCATGGTCACGCAGCCTACCAAATTGCATAATTCTAGAAGTGCTGGGCCCCTGTAGCTCACCAGACCAGCTCCAGACTGTCCATTCCTGTGCATCGTAGCAATTTTTACCTGCCTCAGAAGGTAATGTGCTTCTGCTAAAAGGAAAAAGTATTATTTGACCCTGAAATCTAGCTTGTTTAAAAAACAAAATGATCCAAGAAGGTGCCAACCCCAGATAAATTTACAAATGTTTTTATCATTGGCAAAGCTACTTTAAAATGTTTTCTGATTATGTATCATCATCTCTATGTAAATGTAATAATGATTCAGAAATTAACAGTCTACAGTGGTGCCAGAGAGTCTCTGGAGAATATCAGATAACAATAATGAGAAAAGAGGCATAGACGGCGTGTTTATTCTCCCAACCGTTGCTCCCAAGCACGCGCAACCTTTTTAGAAATATAAAGCTCCTTAAATTTTTCCTGACTTTGTGCTTTCACTTTTATATCCTCTATGGGCTATCTGACATACATTTCATTATTTTTTATTGAGATTTAATTGATGTATACAGTGTGCTGGTGTCATACATTTATGTATTGCAATATGATTGCCATCTTCGCATTAGCTAATACCTCTATCATGTCATATAATTACCATTTCTTTTTTTTTGTGGTGGAAACAATTAAGGTCTAGTCTCTTAGCACCTTTGAAGTTTACAATACAGTATTGTTGACTATATTGACCTACATCCTTTTAACTGAATTGTATTTGAGCACTTGCACAATTTCCCTTGAGGTAAATAATAATATTTAGTATATTCCCAGCCAAAAATTGAGAGTGAGGGAAGATTTACTGGGGCCAGCCAACTAGCAAAGACTAGGCAAGTAGCAGGAACTATCTTAAATGCTTTACATGTATTAGCTCATTTAATGCTTCCAACAGTCCTATAAGGCAAGTACATTATTTGTCCCGTTTTATAGAAAGGAAAGTGAGGTATTGAGGCCTTCAGGTACTTGTCCAGCTGCACAGTTAGATGTGTGGGGCCAGGTGATGTGACTACAGCGCCAAGCATTTAACTACAAACTTCCTTCTCTTGTAACAGATGAGCAGCCTCCAGAGTTAAAAAGTGGTAAGCATCATAAGTGGTAGCTGCATGAAAACCGTCGTGACTGAGTTCATCATGGTCTGGGTCCTCCATGGCTTGTCAACTGTGCATCCTTTCAGGGTGATCTGACATTCTTCTATCCCTCGGCACTCATAGATTTTGTCTGAATCGCCCCGTAATTGCTCACACTTGGTCTTTGGATTACTTTTGTTATCGCTGTTGTTTCCCAATCAGAAACAACACCCAGATTTTAAGTTCTAAAAATCAGAGACAGTATCTTTTTCTATTTGCCCATTTTACACACACACACACACACACACACACACACACACACGGAAAAACATATAGAGTGAGCATTTAAAAATGTGTGCTGAGTGAAGTGGACTTAAGAAAGTTAAATAATCTTAGGGTGCCTGGGTGGCTCAGACGATCAAGTGTCTGACTCTTGATCTCAGCCCAGGGTCGTGAATTCAAGCCCCGCTTTGGGCTCCACACCCAGTGTGGGAAAAAAAAAAAAAGTTAAATAGTCTTGATTGATTGTAACAATTAAGTTATTCCCCACATCCACCAAAGTGTAATTTTCAGATATTTTGGTATCCTTGGTTTACACTCATATATTAATGCCAAGGTGCATTTGGCCAATTCAGTCATCTTCAAATTCATACAGGAATTTTTCCAAAGAAGATGCTTAATTAGTTCCCACTGATACATATTCTTTAACTAATCTTCTTGCTGTGAAAAAGAAAAATGGGTTTCAGATAAAGCTAACTGAGACAGTTTCATTTATTTTCACAAATGCATAATATTCATAGACAAAATTAGAAAAAGTCAAAGTCTTGCTGTTCTACATTAAAGTATGTTTTAATTACCCAATAAACAAGAAAAATTAAAGTGGTAATTAGTATGAACTTTATATCTGATTCACAGATGTTTTCTGATAACTCATACTTAATCCTTCATTGCCAGTAATAGATACACTGAATACACTGAATACATTAAGAGTGATTTATTAGGTTTATGAACACATCAGCTTCTTGAAGGGTCTCAGAAGTTGCTTTCAGGTAGTCTAGATAGAAGACAAAAGAAAGAGAAATATATTGTATTGATTGGAAGGAAAACTGGGGAAGAAATCTCAGAAATCAGTGGTACATAACCTTTTTATTAAAGCATCAATTTATTTTTAGAATTTAGTATTTAATAAAGAGAATTACTAATCAAACAAAATGTTTCATTTATTGCTCTAAGTTTTTTTTGTAATGAAAGCTAGAAATTGTGATATATACTAGAGCATATCTATTAGTCTGTAATTTTCTACCAGGAAGCACTTCTGTTTGGGTCACTCTTTTTTCATAACAAGCATTAATACCTCATTTTTCTGCCTTAACTGCTTTGTGAATGAACCTGAAACCTGCACTGATGATTATTATCAGGCACGTTTGAACAGTTGATGACAGCAGACCCCATTAATCGTTCATGCCATCGACCCATCTAACAGTCATCCTCAGTGTTATTCTACAGAAGCCATGCTATCTATAACAGAAGCACCACAAATGCTTGGTAATACAAGTGCCTGCTTGACAATATGATCTTCAACATGTAGACACATCACCTGATATAAACATGTGGAAATTATGAGATAATGGAGAAGATCATAAAACACTGATTTTTTAAATTTTGTAAATCATTTTATTTTCTCTTAGAGCCAGATAGTCGTAAAGTACTACAGTTTATTTTGGCAGCTGGTAGAATCAAATATTTATTATATTGATAATTAACTCTCTAAGTTAGGAGGAATAGATTATAATTCACAGAAACTCTGGGCTTTCTGGAAATATCCTTAATTAATGTCACTAGTCCATGAAACAGTTCTCAAACTGCACACCCATTTTCCCTATAAATGAGTTACATTATATAGGTTTTAATGACTGGAAGATAGGTCTTTGAATGAAGGAACCAGGGAGAATGTTAGGGGCAACTAAGGAATTTCAGTTAATAATAGGGCTATAGGGTGACAATCTAGAATGAATGGAGGCCAGCAGACTTAATGAATGCATGCTTAGGGTGACATTCAGGATGGCTTTGGGAAGGAGGGAGGAGATCATGCTTAAGGCCACACCTGGGTAACACTGTGGGTGATGACTGACCTTAATCACTTCCTTCGCAATGAATTCTACCTTCACAAGCCAAAATTCTCCTCCTAAAACAAAACAACACAACAGAAATCCTGATATTCTAGGACCTACAAAATGCAGTTCTATAGAAGAGAACCCTCACAGTTGGTATCTGGGCCTGGTCATTCTGTTCTCTTCTCTTCTGCTTTCTCTTCGCCTCTCACGTGGCTGCTTGTCTGTATTCTCCAACACCCACTTGTTGGTATCCTCCATTAAGCTTCCCTGATCTCAACCAGAATGAAATACTCCCTCCCATTACTCCCCTAGTACTTTAACTCCTCTCGTTTTCTGGCTTGTGTAATGTGAATATACTGAATGCCACTGAAATGCACACTTAAAAATTATTAAAGGGGTAAATTCTATGCTACATATATTTACCATGAAAAAAAAAAGTGTGGGGAAAGGGGAAAGGGTATGGAAGGACAAAGGATTCTGATTAGATGCTACAGCAGGAAGCCAGATAAGAGAGGAGTGTGGTGGTGAAGCTAGTGAGAAGTATCGAAGTCTGGATACGTTTGGAAAGTTGAGCCGTTCGGTCCTATTGGCAGATTGCAGATGGGAGATAATGAGCCACCAGGAGAACAGTGGTCATTTCCTCTGATAGAGAAAACTGGGGGAGGAGGGAGTTTGGGGGAGAATGTCATGTGTTCAGCTTTCACCATGTTCGAGATGTCTGATGGACACACAAGCAGAAGGTCAAAAAGATACATGAGTCTGGAGCTCAGGGAAGAGGGGCTATAGAAATAAAAATGGGTAGCATGCAAAAAGATGGTATGTAAAGCACACTGTACAAGACATAGAAATGAACACGATCAGCCGGAGTAAGAGTTGAAACAGAAAAGAGAAGTGGCCAGAAGACTGAGCTCAGCAACCCTCTAGGATTCAGAGATCAAGCGAAAGGGAGAAACATAGATACAAGATACTTTTCATTAATATTCAGCAAATTTCTGTTGAACATCCCCTCTGCCAGGAAGTGTTTTTAGATGACTGGAATAACAATGACTAAAAAAAAAAAAAAAAAAAAAAAAGTCAGCACCCACCTCTTAACCCTTGTGCTCTCTGGTGAGTTACTTAACTTGACTGAATCCCAGAGTCCTCATCTGTAAAATGGGGCTAATAATCGAGGTTAGCACAAAGTGAAACAACAGTAACTTCTGTTGTCCTGAATATCCCCCTGTATGTATACAGGATTTTATTTTCATAACCCTAATCTTTCTTATAACCCTGCAAGGTAGATATTACTCTCTTCTTAAAAAAAAAAAAAAAAAAAAAAGAAAAAAAAAAAGGCAAAGTTTAGGGAAGCTACTAAGTTTTTCTAAGACAAAGCTAAATTTCAACAGCAAGATTCTTACCCTGGTAGTTCTGAACTCTTGTCTTTCAGTCCATCCACTATTTCAAGCTATTCTTCTATGCAAAACACCCAGCAAGCTGCCTAAGGCAATAGCAAGAGCTTCCAAATGTGTTTCTTTCATCCTTGTGCCCCCTTCCACTTAAGTGGATCTCTTTGAGGTCCAGGAAAACAAACTCCTATAATTAAAACCAATCAGAAAAGCAATCACCTAGGTCATCAAGTATATAAACTGCCAACTATAAACTTAGTAATATCCCCAAACAAATTTAATGAATGTTAATTGACTGAATAAACAAAAACTATGCATTTTTCGTCTAATTTTCTCTGCAAAGTACCTGGCCTTTACAATTACAGATTGGACAGCACTTAATGAAATTCCATTACCATTAAATTTGTTTTATGAGCTTTCTTTTATGAAATCCATTCAAGTTATCCTTGAAAATACTTCTTTATTACCTAGTTTCTACTCCCCTTTTAATTTATTACTTGTCTAGCAAGTGAAAAGAAAGTGCCACTCTATTGTCTTTGAAACATGTATCTATTGTTTATATGTGCATTAATTTGAATCATTAGCTTTTCCTATCTTGCCACTCTCCTGTGGACTCTAGGTTAGCTAATGACATTGCTCTTATCCTGGTCACCCAGGCTCAGCCATTGGGCTCACCTATCATTCCTCTTTCCTTTATCCACCATTTTCTAACTGGTCACCAAGAACTGACAGATCTACTCCTGAAATGCCTTGGAATTGGTCCTCTTGTGTTCAGATTTAAAGACACTAGTTTGGCTCAGGGAGAATCTACTTCTTAGGTCATAGCAGTTAATGGCTCTCTAATTGATAAGGGCCTTGACTTTAATCACTTCCTCACCAATAAATTTTACTTTCATAAGCCAAGATTTTCCTAAAAAAAAAAAAAAAATCCTGATTTTTTTTCTAGGACCTACAAAATGTAGTTCTCCATAGGGAACAAAGTCGATGGTATCTGGACCGTTGTCCTCATCTTTTCTGTTCTCATCTCTTCTGCTTTCTCTTCACCACGCACATGGCAGCTTGTCAGTATTCTTCAAGACCTACTTGTTGGTATCCTCCATTAAGTTTGTCCTGATCTCAACCAGAATGAAACCCTCTCTCCCTTTAATCCCATAGTACTTTATTATTTTTTTCTTTATCACAAGTCATGTTTATGCCTTGTGTAATTATGATTTGCATATATAATAAGTTGAAGAAATTTTTATTACCTTAACAGCTGGCACCAAGTTCCTCCAGAACAAAACTCTCTCGGTATGGAAAATGTGTCCTTAGGAATGCTTGGAGGTGGACTTTAAGCTATAAACCCTGTTCTCACCCTCCAGCCAAAGACTTGTATGTAACTGGAGCCACAAGGCTTTAAGTAGGGGCAAGCCACTCTGCATGCACAAAGGGAAGGAATTTATTGTTTTTCTTCTGAATAAAGATGAGCCAGGGATGGGAGCAGAAACCAGAGAAGAGAGGAAGGAGAGAGAAACTGCCAGTAAAATGAAGGATTGCCTGAAGCCGGATGGGACCAGTGAGCACCACAGAGGTAGCCCAAGGCATTTTACGAATGCTGAGAACACTAGAAAAAGAGCGCCAAACTCTAGGAGCCTATAGTAAAAAGGGCTACTAAACCCTCAGATGAGTTTATGTGGTTGTTCTTGATGTGAAAATTGAAGGTGGTGCTGGTTTTAGCATCAGGATTGATGCTAGAGATCTAGGAGACCCTGAGAACATACACCTCCCAGAAATCCACATACATCTTGACTCGGTTGGGGGCTATATTTCCACACGTCATGGAATTGGCAAAGGTTTGAGTCTTTTTTCACCTTCCTGAGGGAGATAAATCTTCAAATCCTATACCTCACCAGATTATAAACTTTTTGGGGATGCCCACTTGCTTTGCTCTGGTGAACTCACAGAAAATATTTGTTGTTTTATTTTTTGTAATTTTTTAAAAGTTTTATTTATTTGAGTAATCTTTGCACCAACGTGGGGCTTGAACTTGCAGCCCTGAGATCAAGAGCCACATGCTCTTCCAACTGAGCCAGCCAGGTGCCCCTGCTGTTTTATTTTATTGAATCAATAGAGTTAAGACGAAAAATATGTATACGACAGACTGCTACTAATTTAAACTCTCTTATCTTACTGATTTTCTCAGCAGGGAAAACCTGGTTAAAAAATATCAACAGTACAAATGATATTTAATCATCAGTAAATAGATGCAAGAGATTTAGTATTTCCATCGTGATATATTAAAGGTTCTTCATCTTTCTGTAGGAAAGATGTGATGTAGAAAGAGGCATAGACTACTACTCTTATTATTTCCCAGGCATTTAACTGTCCTGAGCTGCTTTTCTCTCCTATTTGTCAGCTGTCAGACTGCCCATGTTGATCCTGCCTACCTTTCTGTGATGATCTTCTAAGGTTACATATGACAATATATAAGCCATTATTATGCCACCTGTAGTATTTTACAACGCACAGCAAGTTTACTAAAACAATACCATACACATTAAGAGACTACCAGTAATAACGAACAATACTTTGATCCTGGGAACCATAGATAGTGCTATACCAATAATGGAGAAAAGTGAAATTGGGAAAGTAATATTTGCATGATGCTCTAAAGCTTGCAAAGCTTTTTGTTTTGTTTTGTTTTGTTTTGTTTTTTTAATCTAATCCTTCTTCTTACGGGAATAGGGATAGGCCAGGATTGTGCATTTGGTGACCCCAAGACTTTAGTAGCATATGAGAACTTCTAGGTGAGAGTAGGGCCAATAGCTTAGAAATGTCAGAAACATCAGCTCCATAGAAGCAGGCTAACAGAAAAACTGAGGCTGAAGAGAAAGGGTATTAGCAAATAGGAATAGTCAACATAGTAAGGAATGGTTCTTGGTGTAAATATGGTATCATGAAGCCCAAGGTCAAGAAGGGGCACAGAACATTCTCTTCCCAACTTCTGCAATGAGGACAACATTACCCTGATACCAAAACCAGATAAAGACATCACAAGAAAACTACACAACAAAATCCCTTGTGAATATCAACTCAAGAGCCCATAACAAAATACAAGCAAACTGAATCTAGCAACCTATAAAAATAATTATATACCATGACCAAGTGAGATTTAACCCAGGAATGAGGCTGGTTTGACACAGGACTGTCAATCAGTATAATACGTTCTATTAATAGACTAAGAGGCAAGACCACGTGATTATCTCAAGAGGTACAGAAAAGGCATTTGACAATTCAGCATCTTTTCAATGATAAAAACACTCAGCAAACTAAGAATAGAAGGGAATGTCTTTAACACTGAACATTTTGGAACACGAAAACTATGAAGCATCATTTAAAAAAATTAAATCTTAAATGGAAAGATGTCCCTGGGGCGCCTGGGTGGCTCAGTCGGTTAAGTGGCCGACTTCAGCTCAGGTCATGATCTCACGGTCCGTGAGTTCAAGCCCCGCGTCGGGCTCTGTGCTGACAGCTCAGAGCCTGGAGCCTGTTTCAGATTCTGTGTCTCCCTCTCTCTGACCCTCCCCCGTTCGTGCTCTGTCTCTCTCTATCTCAAAAATAAATAAACGTTAAAAAAAAAAAAATTAAAAAAAAAAAAAAAAAGAAAGATGTCCCATGTTCATGGATTGAAAGACTTAATGTTGGTAAGATAGCAGCATTCCACAAAATGGTAAATAAATTCAATGAAACCCCTACTTAAATTCTAACTGCATTTTATTTTGCAGAAATTGACAAACTGACCTTGCAATTCATTTGAAAATAACCTTGGGAAAAGTCTTGAAAAAAAGAACAAATTTAGAAGACTAACAATGTCCAATTTCAAAATTTACCTCAAAGCTATAAAACCTAGACAGTGTGGTACTAGAGTTAAAGTGTACACATAGAAATGAATGGGGCAGAAGCAAGAGTTGAGAAATAAACCTTTTCATTTATGGTCGGTTGGTTTTCACAAGGGTGCCAAGACAATCCAATGAAGAAAAATCTTTTCAGCAAATAATGCTGGGGCTGCTGTCTATCCATACATGGAGAGAATGAAATTGGACTCCATACACAAAAATTAGCCCAAAATGATCATAGATCTAACTGTAAGAGCTAAATCTATAATGCTTTTAGATGAAAACAGAAGAGTAAATCTTCAAGACCTTAATAAGTTAGTTAAAGCCTTCTTAGATATAACCGCAAACACACATAATGGCTAAGGAAGTATTAAATTGGACTTAATCAAAATTTAAAACTATTATGCTTTAAGGACACAAGAAAGTGAAAAGGCAGGCCACGGATTTGGGAGAAAATATTTGCAAAGCATGTATCTGAGAAGAGTCTTGTATCCTAGAATAAATAGAAATCCCACAACTCAACAATACAAAGGCAGCCCAGATTTAAAATAGGCAACATATTTGAATAGACATTTCTCCAAAGAAGATCTACAAACGGCCTATGAGCACATGAAAAGATGCTCCACTTCGTTAGCCATTAGGGAAATTGCAAAGCAAAACCATGATGAGATACACACACTGGGATGGCTAAAATGAAGACAACAGACACAATGTTTGATGAGGATGATGAGGGATTATAACGTCCATTGCTGGTCAAATTACAAAATGGTGTAGCCACTTTGAAAAAACAGTTTGAAAAATCCTCAGTATTAAACATAGACTTACCATATAATCTAGCACTGTTAATTCTGCTCCCAGATATATACCTAAGAGAATGTAAAACATGTCCACCAAAAACGTGTACAAATGTTCATAGCAGCATTTGTCATAATAGCTGAAAAGTTCATCAGCTAATGAACAGGTAAGAGAGTGTGCCATATCTCTATGATGGAATATGATTCAGTTGTAAAAAGGAATGAAGTGTTGATGTATGCTACAATATGGGTGAACCTTGAAAACTTGATGCTAAATTTAGGAAAGAAGCCAGGCACAAAAAGACACATTTTGTATGATTCTGTTCCTCCTAAATGTGCAGAATAGGCAAATCTATGAAGATGAAAGCAGATGAGTTGTCCCCAGAGACTCGGTGGGGGAGGTGGATTATATGGAATTTCCTTTCCAGGTGATGAGAATATTCTGGAACTAGACAGAGGTTGTGGTTCCATAACATCGTGAATATAATGAATGCTGCTGAATCGTACATTTTATAGGTTGAATTTTATCACATGTGAATTACGTCTTTTTTCTTTTTAATTCATGTTAGTTAACATATAGTGTAGTATGGGTTTCAGGAGTAGAATTTAGTGATTCATCACTTACATATAACACCCAGTGCTCATCCCAACAAGTGCCCTCCTTCATGCCCACCACCCATTTAGCTCATCCCCCCATCCTCCTCCCCATGTGTGAATTATATCTTAAAGTTATCAACCAGAAAAGGAAGAATAAGGAAGAGCCTGAAGTTAAGAAGTGTTAAAGATATATTGACATTGAGTCAGGTTTACATTACTCTTGGCAAATCGTTCTGATGGCTCCACATTTGAATTTTGGGAATCTGAAAATCGAAGAGATTAAATGTCTAAAATACCATCACTAATAAATTATAATTTATGATTCATATTTAGATTATCAGGTTAGAGTCTATGCTTTTTCTGAAGGAACAGCAACAAAAAATAGTCTTGTTTTCTCTTTTTTTCTTAAAGATAAAAATATGAGCTTAGAATACAAAACTTTAATTTAGAGGTCTGCGTGTTAAAACTCAGATTCAGATTTCACATGTTTTTCTCCATTTTTAAGTAAATGCTCTTTTGTTTTGTTTTCCTTGTTTAACATAAATATTCCACGTAGTGCTGAAAGTAATTCATGAGACCTACATTTAAAATTATAGGATAAAAACTGTATAGTTTTAGTTTGGGAGTTGTGTAATTTGAGTAGAAAACAAGCACCAAATCCTAGGCTATCGTGGCTGAGTTTCCTGGCAGCCAAAGCAAAAAAGTAAATAGGGTGGGGAGTTCTTTAGTCTATTTGATGAAAGAAAAAAATGACTATCAGTGTTGCCAAGCAGATTTGCCTTCATACTAAGTAAAAATTATGACACAGCTTTTTCTACAACCTTATTGGAGAATGGAAGAGTCCTAGCTTGAGGGGCCAGGAACTGGGCATGTGGTTCCAACTCTGCCAATATTTAGCTAGGTGGCTGTAGCATAGTAATTCATTAACTTTCTGAACCTGTTTCCTCACCTTCTACATGTCTTTCAAATATGAATGTGGGTCACATTAATATAATTTCTTATTTTTTTTCAACATTAATTTGGTGGGGTATTCAAAAACTAAGTGAAATTTTCAGGAAAGGAAGTACAAAACAGGTAAAATATTCCCTCCGTAATCGGGAAGATTTTATTTTTTTCCTCAAATACATGCTGATTTGATGGTAGGAGAAACGCCTGTCTGTGGCACCAGACAGCCCTTTTGGCCAACAAAATTCAAGTGGAATACCAATGAAATCTACTTGGTTTTGTTATTTGTATATCCCCATACGCGCAATAAAAACTGCTTCAATAATTTATGTAAGCTTAAGTACCAGATAGTTAACTGATATAATTTCAGTGTTAATAAAAGAAATCTCTAGTGTAACATAGACCTGGTTAATGATCAGCATAAAATAGATGGAGGCCTGTTTTGGTGGTCACTTCAAAAGTTTATTTATGATTTACATTATACTATCTCATTAGAACTGTATGTTTGAAACATTTTATACAGGTTTTATTTTTTAAAGTTTATTTATTTAAGAGAGAGAGAGAGAGAGAGAACGCATGCATGAGCCAGGGAGGGGCAGAAAGAGAGAGAGAGAGAATCCCAAGCAAGCTCTGTACTATCGGCACATGGAGCCCAACATGGAGCAAGAAATCTCATGAACCGTGAGATCGTGACCTGAGCCAAAATCAGGAGTCAGACGTTTAACCTACTGAGCCACCCAGGCACCCCAAAACATTTTATATATGTCTTGATATTTAAAATACAGAGTTTTATATCGTGCCGTTGCCTGGAGTACATCCATAGGGCTATCTTGTTAGTGAATCTGCCTTACAATAAGACCTCCTGATAGAGAAAAACTAACTTCTTTATATAAAATTCTGCCCTCGAGCAGTGTTAGGGTGAGACTCCAGTGTCCACATTTAATAAAGTCCTCACAGGCCTGACTGTGTTACCCAACCTCCTATCCCTTCCTTGTTTGTTTCCTTCCTCCCTTCCTCCCTCCCTCCCTTCCTCCCTCTCTTCCTCCCTCCTCCCTTCCTCCCTCCTCCCTTCCTCCCTCTCTCCCTTCCTCCCTCCTTCCCTCTCTCCCTCCCTTCCTTCCTGCCTCCCTCCCTCCCTCCCTCTCTGCCTCCCTCTCCCCTCCCTTCCTCCCTCTCTCCCTTCCTCCCTCTCTCCCTTCCTCCCTCCCTTCCTCCCTCCCTTCCTCCCTCCCTCCCTTCCTTCCTGCCTCCCTCCCTCTCTGCCTCCCTCTCCCCTCCCTCCCTCCCTCTCTCGCCCCTCCTGTTCTCCCTCCTGTCCTCCCTCCATTCCTCCCTCTCTCCCTTCCTCCCTCCCTCCCTCCCTTCCTTCTTCCCTCCCTTCCTCCCTTCCTTCCTGCCTCCCTCCCTCCCTCCCTCCCTCTCTGCCTCCCTCTCCCCTCCCTTCCTCCCTCTCTCCCTTCCTCCCTCCCTCCCTTCCTTCCTGCCTCCCTCCCTCCCTCTCTGCTCCCTCTCCCCTCCCTCCCTCCCTCTCTCTCCCCTCCTGTTCTCCCTCCTGTCCTCCCTCCATTCCTCCCTCTCTCCCTTCCTCCCTCCCTCCCTCCCTCCCTCCTTCTTCCCTCCCTTCCTCCCTTCCTTCCTGCCTCCCTCCCTCCTTCTCTCTCTGCCTCCCTCTCCCCTCCCTTCCTCCCTCTCTCCCTCCCTTCCTCCCTTCCTCCCTCCCTCCCTTCCTTCCTGCCTCCCTCCCTCCCTCTCTGCTCCCTCTCCCCTCCCTCCCTCCCTCTCATCTTCCCTCCTGTCCTCCCTCCATTCCTCCCTCTCTCCCTTCCTCCCTCCCTCCCTCCCTCCCTTCCTTCTTCCCTCCCTTCCTCCCTTCTTTCCCTCCTCCCTCCCCCCTTCACACTTCCAGGCACCTGTTGATAGGCCAACTTCAAGAGAGGCATGCATCAGACCATATCTGCATTCTTGACAAGTTTAAAGTTTATCTTTAAGGAAGTAAGTAGAACTTTTTTTTTTTTTTAACCTAGCAGGATTCTAGAGGATCTCCAAATCAGATGGGTTCATTGACAATACCCTGAAGATTAATGTAAAGCGCTGCCTTGTAAGGCAATAGGTAACAGTAGGACTTACGGCAACTGGAGAGAACAGGGCCTGCCTTAAAGGCTTTCAGGTTTAAATAATTGCTCCTTTTTACACCTAGTAAGTGTAAGATTCAGATGATCCATTAAGCTACAACTCCTGGCATAAAACAGAGTTTCAACCCTGATGTTTTCTGAAGAAATTCTGCGGAAAGTTCATTGGAATATTTCAGTACAATGTGTCTTCTATTCAGTGTCCAGTGTAATTCAGAAATCCACACTTGTTTCAGCCGATATTATGAATTGATTTGATGGGATAAAGTCTTTGCAATGCATACAGCATTTCCCCAAACTAACTTTTTAAATTTTTTTTAACGTTTATTTATTTTTGAGAGAGACAGATAGTGGGGGAGGGAAAGAGAGAGAAGCGGACAAAGAATCTGAAGCAGGCTCCAGGCTCTGAGCTGTCAGCACAGAGCCCAAAGATCGGCTGGAACTCTAGGAACTGTGAGATCGTGACCTGATCTGAGGTCAGATGCTTAACCGACTGAGCCACCCAGGTGCCCCACCCCACCCCACAGTAGCTATTTTGAATAGATACTGCCCTGTGAAATGGATCTCTTTTGTTAATGAACAATCCCCTCTCAGCTTGTAATCTAAATTCATCCTAAATTTGATAATAAAACCAATCACAGCTAATGCCGTTAACTGGTTCCTTTTTTTTCTGTTTTATCTTTAAGCCTTTTGTTACTGCAACTTATGATCTTAACTTGCTAAAATGTGATGAATCAAAAAAAGAGCAGAAATATAAGCCCATAACAGTTTTGAGTATTTTAATGGTCTAGCAAGTGATGAAAAAGACTTAGTAACAGCTGTTATACTTAGGTAAAAATCATGATATACTGAGTCTATCCACAAACCCACCTCCCAAAAAACCTCATTCATAAAATTATTATCTGTAATTAGTAGGAGACTTTATTTATTAACATAAAACAATAATTAGAACTACATTTTGGGCATATTCTGTTCATATGAAAAAAAGTGCCAAGTTCTAGTTGAGTATATGCTAAGATTAAGCTTGTTGACATATTTTAGCAAATGTATTACTCTTTATACATTTTGTGAAAATGGATTTATTTTTATTGAATCCAGATTTGAACATGAAGCGGTATAATGCCTTAGTCACAGCTTCTGGAAAGGTCGACAACTACTAATCTTACAATTTCAATCTGTTATCAAAAGTAGTTTTCCGTAGGAATCTGCAGGCAGCAATGAAAGAGGAACTTCATGCTGGTGAATCTGCACTGCCTTGGGATGTAGCTTCTAGGGAATAGATAGTGAGTGTATCTAAATAGCACCTTTTCCCCAATTAATATCCTAGAAAAACACTGATTTGGTTTGATAGCAGCTAGACAGAATCTGTTACAGTATGGAAGGACAGATACAAAGATTCCTGCTCCCCAGAGCCATCTAGTGGCTGAGAGAAAGCCTGCAAAAAAAAAAAAAATGCAAATATCTGGCTTGTCCAAGTGAACAGAAGCTCTATTACTAAGATTTATGTAATGTCTGGTTAACTGAAAGTCTCATCAACTTCTTTTTTGGCTTATGGCCTCGATATTTCATTCCCAGTGTAGTGTTTGATTTACTAACAAGGGAGTGGTTCGTTCTTACTTGTATTCTGTGGCAGAAGCTAATTCACAATCCCAGTAAGTAATATTTAACGCCCCATTCAAAATAATTTTAAAATAAACTTCCGAAAATGGCATAAAGTGTATTTTTAAAACTGAATGTTCTCCCTTCCCTTAAGGTAACTCTATCAGTGCAGCCAACTCAAAATCATTTTTGGTACAATTGTAAATAAACTGGAATGTCAAGGAAAACACTAGTTCTGTGGCCTTGGTGGTCAAGGGAGACATAATCACATACCACTGCCAGGCTCAGCCTTCGAAAAACATCTCCCTGGAAATAAATATTTTTTCCACAACAACTTAGGAAAGTATTTTCTTAGGTAGATTAACAGTAAGTAATTATAGTGAATACCTCTACTGGCAGTATTTATAAAGCTGTTTACCTTAAAATTCTCAAGAGAAAAGTATATATCTTATTATAGCAGAGTACATTTAAGAATGCTTTTATGTGCTGTTGTTTTCTATAATTGGGCTAGAGGGAAAATTTAATTGATACAGATTATTTTGTCGCATTTTCACATTTTATCCTAGGCTGGTTTATGTTACCTGTATCTATCCGAGTCCGAAGAAGGTAATCATTAAGATTGGGTTCTAGAGTCACCCACTTGGGTTCAATTCCTGGTGTGGCCACCTACATTGTTTTGGCCTTGGCCTTCTCTATGCCTCCGTTTCCTTACCTTTAAACGAGGGATAGTAATAATATCGACCTCACAAAGTTGCTTTGAAGCTTAAAGCCTTTAGAGCAGCGCCTGGAGCATGGTAAGCCTTCTGTAAATGTCAGCTATCGCTGTTATCCACAACCATGCTCCTTGGAGGTCTGTTGAGACTGAACCTGTGAACTTGCTAAAGCACCTTCTACGCCACTGTTTTCTGTTCTTGTTTTAAAATTTGGGATGCATGTGTCCTCTTTCTTTTTTCAGCCTTAAAAGAATGTCCTGGCTTTTTCTTTTCTTTTTTCTTTTTTCTTTTTTTTTCCAAACACCTATAGAAACTTCAATTTCAGTGAAGGGCACCTCATCACACTAAGGTCACACGTGACAAATGGTCTTTTATTACCTGCTGATTACAGTTAACCTTAATTTCTTTCATGGCAGGCACGCGGTGCCTTCTATTTAAATAGAGCTGTTCCTGGATGTGACTTTTCGAGCCTCTCTGGGTTTAATTCTAATTTAACTTGCCATTCCAAGTGGGACTGTTGTGCAACCGAAGTCATGATTCACTCATTTGTTCTCTGTAGATCTAATTATTACAACGCAGTGCCTGTGAGGCCCCCTCAGGCGCTCATTCACTACTCCAAATGGTCTAACCTTCTGGGGAAGGGAGTGGGCCTTTAGTTATTGTTCTTTTGAACTGTGCAGATGCCTTTCGTACAGTCTCTGGGAACACACTGGCAACCGTTTTACCTCTACCATTTTCATCATACCAAGCTTATTACTAAGGATTATTGGAAGAATCCTGTGCTGGCGTAGGCTGCAGTGTATTTGCGCATTTCCATTCTTCAGAACAAGACCAACTTTCGAAGCACAGGACCAATTTGCATGTGTTTGGGGATACCTTAAGGGCCTTCTCAACAAAGGTCACATCGCTCAGAAAGCGTGGAAAGGGCAGAATAGAAACACCCAAAGCATAAGTACAGCTGTTCTGTTACCAGATGCCCCTGCTGGTGAGCCTCAGAGTAGGACAGGACAGGACGCTACTGCTGAGGAGGAAGGTCACTGTTCACCCTCCCGTGTTCAATACATGCACACCAGCATCAAAAGGAAGATTTTTATTTCATTCACCAGCATCCTAGACATGTTCCGGGCGGTCTCAGTGTGCTTCCACTGAGAATTTTAATTGTAAGGAATGCTTTAGAATGCTGCCATTCTCTTGACTTAGAGCAAAGAACTGAGACACCTACGTACATGCGGTTTTAATGGTTACCCAGACTGTTCTGATATTCAGTAGCCATTCATAATAGTGTTAAAAATATGAAGTTTAGGGAAATGAGAATAAGAGTAAAGAATTGAATGACCATTAACCAAAGACTTGAAATAAAAGAATCCTAGTTAGGATTAATTAGCCAAGTAAGGATTAATTGAATGATTATTTTAATTTAAAAATTAGGAATACCTGACCTAATACACTCATTCATTCATTCATTCATTCATTCAATTTAGGAAACATTTCTTGAATGCTTATAGTGTCCTAAGCTCTAGAGATGCTTGGCACCAGTGCCTTGACTGTCCCATTTCCTGCCACGAACTTGGCTTGGCCCAACCCCCAATCTCTGGTTGTCTTCCCCCTCCAGTGCCTGCCATCTGGGTTTGTGCATGAGCCCCAGCAGAGCAGCGGTCCTGCATGGAGTGGGACTGTCCTCACGTCCTCCTGGGTTCTTGAAGTCATTTTGCTCTTTTGATCCCTGTCTACTCCAGCCCCACTTCTTACTTTTCCACAAAGAGATACAGCAAGTGGTTCTGAAAGGCACAGCCTAGCCAAAGGTTCTTCAGCATCTTCGGAGGATGCCTCTGCCATTTGAAAAGGGGAGCCAGGAGAAATTTTCCCCACTGGATATCGTTTCCAAGCCAGCTCAGCCTGGTGCAGCTCTTCATTCTACATACTTTTTAGAAAATTCTTTCTTTTTTTTTTTTATTTAAAAAAAATTTTTTTTAAATGTTTATTTATTTCTGAGACAGAGATCATGAGTGGGGGAGGAGCAGAGAGAGAGGGAGACACGGAATCTGAAGCAGGCTCCAGGCTCTGAGCTGTCAGCACAGAGCCCCACGCAACGCGGGGCTCGAATTCGAAAACTGTGAGATCATGACCTGAGCCAAAGTCGGTCGCTCAACCGACTGAGCCACCCAGGCGCCCTGAAAATTATTTCTTATTTTCATGGCATAGATACCTTTAGGGGGTGGTTCTTCATAATGGACTACAACAGGCCATTTCCTAAATGAGGAAAAACCAGGGGGTGAAGTTTTTAGCATTAGGGCCGTCCACCTAACATGTCTTCATTTTGGTGTAAATTCAGGACTCTTGGTGTAGTAATATCATGCCGTTCTGTGGCCTCTGCTTTCCTTACCCACCTGCCACATAGTTCATGATTGACAGGATTGGAAAGCAGCATTACACCATTGGTCCCTTAAAGACATGCTCGGTAGTTACCTGGTTTTAATTTCAGATTTATTTTTTTACTTCTCTCTGCATACATGAATACATCTCAAGATAAATAGCTAAAATAAACTGCGGGCATAACGATATATGTGTGTGGTTATGCATAGGTACATTTAAACTGGTGCTTATGACTGTGTAGCAAGTATAACTTTAAGTTATAATTTGAAGGAAACAGATACCATATCATTTTCTCTTGATTTAAAAGACGTCAAAATGTATCACAACACAGAAGTTTCTGTTTTTGAGGTCCCCGGTGCCAAGATCCATATTTATTTTCATGACCTGATATACAAGAAATGAATTACTGTTGCCCTGTCGTCACACATACCATTTTGTTCATCAGAATCGCACCTTATGCCAGAGCGTACCTTGGCAGGAGTGACCGAAGCTGTTCTTTCATGGACAGGCCAGTCACACTATTTTGACTCTTTTCACAATAGGCTCCAGTCACCACAACTGAGTCGGTTGTGTGGAAAACCACAAATCCACATTGATTCATGGGAAAGCTGGAAAAAGTGGCTAAGCCACCCCATATTTTCTTTCTTCTACTAATAAAGATCTTGCATAAAACTTTTTAAGACACAAGTAGATAAACACCACTTATATTTTGTCTTAGCTACTAATAGAAAGCTTTGGCTGCTGCCCTGTTATTTGTCAAAGGGAGAAGACACATCGAAAACTTAAAAGGCAATTACCATAGAAGGATACATTGGGGAGCAATGTTACAGTGAAATACTAGAAACAATTTAGGGGCGCTTGGGTGACTCAGTTGGTTAAGCAACCAATTCTTGATTTCAGCTCAGGTCGTGATCTCATGGTTCATGAGTTTGAGCCCTGCATCAGGCTCTGCGTTGACAGTGGGGAGACTGCTTAGGATTCTCTCTCTCCCTCTCTCTCTCTGCCCCTCCCCCCTCATTCTCTCTCTCTCTCTCTGTTAAATAAATAAACTTCAAAAAATAATCTAAATGTCCATCCCTTAGGAAATAGATTTTAAGACTCTGGGATAAATATTCACTGGACCATATTTCATCTAAGTCATGTGTCAACCACTGGACGCAAGTGCAACCCACTGTTTTGTAAATAAAGTTTTATTGGAACATTAGCCATGCTCTCTTGTTTATGTATTGTAGCTACTTTCATGCTACAAGTGCAGAGTTGATTTGTTAAATGTATGCCGTATGGCTCTCAAAGTCAAGACAAAATATTTACCGTCTAACCACTTACTGAAAAATCTTACCAACCCCTGAAATAAGTTTAAAATACCACATATTGTAAAATGCACCATTACTTACGTACCGCTAACAAAGAAAAAAATTATGCCATTAAACTATGACAAGCTATCAAATTGTAAGAAGCTACTGATTTTAGAGACATTAAACTATAAAAAGAAGGGGTGCCTGGGTGGCTCAGTCAGTTGAGCGTCCGACTTCGGCTCAGGTCATGATCTCGCGGTTTGTGAGTTTGAGCCCCGCATGGAGCTCTGTGGTGACAGCTCGGAGCCTGGAGCCTGCTTCAGATTCTGTGTCTCCTTCTATCTCTGCCCCTCCCCCAACTTGTGCTCTGTCTCTCTCTGTCTCTCAAAAATAAATAAATGTAAAAAAAATTTTTTTTAATTAAAAAAATTTTTTAAATATAAAAGGAAGATAGACTGGAGGCGTGGTGGTACGTAGCACTACAAGTATAAACTCCAGTGTTGGCATCAGCGTGGATAATCTCAAATGCTTCATGCTGAGTGAAGAAAAGGCAAGTGTAGAGCACTTTGCAAAATGATGTGAACAACATTATATTTACACGGCTCTTAAAAAACCAAGCAACATTATGAATTTCTATGACTGTAGATATGTATAGGTAAGGATCATTTGGAAGAATTGGAAGAATTCCGAGAAAACTGGTAGCAGAAGTTTACGCAGAGAGGAAGCGGATGGAAGACAAAGGCGGGGTTAGTCTTCATCTGTGATCTTCTTAGGTAAAGCTTCAACTTCACTTCAAAGAACTCTTGCTCAGAGTCATTCAGCTTTTTAAAAAGAGGTGATTTACTAATAAAAATGAATTTTAAAAAGCGTCAAGACACGAAAAAGCTGGAAGAAAATATTAACAGTGGTAAATTTTGTGTGGTAGAAATACGGATGATTGCTTTTGTGTTGTATTTCATAATAATAGTAAAGAACTCCATGGATAACTAAAGACGATTAGTCATATTCTTCGTTTCTACCTCAAGCAAAAGAGATTAAGGTTTGAAGAAGTACATGTTAATCAATTACCTGACGTTACAAACTAATCCTGTTTTTCTACTGTGGCATGAAGATTAAACAACGTGCAAGTCAGGGCCAAATTTCATAGTTAAAACTTTCTCATAATGGTGGTACAGCTAATCTTTAAATACAATGTACTTTATTCCTCACCATGAAAAACCACCAACTGGAAAAGTTAAATGTCAGGTGCATGTTAGTGAACAGAAATAGCTCGTCGTGAGTCATGTTATTGACGTACTGATGTCATTTCTTTCAGCCTGACCTCACTTGTTTTGAGATGTACCTTGTGATTTTACACAATTTTATATGTTTTCACGTGCAATTCAGACCCTTGTGTTCCTTATTAAATGCATTCATTTTGTCTGTCTATAGCAGGGCTTCCAAAAATATTGTCTGTAAGTGTCATTCCGAAGTTCCAGATTGTTTCTTTTGATAACAAGGATCCCTACCACTGCTTTCACTCAGTTTTTGTTTTGGTCTTGTTGTTTTAGCATAGCTTTCTCTCTAGAGGAGCGTTCCGTCAGAAATAGGTCAAGCTGACTGTCTTCGAGATTAAGAAATAAAATATGTCCAAGAGAGTGACAGTGGGAAGTAGGGACCTGGGGCCTCGAGTTTATATGAGGCTATAGACCATGAGACGGAGGTCTCGTGCCACTAGAACAAAGCAGAGTGCTGTGTGTTTCTCACCACTTAACTCCGGTTTTTCTTTTTCCAGTTCAATTTCACCATTTAGTATTGAGAGCACAAGACGCCAGAGACGGTCTGAATCCCCAGACTCCAGAAAACGGCGCATCCACAGATGTGACTTTGAGGGATGCAACAAAGTATACACAAAAAGTTCTCACCTGAAGGCTCACCGAAGGACACATACAGGTACCGTGTTACAGGGCTTCTCACTGGGGTGGGGGTGGGGGTGGGGTCAGTGAAAATCCCGAGGGGGCCACTGATTGCTTCTGGGGTCGTGAGCGTGCTGGAATGCTGTGTTGCTTGTTACCCAGCCACCTCAAATTGGCTTCCTTTCTGAGTGGAATGATCCCCTCTCTCAGCTGAAAAAGGTTTAAGTCTTAGTGAACTTTAGCAACCAATGAAGGAAGTCTTCTGTGTCTTAAGGAGGTTTACGATGGTATGACACAGGGATCTAGCCTTCTTCTATGATCAGTGTTGCCACTTAATCACTGTCTAGTTTAGCGGGTTTTAAAATATCCACAAAGCACATTGAAGAACAAGCTGAACAAAATTGTTCTGTTTTCTTAAAGTTAGCATTTTAACCACCACTTAGATCACGCTTTTCTCCCCCCGGTCTCATCCCCCAGATAACCCAATAAGTAAACCAAAAAAATAAATTAAATCGACCTACACATAGCACTGTAAAGAGTTTAAAAAATATTTCCACATGATTCCATTTCATCTCACTGGCATTGTGGATATAGAGAGAGGAATTTTAGGAAATTGAGACCACATATGATTTACTGACTTTGTCACCATCCACTCATCCACACACCCACCCATCCCCCCAGCCGTCGCCCTCTCCACCCGTCCATGTATTGATCCACCCACCCCTTCCATCCTCTGCCTTGTGTGTCCCTTAGCTGGCATCCCCTGGCTTCCTTGGCTCCTGAATCCTGTTGGGAGCCACCAGTGGAAGGCGGAAAGCTCTGGGAAGAGACTGGAGGTATAAGGAGGGCCCCACAGTTACACTACCATTTCTAGGAAAAGTGGTGACTAGAATGTGTGAAGCTCAAAGAAGCAGGTAGAAGAGGGAAACCCATTCACACACATTCCTGGAAATTCCTGATAGCAACATGCTACATGTGGAGTAAGGGGAGTCCAGTGACTCTCCTCAACAGGAATCAGACACCAGCACCTGCCTCTAACTGGAAACTTCAAGTGTAACAGACTCCCATTGGGCTGTGTGAATAGTATTGCCATCTCAAATATATTAAAATAACCACACTATGAAAACCATTTCCCAGCTGAGGTAGCAAAATCATTTAAGCCAGCATTCTTTGCCATTTATTTACTCATGGTATTAGATGGTTTCCAAAGGTACTTTACAGAATCTGCTCCATGACTCTGCAAACACTGAGACCGGGCATCGTGTGTGTGTGTCTGTGTGTGTGTGATGAAGTTATGGCATAGGAGGCTTGCCTGAGGTCAAAAAAGCATTGTAGAATCTGAAGGTTACTTTTGCTCATCTAACATATAACATATACTTTTAATACTTCCAATAATTCAGCATATTTTGCATACTTCTCCTCATCTTTCATCCCTGTTCCCAGTCCTTTTCCTTTTTGTGCTTAATTCCAGATTCTTGCCTCTCCATTGATTCCGAGCTTCCCCAGGAGAGGTTTTTATTTCATTTCTTAGACATTATTTTTGAATCCGTTTCTTTACCATTTAGGCAAAGAATGAATATAAAAACATGAAAATCAAATAAGCATGTTCCATCCTGTCCGTGGATAATGAACATAAATCATAGTCGTTAAGTATGATCAGGTCATAATACTGAGTTTTAAAGGGAGCATTTCTACTATTAAAAAAAAAAAAAGAAGGGTCTGTCTACAGTAAACCACCATATATTTCAAGTTATTTCTATTTTCCTCAAGCATACTGAAATACATATTAACGTCATTTGTACACAGACGTCTCTATTCCGTTTATCCGAATGATGAACAGTGAACAAGAGGAAGTGGTTTAATTAGGTACTATTAAAGGATCTAACTTCATGGCATTAAGGGATTTGACATAGACTATGAAGGTAGGGGAGACATGATGTATAATTCAAAGCATTATAAACTTTGAATGTTGAAGCAGAATTAATTAGCTTGGGTTATTAATAAGATGAAATCATAGACTCCTAGGGTCCAAATGGACCTTGTACGCCACAGAGTCTACTTTGTTCCCTAACTAGGGGAATCCCTTGGGTGTCATCTCTTACAAAGAACAAGTCATTCCGATGCAGTTTTCTGCACACGCACACATCTTTTCTTTTATTGGATCGTCACAACACCAGGTGGTTGCAGCTGTTGTTACCTCCTTTGTATAATGGTGTCTCCTGGTCAAGTATTGTTCCCGTAGCAGTGATTTTTAGTAACTTCCAAGTGGCAGACGGTTGATTCTTCTGCAAGACAAGTTGGGTGACATTTCTGAGGACCAAGTCCTCCCCTCATACGGTATTGAATTGCCTGTTATGACACTGTTCGGCTCTCAGTACTTCCTGGGTAAATGGAATAGCTCCAATTATCATGTTCTCATTTCCACTTCCTGGCCCTGGTGCCCCTCGAAACCCCACCATCAACCACTTGCATCTTCATTTCTCCAAACCAGGTGTCCTCAGTCATCTTAGCCACGTCTTTCTAGCTGTATTCCAACGCGTCACCGTGTCTTTTAAAATTTTCACACCACAAATGGAGGAAAGAGGTTTTAAAATGCAAAAAGTGTATTAAGTCTTCTGAAAATTGACTCTCTTTCTTAAGTCAGCTAAATCAAAATGTGCTGAACACTACATCTTGCCCATCCCTTGTACCTATAACTGGTTTCTTTTAAAACCTAAACATTCAGGGGCTCAGTCAGTTAAGCATCCAACTTTGGTTCAGGTCATGATCTCACAATTCATGAGTTTGAGCCCCACATCGGACTCTGTGCTGACAGCTCAGAGCCTTGAGCCTGCTTCGGATTCTGTGTTTCCCTCTCTCTCTGCTCCTCCCCCACTCACACTCTGTCTCTCTTGCTCGCAAAAATAAATAAAAAATTTAAGAATTTTTTTTTTAAACCTGAACATTCAATGTTGTGTTTGTAGTTAGACCTGTCCCTCAAGGGATGGCTCCCTTGGGAGTAGTGCGTTTCTTCTCCCTGGACACTTTTCACTGCAGGCTGGCTGATCTCTTGTAGGAGATACAGGACAGAATTGGTATTCTGAGGGCTGCACCTGCCCTTTCAAGTCTGGAAAATAATTATTCTATATCCATTTGATATTGGGGCCCATTCTCCCAATAAGTTGAAATGACATTGAACTCTCTCCCTGCCCGCCTTGCATTTAGTATTTTAGTTCTGTCCTTCAGCTTCTCCATATTTGCCAGGTATTAAGTAGGACAGGTTCAAGGACAAAGCCCTGAGATCTGATCTTAGAGACTTCCGTCCAAGTGGGTCTTAATTCATTAACGAATAGCTAAACATCCACCTAATCGTCCTACCTCCAACCTGTCTTTCTTGGTCTCACAGCTACATCAGGATGTCCTTGTGAAATCCCTGCTCCAAACCAAGGCATCCCAAATCCATTCATCGACTTCACAAGGAGATTCTTACTCTGCGAGACATAGCCTCCTAAATTAGCAAATAATAGTACTTCTAAAAAGAAAGAATGGGATTTGGTTGATTTACTGCCACTTGGTTCAGAGGGAGCCCATACTTGTTTCTGATTTATAATTCTATGCGAGATTTCTCAACTTTGCGTTCAAGATGAAATCAACACTAGCTGTATAGGGATTGAGGTTGGCTTGCTTTGCTTTTAACAAATATCTTAGCCTTACCTTTGCTCCAGGCACATTGAGTAAGTTATTTGTGTGTGACCAATCACAATGAATGTGGCGTGTGGGATTATAACATGACTTATAAGATCTACACACGCTATAGGAGGTGAGCAAGTAGCCCTGAGAAATTTTCTTTGATAAAGTCACATTAATTTTACCTTTAACACTTGATCTTTTGTGCATTATTAGCACATGACCAGTCATCTATTTAGGACTCACGCAGTAAACTGAACACATTGGTAGAAAAGAGGAACATTTTCTAGATAATAGCGATTTAGAGTAAAAAGAGAAATTCTGCAGAATGCCTTTTTAAATTTAAAAATGATGTAAGTTATTGTCATGACTGTGCAGTTTAGATAATAACATAAATACTTGCCCGAACATTTTTAAATGCCTTTACTAACACTCGCCTGTGGTAAATTGTTTAAGGCACAGTAAAAAGGAGGAAAAAACTGTATCTCAGCAATCCTATACAGCAATCCTGTCAGCAGGTACATTGTTCCCCTTCACTGGTATAGATTGTGTCTCCTCTACGTGAAGCAGTGGACAGTGTATTTAAAATGAATGTGCAGTATAATTAAATTAATGGCCATCTAAGCCTTTGTTATATATAACTAGCATGTTACTATGATTTTCCCTCATGTCAAGAATTTTATTACTTATTAAATGATCTAAATATAAGTTTTAGAGGGAAATAGTCTTACAAATCTGGAACTGCTATTTACAATTCTCTTATTTTCTAAATATATCATAGTGTTTCGAAAATGCAGTACAAGAAACATTCAGGCATCTGTGATTCCTTCAGCCACTAGATGGTGCACTACAACCAGCTGTTGGGTCTACTCTAAAAGGGTCTGAGGGTCCCCTGGAACCCTCTGGTGGTGTGTGGAACATGACGTCATTATCACTGTTCTGCAGAATATTGCAATTTACTTATGAACAAAGGAAAGAAAATGTAAAGATACTTTTTAAGCCAGACTTTTTAAAAAGTAATTTTAGCATATAAAAATGCTCAGTTTCAAATGAATCTGGGAATACTTTATACTCCAACTCGATATCCTACTCTCCAGTAAGTCTGTGAGCCTCATTTAGCCGTGTTGTCCAATATTCATTTTAATGCATATGAAAACTATCTGCCTGAATTTTAATCATCAGTAAATGTAAAGCAATCACATTTCTTATCTATCTGGCTTTATCAGAAGTAACTCATGTCTGAATTTTACACATCAAAGAAATTAACTTATATGGATGCTTTAAAATTATTAACCAATTGCGATTTAAGTCTATAAAATGTGTCCTTCCCTACCTCCACAGATGAAGGCAATGATACATTATTTACCTCTTCCCTTGAGGGATGATGCTTTTGTAATTAATATCATTCTATAATTAACATCAGATAATGATTGTGCATTTGGAGAACACACATGTGTGCATGCACACACATTCAGACACAACATCTATGCTAAATGCTTGCGGATTCCATGCTTTTTCACCTTTCTTACTTGCCTCATCACTTTTCACTGCTATTCCTACATTTCTTGCTTCTAATTTGACATCGGGTTTAACTGCGTGAGATTTCGAAATGGGTTCATGATATTCCTACAAAGACATTCGTGAGTTTTGTGACAGCTGTGCACTTTAGTGGCCTTTTGTTCAGAGGTCTTGTAGTTGCCAGATCAGGTAGTGGGGTGCTGCTTAGATTTTCACATCTATCTTCATTAATTAAATAACTCATTCGTATAAAGCTCTGTGTCAGGTCCGCTGTCTAGATTTGTTGTTAGATAAAGCATAGGGTTTAGTGATGCCAAGATCATTAATCACTGAAGAGCTAACCAACATTTTTCAGGCACAAATCCTTTCCCAACAAGTTGTTGGTAAGTCTCAGGCAAACAGCTCACAAGTATGAGCACATTGGTACTTGCTGAGAAATAGGAAACTATAATAGAAATAGAACTAAATTGAAGTCAGGAGACAACAGTCTGAATCTGTCCTTGGCCCCTAACTGAGAGATTCACTTCACTCTGTGAGTCTCAGGTTTTCTGTTTCATTTTTGTCTCTGACCATAAACGTAGCCCATTGTTGCATAATTACCATAGGGGACATTATTTTTATATCCCCAGTAAATACAGTGACTAACACATCTCAAGGGCTCAAGAATTATTTGTTGAATTGAAATTGTGTACGTATGAATATTGACGTGGGTATATGTTGTTATTGTAATCATAGGTTCAAGGCAAAAAAGTGTGCATCATTTAGTATACAGTCATCATAAGCAGCTATAATAATGTCATCTCTGTACTTCAGACTCTCCTAATTTAAAAATTTTGTGATTCAGAAAAAGTTGAGTGAAAGCTGTTACTTAATAAGTCCTCTTTATCATCATTTTGATAAAATGATAATGTAAATAATCCTATAAGGAATATATATATAATACTTAGTAAAACATAGTTTTTCATTTGTAACTATGTCAAGAAGCATATGTACAAAACAGATTCAACATGACCCATGTTTATTGAGCATTTTCCACGTCTAAGGCATTATAGATTTTTATCTTGAAAAAGGCAGAAGGAGGCATAAGCCCCCATCTTCAATGAACTTGCCCTTAAGTGTACTAGATAAGAGTTGCATGGATAGTCATAACAGAGGTCAAGTGTGCAAAGCCCTATAATAAAGGTCCAAGCAAAAGGACAATAGAACGCAATAGGAGCTGTCTATGATGGCCAGGGAGTTTGGGGACACCTTTTTACTCCGACATAAGGCCCTTCTCCTCTGACTCCTGTTAAACCTCGTTTGCTTGACCCTAATCCCAATCTCCCCCTTTCCTCAGGCAAACAAAGGAATAGCTCTCCAACTGTGCTCCGTGTGTGGAGCTCATTCACACATTTCCTCCTACCTGAAATGGCCTGCCTGAGGGGCCTCCTTTCTTCCTGCTTTGGTAGAAATGCTATTAATTTTTCAACACTTATCTCAGTGTCCCCTTGTCTGTTAAGCCATCTGACTACCCTCCTTCCCTAGGCAGGTAGAACCTTCCATGACCCTAGAGCGCTGGGGCATCTCTGTGTCACACAGAAAGGAGGGTATGTGGGAAACACTGTGGCAGTAGAAACAACAGGGCCTGGCATCTGATTGGACAGGAGGGGAGGGAGAGGGAGGCTTTGAAGACCGCCAGCGTGTGTGGTTAGGAGGGGGAAGTGCTATGAACAGACATGGAGACCACAGATGGGAGAGAGCTGGCATTTCCTGAGGACCTGCCAGATCCCAGGCACTGTGCTCAGCTCTAGGAGTCGTGCCTTCCCTATTCCCTATTCTAATTGTATCTCTAAATTCCCTGAAAGGTGAGAGTACTTACCCACTATCAGCAGTGGCTGAGCAGTGGAGCTGGGATTCAAACACCAGTTTCTCTAGAACCTGTGCTGTTGTCACGACACCCGCTCTCAGGCAGGTTTGCTGATAACCTGCCAGCCTCACCACTCAAGCCACATTCTCATGCATGTCTGGCCAGCACTACCTAGGTACCTGTTTAGCGACTGTCATTCAGGTGCTTTGAAGTAATAAGATAACAAGTGACTTCATATTTTTAAAGCTTTTCATTAATGTGAACTGGTCATTCTTCGGAGTCTATTAAAATGTTACTTTGTTAGAAAGCCAGTGAGAAGGCAGGACCAGAAGCATTAATAAATAGGCAGCTTCTGAGTACTTGTGCAGTGTGCAGCACTGTGCACAGTAATGGGTATGCTGTGAAGATGTGGACGGCAAGGAGTTTTAAGTGTGGTGGGGGAGACAGCCATGTCTGCAAATATCTGCTGGTGTGAAGCAGGATAGGAAAGCCTTGAGTGAGCTTGATACAAGTTTCCACAGCAGCACAGCCAGGGTGATGGGTCCTGATGGCACGGGTGTGGTGAAAACCACCTACCCCAGCGAGCAGGCATTCAAGTGCCGTCTGTAAAAAGGAACTGGAATAATCTGGATGGATGACAAAGTGCTGTGAAAGTTGTACTTGTTTTCATTTATGGAGGAGTTACTCTAACCTGTCCTGGAGAGTTACCATGTGGAAGCATGCTGAACCTGATAAGGTTCTGATCTGAATCTGAATCTGAATCAGATTAATGATCTGAATGCGGGTACCAGTGCTGTACTTACTGTATTTAGGCATCTTATGACCACGCTCTGCATTTTCCTTCTTTTACTTTTGGGTTTATTTTTTATTTTTATTATTTTTTTTAATGTTTATTTATTTTTGAGACAGAGAGAGACAGAGCATGAACGAGGGAGGGTCAGAGAGAGAGGGAGACACAGAATCTGAAGCAGGCTCCAGGCTCTGAGCTGTCGGCACAGAGCCTGACGTGGGGCTCGAACTCACGGACCGTGAGATCATGACCTGAGCCGAAGTCGGACGCTTAACCGACTGAGCCACCCAGGCGCCCCTACTTTTGGGTTTATTTTATCCAGATACCAATGAAAATTGTGTTGTAGGCAGGAGTGGGATAATAATTTTCCCAGCCCTTGTACTTTCTTGTGTTCTATGGAAGAATGGCTAGATTGTGAGTTTGGGTCATCTTATCCTGAATGGCAAAATTAACTATTACTGATACAAAATTGGCGGGTTTAATGGAACGATCAAAGGTAATGAGGAGCTGTATTTTTACAGAAAATATACCCACCACTAAAGAATATATAAAAAATAATGTTTATTATACTTATGATAATTCAATAAAAAATCTTCATAACTAAGAATAGAAAGAATTATAAAGTACATACATTGTTTTAAAGATTACAATAATTAATGCTCATTTGAGTAGCAAAATAGAAGGCTCACTCACAGGTCATGTTAGTAATTTCACAGGTTTAAAATGAGATATTTGTAGACCAACCCTTTAAATAGCACTAGTTTTAGATAAAATCTCCCAAACTTATTTTCCTTTTCAAAAATACATACTCTAATTCATTAGAATAGAAAAGATGATAGAATGAGTAGAATGCTAGCAGTGGCTCTCTGCCTCGCAACATAGATTGCTCATTTTTTTAAGTAAGCTCTACACCTGCCATGAGATTCGAACTCTTGAGATCAAGAGTTGCACACTCCACCAACTGAGCCAGCCAGGCACCTCCCTTAACCCTCTTAAGTTAACTGTGGCAAGTTATATTTTAAGGGAATGTGAGCTGTTTGAATTTAAATAGTGTCATTCATTTAAGCAACAATTACCAGCAAGGAGCTGCTGCCCTAGGTAGTGAAGAAAGCTCGAAGCCACCCTCAGTACTCAACCGCTGAGGGGCGGACAGACAGTAAAACCAGCAGTCACAGTGGGGTGTGAGGAGAGTTTAACATGGGCATGTCCAGGGTACCAGGCAGCCATGTGATCAGATTGTCTTTGAGAACATTTTCCTTCAATGTATTGCAGATGTTATTGGAGAGGTTAGGACATGAGACAGGGACACAGAACCATTAAAAGTTGGTGTCAGTGGAAGGTGGCAAGAACCTAAAGAAAGGCCGCTCACAACTGGGGGGTAAACTGGAGAGGACAGCTGGACAGGTATTTGGAAGGCAGAGCTGGCAGGTGTAATGATCAGGTCGAAGCAGGCAGAAAAGTCCAAGAAATCCCTCCAACTAGAGAACTTTATGACTTGACACCCGAGTAGGTAGGATTGCCTTTTTCTCCAGAGAGCAAAGCAGAAGGAGAAACTGGTCTTTTTTTTTTTTTTTTTAATTTTTTTTTTCAACATTTTTTACTTTTATTTTTGGGACAGAGAGAGACAGACAGAGCATGAACGGGGGAGGGGCAGAGAGAGAGGGAGACACAGAATCGGAAACAGGCTCCAGGCTCCGAGCCATCAGCCCAGAGCCCGACACGGGGCTCAAACTCACGGACCGCGAGATTGTGACTTGGCTGAAGTCGGACGCTTAACCGACTGCGCCACCCAGGCGCCCCGAAACTGGTCTTTTTTAGGGGGTAGCTGCTGAGTAAAGTTTTGGTCATGTTGAAATAACCTTTGGACTACCACCTCTGTGATCGATCTCTCTGTAGTGCTTAGGAGAGAGACTGAGATGTAGAGACTTAGGAATCTTTTCCGTACAAGTCGTGGTGGAAGCCGTAGGAGCCAAGGAGAACTTATGCAGGTGAGAAGAAGTCAGAGTCAAAATCTTGGTAAACATTTCAGGGACGGGTAAAGGAAGAACTCTCTGCAAAAGAAACTAAAAGGAAAATGTAACCAGAAACATAGGAAAATAAATATTGTCACTACGTGGAAAAATAAACTCAGAATAGCCAAATAAAGTATTACCCTTAGACCTTGAACATTTTACTTTCAGTAAAGTATGTTTTTATTATAGGATATTTTAGGTCATTTATATTTGATTTCTGGATGAGAAGGGCTAGCTAGTCTCTGTGTTAACACATTGTCCTACAAGTACTAATTCACATTTTCAATCTGCACATCCGGCTCTGACCAGATATCCTGGTTTATTAAAGCAGTGACTTAAAGCGTTGAGAGGCAATATAGAGGAGAGGTTAAAACTGTGAGCTCGGGGCGCCTGGGTGGCTCAGTCGGTTAAGCGGCCGACTTCGGCTCAGGTCATGATCTCGCGGTCTGTGAGTTCGAGCCCCGCGTCAGGCTCTGTGCTGACAGCACAGAGCCTGGAGCCTGTTTCGGATTCTGTGTCTCCCTGTCTCTGACCCTCCCCCGTTCATGCTCTGTCTCTCCCTGTCTCAAAAATAAATAAAACGTTAAAAAATTAAAACAAAAAACAAAAAAACTGTGAGCTCTGGAGCACCTGGGTGGCTTTGTCGGTTGAGCGTCCAACTTTGGCTCGGGTCGTGATCTTGCGGTCCGTGAGGTTCGCTGCTGTCAGGAAGAGCCTGCTTCAGATCCTCTGTCCCCCTCTAGCTGCCCCTGCCCCACATGTGCTGCCTCTCAAAAATAGATGAACATTAAACAACAACGAAAAAACCCCTGTGAGCTCTAGTATCCGATTCCCAGAATTCAAATCCTACCTCTATCACATACCAACTCGGGGTGAAATGGAGTTGGTTACTGCAAAGCGTACGTCCGTAAAGCTCTTAGAACAAAGTGCTGTGTGTGGAAAGTGCTATATGCTTTGGCAAATATTGTTTTCATCAAAGATATGCGTTATGGAATTGCATGGGGAAGAAAGAACAAATCCACTTTGTCTCATTTACACATAATGAAAAAAGACAGTTAATTCAGTCCAGACAATTCAGTGGGGCAGAGACTAACATTGATTACGTGTTTAATTGAACTGACAAGATCAAATGGATCAAACAAATTATAAAATACTAAATTATAAGATACTACATTGTTCTGTTCGTAGTTTTATAATTAAAATGTTAGGAAAATCAAGATCAAGATTGGCATCCAATTACCAGAAAACTCTTAATTCTTTTTTTTTTTTGAAACACAGCAAACAGGATCTATTTTTAACTTTATAATTTATATTTCCTAGCAAAAACAGAAAAACCTTGAATTTCATAACTATAAAATTAAATATTTTATTGAGCACCTGTCATTTCTCAGGCACATGCCATGTGTACTTTTAGTTTCCCGAGTGTAGGAACAGTGTTTCCATTTTACAGATGGGGAGGCGATGTTTCAGAAAGCCCAACGCTCTAGCCTGAGATCTGATTGCAGATCGATGACTGAGCCAGCATCTGAGCAGGCTTTCTGCCCGATTTCAAAGCCTATGCTATTTCAGGCCACCTTAACACCACCAATAAGGAAGGCAGCCTGGTCCACCCTGAGGACAAGTCAAGAGCCTTGTAATCTCAGCTCCAGGTTTCTGTTTCCTCATTTTAAAAGCACCTAATTTCCTCCCAGATCTAAAATTGTGTGAACTTTTATGAACTAAGGTAATAGAAACCAGAAGACAAGATAGGAATCTTGATTCTGCTCCCCACCACCGCCCCCCCCCCCCCCGCCGTCATATGCAAATACCATTCCTCAAGTGAAACAGATTGTCACAGCAAATATGTTGAGCCTTGAGTGTAATGAAGCTCATTTGTCAGCGTCTGGGGCCCCATAACTTCATAAAAGTTAAACAGGGACACATTTCAGAAATGCACTTCTGAACTGGAAAAAAAAAAAAAATGCCTGTGCTTCCTGCTGCAAAAGGTGTTCCTTTTCAGTTGCTTGAGAAAATAACAGAGAGTAGCTGATGTGAGAACATGGGTGTTTTGTTTGACCCAGACTTTTCAAACTGCACATTCCTCTTATGTGTATTGCTTACACGTCATTTTAATATGAAAGGGCACCTGTCTTTTGTCTCAGTACACATTTACCTTTCAGCATTTCAGATGGGAAGATGGGAGGTACCTGAAAAAGTTATTTTTGTTTCGTGGGTTTTGGGAATCCATTCAAGACCTGGTGTTTTCTTTAGACTTTATTATGCTTCTGCTGGGTAAATGTCATGGAAGTGCATTTAGTGACTCTTAATCCTTTTCTTTAACCAAAATTGAAAGAGACAGGGGTTCTCATAATAAATCAGTTTGTTGACTGTTTCAAGAAGAAAACCCTGACGTGAGTTTTCATTTTCTCAGGACACTTAATTAGACTTCTGTTTAAATAACGCCTGTGAATACACACACACACACACGCACACACACGCATATAAAATTGTATTTAGCTTGAACTCTGAAAGCGGAGTTAAAAAGAGTGTTTCATAACAAAACTTAACAAACCCCCTTCCTGGTTCTTTTTTTTTTTTTTTTTCTCTCTGTTTACTCTTTATAGGACTGTTCCACTTTAAAAAATAGAAGCTTTTTTGCTATTCGTTTTGGTTAACATTTTCCTTTTTCAGAGGTTTTCATAGTTTAGTCCAGGTTTTTTAAACAACAGAGGAGGACGGATTGTGCTCAGAAATAGCCGCATTCTTTTTTTTCAAATACAAAGTGTGGAAATGGCTTGGATTTGTCATGGGACATGGAGAACTTCACGCTTCAGAACTGAAGACCTGAAAGTTAGTAAACTCCCCAAGGTATGGCATGGGATTAAGCTACCAATTAATTACCTAGTTCATGTCCTTCGGTTTTTCTTAAACATTAGTAGCTTAACGTCTCAACTTAGCAAAGAAAAATCATCTAAACTATGACTTATTGGTAATGACATGTACCATGTCATTTTCTGTCATTTCATTATTTCATGGGATGAGGAGAAGAAACAAAAATCACAGGTGATCTGATGGTGGAATCAAAACTTACAGGTTTTTTTTTTTTTTGAAAAATATTAACTATTCTTTCAAAGATTTTGCCACTAGGGATTCAAAGTGTACTTGTGAGTTAGACAAAAGAAGGAAGAAGGTGGGCATGCTGTTTTTCTTTTTAGCTTATTTCTAGAGAAAACAGTTTTGAATAACACATTTGCAGAAATCTAATTCAAATGAGTGTAAGGACAGTTCACGATTCCTGAAGAAATTACTGGAAATCGTGTTTACTCTCCCCATCATCCTCCTGATGCACAGCAGCTGTGTACAATAGAAGCATAGACCCAGGGAGGTGCCTGACTCCTTTCATTGTCCAAGCCAACGCTTTCCATAGGAAAATTGTCATGGGACATACACTCCCTATTCTGTGCCTACCACTAACTTCTTAGTAAATTTAGTTTTCTACTTTCCAGCAAGATTTTGGAGGAAAGAAGACAGGATGGAAGAAAGATTCTGTCTGTTCATTATATCCTTTCAGGGCTCATGTCTGCATGCTACAATATTTCTTACAAACGTATTTATCATTTTAATAAGCTTTTCCTCACATCATGAAGTTTCTGTTACCCTAATTTGCTTACAAGATTGTATCCTTTAAATTGCTTTAAAGCACAAGCATAAAATAAAATACAGAGTTTAATACAATGCAGTGGCCACTAAAATTGTTCTTCTATCTACTTCTGGAACTGACTAGTCCAAAAAGAACATTTATTGATTTTGTTTTTAATAGAATGCTAGGCCCTGGGCAGGTATAATCAAAACCTAGGTCTCTCTCTCTCCCTCTCTCTTTTGCTAATATATATGAGTTTTGTTCTTACGGGTTTAAATATAATTTTTTGTCAAGTTAGCTAACATACAGTGTATACAATGTGCTCTTGGTTTTGGGGGTAGATTCCCGTGATTCATCGCTTGCATACAACACCCAGTGCTTATCCCAACAAATGCCCTCCTCAGTGCCCATCACCCATTTTCCCCTCCCCCCACCCCCGCACCAACCCTCAGTTTGTTCTCTGTACTTAAGAGTGTCTTATGAAAACCTAGGTCTCTCTGGAATGAAGGGCAGAAGCCAGCTCTCTGCCTGATCAGAACAGCCATCTCCTCTTCTCACCCCCTATAGCTCAGCCTCTAATTTTTTTTTTTCCTTTTTATTGTTTTCTTTTTCCCTTCTGTTTTTTTTTTAAGCATGGAGAGAAAATACTCAAACTCTAATTTTATTAATGAGGCAATAGGGGCAAAGAATATTATGCTTAAGTTTTCATGGATATTAAAAAGAAAGTATACCTTTTTATAAGAAATTTTCAAGAAAAACCTCACTTATTGCTCAATTAAGTTTACTATTTTCTGATACACTTTCTCCTTCCCCACTGCCGACCAGAGAAGGTTTGCATTCTTCATTATATGCCTTCATTCATCACCTAGCCCTTAATAACTTAAAAACTTTTATCATTTTCATTGGTTTTATTCAAGAGTAGGGACATGTCTGCCTCTTGTATTTTTGAGACCTTTTCCTTGACTTCCTTTTTCTTTTTGAGATATAATTGGCATACAATATTAAACCAGTTTCAGGTATACAACATGATTCGATATTTGTATATGTTGTGAAGGTATCACTACGGTAAGTGTAGTTAACATCTATCAATACAGAGATACAGATGGCTTTTTTGCATGACAAGAACTTTTCATTAAGATCTACTCTCTTAGCAACTTTGAAATATATAACACAGTATTCTAACTACAGTCACCTGCTGTTCCATTACATCCCCATGACGTATTTTTTCTATAACTGGACATTTGTGCCTTTTGACTCACTGCACCCATTTCACCCAGCCTTGTCTTTCATGATCACTGATTGTGCTCTGATTCCACCTCACAGAATACTTCTCAGATTTTGCACAAAGTTTTCCTGCTCCAAGTCTGTGGGCTCACAGAAATCCTTGCTACCAGTTACTGCCTTCCCCGTGCCCCACCCCCTAAAATAGCCATGTCAGGAACGATGCCAAACAGCTAAGCTACTTTCTGATCCTTCCCTATCAGTGTTCTCTCCCCCAGACTCAGTAGCTAGTCATAGAAACTCATCATGGTTCACAATGGCCTTGTAAGATGACTGTAGTGAAAGGGATTGGAGAGGAGCCTCCATCATCATGTAGAATCACTGTTCTACACTGTGGAATCTCTGTAAAGTTTACAGAGACATGCCTGACCCTACCCCATCCTGACTCTCATAGGAAGACCCTCCTCATTTTTTAATGAGCAGAAAAGACCCTAAAGATATTTTTAAAACTCAGATTGGGTTGGGTGAGCCTTTTCAGAGAGTCACTCAATCCAGAACTCTCAGAGTATGTGGTGTGAAATATCATGTGTTTATTACTGAGTGTGCTGTTAGAATTTTAGTTGGGGTCCTTAATGGAGAGTAAGTGATTATTCTATAGCCAAAATAGTCCCTCACCCACCCATCCCAAATTAACAGTGTGTATTATATACCCCAAGTCAGTAAGTTGATGTAATCAGGAAGCCTACGCAAAGTTCAGGTGCCTTCCTAACATCAAGGATCAGTAAACTTTGTGTAAAGGGCCAGATAGTAAATATTCTAAGCATTTCAGGCCTAGATGCTTTATTACATTATTCTCTCTTGCAGTGCTCAATTCTGCCGTCACTGGAAGACAGCCATAACCAATATGTAGACAAATGAACATGATTTGTGTTCCAATAAAAACTTATTTATGGACACTAAAATTTGAATTGCATGTAATTTTCATGTGCCATGAAATAGTGCTCTTGATTTTTTTCAACCACGTACAAGTGTAAAAGCCATTGTAAGCTCAAAGTTTGCACAAAATACAGGCCAAAGACCGGATTTAGCCGGGGAACCACAGTTTACCACCCTCTGCTATAGATTTTCAAGTGTAAAGGACATAAATGCCATAATTCAACAGCCAAAATGAAAGTAAGACTATTATAACTGTGAGGAAGAAATTAGAGAATATGAAGCGCCTACTTTGGAGGTGCAACGAAGTCCAGAGAGCACCTGAGACAAGAAAGTGTCCCCAAGGCAGGCCATCCAAACCTCTAACATCCCTCCTGAGATGAAATAGAAGCCCCTGTGTCCTCCTTGCCTCTGCTTATTTTCCAGGCTCATCCCAGCTGTGGGCGCTCTTCCCCTCACTCCATCTGGAACGGCAAGGGGAGTCGGATACACATGACCCTTCTCCATCCATCCTTCAATTTAGAAAACACTGTCTTCTTTCCTTCATAACTTTACACTCTCTGTGGCTGGTTCCTGGTGACACAGGAGAGAGCTAAGAAATGCCCGTTGGTGACTGAGTCCGCTAGCTGAGCTCAGTGCCCCAAAGATGGATGTGTTTTTGAAGACATGATTTATATCAAGCTCAGCTCCTTATCACCCATGCTCGTGATATAAACGTCACAAACGTCTAGGGATGGCATGTAAATAAAAGCATGTTAACAGTTGCCAGTGATATACTATGGAGGAGACACTCAATCTTTTCCAGTTAGGGGTTTTGCTGATTTTTATTATTATTTTAATTTCTGTTCAACTTTGGTCAATAGACACCTGCAAATGAAGATTTTTCTGTCTGTAGGACATCCAGAATGTGTCAGAGGGTAAGGTTTTGGGTTAATCCACTCAGTAGGCTTCTACTTGAAAGGAGTTCTTTCAGAACAACCTGGAGCTTTCTGTGGCCCACAATTAGAGCATCAGCATTTCTAGATTTAATGGGTCTGTGCCGTTCACTCACTTCTGAAAGGATCTCCTGATCCTGAAAGGGCCCATAGGGATAGCATTTATTTCAGGGTTGAGTGAAAAATGTTGGGTCCAGTTCAGGCTAGTTCTCCCATGTAGGTGTCCCTTGTACTCTCATGTACAGAGCCTCATAGTTCTGTGTGTGTGTGTCTGTGTGTGTGTGTGTCTGTGTGTGTGTGTGTGTGTGTGTGTGTGTGTGTGTGTGTGTGGCAGTTTTGTTGATTCATTCAAGAACTTGTCTGATATTTATTCTATCCTTTACCCCAAGGATACTGAAATGGTAGCGGCCCGGTCCTTGACCTCCACGTATTCAGAAACTGGTTGAGGAAAAGGCACCTAAATAAAATCTTTATGATACCTTGTGATAGATGATATAATAGAAGTAAGAAATGAATAATTTGGGAGTTCCTGAGAAAGTAGAACCAACTTTGAGGATGTGACAAAGTTTACATGGGAAAAGAATTCTACATTCCACTGTAACATGGTGAAAAGGGCTGGATTTGGAACCAAACGCTTCTTTTTTTCCGACATTGGGCAAGTTACTTTACTGCATTGAGCCTCAGTTTTCTCATCTGTAAGGTGGGGTTAGTAATACTCACTTTGCATAGGAATCAGCCAAAAACTCCCTTCCCTGTCGTAAGTCCTTTTCACCAAAGACTGTGTGTGGCCAGGAATTCTGTTGACTATTAGATGGAAGGAACAGAAGGAGAGATCACTTTTTGTGGGGTTGCATGGGGACAGGGCATCCATTCTGAGTGAGAGCCAGGAAAAAACACACCTGGGTCAACCATTGTTTCTCTCCCCCTGGGAGTTCATTTGGACAATGGGTAGTGTATCTTTTCCCAGCAAAGCCTTTGCATATTTTACTGTTCTTACAAGTTGACTGAAGGACCTGGTCAAATTACATACTTCTTCAGACTGCTTTTCACCATGAGTTTCAACACTAAAACCAACTTGATGATTCCTCAGGGCTCGCTGTAATTAAATCACTGAAAAGGGTATTTAAACTTTACACTCTTAGCTATCTAGGATTCCTTTCCAGTAGACAAGCAAAAAGTAGATGGTTTATGAACGATAGGTACTTCATACCTAATTTCTGGGGAGTGGTGGAGTGCTTTACCTTTTAATGAGACTCTGCGCATATTCTCAGTGACTGATAAATGGACATTGTGTCCTGAAATAGCTTTAAACCATCCAAGTGGTATACATTTTGGGAGGAGTACTGAAACAAAACGTAACTAATTACCCTTTATAATTCTTTGTGAGTCCCAGCATTAGAGCCCAATCAACCCTAAGTAGAGACCTAAAACGCCTTTTTAGTCACCCAGTCGTGATGATATCCAGTAGTGATCAGTTTACGACTTTCCGTATTTTGACCGGAAAGTAACTCCCCGGTAATTGAGGGTGCAAGCGTTAACTAAGTCTGCCAGATGTCCCAACAGGAGAGATGGGATTGAAACCCCCACCTGGCTGACCCCAGACCCGCTGGCAGGATGGTAAGGTTTCCGGACAGAAAGGTTACCAGATGGAAAATCCCCTGAGAGCCGCAGTTGCCCCACCCCTAGTGCTGGCTTGCTTGTTCTGGAAAAGTGATGGAGCACCAAAGCGTGTGTCCCTTTTTCTTCCAGGAGAGAAACCCTACAAGTGCACCTGGGAAGGCTGCACCTGGAAGTTCGCGCGCTCGGACGAACTGACAAGGCATTACCGCAAACACACGGGAGTGAAGCCATTCAAGTGCGCGGACTGTGATCGCAGCTTTTCCCGGTCAGATCATTTGGCACTGCACCGCCGGAGGCACATGCTGGTGTGAGGAATGCTACCCGTCCAGCTGAGCGTAAGAGCTGGATCTCTTAGCGGCACCCAATTCAGCAGGGCTGAATCCCCTTCACAGTGTTAACACAAAAGGGCATCACCATCCCACGATGTCTGAAACCAGAGCAGGAAAAAGAAGTAACACTTCTCCTTTCAGTCTGAAGGTAACCCCCATCACGACTACACCAGAAACGTCTTCTCGCTGGCCTGGGAGATCCGTGACACAAATGCTGAAGAGACAGGCATTGTTTCCCGTGCTGTGTACTCTGCCATTTCAAGATGTTTGTAGCTTGTACGTTTTCTGAGCTGTCAGACGTTTTGTTATCAATACCGTAAAGGTCGTCTACCACAAATTGATGGCTAGCGCAAGACCTTTTAAATTTGGATTCTTCTCCCGTCATCCCACCCCTTACCCTCTTTTTACTGAAATTTTAGTTACTGTCTCAGTAAGATAGAACACACATCCAATCTGTTACCAGCAAGCAGCATGAAAGTAGAGAAGAAGAAGCCTGTTGGAGAGGTTCCATTACCTGAAAATAAAGGGGCGCTCAGGCAGCCCTTTGCAGTAGTGATGACGGCAACTAGATATCACCCGCAACTTGTCATTCTGCCATGCCCTGAAGAAAACCAACATTGAATCTCTCATTTGTTTGTCGTTGATTGTTTTTGTTTTGTTTTGATTCTGTTTTGTTCATCTGTTCGAGCAGAGGGGCAGCGACATTTCAGTTGGAGCCTAGTCTCGGTGTCTGCCCTGGCATGGACTGGCACAGAGGTGTTCTGTAGTTGAATAGGAAGAGCCTGTCTAAAAAACTACTGCCCCACTTCAAATTGCAGTGTTCTGTCACCTAGGCATCATCTCTTCCTGCCCCTAGTATTTGATTACAAGGAATCAGGGGGAAAAAAAAAAACAACAAACTTTCTTAGACACACTGGCACCAAGGTAAGAGGTGGGGCTGCTCAGGCAAAGTCAGTGAACATGAAAAATCAGACAAAGCAGAGATGGAATAATGCGCCTCTTGAGGAGAAAAGCAATAATGAATAAAAGGACTTTCCTACAATAACTTCACTGAGGACTCACGTTACCAATTTTCATACTTACTAAAGGGATTGTAAAAAACACCCTAGCATTTTAGATGTCTTGGTTACATTTAGAGCCCTGAGGTAATCTTTCTGCTGTTTGTTGTCCTGCTTGGTTGAGTACCACAATTAAAGATTATGCTCCCCTTTTCTTGTTTGAAAACAGTTATTTGGTGACGAGAAAGGCCAAGGAGGCATAGCAGGGAGTTAACCCTTGGGTTAATGGGTCAGTTCTCCTTGGAACCAAGTCAGTGGAAAGGGAGCGCTCCCCGAGGAAAGCCTGACATGGTGCTAGTTTCCTCACTTGGAGAGCCAAGGCCAAGTGACTCTCCAATAGGTTCTTCTATATAGACTTCATTTTCTAAACTGTATCAGAACCCAGGGGTTCTGCGCTGGCATCTACAGGGATGTTGAACCCACTCATCCTGTGCTGAGGGTGAGAGGAAGGAGATGATCATCCCGTCAGCCCCCTAAACTCACGAGCCTTTCTTGCAGCTAGTGAAGTACACAGGAAACAAAGCAATACATCACCAACAAGCATTCTTTCAGAAAAATTATCGTATTTTGTTTCTCCACTAAAAGCTGGGTTGGTTTTTTTTTTTTTTTTTTCAGCTTTATGTGGCTAAGGGGCTTGGTGAAGTTTTTTTGTTATTGTTGTTGTTGTTGTTGTTAAGATTTTTTATAGCTTAGATATAAAAGGTTGCCAGCATAGGCCTTTGCAATATATTTTAATCACCAACACTTGATTTGGGGAATTGCACAAATTAACCTCACAATATTCCTAGCTCATGTTTAAATGTTTGAACATTCTGAAATAATTTCCGGTTGTAGAACTATCCTTTTTGGGATCATCTTCTTACTCAGAGAAACTTTAATGATGAAGCAAGAACTATAAACATTGAAACAAGGACAATTCGTGTTGGATGGTATTAAAAGGAATTTGTTTTAAATGTTCAAGCAACAGCATAATGATTTTCAGGTCAAATTCTGTCTTCAAAAATACGTGCTCTGCATTTTCTGCCAGGTCTGAAAAATTCATCAGGCAATTTCCTTCGAACAAGGGCTGCGATTCTGTTGATAAACAGCTCCTTTTGCTACACAATCTTACTACCCACAAAGCACTGGGTTTTTTGGTTGTTTTTTGGGGGTTTTTTTTTTTTTTTCCTCCTCTTTCGTTCTTTTTTTTCTTTTCTTTTTTTTTTTTTTACCAACTGGAAAGTTTTTTTTTTTATCTGTACTGTATACAATTCCTACTTCTCATTGCTTGTGACCATTTTGGATAGAAAAAGGTTTCTTGCTACACACCGGCGTTGGTTACTGGTCAGTGGCAAAGAACACAGAGAGTGGCCAGCATGGCCTGTGATGTCCTCACTGCCGGTCCTAGAACCTGGTTGGCTGTTAGTAGGTGAATCACCCAGGCGCAGTGTAGACTTGATTTCACTCTGCCCACTCTCATAAGAGGGGCAATCTTTTCTCTGCGGAGAGATATCTTGAGAGTGTTACAAGTAGAAATGGTTTTTAGAATTTGTAGAACTGACAGGCAGTGGGAGCTTCCTGAGTGACAGCTTGACTTAAATTTAGCACAGAACTAAATGAGCTGCTCCTCTCTGATCACATCGGAAAGGTTCAGGGAAGTGAGCTTTTTCTCCACCCTCTGAAAGTAGAAACCAGACTGAGATGGAGATGGTAAGTTAACTGATAAAACCTGTCAGCATTATGACATTTCCCCCTTTCGACATAATCGATACTTCTAAAGAGAGATCCGAGCACAAGCAGTGAGTGAGTTGCTGATCTCCCCCTCAGGACGGAAACTTACTTGGGGCTCATCCTGGGACACAGCAAATTCTTCCTGGTGAGTTTCCTACCAGTGTTTCCCCATGGAAAGGAAAGTGATTTGGGAGAGAAGGAATTGGATTTTTAAGTAGGAATATCTTCAGGCATGGAAAAGCCTCCTCCATTTCATCTATATCCATTCTAGCCTCTTTTAAAAAGCACAGTAGTAGACGATGAGCAACAGACAAGGGGCAGAATCCAAAGGATTTGTCAGTTGCCTAACTAGAAGCATTCTTTGGTTTTAAATTTGGAGCTGTTCAGTTTGCAGTTGGACACATGTGCGTGTTTGAGAACTACACAGACAGCTGGAGTGACTTGAGGAGCTATAGTAGACTTGACTATCTCTTTGTGGTGTCGAGATGGGAGCTCAAGAGACTTAACATTATTTGAAAGAGTTACAAGTTCCTCGGAGGTTTTAATAGACGCCCTCCCCATATTCTGATCATAAGTTGTTAGGAAAAAGATTCACGCTTCCCTATCCACCTCCAGCCCCATCCTGTCAATTATGTGTGGACTCTGAGAAGCCTGCTTGATAACTTGTCTTAAGTTGTATTAAGACATGTAGATGAAAATCCCTAATGGCTTTCCCATAAAGAATGTACTACTGCCTGGCATTACTTCGACAAAACACTATAGGACATTGATTTGCAAAAGCAGTTGACAATAACGCAAACTGCATTTTTAAAAAGAGCACTTTTTATTCACTTTAAGTGGAAAATAGGAGGGGAAATTGTGAGGTGGGGAGAAAACCTTACAAAATGCTACAGTGTTTACAAATGCCAGTACTAGGGGATGAGAAAGGCCATTCTCACTCTGGTTGAAATTTGGAACAGCTTATACAAAGATGGTGTTCATTTTTATACAACTTTTTTTAAAACTTCAAACTTTGCCATTTCTGTTTTAAACGTAAATCTAATTCTGCACTTTGAAATCAGTTCATTAGAATAACATGTATATGGATAAAGATGCAGTATTCCTTATTCTGTACTTTATTTATTTATACTTACCAAAGCTGCAAATGAATAAATCTGGTGAGGTGAGGCCTTCAAATGTATTCCTACGCCTTTGTTATGTTGTTATGACTGCTAAGAAATGTAGCCATGATGTTGTTAGAAAGGTGTCTTAACATTTATAGCGAGGATTGACAGAATTTAAGCAGTGTTAAGAACACCAGCACCCATAATACACTGAGCTATAGTCTTCATGTAAGGGACTGAATGAGAGAGAACTCTCATGCGTCCTTTTGGGCCCAGGAAGCCTTAATACTCATACTGCATAGTCCCGTCTCAGATTTTGCTCTGTACTCACGCCTGTAAATCTAGGAGGTTCTATGTATTCTGTAACTTCGTTGACCAAATCTCTTCCTTCAGTTTTTCTGAGGTAGTGCATCTCATTCAAAAATCTTTCCACTCAATATGCTTTTGTTCTGAAAAGGGGTTTGGTAAGTCACGTCTTCCATATTACATTTCTACTTACCCCCACACTGCCTTCCACTTACCTGTACAGGCACCCCCACCACATACACACCTGTATATGCAGCAGCCAGTGGGCTCGTAAATATCAACAAAGAACTTTTTTAAAAGAATGAATTTGTAATAATCCATGCTGTCTAGAAATGTAAGTTATTTACCTTATTAGGGAATCAGCTTATAATGCTATGTATGACTTTGCCTGCATTTTATAGTCAAGAAGTGTACATAAAAATTAAAAATGCTATATTTTCACAGTTTCATTATAGAGTAATGTCTGTTTAGCGACCCATGTCCATTGGTACTTTAAATATGCTGAATACTGTGCAGTTGCAATAGAAATTCAGATTTTCGTAAGAAAATGACATAGGAGGATACTGCATCTTTAAAAAAAAATAGAGTGAAAATATTTTGCTGTATTCGTAAACGTATGTGATAGTGGAAAAGTATTTTCAAACTCACAAATTTTACAGAGGTTGTAAATAGTTTGATGAAGTATGTTGGGAAAAAAGAGCTTCTAGTTTTCATCACAATAAAAAAAAAAGAAACTTGTTCAGATATGCCTTGTATATCGTACAATTAGCAATATTGCCATGGGAACTGTGTTCCACTGTGTCAGAGCACATTCTTTGTGCTCTGACCAAATGGAGTGGTCACTTGTCTCAATTTAGCCAGGACGGTTTAAGACACAGTGAAGTCATTTTAAGTTGCAGACAACTGATTCCAAATTCAAAATGTCTTTGCCTGAAGAGGAGAAAATAGCCGCATAGGATTTTACTTGTGCTAAAGAGAAGCATCTAGCAATTATTCTCTTTTCTCAATTATCTTCCTCCTCAGTGAACTAGTTTTTGATACCAAACAAAAAGCAAAAAAGCAAAACAACTATAAGGTGTTGGTTGATTCTTGTTTGATTCCAGAGGGAACGAATACTTTTAAGAGTAGCTACATGTTGACAAGATGAAGTGCTATGGATATGGCCACATGTTCAACGAATCTGTACTGGCAACAGGAGTAAGCTAATGCCCATTTTCAGAAATGAATTAAAAGCTGAAAGTGCCTGTCAATAGACATTATGACCAATGAGATATCCCTATGCTTTTACACAGCAATAATTCTTCATTAGACCGGGTCTTTCCTCCACATTTGGGAAACACACACACACACACACACACACAGAATGAATATATGCACATCGTAAATTGAACAGGTTCTAACACCCATGAAAATTCTTTTGTGATTTTTAAATATACCCAATCTTGTTTTACGCTAGTATTTCTTAATTTAATCTTACAGAATGTAAGAATGCAAATCTGAACATTAAGGTTATCTTCAACATACACTCTGGAATATGGCAATTATAATCTTAAGGTAAAAACTTCACTGATTTGCCCCAAACTTGCAAAGCACTGTGTGTAGCTCAAAAGGTTTTGCTCAGTTAACAAAAGTCAAGTTATGTAGAGCAAAACACTGGAGATACTTGTTTGTTTTACTTTATTTTGTCGACTAATATCAAATGCACAAATTCATCTTTACATTTCTTCATTTTCTTTTTCCCTAGTATTTTCTGTTATCCTACAAGAACCATTTTGGAACGAATATCGACACAATCATTTCTCTCTAAAATAGTCTACTGAAGACTGCTGACAGTAAGCCTAGCTTTGACCAAGGTTTGCAGTTAGTCCTGGAAATTACCAGATTTACATTCAGAACTTGCCTACTTTTTCCTGTAATTATTTTACTGCTAGAAGTGGAGTCATGAATAGAAATATACAATGAGATTATACGAATAGACAAGAGCCCTGGAAATTCTCCAGCCTTACCATCTCAGAGCACAAATCCACCCAAACAAGCTATTGAGGGCTATCAGCAAAATTATACTCTTTCAGAGCCAAACATTTGGTAAGAGCAATTTTAAAAAATATAACTGTGATTAAACACTCAGGCTTTAGACAGTGAAGGCTACCACGATGGACAGCGGTCTACATATTTCTCCAGAACCAGACCACAGGCCTAGAAAACCATTCACTGTTTCCTTCTCTAAGTTACAGAAAGAACAAAAAGGAGAAGGAAATGTGCCAGGATAGGGTGTAAAAGGGCCAATTAAGTGTCCAAGGAAAGCTGCTGGGTTCTGAAATCTCGCTGAAGTCAAATCTTCTAACTGGGCTGTTTCCTACAAGTTGTCTCAAAGTACTGAATGAAGTTGAAAGGTCAGAAATTCAGCAAACCGTGGAAACGATAGCTGTCCTTTACTAAACCCTTACTATCCACCCAGCATTCTCCTAGGCAATTTTTGGACACATTGCCTCTATTCCGTAAACAGGTCTACATTTTATAGTTGGGCAGATGGGGCACAGAGAGTGGCTGAGTCAGTTGCAAACACAGAAATAGTGAACAGCAGAGTGGGAATGTGAAGCTACCTATCTCTAGTCTGAAGGCCGTGTTCTTCCGACTGCACCACACTGCATGTGGCTTCCCTGCAGCCAAGTTTCCACATTTCTAACTCTGAAGTAGTTTTATGGCTGGGTAGTCCTATTTTCCAAGTAAGATATAGCACATGATATGACAGTGGTACCTAATATCTGAAATCAGGCTTCTCCTGGGAAGTCCTGCATTAAGGAGCATTCTAAACAAACAGCAATGATCAGCTGTCTCCCTGAATTTGTCACTTTCCTCTGAAATGTTTGGCCTAGAGGTCCCAAATCCTGAAAACTCTCCCCTACTTGGTAGCATTTTAGCCAGAGTGGGTTTTCTCAAGTCTATGTATTTATTTGTAGGTATAGTAAAAGCCTTTCCGCCTGTAGACCTTCTAGAATCTGCTTAAATTGCTTTTGAAAGGTACACCTCCATAGAACTCGTGAATATCAGCCCACTCTTGGCAGTTGTTAACGGGGCGGCAATCACAAACATTCAGATGACAAGCAAGGAGAGAGAACGAATAGTTCCTTTTCAGATTTCTCACCTGAAAGTACCACCTTGGAATGTTTTAAATAACCTTATGAATAATTTGCTTATAGTATTGTTAGTTTAATTGAATTTTATGTGAGAAGCTGTCCAACATCAGAGAAATCAACCGCCCCCCCTTTTCTGTGTAGAACAAGGTCTTTGACAGTATTGATCCATGGAAGCACTAATGGGCTTAGAAAACATTAAGAGAATGTCATTTCTCATGGTGTTTCTTTTTTCTGAAAATGAATCCCCTGAATTATGATCTTTCTCCCTGTTACTTGGCTGAGGGAAGAGATAAAACCTGTATAAACAAATTCCCTTCCGTGCTGAAAGCAAGTGTTCTGTGTGCACAAGCCACTGCGGGAAGGGGCTCTCTTCTCCGTTAATTGGGTTTCACAAGCAACAATTTCTCAACAACAAAACCACAACTTTAAGTGAGTTGAAAAGAGATGAATAGTGGTAATAGTCACATCAGTACTTTTTTTTTTCTTTCTTTCTGGGTTTCATCTCTAGAAATTTTAGATGTTTGGGACAATAGAGTCTGCCCTTTGTGCAAAGCAAGAACCAGACTCTGTGAATTATATCTTGCTTTTACCAAAGCAGGCCTATCAAGACGTTCACAGAGATTCATTTTTGGTGAAAAATGAGGGTGCATAGGAGGGTAGAATTTGGGTCACATTCTAGTAAAAGTGCTCAGGTAATCAAAAAGTAAGACATTTTAGGGACACACTGACATCTTCCCCTTGCTAATTTCGTGCTCCAAAGATACAGTGTAAAACCTTATAGAAAATGCTTTCTCCCTACTTGTGTTTCTAGTTTTCCTATGGCAGAGTTTTTTAATTACACCCAGACTGCAATATATATTTTGTTCCTCAGGCTTCATCATGTTGGATGGGTATTGTTGAACTGGGGCACTGGTGCCTATATTCAAGGCTCTTTCCTATCAACTTGTCTGTCCACAATTTGTTGTGTTTAAAAATTCATTTAAAAAAAATCACCATCCCCCCCCCCCCGACCCCTCGCAGAACGGTAGTTGTATTGTTTTGTCCATGTCTATGTGGGACACGTTGCATCCCATGGCAAACCAACTCTCTGTGGATGTGAGATAACTACTTACAAAACCAGCTTGAAAACATCGTCTTACGTATTATGTCATCCTGCATCATAATGCAATTATGTGTATCATAACATGCTCATTTTAAAAAAGAGAAACCAGCAAATTCATGTTTGTCCATTGAAGAATGTACTCAGAACTTTCTGTGTTGTGAAACGATGAGAACAGACCACCTTTAAGATACCCACCTGCCACTTAAAATGACTTAGTTATAATTAGTAGTAGTCTAGACATTGCTCTTGGTGTGTGGGGGTCAGTTCAAACGTCATATTCTTTTAAATAAATCTCTCACTCATATTTGAAAAATATATGGGAATAAAGAAAAATATCATCTTTGGCCAAATCAAGCAGGCATCTTTTTCCTTTTCCTTGACACTTAGCTCATTATACATGATGACTGGATCACAAGATCCATCTGTGTAAAAATACAAAAACATCCTTTGGTTTACAAAACAGTTATTCCAGGCTTGAAGCCTCTGAACAGCAAATTGAATAGATGTGCTGCGTCTGACTCACTTTACAGATGTAATTTTACAAAAGACTCTCGGGTCCCTGACCCCAGAGAGTTACAATGCCCAGAGGAGGTCCTACGCATTAAAGGATAAAACCCCCCAATGATGCTGGCAAGCAAATGTGTTAATTTCTTAAATCTTCATTTGGTTTTCTGTTCAGAGTTTTAATTGCAAATGAATTTATTTCTCCAGCTTATCTAAAGATCTAATTTCCCAATAGTTTCCTCTGCATTTATATACTCTGTAGTGTTTAGGCAACCCCTGTTATAAGTTTATTAATATTATGTAAGTGTTGTTCTTGTATTTATGTATAGTGTATGTATTGTAAATATACTCAGAGCTTTTTTCCTTTTACTGTAAAATGGTGATTTTTTTTTTTTTTTTTGCCCTATGATAATGTAAAGGGAGACCCTCCTAATGAGCCTCTCTCAGAGGATGATTATTCCAGTCTATTCTCAGAGATTTAAATGAACAAGTGTTATCGTTTTTAATGGTGTCTCAGACATATTCTGTTGGTGCATTGCTTTTCTGTATTCAACTTTCCTATGAATTGAGCTGTGAACCGAAATAGAGTTTAAACCTTTAACTGTATGCATTTGTATAATTATCTGAATGAAGGCATGAAGGTTAAATAAAGCATTTTGTATGGAACAAAACTCCCTAATTATTACTAAGGGTGACTCAGACACTTTGGAAATCATGGTTATTAACCATTCTAATTAAACCTTTGTTATGAAAAGTTTTACCACTTGTGTACAGTGATTTGAAACACAGAACGAGATATACTTGATACTAAAAAATGAACAGGTTTTTATCTCATAACAGCCGGCACCCAAAGAAGGATTCCTAACAGTATTTTACTGAATATAAAAAGTGGTCCAGGAATATAAAGTGATATGGAAAAAAAATGCATCTTTCCGAGCCTAGAATGGACTCTATAATTGAATTCTTTTTTTCAGGTTTTGTGTATCATTTAAGTATAGAAGGATCCACCTGGCACATGCCAGCAAGTTTATTTCTGTACGTTTTTAAGAAAACTGGATTATGAGGTTTTTGAAAATAAGACCATTAATGAGGAGAATGTCTTTTGAATAATTGCTAAATTAAGCACTTGAAAAACCTATTTATCCTCCAGCGTGATGTCCTTCAGTTGAAGATCTACTAGGTAAATCCACTCTATGACGAGAATGGTAGTGAATGCTACTGATAATTATATAGAATGGTGATAGATGATAGGTGGTAATTCAAATAATAATTGAGTACTTCATAGATGCCAGGCAGTATTCTAAGCATTATATCTGTTCCTTTTAATTCATTACAAAAATTCTGAGTTAGGTCCTGTTATTATCCTAATTTTTATAGATAAAAAAGAGTGGCGCTGAGTTTAGGCAATTTTCCCAGTCAGTCTGGTTCCAGAACTGGTGTCCTCAGCCACTAGGGGGTTGTGGGTTAAGAGACTGGAGAAAGGATGGAAGGTGGGGATCAGGGGCTAAGGTGGGAGAGAGACTTGAGAGCAGTGAATATCAAAAACACTCAACAAATACTTTGATTATGTATGTTCGCACCGATATAAACCCAACGATACTGCCCTTCGTCTCATACTCAGCAAATTATAGTGTAGTTGAATCACTCATAAAAATGAGAGACTAAAATCGTTTGAGGCTTGCTTTATTACAGACAGAAGTCCATTTCCAAATGAACGTGGTGTTCTGCAGAATCACTCTGTTCCACTCAAAGACACTGTGGAGAGAGCCACGGGGGTGCACATTCCAGCCATCCCCATCCAAACACGCTTCTTCCTCTTCAGCTGGGAGGCTCAGTGCACTGTGGCTCTGACTTTCCCAAACCTGGCTGTTTCGAGCTCTATGAAGGGGGTCCCTCCCAGGAGGGAGTGATTTTCTCTCCCAGTCAGAGCTTTCTTGGTATTGGTGTGGTGATCACAACCCCCAATTTACGAAGGAAATCACTCACTAAAAGATAGCAAGGTATTTTTTTGAAAACTGAGGCAATAAACCATAAGTACCTTTTTACTAAATTATTTGTGAAGATTTTCGTTACGCCATCTTAGAAATACTCGGTTAAGGCAGAGGCCAATAAATTAAGGAAGTCCGTCTTGTTCTACTCTGGGTGAAGCATGGTAGCAAATTGTAAGGCTGAACTTAATTCATTCAATTACTTCATTTTGGATATGACTTTGTAACAAAATGGTAAGTTGGAAATTAATTTTTTATGTCTCTGGCCTGATTTTCTGAGAGTGCTCGTTAGGCCACGCAAACAGCCAAACCAGCCCTTTAGCGATGTTTTTTGTTTGTTTTTCAGTTCATCCCAGGAGGCTTTATCATAAAGATAGACCAATGGGACAAACCTCAAGGAATAGATCACATGCTATTGTTTTACTCTCAAGGTAATTTATTTGTTAATATTTTTTTTGCTGAGTGATTCCTGGATACTTCAACAACAGGAGGAATTATATGGGGGCTAGATAATCCTGTAACTTTCTCAATCCTCTCCTTGACTCTGGGTGTTTCATCACAGCTAAGATTTCTAATCTAAATACTGTTGGTTTAGCTGTTTCTTACTCTGTCCAATATAATGACTAGAAAACAACAGCACGAAATGGTTAAAAGTACAAAAATGGCAATGTGCTTAGGATTAGAATACCCTGGGGCTTTATCAAAGAAGAAAACATATTTCAGTGCTAGAACAAAATCATGCTCCCTAAACAATTATTTTAGTCCCAGATGGCCATTGATGGTTTTCATACCATATAGTACATTGTCTTCCCACCAAAGTTGCCTGGTTTCCTTCAACACAATGAGTTCCTTGTACTTTGTTTGAGTGCTGTCTGGATTTAATATATTTCTCTCCCAGCAGTGTAATAAGTATAATTTACATCACTTCCTGTTTAGTCTGAATTCACCAATGAACGCCCACACAGCTCATACACTTGAGTGATTATCTATCTCTGAAATAAATTATATTTTCCTTATACAGGAACAACTTTTACACAATCGAAATTTGTGTGTGTGTGTGTGTGTGTGAGTGTGTGTGTGTGTGTGTGTGTGTGTGTGTTGGAGAGAGAGAAACTCAGCTTTATGAGGCAATGATGACATCAGCAACATTAGACTTAGCTACCCTTTACGTGAATATATTGTAATCCGTTACGCTGGAGAGGTTTGCAAGGCACTGCAAGTTTGTGTCATGAACTACTGTGATATCCAGTCCATAAGAGCTGTCAGACTGTACCAAAGACTCAGGTCAGTTCCATCGTCTAAAGAGTAGCCTTGCTGCAGCTCCAGACTCCTCTGAACTCTTAAAGCTTGATCAGAGACCAAGTTGTGAGGTAGATGCGGTCATGAGGATTAACATTATTGATCATCCTCAGGGCCCTTTAAGCTGGCATTAGTGTGGCCAGTACATTCTGTTGCTGAACTCGGTAGGGTCTACGGACCCTGCTTCACCTTTCATTGCTGATTTGGAGCCAATGATTTGTAATACGTTTAGCAGGAATGTGCATAGTCACTTAGGCATTGATGTTGATTCTTTTGTAATCTATCTAATGTTATTATGTGTCTTAAGTAAACCTGTAAGTTATATTTGATATGTCTAAAATATGGGCGAATGTTTAGGAAATATCATCAAGTTTTTTAGTCAGCCACTCATGCATGACAAGTCAGTGTTATTATGTTTACTAGTAATAATTTTTATATGCATAAAATAAGGAAAAACACATAATTGAGTTACTAGTCTGTGTAGGTATTGCTAATTGATACAGGACATAAAAATTGTACCTAAGATATAATCTCTAACCAAAAGTCCTACTACGGTAGGTAAATACAGTTTCTATGGTAGAAAACATAAATGGCTTAGCACCACTGGAACTGGCTAAGGTGTCATGGAGGCCTACAGGTAGAGAGAATAGCCTCTGTAACACAAGTAATGAGCTGGGCCTCCATGTCCCCTGGAACAGATCCCCAGAATGTATTTAAGTTTTTTTTTTTTTTTTTTTTAAGGCATAGCTCTGTTCACCTTGCATACAGATAGATGCTCAGATTCCTAATTCCACACCAAAGCCCTCCGCAAGATTTCTGTGAACTTTGGGGATGTAAGCAGCACTGGGGGAAAAGGAGGCAGGGCTGCTTATATAATCACTATCAACTCTCTCTCTTAGTTTAGGGATCATTTTAAGGTCTGATGTATTTTCTGACCTGTTAGCCTCTTCCTTGATTTACTACACAAATGCACATGTACACACACACATACACACACACACACACACAAGTATGTGTAAATTGTATGTTTATTGTTTGCAAACTGAAGCTTTGTGCCAATTAAATTCATTTAGTGGGTCAAGATGAACATTTTCAAAAATGAGGTATAGGATGGAATGGAATAGAATGGGATGGCATAGGGTGGAATGGGATGGAATGGGATGGGATGGGATGGGATGGGATGGGATGGAAGAGAAGAGAAGAGAAGAGAAGAGAAGAGAAGAGAAGAGAAGAGAAGAGAAGAGGAAGAGAAGAGAAGAGAAGAGAAGAGAAGAGAAGAGAAGAGAAGAGAAGAGAAGAGAAAAAACAGCAGAGAAGATGAAGAGTAGCTTTTTTTTCAGTTTTGTACACATGGGCATGCACATAAGGAGGCACAATGTAAAAAGTTAAAGTTGGAAAAGCCTCTGGTTGGCTAGTCTATCTCTCTCCTTTTCTCCTGCCCAACATCTCTCCCAAGGCAAATCCCAGCATGTTCATTTGTCATGCTGAGCAGTTTATCCATTGTAATGATTAATTTTATATGTCAAATTGGCTGGGCCATGGTGCTCAGATATTTAGTCAAGCATTATTCAGGATGTTTCTGTGAAGGTAGTTTTTTGGATAAATGTAACATTTAAATAGTGGACTTTGAGTAAAGCAAATTACCCTCCATAATGTAGATGGTCCTCTTTCAATTGATTGAAGGCCTTAATAAAACAAAGAGTGACTGCCCCTAAGAAAGAAGGAATTCTGCCAGTAGACACCTTTGGATTTGAACTGCAACCTTTCTCTGAGTCACTAAGTCTGTAGCCTGCCAGCCCACCCTATGTTAGACTTACCACACCTCTACAATCGTGTGAGTCAAGTCCTTAAATAAATCTCTGTCTACAGATAGAGATATAGAGGATAGAGATAGAGATATAGACACACACACACACACACACACACACACACCCTGTTGGTTTTGTTTCTCAGGAGAACCCTGACTAATGCCTCCTTCTATTTGACTACTCAGGCTAGGTTTCATCTCCCTGACCTCAGAGTCTCACCTTTCTCCCTACAGGGCCAATCAATCAAAATATTTTGCTAAATAAAGGTAGTTCCTTCCTCATGAAAACTCTGCTGTCAGTTGCAGTTTGGAATGGAGATAGTACAGTCACATCATGAGTGATGTGGCTCGTATCAGATAATATGTTTTGCTGCAGTATTTCAACTGGCTTAAATCAATTGATTCCCAAAACTGGAAGACCAAAGGAACCATAACCTTGCCAACGTTGATTTATCCCTGAGACTTTTGTCATCCCTGTTCCTTTCGGTAGCTTCTACATCAGACTGGCAGTGAGATGGTTGCAAAAGTCCCAGGCCTCATACACATGTACAGGTGTAATAGAAGGAAACAGAAACTTACTCCTGGAAGCAGAGAAAGGAAGGAAACCTGTGACAAACCACTCTTCTTGTTTCATTGGTCCAAATTCAGAAACAAGCACATTCCTGAGCCAATTCTTGGCAAGAAAACTCTTAGACAAGGCCAGTTCCCTTGTGCTGCACCTTCCCTTCCCTTCCCAGCACCTCCCTTGTGCTGTAGGTGGGGGTCTACTTATCCTGAGAATCATGAGCACCATAAGGGAGTAAAGCAGGTTCAATGTGAGTTGACACTTTTATTCAACTGGGGTTTTTTTTGACAATTTACAAACCTACAGAAAAACTCAAAAATAGGACACTGAACATCTGTATACCCTTCAGCCAGATTCCCAGGACCCTGTGTATACACATTTTTTAACTGTTTAAGTGAAAAATTGTGGACATCTTTTAGACTTCTCCTCTGAACATTTTACCACCTATTCCTTAAGAACAAGGATATTTTCCCATGGAGGTTGTAAAAATGTCTCAATAGTGCCCTTTACAGATTTTTAGTTTGGGGATCCAGATCCAATGAAGGTCCACACAATCATTAGCCTTCCCCACTATCCCACCCTTTTTCCCTATTGATTTTGTTTTTCTTTGTTGGTATTTATGTTTGTTTAGTTTTTTGTTTGTTTTGATGGTGGTCTTTCATGACTTTGACAGTTTCAAAGCATCTAGGCCAGTTGTTTTGAATGTGTCCTTCAATTTAGATGTGTTTGTTTACTTATGATTAGGTTTAGATTAAACATTGTTTACCGGGGACACTACCCAGATAACATAAACTCAGTGCATTGCACAGGAGGGATATGGGGTGCAGGATTCCCCATAATTGGTAATGTGAAGTTTTTTCACCATTATAAGATTACTTTATTCTTCTATGTGGATTTTAAAAAAATTTTTTTAATTTACATCCAAATTAGCATATGGTGCAACAGTGATTTCAGGAGTAGATTCCTTAGTACCCCTTACCCATTTAGCCTTCACCTCTGCCCACAACCCCTCCAGTAACCCTCAGTTTGTTCTCCATATTTAAGAGTCTCTTATGTTTCGTCCCCCTCCCTGTTTTTATATTATTTTTGCTTCCCTTCCCTTATGTTCATCTGTTCTGTATCTTAAAGTCCTCATATGAGTGAAGTCATATGATATTTGTCTTTCTCTGACTGACTAATTTCAATTAGCATAATACCCTCCAGTTCCATCCACATAGTTGCAAATGGCAAGATTTCATTCTTTTTGATTGCCAAGTAATACTCCATTGTATATATATCCCACATCTTCTTTATCCATTCATCCATTGATGGACTTTTGGGCTCTTTCCATACTTTGGCTATTGTTGATAGTGCTGCTATAAACATGGGGGTGCATGTGTCCCTTCGAAACAGCACACCTGTATCCCTTGGATAAATGCCTAGTAGTGCAATTGCTGGGTCATAGGGTAGTTCTATTTTTAGTTTTTATATTTTTAGTTTTATATCCTGCAACTTTGCTGAATCTCCATACTGTTTTCCAGAGTGGCTGCACCAGCTTGCATTCCCACCAACAATGCAAAAGAGATCCTCTTTATCTGCATCCTCGCCAAGATCTGTCGTTGCCTGAGTTGTGAATGTTAGCCATTCTGACAGGTGTAAGGTGGTATCTCATTGTGGTTTTGATTTGTATTTCCCTAATGATGAGTGAAGTTGGGCATTTTTTCATGTGTTGGTTGGCCATCTGGATGTCTTCTTTGGAGAAGTGTCTATTCATGTCTCTTGCCCATTTCTTCACTGGATTATTTGTTTTTTGGGTGTTGAGTTTGATAAGTTCTTTATAGATTTTGGATACTAACCCTTTGTCTGATATGCCATTTGCAAATATCTTCTCCCCTTCTGTTGGTTGCCTTTTAGTTTTGCTGATTGTTTCCTTCGCTGTGCAGAAGCTTTTTATTTTGATGAGGTTCCAGTAGTTCATTTTTGCTTTCATTTCCCTTGCCTCCGGAGACATGTGGAGTAAGAAGTTGCTGCAGCCAAGATCAAAGAGGTTTTTGCCTGCTTTCTCCTCAAGGATTTTGATGGCATCCTGTGTTACATTTAGGTCTTTCATCTATTTTGAGTATATTTTTGTGTATAGTGTAAGAAAGTGGTCCAGGTTCATTCTTCTGCATGTCGCTGTCCAGTCTTCTCAGCATCACTTGCTGAAGAGACTGTCTTTATTCATTAGATATTCTTTCCTGCTTTGTCAAAGATTAGTTGTCTATACGTTTGTGGGTCCATTTCTGGGTTCTCTATTCTGTTCCATTGATCTGAGTGTCTGTTCTTGTGCCACAGACTTTGATGATTACAGCTTTGTCTTGATGATTACAGCTTTGTAGTATAGCTTGAAGTCTGGGATTGTGATGCCTCCTGCTTTGGTTTTCTTTTTCAAGATGGCTTTGGCTATTTGGGGTCTTTTCTGGTTCCATACAAATTATGTTTGTTCTAGCTCTGTGAAGAATGCTGGTGTTACTTTGATAGGGATTGCATTGAATATATAGATTGCTTTGGATAGTAAGGACATTTTAACAATATTTGTTCTTCCTATCCAGGAGCATGGAATCTTTTTCCATTTTTTTGTGACTTCTTCAATTTCTTTCATAAGCTTTCTATAGTTTTCAGTGTATAGATTTTTCACCTCTTTGGTTAGATTTATTCCTAGGTATTTTATGGTTTTTGGTGCAATTGTAAATGGGATCGATTCCTTGATTTCTCTTTCTGTTGCTTTGTTGTTGGTGTATAGGAATGCAACTGATTTCTGTGCGTTGATTTTATATCCTGCAACTTTGCTGAATTCATGAATCAGTTCTAGCAGTTTTTTGGTGGAATCTTTAGGGTCTTCCATATAGAGTGTCATGTCACCTGCAAAGAGTGAAAGTTTGACCTCCTCCTGGCTGATTTAGATGCCTTTTATTTCTTTGTGTTGTCTGATTGCAGAGGCTAAGATGTGCAATACTATGTTGAATAACAGTGGCGAGAGTGGACATCCCTGTCTTCTACCTGACCTTAGGGGGAAAGCTCTCAGTTTTTCCCCATTGAGGATGATATTAGCGTTGGGTCGTTCATATATGGCTTTTATGATCTCGAGGTAATGATCCTTCTGTCCCTACTTTCTTGAGGGTTTTTATCAAGAAAGGATGCTGTATTTTGTCAAATGCTATCTCTGCATTTATTGAGATGATCATATGGTTCTTGTCCTTTCTTTTATTGATGTGATGAATCACGTTAATTGTTTTGCAGATATTGAAGCAGCCCTGCATCCCAGGTATAAATCCCACTTGGTCGTGGTGAATAATTTTTTAATGTATTGTTGGATCCAGTTGGCTAATATCTTGTTGAAGATTTTTGCATCCATGTTGATCAGGGAAACTGGTCTATAGTTCTCCTTTTTAGTGTGGTCTCTGTCTGGTTTTGGAATCAAGGTAATGCTGGCTTCATAGAAAGAGTTTGGGAGTTTTCCTTCAATTTCTATTTTTTGGAACAGCTTTAAGAGAACAGGTGTTAACTCTTCCTTAAATGTTTGGTAGAATTCCCCTGGAAAGCCATTTGGCCCTGGACTTTTGTTTTTTGGGAGATTTTTGATTATTAATTCGATTTCCTTACTGGTTATGGATCTGTTCAAATTTTCTACTTCTTCCTATTTCAGTTTTGGTAGTGTATATGTTTCTAGGAATTTGTCCATTTCTTCCAGACTGCCCATTTATTGGCATATAATTGCTCATAATATTCTCTTATTATTGTTTGTATTTCTGCTGTGTTGGTTGTGATCTCTCCTCTTTAATTCTTGATTTTATTTATTTGGGTCCTTTCCTTTTTCTTTTTGATCACACTAGCTAGTGGTTTATCAATTTTGTTCATTCTTTCAAAGAACAAGCTTCTGGTTTCATTGATCTGTTCTACTGGTTTTTTGTTTTTTGTTTATTTTTGGTTTCAATAGCATTAATTTCTGCTCTAATCTTTATTATTTCCTGTCTTCTGCTGTTTTGGGGTTTTATTTGCTGTTCCTTTTCCAGCTCTTTAAGGTGTAGGGTTAGGCTGTGTATCTGAGATCTTTCTTCCTTCTTTAGGAAGGCCTGGAGTGCTATATACTTTCCTCTTATGACCACCTTTGCTGTGTCCCAGAAGTTTTAGGTTGTGGTGTTATCATTTTCATTGGCTTCCATATACTTTTTAATTTCCTCTTTAACTGCTTGGTTAGCCCATTCATTCCTTAGTAGGATGTTCTTCAGTCTCCAAGTATTTGTTACTTTTCCAAATTTTTTCTTGTGGTGGATTTCAAGTTTCATAGTGTTGTGGTCTGAAAATATGCACGGTATGATCTCGATCTTTTTGTACTTACTTAGGGCTGATTTGTGTCCCAGTATATGGTCTATTCTCAAGAATGTTCCATGTGTACTGGAAAGGAATGTATATTCTGCTGCTTTCAGATGAACTGATCTGAATATATCTGTTAAGTCCATGTGGTCCAGTGTGTCATTCAAAGACATTTTTCCTTGTTGATTTTTTGATCAGATGATCTGTCCATTGCTGTGAGTGGGGTGTGGAAGTCTCCTACTATTATGGTATTAGTATTGATGAGTTTCTTTATGTTGGTGATTAACTGATTTATATATTTGGGTGCTCTCACATTTGGCACATAAATGTTTACAATTGTTAGGTCTTCTTGGTGGATAGACCCCTTGATTATGATATAATGCCCTTCTGCATCTCTTGATACTGTCTTTTATTTTAAAGTCTAGATTTTCTGATATAAGCTACTCCGGCTTCTTTGTTGACTATTAGCATGACAGATGGTTCTCCATCCCCTAATTTTCAATCTGAAGGTGTCAGTAGGTCTAAAGTGGGTCTCTTGTAAACAACATGTAGACAGATCTTGTTTTCTTATCCATTCTGTTGTTACCCTATGTCTTTTGATTGGAGCATTGAGTCCATTGACGTTTAGAGTACTGAAAGATATGAATTATTGCTATTATGTTGCTTGTAGAGTTGGAGTTTCTGGTAGTGTTCTCTGGTCCTTTCTAATCTTTGTTGCTTTTGGTATGTATGTATGTATGTATGTACGTACGTATTTAATATTTTCATCTTTTCTCCCCTCAGAGAGTCCCCCTTAAAATTTCTTGCAGGGCTGGTTTAGTGGTCACAAACTCCTTTAATTTTTGTTTGTCTGGGAAACTTTTTATCTCTCCTTCTATTTTGAATGACAGCCTTCCTGGATAAAGAATTCTTGGCTGCGTATTTTTCTGATTCACACACTGAACATATCCCGCCACTACTTTCTGGCCTGCCAAGTTTCTGTGGATAGGTCTGATCTGTCTTCCCTTGTAGGTTAGGGACTTTTTTCCCTTACTGCTTTCATGATTCTCTCCTTGCCTGAGTATTTTGTGAATTTGACTATGATATGCCTTGTTGATGGTCGGTTTTTGTTGAATCTAATGGGGGTGCTCTGTGCTTCCTGGATTTGGTGTCTGTGTCTTTGCCCAGGTTAGGAAAGTTTTCTGCTATGATTTGCTCACATAACCCTTCTACCCCTATTTCTCTCTCCTCCTCTTCTGGGACCCCTATGATTCTGATGTTGTTCCTTTTTCATGAGTCACTGATTTCTCTAGTTCTTAAATTGAGCTCTTTGGCCTTAATCTCCCTCTTTTTTTCTGCTTCGTTATTCTCCATAAGTTTGTCCTCTATATCGCTGATTCTCTGTTCTGCCTCATACATCCTTGCTGCTGCCGCATCCATCCGTGATTGCAGCTCAGTTATAGCATTTTTTTATTTCATCCTGACTAGTTTTTACTTCTTTTATCTCCATAGAAAGGAATTCTAGTCTATTTTCAACTCCAGCTAGTATTCTTATTATCGTGATTCTAAATTCTGGCTCAGGTATCTTGCTTGTAACTGTGTTGCTTAAATCCCTGGCTGTCATTTCTTCGTGTTCTTTCTTTTGGGGTGAATTCCTTCGCTTCATCATTTTGAAGGGAGAAAAGGAGTTAATGAGGTAGAAAAATTAAAATTAAAAAAATATTAAAATTAAAAAATTAAAAACACACACACAAACAAAATTGAATAAATGATGCTAGATCCTAGGTGTGTGTTTTGGTCCGGGTGTTGAAAGTGGTTTGATCGATTAGAGAAAAAAGGGGGAAAATAAGGAAATCATTTGAGAATTTGAAAAAATGAATACAGTGGAGTAGACTGAAATGAAATACTGGAAGTAAATAGAATTTGAAAATAATTACACAAAAGTAAAGAATATAGTAGAAAAATTAAAGAAAAATATTTGTAATAAAAATTAAAAATAAAAATGATTTTTTTCTCTTTATTCCAGAAAAAGAAAAGAAAAAAAAGAAATCGTTTGAAAATTTGAAAAATTGAATACACTGTAGTAGACTAAAATAAAATGATGGAAGTAAAATAGAATTTGAAAAAATTTACATAAAAGTAAAAATATAGTAAAAAAATTAAAGAAAAAATATATTTTTTTAAATCTTGATTTTTTTTTTAATGTTTATTTATTTTTGAGAGAGAGAAGAATGCAAGTGGGTTGGGGCAGAGAGAAAGGGAGGCACAGAATCGAAGCAGGCTCCAGCCTCCAAGCTGTCAGCAGAGAGCCTGATGCGGGGCTGGAACTCACGAGCTGTGAGATCATGACCTGAGCTGAAGTCGGACGTTCAGCCGACTGAGCCACCCAGGCGCCCCTAAAGAAAAATATTTTTAATAAAAATTGAAAATAGAATGAAATTTTTCTCTTTCTGTATTCAAGAAAAAGAAAAGAAACTATAAAGAGAAAAAAGAAAAAGAAAAAAAGGAAATCGTTTGAAAATTTGAAAAAGTGAATACACTGAAGTAGACTGAAATAAAATGGAAATAAGATAGAATTGGAAAAAATTTACACAAAAGTAAAAAATATAGTAAAAAAATTAAAAATATTTTAATAAAAATTGAAAATAAAAATGAATTTTCTCTTTCTGTATTCAAGAAAAAGAAAAGTGAAAAAGAAAAAAAAAGTAAGAAATTTGAATAGATGGACTTGTTAACAGATTGAAATACATCAGAAATTGCTTCGTTTTCCCCTAGAAGTCAGACAAGAAGCGCCTTATAGTCCATAAACTAAGCAGGCGGTGAGACTTCTGTTCTTAAATAGGGAGTTGGCCCAGTTGGGCGGGGCTTAGTGTAACGGCTCTGTTCTCCACTAGATGGCGCTGCTAGCCTACTGGGGTGGAGGGTTGTGGCGCTCGTAGGTGCGTATGCGCATGCGCGGGAGCGGTGAAACTGGTGTCATCCAGCTTACCCAGTCTCTAGTATCCAAATTCTCTTCTCCTTGATCAGCAATTGCGCACCCATCTTCTGTCTTCAGCTTTCATCCACTCCCCGCTTTTTCACTGTCCGTGACCAAGCCCCGGGCAGTACGTCTCTCCTGAGTTTTGTCTCAGATGCGGCTATATTCCCCGGCTCCTTACTTGGAAGGACTGCGGCTTTGACCCGTCCGGCCCCTCTGCGGGAGGGTCTCACCGAGCAATGGCCGAATGAGCAATGGCCGAATGTCGGCTGCACCCAGGAACGCTTGCTGGACCCTGCTGCTGCCCGTGCCCCGACACTGTGGCCAGGTGCCAGCCCGCCCCAGAAAACGTTCGCGAGATAGTGTAGCTGCAGCGCCTCAGGGTAATGGAAAATCACAACACACATCTGGCACCAGGCTTCACCCTTAATGACCTTGCCCCAGCACCAGCGAATGTGGCCGCCTTCTGGGGTCTGCTGGGACCAGGTGGCTTCAACAGTCTCTACCAAATGTCCTTCCAGCAGTGGAACCGCTTTTCCGAGAACCTCCCGGACCCCACTCTGTTCCTGGGGATTCGCCCTTCCCAGCAGAGCACCGCCAGGTATGGAGCTGGGGAGTTGCAGCCTTTGCGCTCCCTTTGTTTACAGTCTTAATGGAATTTAAACCCTCTCCTTTCTCCTTTCTCCCTTTTTAGTTTAGTCCCTGCGGCTGTTTCCAATTTTCCACTTTCTCTCCAGCTGCTTTTGGGGAGGGGTGCTTTTCCCGTATTCTCCCCACCATCTCCGTCCTGTCTCCTCCCGCAAAAGTACCTCTCTGCCCTCCACAGCTTCTCTCCCCAAGTTCAGCTCTCCGCACTACGTACCTGCTGAATTCTGTGGTTCAGGGTATGCAGATTGTTGTGTTAATCCTCAGATCAGTTTTCTAGGTGGGCAGGATGGGTTAGTGTTGTTCTGGCTGTATTTCATGGACGAGAGACACACACAAAAAACTTCATGCTGTTCTGCCATCTTGGCTCCCCCCCACGTGCGTTTTGTTATATCCTTGAGGTTTTTTTGGTCCTTGAGAGTGAGTTTATATCCTTAGAATAGATTCTGCAGAAGTTATTTCACTTTTAAAATATATATGTAATTTTTAAAGAATCCGAAGCTTAGTTCTTCCTTAACCTTTTGCTTCAACATCCAAATAATATTATATTTATAAATCTAGCAAATGTAACATTTGTTTGTAAGGGGCTCAAAACATTTAAATTCCTTTAAACATTAAAAACTGATTTTGTAAATTTAATATATATGCTTTCTCTTTTAAGAACTTTAATGGATTAACAATGAGCCATCCCAAGAACTAAATATTTTCATAAACCTATTAAATTTTAGATATGATGATTCTTAAATTCTCTATATGTCCTGATTTTGCATATAAGTTTTATAAGATTTCAACTTAAAATTTAAAAAAATTTAAATCATTGCTTAAATCACATATTTCCAATTAGATTCAGCTTCTAGTAGGACATATTCTATTAGTTATTCTCTTAATTATAACACGTGTATAAACTACCAAATAAGCACAAATCTCTTACACAAAAATATTAACACCATGATTATGATTCTCATATATTTCCACATTTAATTATAAATTGTCTTGGAGTTAAAAGGAAACAATTAGAACATTTCTAATAGTTTGGGGGTTATCTTCTCAGGTGATTGAATTTGCATTTAGACTAGAGATCTCATTTGAGACAGTGATACCGAATTCTCAGCATGGATGGGAAACCTATAGGGTTATTAACACGGACCTCTATTTATAACGTAGAATAAGAAAACTATAATTTAGCAAGAGTGTTTAACTGGATAGTTGTGTACTCCACGTCCCTAGGCTAAATTTTTTTATTACCTAATTTTTCCACATTCTCAGGAAGTCTGTACATAGTCCTCTATACACATGCACACTCCCAATGCAGTTCTCCTTGACTTGATTTGCATTTAGTTGGTTCTTTATACATTTAACTACATCCAAAGTTAACTACCTCCAAAGTCTTAAAGACTTTGGAACATGATGGGTTTTTTCTTATAATCATTCTTATCAAGTAGGGCTATACCCCTTTCCAGTATTAAAGTGACCATATGAACACATAGATCCAAGACAGTGGTTCTCAACAGGGGAGGGATTTGCACACCCAAGTGACATTTGTCAATGACTGGAAACATTTCTTATTGTCATGACTGGGACAAGGGGTTCTACTGGCAACCAGTGGGTAAAATCTCAGAACACTACTAAACATCCTACAGTGTTCAGGACAGTTCCCCCCACCCCCCCATGACAAAGAATTCTTCTGTCTAAACTGTCAGTAGTGCTGAGCTTGACAAACTATGGTCTAAAGTCATAGGTGAATGTCATTAGGTTCCCATGAGCAACTGACGTTCTCCACTATAACCTGCAGAAATGGCAAAATGAGTCATAAATAAAGAACTTAATAGGTGGATGATATTGGGGAGATGGTGAACTCCTGCACTCTGTGTTCTACAATAGTCAAACATCTATAGTGGAACAGACCTTCATTCCTATCTCCAACTTTCATGCCTGCCTACATGCTCCCCTAGCCTAGAACATTATTTTCTGTGGGTATATTTAGTGAATTCTAATTTATTTATTACTTCCCCTATATAATCTTCTGTGAATCTCTTATCTGTCTGGCTAGGAAGTGACTATTTCCTCTTGTGCCTTAAACATACATCAAATATTGCACTTACAATACTATAGATAGCTGGTTATATATCTTCTTCTTTGCTAGACTGTGAGCTATTTGAGAGCAGAAATTGTGCCTTATTCTTACTCATCTTTGAAGCTATAGAACCTGGCACGTGGTAAGCACTCAATATATATTTGATGACTACATAAATGATCCAATTCATAGATAGGATTTTCATGAGGGGAATAGAAACAATAAAATTGGAAGGGTACTTTTGAACTAGATGACAGAGGGCCATAAAGGCTAAATTGTGAAATTTGGGCTTTATTATGTAGGTAATAGAGACCAAGTGATATTTTTATTTCTAAAGATGAATGTTCTGGTAATTTTTTTGAAAATCAAGTCATATGTTAAGTACACTATACATACACGCACACACACACATACACACACACACACACATACACACACACACGTATTTGATTTTATTAAAGGAAGAGCATAATAAAATAACTAATAATTAAAAATTTGGGGGGTTGCCTGGGAAGCTTAGTTGGTTAAGTGTCTGACTCTTGATCTCAGCTCAGTTCTTGATCTCAGCATTGTGAGTTCAAGCCCCACTTGAACCTATGGTAAAATATCCATTTTTTTAAATTAGAAAATACAATTTTATCAACATATCAAAGCACTTTATGGGTAGTGAATATTATAAAAAGTTCAAAAATTATTAAAATTCTAGGGTGCAAATTTACCTGAAAGTTTCTGCTCACACTCCCTGCTAGTGCCTATCCTCTTTTAGCATCCGAATTTCTTTTCATGATTTCAGTACACACAGCTTTATGACAATTAAAAAAAAAAGTCTTTTTATTTCTGTTACTTTAGTACTTTTGCATCTTTCCAAAAAAACCTTCTAGACAATTCACATCTGGAAAGCCCTACCTTGGTACTATACCTTAAATATGAGTCTTTATTTAGAAATAGATTTCAGGGTGCCTGGCTGGCTCAGTCAGTTGAGCATGCGATTCTTGATCTCAGGGTTGTGAGTTTGAGCCCCACATGGGGTGTAGAGATTACTTAAAAATAAAATCTTTAAAAAATAGTTTTCATTTGATTATTTGCTTATGATTGGGTTTGAAAGACATATTATATGGTAAAGAATTCAGAATGACAGCTGGTATACAAAATTCACTGCAATCAGAAAATAGATTGTTTTCTTCAAGTAGAAAAAAAATGTGTTGACTGTCGCTCTTGCTGAGTAGGTAGAACTGTAGACGGGAAGCTTAATTTTCTAGTCAGAAGTGTTGATTTCCCTCAAGTCATAACATTCACGTGGCTCGGTAGCTTGCCCCTGTGACAGTAGGCACCTCAGGAACAAGAAGCCACGAGCTTACAACCAAGGCAAGTGTGAACAGGCCACCTCCTCACCCTGTTAATTGATGTTTCTTTCTTCTTCCGATATTACCGTATTTTATTCTAACATTGTCATTTCCTGTCTTTTGTGAAGGATTCTGTGATAGTGGAATCATTCAGCCCAGGTGGGGCCTAAAACCTTTTGCATTTTCTTTTTAAAAATTCGTCTTCTGGGGCACCTGGGTGGCTCAGTTGGTTAAGTGCTGACTTGATTTCAACTCAGGTCATGGGCTCACAGTTTGTGGGTTCAAACCCTGCATCGGGCTCTGTGCTAACAGTGCAGCGCCTGCTAGGGATTCTCTCTCTACTCTCTCTGCCCCTCCCCCCCTTAAAAATAAACATTAAAAAAAATCATCTCCTGTGTTGATGTGGCTGCCTTTATTCACATCTAACCAAGCAATAGTCCCTTTTGTACAATGAGTAACTGTGATGTATTTATTTACCAATATGTTGATTGCATCACATGAGGTATTTATTTAGATTTTGTGCATGTGCAATGGGCTGCTAATCCTAATCACGGGTTAGTTATTTTCCACGATAACCCTGGAGAGCTACTACTTTGACATTTTCTTTGCCTTTATCTGGAGACTGTGACTTGTGAAATGGTCATCACCCTTGTAGGGGAGACGGGTGGCATTTTCTGTGGATCTCTAACTGGTGGAAGGTGTGGCTCTCTCTTAAAACCTTTAAGACATTAAAGATGACAAAGGAAAACTTTTGGCTCCTTTTTCATTGTTTAATCTCTTGGCATTCTGTGTATATAAAGACTATCACGGGACAGAAAGCAGTAATAAAGTCCAGAAGTAGATAAAAGCACAAATAGTGAAACCAAGGTATTTGTAAAGCTCTGTAAATCTGTTAACCAGGAGCTGCAGTTTAATCTTTACATACAGCCACGTCTCAAGGTTAACTGCTCCATAAAGCTGTGAGGCACTGGTATTTGATGTCTCTTTGCTTCCTTATCAGCTAAAGGACTCTCCCATCCTATTTCTTATAGTCCTACTTCTTTTGAATGTACTACGGATGAGAGATTCCTCTACCTTAGATTTAAGATAATGCATCCATTAATTCACAAATAGGACACGTTGGACATAAACCTAAAGAAGATTGAGAGTGGCCTCAGCCGGTTATTGATAAATGGCGTGATTATGGCATTTTTGGCTTTATGATGAGAGCGACAAAAGACTTTCTACCAAAACTGGAAGTGGATTCTTCGTCATTTGTGCCAAAGGATCTAGGCAGAATGTTGTAACTGTGAATGTTTTCAGGACAGAGGTTAAAAAAGACACTTCCGATAAAATACATCAGTAGAGCTACAGTCTTAGTCTTTGTTATAGAAAGTTGAAGATATTTAAAGTGTTGGCACCATGAAAGAGCATTTGCTTTAAGGCCAGAACAAACTGTTTTTAGATGGTTGTTATTCATTTTACCAGCAAAATGATGCCTACAAGTTGCTTGCCTGAGGAGACACCTCTTTATACAGAGGGTAGTCACACCGCCTTTCCAGACCTTGTGAGCTCTACAGAGGAGAGCATATGCAAAGTGCACAGTGCAGAGCCTGTCCTAAAGTTGGCTTTCTTTTTTAAAAAAAAATTTTTTTTAATGTTTATTTATTTTTGAGACAGAGAGAGACAGAGCATGAATGGGGGGAGGGTCAGAGAGAGAGGGAGACACAGAATTGGAAGCAGGCTCCAGGCTCTGGGCTCTGGGCTGTCAGCACAGAGCCCGACGTGGGGCTCGAACTCGTGAACCACGAGATCATGACCTGAGCCGAAGTCGGACACTTAACCAACTGAGCCACTCAGGCACCCCTAAAGTTGGCTTTCAGGAAGGGATTTGTTGTGATTCCTGGCTCCCCAAGTCCATAGAGGGAAGGGATTTCCACTTTACTCCATGGGAGGGAAATTTCAGGAGGAACCGGCTCCTGCTATTCTACCCTGCTACGCATCTTCCCCAAAGGAGCAGGAATAACTTGTGTGTTTTGTGAACTTGAGTGAGCACACAGTGAGTGGCTTAGTCCCTCTATCTGTCTCAGAACACCCTGCCCTCAGGGCCCCCAGGTTCTTGATTGGATTGAAAGCAGAGATCCTTCTACAATCATCATTGCCTTACGAGGAGTGTGGGGCCATCTCCCTGTAATTTCCAGGAACGTAAAGGTGATAGTTTTCTTTGTGAGTGTGGGATTGAAAAGTTGGAACAAAGATCATAATTACTTAAGTATGAGACAGCACCTGCCTCAAGCATACACAGATTAGTAGCTACTTTACTGTGGCTCAGCTACAAATGCCTCTTCTAGCCCACCTCCCCCGTAAATATATTCCATATCTGTGCACTTAGTGTTTGAAATTACACATTAGTCTTCATTTATTTGCCTAAGGCTTCTTATCACTGACGATATACACCTGGAAGGGCAAAAGTGGTAGCCTTATCAACAGTAACACCCGAGTGTGAAGGAGTCTACCTGTGTATTTAGAAGAGCAGGTTTGGGTTAAGAGGAAGAATGAAAATAGTACCAAACGCTGCCCTCATGTGATTGTGTTCTTTCTATGATGGTGGTTGTGGTTGCCGGCAGTACTTGGGAGTTATAGAAGTGGCAAGGGGTAAAGCGAAAGGTGTACAAAGGTTTGTGAAGGAGAGATAAGAGCCCTGGAAAATAAGCTTTACCTAGTTTATGGTTTTGCTCAAGGAAATTCTGCCTAAGAAGTAAAGGACATGTCACTCAACGGCATACTTCCTGTTGAGTAGGAAGAATTGTCAAAACACGTGTACATGCACAAGAGTCCACACTATGTAATACCCAAGTAGATTATTCCGTACAATGCCTAGATGGAAAATGTTTAGAAAAGAAGTTTCCGACAAATTGCTTTGTTCAAGGTTTACCTCTTATTTGAGGGCTGTGAGCAAATCAAACCTATTTTGATACTAGTTTTCACTACTCAATCTGCTATTCAATTGCAAACTGCTAACAAGTGAGGGTTTTTTGTTTTGTTTTGCTTTTTGTTTTTTTTAAGAGCAATGGGAAGGAGACTAAAAATGCAAAAGCATAAGTTTGGAGAAGTGTAGAGTACTATTATTATTTTTTTTTCTGTAGACTTCTGTTCTTTCCTCTAGGAGAATTGAATGTATCTCAGGTAGGGTGTGGTTGAGAACAGGTCAAGGCAGCAAAAGGATTAATAAAAACTTTTTTAAAAATTTGCTAATGTCTTGCCAGGAATATTGACATTAAAATGTTGCATCATGAAACAGATTTTAGATTATATATTTTATCTATCGATCTACCTATCTATCCCATATATTTATTTATTCTTATATATGAAGAATAAATTCATATTTCTGAATTTATAAATAAATTCACTCAGCGTCCTTCTTTGCTTCCTCAACCATTCTGTCTGTCATTTGGGAGACACAATTTGTTTTTCCTCATCCTTAAACAGAATATCTGTGTGATAATATTAGTGAGCTGAAATTCAATGGGATGAATTTTAATGCTGTAAACATTCCATTTTCTATGGAATGATGATTTTTTCAGGTATGTAAAATACACATTTACTCAGCATACAAAATCCAATCCTTCCAATGTCTCTTCTCTGTATTAACAAAACCCCTAAGCTATATCTAAAGGCATGTTCTCTCTATCTTCTGGCCAATTTCCCCAAGGACAATAGTCTAGTTCAACTTTTATCCTCTATAAGCACCTTACCCAAAACCTTGAGCACAGAATGCACTGATAAGCAATAGTTAACATTTATTAGGCATTTATCATTTGCCAAGTATTCTGCTTAGGGCTTTGCATAACAGTTATTTTTCTCTGTTCAACAATCTTTCTCCTAATATTATCCCATTTTACACACAAATTTTCAAAATTTAACAAATCTGCCAAAGGTCACATGACTAGTAGACAGACCTAGAACTCAAACTCTTGTCTAGACCCTAGATGCTAGTGAACTCTTCTACAGGTGCTGAGTGGTACAATGAATAAAGAAAACACATAGATGCCCACAACATGTTTTTTTCTGAAGAAACAAACGAAAAATATCATATTATGGAGGACAGCTCAGGGTTTGACCAGACTGATAGACCCAAGCTTGGTGATAAACCAGAGGCTTACTAGCTGGGTGGGTCTTACGCAAAGAAGTCAGGCTTGCTGATCTTCAGTTTCTTTATCCATAAAGTGGGGATAATGCATAACAACAGCTTCATAGGGTGATAGTTTAATAAAATATGATACCCAAAGTTTGGGGTTCTGCCCTTTTTCTTCTCACTTTACTCCCTTTTACACCCTCTACATGCATGCAAAAGTCCATCTCTGTGGCTCTAATAAAAGCAGAGGGCACCACTTGACGGTCCTGCTTTTTTGTCGTCGTTGCTTACATAATTGAAATATCTGCTCTTTGATTTGCAAGGTGAGAAGCCATTTCTTGTTTCAAGACAATGGATTTTTTTTTTTTTTTTTTTTTTTTTAACAGTGAAATACGTTGGTCGACACTTGCCAAAACTTGCCATCCTTGTTTTAGGTTAGTTCCTGATTTTTACCAGTGACCTTTTATTCAACATAGGAGTGAATAAGCCCTGGACTTTCCCAGATTAAAAATACACATAAACCTGGAAGCAGCCGTCACAAAATATCACTGTGTAAACATGATAAAATGCAGAAGTAGATCATTTACATTCAATGAGTAACAAGGTATTTGCAGGAATTAGCTGGCCTTGACCAGCTCAGTTCTGTTCATGCAACTTATGCTTTCACTTTATTGATGCCTATAAATGAACAGTTCTTGTCTTAATGTGCCCTGGATCAGCATTCAGCACACAAAGGGCTGTATTTTATAGCTGAGGGCTGTAACTCAGCCTCTAGGGAAACTGTATGACTCCTTTCCTCTTGATAGCTTGGTATCTGCTGTGGAGGCCGACATCCTGGGACTTTCTATTCAAATCAATAATTTGTTGCTTGTGAGTCAGTATTCCACAAATGAGCCCTCCCATCCTTCTTTTCCTTCTGGCCGTCTTTTGGGAGTTTTCATTACTTTGCAATGCACCTGTTGTTTTGGAGCAAGAAGTGGAACTAATATCTCTAAGAGCATAGATAGGTTTGTGAGAATGGCAGTGAAGGAGTAGGTGTGAGACAGAGTCAGTTTTTGCTCATGGATAATCAGGAGTTCAATGGAAAATGCAAAGAGCCTGAGGAGACCAAGCTTATATTTTAAGAATAATTTGGGGGCGCCTGGGTGGTTCAGTTAGTTAAGCGTCCTACTTCATTCAGCTCAGGTCATGATCTCAAAGTTCATGAGTTAGAGCCCCACATCGGGCTCTCTGCTGTCAGCACAGAGACCACTTCAGATGCCCTGTCTCCCTCTCTGTCTGTCTGTCTGTCTCTCCCTCCCTCCCTCCTGAAAATAAACATTAAAAAATTAAAAAAAAAAAACAATTTGCTCAACAAAGATGGCACCAAACTCCACCCACAAGTCTAAATGGAATTTAGAAATATTCTATTAGCTTTTAGCTTCCACAGGTGGAGCACTTATTAGGTACCAGGCATTGTGCTACATGCCTGAAAAATATTGTGTCATTTAAGCCTTACATGTCCCTGTGAGGCAGACATTACTATGCCCTCTTTAGAGGTAAGGCCCCTGAGGCTGAAGGAAGTCAAGGAGCTAAGGAGAGACACACAATGGGTAAATGGCACAGCTGAAATTGTCTGCCCCCAACTCAGGCTCTTAACCACATCGGTGCTATATATAGTCATCAGGCAATCCAGTCTTAGTCAGAACCCACATCCTGGCCCCGGTGAAAAATAACCCAATTTACACAATGTGCAGCGCTCATTCAGCAGTCAATCAATGGCGTTATCCAAGTTTCCTTAGTTTTATTTTCCCCTAATTTTCCTATATCTATAACATTTTCTGGCTTTATTTGGGGGCTTTTAAATGAAAAGAGTTCCTTTAAGAAGCAATTATAGAAAACTCAGTTAAGCATTTTTTGAGGAACTATGACAATCACCAAGAAAGTAGAAGACACACTCTCTACCCTCATTATGTATTCAACAAATGCTTGCTGAGCCCCCCTCTTTTTGGTGCCAGGTCTTGTCAAGACACAAGGAATGAAACAGTGCATATGGCTGGCTTACCACACTCAGAAAGACTATAACTCCATGAGGAAGACAGGTCAGGAGAAATAAAGTGGATGCATGTGAGAACCGCTCTGGTTCCCACATAGGTACATGGCAGAGGCATTATTCCAACTTTGGCCGTCAGAGAAAACCTCCAGCAGGAGGTGATGTCTGTGCAAGTTGTAAAAGGCAAATACCAGTCAGTCGGTGAAGAAAGGAAAGGTGAGAGAGGGGAAAACAAGGGGTTTGGTTCAGAAAAGGAGATATCTTTGTAGGTTTGGGTATGGTTTGGGTGTAGATCAGCGGTCTCAAACGTGCTGAAAATTAGAATCACCTGGGGAGTTTGCAACCTCCCCAGTGCCCCGGTCCTACTCCATATCGATTAAGTCAGAATTCTCTGGGAGTGGCATGCAGACATCAGTCATTTCTAAAACTCTCTGAGCTATTTCAATGTATAGTAAGTTTAGGAAACTGATATAGACCAGTAGTTCTCAAAGAGTGTTCTAGAGGTAGATAGTATCTGCAACACCTAAAATGGAAATGCTGTGCATTGTGTTGGAGGAGAAATGACAGAGCCATTAAAACACAGATTGCTGGGAACACCACCCCCAGAGTTTCTGATTCAATAGGTCTGGGATCCTGAGCACGTGTATTTCTGATGAGTTTTCAGGTGATCAGCGATGCTGATGCTGCTGGTCTGGGAGCCATCTTTGAGAACCACTGTCAAGACCAGCATTTCTCTTGGGGCACCTGGGTGGCTCAGTCAGTTAAGTGTCCAACTCCTGGTTTCAGCTCAGGTCATGATCCCACAGGTCATGAGATCGAGCCCCATGATAGGCTCTGTGATGACTGTGGGGAGCCTGCTTGGGATTCTTTTTCTCTCCTCTCTCTGCCTCTCTTCCCATCACAGGCTCACACATTCTCTCTCTCTCTCTCTCTCTCAGTAAATAAATAAAATTTTTTTTAAAAAGGCCAAAACTTCTCAAACTCTAATGTGTATATGGTCATTTAGGAATCTTATTGAATGCAATTCGATTCAGTAGGTCTGGGTGAGACCCGAGGTTCTATATTTCTAACCAGTTCTCTGGTGATACCAATCCTGCAGGTCCTCAGATGACACCTGAATGTAAACAGACAAATAAGGAAAAGTGCTACTGGAAAGGTAATTAGGGACTAGATCATATAGGGAAGAGCCTTATAACGTTTAGGATGATTTCAAATCAGCTTTAAAAAAAATAAGTCCCAGCATGTTCAGAGGTGGTTGGTTCCTTCCATCATTTTGCTTTGTTTTCCACAGTATAAACTTTAGCCTACTAAGGTAGCAGCCAAGAGTAATCAAGAGTAAGGTAGCAGCAGCCTATTAAGATAGCAGCCAAGACTACATTCTTTTTTTGTTTACTGCAACATGGGAAGAGAAAGAACTCTCCTAATTGTGGAATGAAACTTTTCGTTTCAGTCTTAGATTGGATCAGCTTAGTCACCATATCCACTGCTCCAACAATAAATGTTACCAGCAGGATGCCCAGCATCAATTGTCTCAGCCCCGGGTTCCCAAATCAGTCATTGACAAGGGAGATGGGATCATCATTTTGGGGTAGACTAAGTAGGATCTACCTCTGAAGTAAGTGTCAATTCCTAAAATCACTTTGTTGTGTAAGAGAAGGTGTCAAAAAGAAAACTACAGGTGCAAAATGGAGTCACTCATGCTAGGCCGTGTCCCAAACCAGGACTTGGTACCTAACCTAGTTGCAGTTTCAACCTTCTCCAGAAATATAGTCTTAACCAGTCAGTCAGAAATTTTCTGGGCAGTACCAGTGAGGTAATCTGTCACAGGGGCCCTCTCTATCTCCCCAAAAGAAGATGAGGTAATCTTCATAATAACCCCTGCTTGCTCTTCCTCCTTAGGGAGTTGTCTGGAAAAAAAACCCTTTCTTTTCTTTAGCCAGTAACTCCCTTGCCCACCCTTCTTCCTATAAAAACCTTCCATTTTGTGCAACTCCTCAGAGAACCGTTGTATTTGCTGGATGAGATGCTGCCCAATTCACATACTGCTTAATAAAGCCAGTTAGATCTCCACATTTACTCAGTTGAATTTTTGTTCTTTAACAGAGGATAGGATTGGAAATGGATGTTGAGGGGTCACAATTAGCAATACAAACCATGGATGTCTTGCTAAGGTATATTTTTTTCTGAGCACTTTTGGAAATCATTGAAGGATTTTAAGTAGAAAGGTGGAGATATCAGATGTGCCTTTGCATAAAGAACATTAGGTTTGGGGGCAAATAACTTATAGTGGGGCAAGAAAGCCAATGAAGAAGATACTGCATTCACCAAGAGTTAATGGTGGCTTCATCTTAAGCCTTGGGATTGCAAATGGAAGAATCTGTGAGAGTTGGTGATAATTTGATGTGAGTTAGGGAAAAAAGGGGCTTGAAGACCACTTACATGGTTCTGGTTTTAATAAGGAACATACAAGGAAAAGAAGGTTTCGGCTTGGGAAGACAGAAGAGGGGAGGGGGCGGAGCAAGGAGTAAGATGAGTGGAAGGTGCGAGGTTCAGTTTTAAGCATGTTAAGTGTGAAGTGCCAAGGAGACTTCCAGGTAAAATTACCCACCCACCTCCCCCCCGCCCCCGTCCCCCTCAAGAAAAAACAGTTTAAGCTACTTGTGTAGCTCTGGACCTCAATGGAAAGAACAAGGCTGAAGATACAGATTCTAGACAGTTGTGTAGAGTGCCAAGAGAGACCAAGATGGAGCCATGGGGAATCCTGGCATTCAAGGGAAGGACAGGAAAAGGGAGGTTTTATAAAGGAGACTGAGAAAGACCAGTTGAGAAACAGACCACTGAAGAATGTGGCATTGCAGACACTAATGGAAGACTTTTGTGGCACAGAAGTTCGTGGTAGAAAATGCTACCATAGGTATGGAAAGTGTTCCGGGCATGCAGCCACCACAACCTAATTAGATAATATATATTGGAGTGGATGGACTTAGGGTCAAGGTGAGGAATGAATGACTTGAGGCAGTGGAGTTAGCAGGTGTAGACAGTCTTTCCATTATAAACAACTGTAACGAAAGGGGAACAGGGTTTTTTTTTTTTGTTGAAAAGGAAAAATCAAGCTTCTAACGATCATACTTCTTGCAGTGGTGTTCAGGAGCCGGCACGTACCAACTCATGAGAGAGGATCGAGTTCATCTTTTCCCAACTCTGTTAGAAACATCACACTGGTAGCTTGAAATTCAACATAGTGGGATACTTTCACCTAGAAATTGGCAAATGCTACAAATCAATGCCTTTTCCCTCTGGAGTGCCAATTGTTAAACATTTACTAGCATGCTACTACCTTTTAGTAAAATTTTAGAAGCTACAATGTTTTGTTTTGTTTTGTTTTTTCATGTTTTTGGCTGCCCAGCATCTGAACTCCCATTGATGTTTGGGGAGTTCCTGATTTCAAAAGTCCTGGTGAGGACAAGAGCCCATCTCCCACTTCCAAAGCTAAAAAGATCCATGCCTGTGACAACCAGGATTATATGTGATACTCCTTTCTGGACTTTAATTTTGAAATATAATTCTGAAAATATAACTTTATTCTATGCTATGAATAAAAAATAACAGTGGAGGATTTCTTTCAGCAGGGAAGACAGCAACATGTGGAAACTATAAATTCAGAGGCATTAGTGCAAATGAAGTTGCCCATTGCTATGGCAATGTCCTCACCATATGTTTGAGTTTGGCCATGGCCCTGGCTTCCAAATCTCCTTTCATTTTTTTCTGCTCTTCCAAGCCTATGTCTTTGGTTCTCCCTATCATTTCTTTAAAAAAAAATTTTTTTTTAAATTAATCTCTTTTTTTAAGTTTATTTACTTATTTTGACAGAGAGAGAGAGAAAGAGAGAGAAAAAGAGAGAGAGAGAGAGAGTGTGTGTGTGTGTGTGTGTGCAAGCAGGGGAGAGGGAGAAAGAAAGGGGGAGAGAGAGAATCCCACCAACACAGGTCCTGAACCCACAAACTGTGAGATCACTACCTGAACCAAAACCAAAAGTCGGGCACTTAACTGGCTGAGCCACCCAGGCTCCCCTTCCCTATCATTTCTGAACTAACCTATATCCCCTCCACACATTTTTTTTCCCCTTTGTACATGAATACAGTACATTGGCAAGTAAAAGAGATGAATATCCCCATGTTCATGGAGCTTACTTTCTGGCCAGACAACCCAGAGGCATACTCTGTTGCTGGTAACCCAAATTCTGATTGATGGTGAGGTACTCCCTGCAAAGCTCAAGGATGCCCACAGTCACTGTATCATAGTTGGTGTTCTGGGAATCAGATTCTGAGATGGATTTTGACATGCCAGATCTTTATTAAGAAGTGCCTTTGGAATCAATGCCAATGAAATAGTGGTGAAGGAAGCAGGATTGGGTGAGGGAAACATTGAACTGTGAAGTAGACCCAACAGCCACAGCAATCCCCAGAAAGCTATGGAGCTAGAATGACTCTGAGCTGTCCCAAACAGGACAGATCTCATCACCATTGGATGTGGGCCACCTAGGAAGAGGTTTGACCTTGGACAAGGTGGCTCGGCAGCTGAAGCAATTCTGGAAGGAAGGGGCTTACCAACTGAAGGCTGCCTGTTGACAGTGCTCTCAGCAGGTGGTAAATAAAACTCAAGTTGTCATTTGCAGTCAGTAGGATCGTGTGTCAGTACACACATGCACACAGACAAAATATTCTAGAGGCAGCAAGACTTTACAAGACTACGTGATAAGTATCAACATATAAAAATTGATAGCCTTCCTCAGCGTCAGTAATAACCAAGTAAAAATCACAATAGGAGGATCCAATCTGCAACAGCAATAAAAGCTATAGATGCATACCAAGGAATAAATCTTAAAATATTAAAATGATGTGAAGGATCATTGTGAACGGAGACCGAAATAAATGCAGAAATACCCCATTTTCAAGAAAGAGAAGACTCAATATCATAATGATGTCAATTAGTTGGAAAATTCAATGCAATTACAGAGTCTCAACAGAATATTTTCATCAGACTTCACTAATTGATGGTGACATCCATAGGAAATAGAAAAAGTCTAAGAATAGTCAGTTCCAGTTCTAGAAAAGAAAAACAACATAAGGAGTAGAGCTATAAACTGAACCCAGGTAGTGTTGCCCAAGAACTTACAAATTCAAAAGACTAGCAACAGACTATATTTACTTTGTAAATATAGAAAAAGATTGCTATAAAGAATATAATTTGAATAGCATCTATAAATCAATAAGAAAAATACAAATACACAAGCAGAAACATAGACAAGAGATGTGTGCAAGCAACTTACAGAAGCAAAAACCAGAAGGGGAAAATAGGTGAAAAAATGCTCCACCTCACTACTAATTGGGGTAAAAACAAAAGTCATTTGAAATACAATTTCACACCAGATTGGGGAAAATTGAAATGTCTGACAATACCACATGGTAACAAAAAAGCAGAAAAAAAATATCTTACCATACTGATAGGATAGAAGACAGGTACAGCTACACGGGAGAGCAGTTGTGCAATGTGCAGTAAAGTGAGATGTGCATTCCCTCTTACGCAGATTTTCTCCTCCTCTCCTTGAGCCACGGTTCTCAACTGAAGCTGCTCATTAGACTTGTCTGCAACGCTTTTAAGAAACAGCCTTGGAGGTTTTATCTTAATAGGTCTGGGATAGGACCCTTGAGGACCATTGCCCTAGAGAAACTGTCACACTTGTGTGCAAGGAGACAGGAACATGTTTATAAGAGCAAAAATTTGTTAACTAACCAAATGGCTATTGACAAGGGAATATCTAAATAAGTTGCAACATACATGGGTTTGTGTATATAATCATATGTATATATGTGTCCACACACACACACATGCTCCCATCAGAGGAAAGAGCTGAAGCATGTTTGTTAATGGGAAAAATGGAAATTGCCAAGAGAGATGAAAGTTATAGGAGGGAATGATTTACTGGTGGAACCAAGTCCCTGATGAGGGAGGGTCCAAGAACTGCCTTGGAGGATGGAGCCAAAGCACAGGTGGAAGACTTGGTCTCCAGAAGGCTTAGTTAAGCAAGAGGAGAGGCTTTTTTCTACTTGACGGAAATAAAGGAGTCAAGAATGGAGCTCGGCATTCATCCGTCCATTCCTCTTCCAGAAGCCATTCACGGAGCACCTTCAGGTAAGGTTTGGGAAGTGAGTTTGAAGGGATTTTGCCGGGGGTGGTCTATTTTCTCAGTGAAGTAAGGTAAACTATCTACTGAGGCTGGGGAGGAGAAGGGAGGTAGTTAGCAATTCTATTTCTAGAACTCAAAAGTGTTTTAAATTAATTTTTATATCGAGGTGCCATGGGTGGCTCAGAAGGTTAAGCGACTGACCCTTGGTTTCGGCTCAGGTCATGGTCTCATGGTGGTGGGATTGAGCCCCACTACGGGCTCTGTGCTGACAGTGGGGAGCCTGCTCAGGAGCCTCTCTCTCTCTCTCTCTCTCTCTCTCTCTCTCTGCCCTTCCCCCACTGGCGCTTGCTCTCTCTCTCAAAATAAACAAACTTTAAATAAATAAATAAACAAATAAATAAATAAATTCTTATTGTTTTCGATTTACTTGTTTGTTAATCCAATAAAAGTGCTTTCATTTTTAAAATTAACCTTCTGTTTTTAATTTTTTTCACATACAGAGCCAAGTTTTATTTTGTTTTGTTTTGTTTTGTTTCACTGGAGCAGCTGGCATTTTGTAAACTGTCCATGGGACAATCATTTACAAAAGAATCCGTTTCTGCATGTGGCTCGTAACATCAGACACATATGCATTTTTAAATAACGCTACCCAACTAAACTTCATAGTTCCTAATATAAGGATTTCACAATTAATCTTAGGCAAAAATAAATTTATTTTTGGAATGCTATTTATTGATATTTTCAGTTTTATTGGCATTTAAAAACTGAACCAAAGCAATTGAACACAGTCGGAGGCAGAGTCATGTTGAGAAACTACACTTCCTGATTCAAAACTGAGGCCACACATCTTTTCCCAAGGGCATCTACAAAGGTTTGAGATCTCTGAATAGGCCAGCCAACAGCATATGGATAGAATGTATTAAACAAAAGAACCAATAACATGACTGCAGTTTTGGAATGCTCCAAAAAGAGCAGTTACACTAATTTTGGCATCAGCTACTTAACAAGAAAACAAACTATGAGAAAAGGGAGATCTAAAAATGTTCTTTCACTGGAGACCTATTATCAATTGCACATACAGTTATTGAAGTTGCTCTTACATTGTACACCTGCAGCATTGTGTGAGATAATTATTTTATTCTTTGCTCGTTAGTACAAGCAGACCTCCCAGACAGTAATGTGCATTCTTATTTTTTTAATGGATTTATGGACTCAAAGTATTGAATACCAAATTTTCTGTGGGTTACTGAAAAGGCACAGAGGGATTCTAGAACAGACTGGTTGTCAGAGTCCAGGCGCCTTGTATCCAAGGAAATGGACTTAATTTAATCCAGGTGACTGGCTATTCAACACAATCTTTTCTTAATTAGTGATACCTTGACCTCTTCTTGTGGAGTCTCTTTCATGATCTACATTTCTTGCAGTGAACTAGTCTTATTTTCCCACATGACTTCCCACAGTTTAATTGTCACACAAAGTCTATTTAAAAAAAAAAAAAAAAAAACAAAAACCAAGATCCTGAATTTGAAGAATATCCAAGTGGCTACAAAGAGGCAACTTTTCTCTGCACTGGTTTTGTAAAGATAATTTTTCCCCAAAATGGAAATAGTGAAAAGCAGTTCTTGGATCTTCAAAGAATCTCAGCAGCAACACTAGTAGGAACAAATGTTTAAATATGGAAATGTTGGGCGCCTGGGTGGCTCAGTCAGTTGAGCCTCTGACTTTGGCTCAGGTCATGATCTCATAGTTGGTGGGTTCCAGCCCTGCGTCGGGCTCTGTGCTGACAGCTCGGAGCCTGAACCTGCTTCAGATTCTGTCTCCCTCTCTCTGCCCCTCCCCCACTAGCGCTGTCTCTCTCTCTCTCTCTCTCTCTCTCTCTCTCTCTCTCTCAAAAATAAATACACATTAAAACAAATAAGTAAATAGGGAAATTCTTTCTATTTCAAGTGTGGGGGGTGGAATTCTAAGATAGCCCCCAAGATTCCTGACTGCTAGTATTTACACATTATCCCAGTTATTCAAACAATAGTCTAGGTACGGCTGTGAAGAAATTTTATAGATATAATTCAGGTCCCTAGGAGCTGACTTTAAATTGGGGTTATGCTGAGCCTGATCTTACCAGGTGAATCCTTAAAAGAAATCAGAGAGAGTCTCCTGTTGGTCTTGAAGAAACAAACTGCCATGACATGGAGAGGGTCACATAGCAGGGGTCTGTGGGGGGCTCTAGCTGCTGAATGCTTCAGTTCCAGAGGCACAAGGAACTGAACTCTGCCAATAACCAGCGAATTTGGAAAAGGACCCCGAGCCTCAGATAAGATCAGAGCCCTGGCCGACACCTTGATTTCAGCCTGGGAAGACTCCAAGCAAGGACCTAGCTAAGCCATTCCCAGCCTCTTGACCTGCCAACATTGTGAGATTAACAATTTTGTTTTGTTTTAAGCCACTGAGTTTGTATGAATTTGTTATGTAGCAACAGAAAACTAATATGCTAAATAAAGAAGTGTCAGTCTAGCTTCTTGACTTAAAGATAGAATATTCACTCTTTACTGGCCTTCTAGTTTCCAGAGCACATGGATCCCGTCGCCGTATGAAATATGCTTCTTAGTGTAACTTCCAATTGTCATCTTCATGGTCCTGTCCAATGCCTGAGTGAGAGAAACAATAGAGATGATCATCTAAGCCAGAATTCTCAACTCTCTTCTCCCATCATGCAAACAATGGATGCAACTCACCGTACAGATACTCTCCCGTGACTGTATTCAGTTCAATTCCCACTCACGACTATAACTACACCTCTTCCTCTGCTTAAAGAAGCAAATGATTGAAAACAACATCATAATAGTGATAATCATGAATTCATTCTGATTTAATTTTTTGTTTTCATTGTTTGTGACAGACCTCTCAACTAGTGTTTCTTCATCAGAACTGAAAGCTCCTTTTTTTAACATTCAGTGAAGAATGAGAATTTATGGTGAAAGGATTGTAGTATAGAAGTGGCTTCCTATGTTTTCTACCCAAAAATATCCTTATTAATAGAGTCAGGGAGATCTGTGATTACCAAATTCTTTTCCACCTATCAACACCTTCTTTAACTTTTTTAACTTTCTAGCCATTTCTTGTCTTATCAAAACCCAAGATGAGGCAACTACAGTCTGCAAGCTCCTTTAGGCTTCTCTTATTTGTTACTGGAACATACACAGCATTTGATAAATATGGTTCTGAATGAATGAGTGACTGGTGGCTAGTGGAAAGTGCTTTTTCCCCAGGAGCATCTGTTCTGACATTTTTGTTTGATTATTTTACAGTTTTTATTAATATTTAAATAAATATATACATATATTACACTATGTACACTCTTTTGTTTACAGATTCATGTGCAAGAGCAGAAAAGAAAAAATATATAGTCACTAAAATGCAGTAGAGGAGTGGCTTCTGAAACCCAAAGAAGGCATAAGAGTATTGTGTTTTGAAATTAAAGGCACTCTTTAATATCAGGGAGTGAAGTTGTAATGCCATTAAAAGCTTGGATTGTATACAGGTATTAGGTAATTGAACTGAGTTAAATTAATGTTTAGCCTTTGGCATGTTTCATTAACTATTTAATAAGATTCTTCTAAAAAGCAAACCATTCCAGGAGAACAATATAAAACAGAATAATATTTCCATTCATCACATCCAAAGTAGCAGTTCTCTCCTTCTACTCATTTTTGTGTTCCATTTCTGTTTTTTGTGAAACCAAAGGGAAAAGATGAAGAAAGAAGTTTGGGGCAAACATCAAATTTATTTTTATTGCAGAAATTTGAGAAAATACCCTTCTCAATGACAAATATTTTGGATCCTTGGTGGAGTACTTAAGAAAAAAACAACCCCTTTTTTGAGGTATAATTCACCTACACAAAGCTGTACACATTTGAAGTACACAGTTTGATGAGTTTGGAGATAAATATGCACTCATGAAACACCATCAACATAAACATATCCATCACCTTCAAAGTCTCTTATGTATGTGTGTATCCCCTGTGTGTATGTATGTAACAGAACACTTATCAGAAGATTTGCTTTCTTAGAAAAAACTAAGTGTGCAGGATTGCTAACTGCAGGCACTGTGCTATAGGGTACATCTCTAGGGCTTGTGCATCTCCCATTACTGAAATGTTGAACCCTTTGATCAATACCTCCTTGCTTCCCTCTCCCCCTCACACCACCCTGGACCTAGTAATAACCATTCTACTCTCTGCTTCTATAAGGTTATTTTAGATTCCTCATGTAAGTAGGATCATGTAGTGTTTGTTCTTCTGCATCTTGCTTATTTTACCATAATGTCCTCCAGGTTTATCCATGTTGACACAAATGGCAGAATTTCCTTCTTTTTAAAGGCTGAATAATATTCCATGTCTGTAAATACCATATTTTTAAATCCATTCTTCCATACATGGACATTTAGGTTTCTTCCATATCTTGGTTATTGTGGATAATGCTGTAATGAACATGGGAATGTAAATATCTCTTTAAGATCTGGATTTCAATTCCTTTGGATAAGCATCCAGAAGTGGGATTGCTGAATGAAATGGTAGTTCTATTTTTACTTTTTTGAGGAGCTTCCATACTGTTTTCTATAGTGGTTGCCCTGATGTACATTACCGCTAACACATATGAGGGTTCCCTTTTCTCCACATCCTCATCAACCCCTAATGGATGTAAAGGACCTGTGTCTATTCAGGTCCTTTGCCCATTTTTAAATTGGGTTATCTATTTATTTATGTCGCTATTTCATAATAGGAGTTTCCTATATATTTTGGATATGAATTCTTTATCAGATATATGATTTGTAAACACTTTCTCCCATTCTGCAGGTTATCTTTGCACTTTGTCAATTGTTTCCTTTGCTGTGCAGAAGCATTTTAATTTAATGTAATTCCATTTGTCTATTTTTTACTTTTGTTGCTTGTGCCTCTGGTGTCATATCCAAATCTTGTCAAGGCCATTATCAAGATTTTCCCCTATGTTTTCTTCTAGGAGTTTTATAGTTAACTCTTACATTTGAGTCTTTAACTCATTTTGAATTAGTTTTTGTGCATGCTGTAAGATAAGGGTCCAGTTTCATTCTTTTGTATGTGAATATCTAGTTTTCCCAATACCTATTGTAGAAGAAACTATTCTTTCCGTATTGTATATTCACAGCACCTTTGTCAAAGATCAGTTGACCATACATGAGTGAATTAGTTCCTGGACTCTCTATTCTGTTCCGTTAACCTATGTGTCTGTCTCTATGTCAGCACCATGCTATTGCTAACTGTAGTTTGGTAATATAGTTTGAAATCTGGAAGTTTGATGCTTTCAGCCTTGTTTTTCTTGCTCAAAATTGCTTTGGCTATTCAAGGTCTTTTGTGGTTCCACATGAATTTTGGATTGTCTTTTTCTATTTCTGTAAAACATACTACTGAGATTTTGATAGGGATTGCACTAAATCTGTAGATCACTTTGGGTAGTATGAACATTTTAAACATATTAATTATTTTGACCCATGAGGACAGGATATCTTTCCATTTATCTGTATCTTTTAAAATTTCTTTCATCAGTGCTTTGCAGTTTTTTTTTAATGTTTATTTATTTTTTTGAGGGAGATAGAGAGCAAGCTGGGGAGGGGCAGAGAGAAAGAAATCCCAAGCAGGCTCTGTACTGTTCGTGCAGAGTCTGATGCAAGACTCGAACTAATGAACTGTGAGATCATGACGTGAGCTGAAACCAAGAATTGGATGCTTAACCAACTGAGCTACTGAGGCGCCCCCATAGTTTTCATCTATCAAGTTCAACTATACAGTTTTTACCTTGTGATAAACAACAAGGTCTCCCACCTCCCTAGCTAAATGTATTCCTAAAAATTGTTCAGGGAAGAGAGCTGGTAATAATATTTTCATGGTTTTCTTGTGGAACTAGAGTTGTAAATGGAAGGCGTAAGGATAACTGAGTGATTTTAGGGCTCAGAACTACAACCAGGGGATCAGTCTAAGTGTGGTTTTGTCCTGATGGACCCTAGACAGCAACAGGGCATGAGATGCCTAGGAAAGGTCATCTGGATGAGACTCAGGAAGTAGCAGAGTATTCTTACCACACACATCTGCCTAGCATTTAAGGTCTGATAAAGGGCTGGAAAGAAACAGTCCACAGGTTGGGTTAGAAAGCATGAAACCTTGCTGGAAGGAACACAGATTTAGTGCCTTTGAAAATTTGTTGGAGGGAACACAGCCCACAACCTATCTGCTAGTTTTGTTTCTCCAATGAACAATGGGGTTTCTACTTACCAAGTCGTGGTGTTTGGAGCTGAGAGAAACCTGAAGAAAGTCATTTTTTTAAGGCAAGGATCAGGGTTCCACAAGACTCAGTTCACTGTACAGATGCCACTTGAGCTAAGCTCTGGGCCCAAGTGGATTTTTCAGGAGACTTGGGAGCCCCGCCCCTCCAGGGTTTCAAAAAAAAGGAGGCATGGCCTTTCACAGTAGTAGGGGCTGAGCTGAGACAGAGCACACCTAAGTTTTTAGGGACTGGATGTGTGTAGATTGCAGGGATGTGGCATTGGTGGAGTGCAGAGTCATGGCTGAAGCGAAGAGAAGGGCTGAAGGAGTGTGGCAGTTATGAGGGAGCAGGAGCATGGCTAGATGAGAGGAGCAAGACCAAAAGGAAGGAATGGAGTATGGTCATGGTGGAAAGGGAGTGACCATGGACAACACAGGAGCTAACCAGGAAAGTGGTCTTAGAGGGAAAAGAATGGTGGGTGAAGGAGGGGACATGGTTACGAAAGAGAGCATTTGCCAAAGCCCAGTAGGTAGGGGTATGGCTTTATGATGTAATGGGTTGGAGAAGGCATGTTTATGATCGAGCATGAGGAATGAAGCCCAAGGAGCATGGATGTGTCCACAGCTGAGTTCAAGAGACCCAGTCTGGCCACAATAAAAGGACAGTAGGAGGTAGGAAGCATCTCTGAAAGAATGAAAAAACCTTGCCTGGGAGACTGTGATAGGACCAAGGCAGAGTATGGAGAATTGGTCTGGAAAAGAGAAGCATAATGGATGGGGGAAAGGGGTGTATCCCACTAGGAAAAGCGTAGTCCTGTGGAGCCAAGGGGTATGACCTCAGAAGGTTGGACATAGCCATGAAGAAGCACCAGGGTAAATGGCTGGGCAGTGCCAAAGCTCAGAGAGGAGTGGGATAGGGGCCATGAGAGAGCATGGCCCAGTTTAGTGCAGGGGTATAGCTATAATGGAGGGTATATGGTTCCCACAGGAGGGACCAGAAAAATCCCAGAAGGCCATTTATCCATATCTACAATTCCTTCTCTTCCCAAAGCCTGTGCTTCTTCCATAATTCTTCTTACCCACAGTTCTCTATTGTCTTCCACAATTCTCTCCCCAAACAAAATTCTCTGTGCTCTCCCCCAAGTCCATGTCTTTCCTACAATTCTCAGTGGCTGTGCCAGAGGGCTAGGTCTGGCCATGGAAAACTACTGTATGTAGTCCCAGCAGAAGGAGTTGTGGGGCTGGAAAGTAGGTGGTGTGGCTTAGGAGAGAGGTACATGACTCACAGACTGTGAGGGTATGTGTGTGAAGGGGTGTGGAAAAGAGCGCAGAAGACCAGCAGGTAAATTTTGTAATCTCACCCACAATATCTTCTTTTCTGTAATTCCTTCCCCCACAGTTCTCCGTGATCTCCCACAATCCTCCATGTTCTCCCACATTTCTCTTTTCTCTCCAAAAATGCTCCATTCTCTCCCTAAATTCCCTACTTCTCCCAGGATTGTCTATTCTCTCTTACAGTTCTCAGTGGCATCTCAGTAGGAGGTGTGGCTTTGATGCTGCACCACTGGCCCTAAATGGAACATGTGGCTATCAAAACACCTGGTGGAGTGGCCCTAGCTGGGGAGGTAGGTTTTCAGAAATTTTGGTCCTGATGGTCATGAAGGACCCAAGATGGCATGGCAATGCAGGAGAAGTAGGTCAAAATACCCAAAGCTGAAAACTTCTAATTTAGGATTCATCTCTTCCTAGCTCTCTTCCTTAAAGTATATATTTTGTATTTGATCTTAAAAGTGTACACAGCTAAAGTAAGAGGGTCCCTTCCATATTTAATGTAATTGGGTCCACAGTTGACAGAGAAGTTGAGGTGGTTCTTTAAATCAGCTATCTGGGGTCAGCTCCTGCATTTTTGGGGACTACTGCTGTTGAAGACAATTTTTCTTTCTCTCAACAAGCACTTATTGAATGATTCTCTGTGACAAACACTGGACTAAGTGCTAGGGACAAAGTACTGAATAAGACACACTCTCTAACTCAAGAAAGTATGACATGGTTTATGGTATAAGTTTTCCAAGAGGCACATCCAGAGTGCCATGGGTGGCCTCGTTCAGCCTGGGCATCTCAGCAATGTTTGAGCTGTATTAAAGAAGCAGTATCGGGGCGCCTGGGTGGCTCAGTCGGTTGAGCGTCCGACTTCGGCTCAGGTCATGATCTCGCCGTCTGTGAGTTCGAGCCCCACGTCGGGCTCTGTGCTGACCACTCAGAGCCTGGAGACTGTTTCAGGTTCTGTGTCTCCCTCTCTCTCTGACCCTCCCCCGTTCATGCTCTCTCTCACTCTGTCTCAAAAATAAATAAACGTTAAAAAAATTAAAAAAAAAAGAAGCATTATCAAGTGAGGAAACTTGAGTGGGGTGTGGGAAGTGAGAATGGACAAAGGGAATTGGAAACACAGAGCACAGAGGAATAAAGATGATGTCTGCTCAGGCACTGGCAAATGAGTCAGTATGGCTGGAGAATAGGAGAAGCCTACTGGCAAATGGTAGGAAATGAGACTCAAGGCATGGATAGAAGACTGTGATCTTTGAGATAATGAGGAGCCATTAAAGATTGTTTACTCAGGAGCTGACGCAATCATATTTGAATTTTAGAAAAGTCAGTCCTACAGAAGTGTAGAAGCAAGGAAGGAAGGGGTAAGATTGGATTGAGAGAAACTGGTTATAGGTGGGCCCCACAGTGTATCTAGACAACGACAGGTCTTAAACTGAGGCAGTAATGTATGTTATGAAGAAAAGAGATATTTAAGAGATTTAGAGTATCCTTCATTGTCCCCTATGTCACATTTTAGAAAAAAGTTTGTCTGCTTTGAGTCGGAATTGGCATGGATTTTAGAATCAGACAGTTCTTAGTTTAAATTTCATCTCACCACATATTATCCAAGTAGGGAAATATCTCAAGTCTTCAATTTCCTTATGCATAAGATTGGAAGAGTAATATCCAGCTCACAAAGCTGTAAACATTAGTAACAAGTATAAAATGCTTAGCATGTAACTGGAACTTTGTGGTTGACCTGTCTTACTCACATATTTTAATTTTTTTTTTTTTTGGTTTAGATTTCAGGAAATTCAGAGTTAAATGTACAGGCATACCTCAGAGATATTGCAGGTTTTGTTCCAGACCACTACAATAAAGCAAATATTGCAATAAAGCAAGTCAAATGAATTTTTTGGTTTCCCAGTGCATATAAAAGTTATATTTACACAATACCGTAGTCTGTTAAGTGTGCAATAGCATTATGTCATGAAAAAATGTATATACCTTAATTTAAAAAATACTTTATTGCTGGGGTGCCTGAGTGGCTCAGTCAGCTGAGCATCCAACTCTCAATTTTGGCTCAGGTTGTGATCCCAGGGTCATGGGATTGAGCCACCTGCATCAGACTCTGTGCTGAGTGTGGAGTCTGCTTAAGATTTTCTCTCTCTCTCTCTCTCCCTCTCCCCCATTCACAGTCTCTCTCTAAAATGATTTTTTTAAATATGAAATTTATTGTCAAATTGGTTTCCATACAACACCCAGTGCTCATCCCAAAAGGTGCCCTCCTCAATACCCATCACCCACCCCCCTCTCCCTCCCTCCCCCCATCAACCCTCAGTTTCTAAAATGATTTTAAAAAATACTCTATTGCTAAAAAATGCCAACCATCATCTGAGTTTTCAACATGTCATAACTTTCCTGCCCCAAAGTTGATGGCTGCAGACTGACCAGAGTGGTGGTTGCTGAGGTTGGGGTCGCTGTGGCAATTTCTTTAAATGAGACAACACTGAAGTTGCCAGATTGATAGACTTTTCCTTTCATGAGCTATATCTCTGTAGCACGTGATCCTGTGTGACAGCATTTTATCCACAGTAGTACTTTTTTCAAAATTGGGGTCAATTCTCCCTGCCACTGTTTAATATTCTAAATTCTTTGTGGTCATTTCAACAATTTTCACAGCATCTTCACCAGGAGTAAGTTGCTCATCCACAATAAGGGAATCCTTATCTGTTAAAGTTTATCATCAGATTGCAACAATTCAAATACAATAATAATGAAAACGTTTGAAATACCATGAGAATTACCAAAATGTGACACAGAGACATGAAGTGAGCCAATGTTGTCAGAAAAAAATGGTGCTGATAGGCTTGCTTCACATAGGGTTGCCACGAACCTTCAATTTGTAAAAAAAATGCAATTATCTGCACGGCGCAATAAAACAAAGTATACCTGTAATGCTAATCAACAGAATTCATATTAGGCCTCATGACCAGGATATATGCTTTCTCTTTTAATACTTTTATTATATTAACTTTATTGAATAGCCAATCCTTTGTTGTAAACAATCTCATGTTCTATTTGGAAAGAAAGGTGAATAAGAAATAGGGGGATAGATAGATAAATGGATGAATAGCCAATCTGTGGATGTCATTCAGTATAACCTTGATTATAGACCAACCCCAAATTTAGTGGTTTTAAAACAGCAACTCTTTTTTTAGCTCATAACTCAGTGGGTCATCAATTTGTGCCGGAATAGCTTCTACTAGGACAGCTCATCTCTGTCCATTTGGTATTAGCTGGAGCCGATCATCATTTGTGGCCGGGTAGAAGCCAATGTCCTCACTCATATTTCTAGTTGACTGTTGGCTGTTGGCAGGGACAAAGAAAGTAACTGGGCTAGCCTAGCATCTTGCATATGGTGGTTGCAGTAGGGTTCCCAAGAGTAGCATATGAGAACTACTCCCGCTGAAAGCCCTTTTTAGATCCTTTCGTCATGTTTGCTGCTGTGGCACTGGCCAAAGCAAGAAATATGGCCAATTCCAAACTCAAGGAGTAAAGAAAACCTTTCTTTGATGGGAGGAGACACCAAGTCCTACTGTAAGTAGATGGGAACAATTTGTGGCCATTCTCTGTAATCTACCACCATCTGGGCTAGCTTCAACTCTTTCACATGGTGGTTGTTGAAGAGTTTCTTAGGCTAAATTTCCCTGGCTATTATTCAGTTACTTTTGCCACTTGTATCTCTGCCACGTGAACATATCCAACTTTTTGTAAAGTCCTGAGGTTCCTTCCTGGAGTCCCCAAAGGGTATCTCATTGTTCTCAGTTGCCTCCTACCCAAGGATATTTTCCCCTTTGCACCAGCACTTTGTCTCATTGGGCGTCCCGGATTTACCAGACGCTGTTCTCTCAAGTGCATCTCATCTTGCTAATAGCAGGTCCTCTACCACTGATGCAGCAATCTTTCAGGCATAAAGCTTCCCAGTGTCTGTGGCACTGCTGGAGGTACTATACTTCCCTTTCCACAATGCCACTCTTGGCTAGTGGGATACTAGTACTCCTTGTGCCTCAGCGTCTCATAGTGTTTTGGAAACACATTTATGGAGTTTCCATGTAGCCTACCTCTCACACCAATCACAGATCCATTGGCTGTAGATGAGGAGCTATAAGGAACACTGAATCAGAAGATGCATCCAAGTTTATGACCAATTGATCTTCAGGTCACCCCAACTAAGTCTTGTCCACTTGACTCCTTGCCTTACTGTGAAGTTTTGTTTGTTGCCTATAGATTCCTTGAGATAATGTTATCAATTCACCAAACACAGTCAGACATGTCTCACACTGTCTCCTCAACTTGTAGATGAGGAAACTGAGGCTTAGCAAGAAATTCAGAAAATCGCCCTGGGTGTCGTAGCAGGTCCAATGCACAGCTGAGATTTGATCCCAGACACTACGACTCCAAAGTTCATTCAGTTAATGGCCTCACGATATTCTGTTCCCTAAATGTAAATCATTTCATGAGGTAAACATTTCAGAATTTTTGCTTTAAAATTTATGTCCAGGGGTGCCTGGGTGGCTCAGTCGGTTAAGCGGCTGACTTCGGCTCAGGTCATGATCTCGCGGTCCGTGAGTTCGAGCCCCGCATCGGGCTCTGTGCTGACAGCTCAGAGCCTGGAGCCTGTTTCAGATTTTGTATCTCCCTCTCTCTGACCCTCCCCTGTTCATGCTCTGTCTCTCCCTGTCTCAAAAAAAAAAAAAAAAAAAAAAAAAAAGTTAAAAAAAATTTATGTCTGAATATAATGCAGACAAGCTATTATTTCTTTCTGCTAAAAGAGGATACAACTGAAACCCACCTGAGTAGACACAGGCAAGTTTAAAAGGAGAAATTCAAATATAGCTATTGTAACAAAATAGTACCTGTCTGGCTTTGTCTCTGTACTTTGTAATATAGTAGAGTATAGCAATTTTGAATATGCTGCTCTGCCTAGCCATGGATGAGACAGCCTTGCCAGAAAAGAGAAGGAAGAAAAGGAACTACTCAGGACATGCCTCCAATTTTAAAAAAATATCTATTTATTTTTGAGAGAGCAAAAGCAGGGGAGGGGCGGCGGGGGCACAGAAGATCCAAAGTGGGCTCTGTGCTTACAGGCTGACAGCAGCAAGCCTGGTGCAGGGCTTGAACTCATGAACCGTGAGATCATGACCTGAGCCACAGTTGGACGCTCAAATGACTGAGCCACCCAGGTGTCCCCACACCTCCAAATTTTAAAGGCCTTATGTGGTGTGATTAAAAGAGCATGGGACATGGATTCAGATTCTCATGGGTCCAAAACCAGATTTGCTCATTACTAGCTGTGATGTTAAGCAAAGCACTTAAACCTCGTTTTTTTTTTTAACTGAAAAATGGGGTTACATCGCCTTCTGTATAGGGTTGTGAATATTAAGTAAGTTAAAGTATAGAAAACATTTTAGCCCAGTATCTGGTCCAGGATATGTTCTACTCAAAACCCACAACTATTATAATACTTAAACTTTTTGAAACAAGGTGGAAGAAAATAAGTAATTATTATAATACCAAATAAAACTAAAGAGTTTCCAGCCAACAAACACAGCTTTCTTTCTCCTTTAGTGCTCATATAATCAATGTGTTCTTAGCCTGTTTCCAATTTCTTTTCCATATTTTTTTTCTGTCTTTGCTCCATTCATCCATGGGTTAGTTCTTATTTACCCTAAGATCAGTAGAATTATTCTTTTACTTTCCCTTTTCTTTTTCTTTTTTCTCTCTTTTTCTTTCTCCCCTTTTTTTCTGAGTACTATCCCATAAAGTCCTTCTCTTGATGGTGACATTTACACTGGCTCTTGAAGAATTTCAATGGGTAGAGAGCACAACAAATCTGATCATCTATGATATTTGCAGAGACTAGTGATCAGTTTCGTGTGTCTGGAACACAGGATATTACTGGAGAAATTTTTTGTAAAGGTAATTAGAGGGAAAGTGATAAAGGACTATGAATCCCAAAGTAAGAAATGCAGATTTAATGTAGTCAGTGAAGGCTTTTGAAGGTCTCTGAAGAGGCAGATGACATGACAGATGTGCATATTAGGAAGGTAACTTTGGCACCTGTGTAAAAGTTAGATAAAAGTGAATAATGGATTCTAGTGAAGAGAGGCTGGAAGTAGGGAGATCATACAAGATCATTTGGGGTCGTGGCAGTGGTCCTGACAAGCTATGAAGATGACCCCAGGCAAGGCAGAAACAGTGGGAATGGAGAAGGCACCTTGGATCCAAGGGGCACTTGCCAGATTGAATTCACATTCGTCAAATACTTACAAGTATCCACTCCATTGCAGTAAATGTTCTAGGTACCAAAGTGAACACAGTTGCCAAAGGTCCTGCCCCTTGGGGGCATGGTAATGAACAGTGCTGAAGGGTAAGATAGCTGGGAAGGGGGACTGTGCACTGTGCGAGGGCACCCAGAGTGGGGATCTCTAACACAGTGACACAAAGAGTCCATAAAGGAGCAGGCTTATAGACTCCCAGCAGGGAGGTGCTTCCAGAAGAGCAGCCGGCAGGTGCCAAGCCAGGAACTTCAGGGTGAACTCTTGGATCAGCAAAATGGTCAGACTCTGGGACAGAAAATAGGATGGTGAGAGCACTAGGACATAAGTAAGGAGGGATGTCTAGAGGCTAGTTCTTGGAGGTCAGTTAAAGTCTGTTTTGGTTTTTACTCTTGGTGTGATAGAAGTCATTTTTATGTCTTATAATTTCATTTATTATGTGAATTAGTTTAGCCATACTTAGGTATGTAGCTTGAGCCTTTCTGAACCTTAATTTTCTCATCATTAAAATGGGTATAAAACTAGGGGTGCCTGGGTGGCTCAGTCAGTTAAGCATCCCACTTTGGTTCAGGTATGTGAGTTCGAGCCCCGCATCAGGCTCTGTGCTGACAGCTCAGAGCCTGGAGCCTGCTTCAGATTCTGTGTCTTCCCCTCTCTGTCCTCCTCTGCTGCTCTGTCTGTCTGTCTCTCTTTCTCTCTCAAAAATAAACAAACATTAAAGAGTCTATTTCTAAAAAAAAAAACAAACAAAAACATGGGTATAAAACTATAAACCTTGTATGGTTTCTGTGAGCATTAAGTGACTGTTGAGAGGCACCTGAGTGTTGCCTGGATGTGTGGCTTGAACGGGTGGGAGAGTGACAGTTTCTCCATTTCTGGCGGACACAACTAGATTATGGTGATAGTTTCCGGGAGGAGACATAGGAAGGAGCTAGCTCAGTGAACAGGAGAAGGAAATAATGAGACCGTTTTGTATGCCAAGGTGCTGTGTGACATCCAGGTGGTTCTGTGGGTGCGGATTCAGGAAAGAGGTATTGCCTAGCGCTGTGGATTTCAGAAAACAAAGGCAGAGAAATAGAACATTTTTTACATAACCTCTTTCTAACTGTTTGCCTTATGCTCAGAGGCCATAAAACAGATGTCCCCGTGGCGACCTGGTAGCAGACAAGGCTTGATGGACTTTGCCCTCTTTTCTATAGCAACTTCCAAGTCCCCCCACCATGAGGTTCTTTTCTAGTTTGTTTGTTTCTAGTTTCCCAGTTCTCTGCATCTTCCTCCCCTTTCAAGTGTATGGTAAGGAACTATATATACTTTCTCCATTCTTCCACTTGCGACACTACTGTCCCTCATTTTGATGGACTTGCCTTATGTTTAATTGATTCCTGGTCTCACAAGTCACTGTCATTCAAATACACATCCAGATGTATTTAAACATTGCGGCAGGACAACACCGGCCAAAGAGACAAGGGAGTGGTGTCCGGGAGAGAGTCCTTTATCTTTATCTTTATCTTTATCTTTATCTTTATCTTTATCTTTATCTTTATCTTTATCTTTCTCAGGCAGCGCCCTTAGAAGGGCTCTTGGGGAGGATCCACAGAGCAGAGTCGGGAGCTGGGAGGGCTGAGTCCTGCACTCCCTCCTCCAAGAGCAGATGCACACCCACTGTGTGATCGACATCCCCTGTACTCTTGCAGTTTAAGTCCTCTACCTAGAAAGCCTTAGTTTGCCCAACAGGCATTTTTTTGATTGAGCCATAATAAATATCCATCCCACCTTTCTTATTTAAGTAGACCACGTGATTTTCCCTAAACCTCCATCTCTTGAAGTGACATGTCATGTCATGATTTTCTAACCAAAGTCTATCTGTTTCTCTTACCTGCCTTCTGTCCTTGTCTAACCCTCACCCCCAGCCAGAACTCCACTCCTTATACGAGGAGGCTGGTCGTTTTCATTTTTCTCCCTTTGCCTTTAAAAAGGTGGATGAAGCTGTGGACAGGTAGGCAATGCTTCCAGGGGAATTGAACACTGGTGTCAGCCAATCCAGGAGTCTGCTCCTTTGCTGGGATTTCTGCTCCTGAATCATTTGCTTTCTCTTGTCTATGTGCCTTTGTTACAAGATTGAATACTGAAACACTTTCCTCCCCCAACCTGCCTCAATCACTCTTTTCTTTGTTGGGCTATCTCTTCCTTGCTCTCAGGTTTTGTAACCTCAAAGGAAGCTTTTGCTGGTAAGTTCAACATCCACTTCCTCCCAAGGCTGGGATAGGTGCTTCTGCCCGTGTGTGAAGAACACTGTGTGTGTGTGTGTGTGTGTGTGTACACACATATCCTCCCCAGTTGCCCAATATTATATTGTCATTGTCCTTGGGCTTGTCTGATTTCCCAGGCTCCTCAGCACTGACCCACTGTTGAACCTGAGTGGATGCTGAATAAACTCTTATGGAATGAATATGTACATTTCTTGATCCTTTCATCCTAATATTAAATAAAATGTTGTATGTTAAATATTCCACGCACACAAGACTTTTTTTTTTTTTTTTTTTTTTTTTGAGAGAGAGAGAGGGCACACACTCGAGCATGCATGAGCAGGGGAGGGACAGAGGGAGAAGAAGAGATTATCTTAAGCAGGCTTCATGCCCAGTGTGGAGCCCAACGCAAGGCTCTTGATCTCCCAATCTGGAGATCATGAACTGAGCTGAAATCAAGAGTCAGATACTTAACAGACTGAGCCAACCAGATGCCCTGAGAATTTTCTTTGTTCTTAGCTTTACCTTCTGAATGTCATTCTCCTTCCCCAAAATCATTTCTTATAAGAATTTTCTATTATATGAAATTTCCCTCTCAATGACACCATAATTTGTCTATCTTTTTACATGTCAACATGAGCATCACTTTTTTCTCTTTTGTTCTTGCATACTTTGAAGTGTTTTGAGGTGTGCCTTCATCCTCTTGCCACGAGGAAACCAGTGTCCTTAAGCAGTATAGCAAGTTGTCTCAAAATCATTATGCTTTTTTCAAACCGCATATCCTCCTCAAGAAACCTGAAAGTCTCCAGGACTCCCCCACCATTCACTCCACCCGAGTCATATGTTAGAGCCAGTCACCAATTTCAGATCGAATTTTGTTATATCTATGAAGTGTGCTGGTACTAGAAAAATAAAAAAGTTGACAGCTACTCAGGAATGTATAAATGTCTCCAAACTGGACTTTTATTTTGTGAGTGATTATGAAACTCAAATCACAAGTTCAATTTGCAAAGAGGGAAAACTTTCTTTGTTTAATCTAATACTTCTCACCAGGGATGGTGGGAAATCAACTGTAATCTCTCTCATCCTCTTTTTTCCAGAATTTGAAGTAGAAGGGCTCTGGGTCCTCTGACATTATCCCTACATTTATTCATTCAAAAAATATTTATTCAGCACTTACTGTGTGGCAGGCAGTGTCTCGGGCTCTGGGATATAACAGTGAACGCAACAGTTTCTGTGTTCATAGAAACAAATACATGCACATGCATACATACATAAGTTAATATTGTTAAAAAAAACAAAATTCAACTGAGGAAACCTAAAGAATTAATTGGCTTCGTTCAGTGACTCATGGATCGGGCAGCATCTCATCCAGCAAAGAGAAGAGAGCTCGGAGGGTTGTAAAAAATAGAAGGTTTTGAAAGGCAGAAAGAGGGTAGGTCAAGGAAGTCATAAATAAAAGGATTATTTCAGGCAAAGTACCTTCCTTTGGGAGACCGATGGGGGTCTATCACACACATTCCTTCACTAGTGCTGATCAAGTCATTCCAAGTTGACTGCTTAAAGGTTACATTCCTAGGAGTGGCTGAAAGTGCAGTTTAGTCTTGCTTTGCTGGCTTTCATAGGGGCAAGGAACTCCATTTGGGGCTTGTTGTTCTGTTTTTAAACAATGTGTGTATATATATGTGTGTATCTATCTATCTATCTATCTATCTATCTATCTATCTATCTAGATATGTGTGTATAGATATAGAAATAGATGTAGATAGATATAGAGATAGAGAGATAGAGATAGAGAGATAGATACTGTTAGATGGTGATAAATGCAAGGAAGAAAATAGCTCAGGGTATATGGGTCCAGGAAATCCCAGGTGGGGGCTATGGTCCCACATAGGTTGTCAATTCTATCCCTAGAGAAGAAATTCTGATGTGGGTCTGTCTGATCCCAAGACATTGAGTGGAACATGTTTTTTAAGGGATAAGTATCGCGGCCCACATCCATAGAGCTACCTTCTCTCTGTTTCTTCCAGCCAAGGGCCAGGGCTGCTCACTTACAGGAAGATACAGGATCTTCTGATCTCGCTCTGGTTCTGGGGCTCCCTCCTTTGATGTCTTCTCTTCCTCCAGTTTGGTAGCCAATCTAAGACGTCTTCTCATTCCCAGCTTAAGCCAACTTGGTCCTGGACACTAGGTAAACATACTGCTTGTAAATTCAGCTTTCTTTTTGTCATACTGTTTTTTGTTTGTTTGTTTGTTTGTTTGTTTGTTTTCTGATTTCATTTTTCCCTGTTGCTAGCTGAAAGATAATGACTCTAGTGTCTCCTTCCATTATAGCGGTAGAGCTGAGCTGAGTTTTGGCTTTGGAATGGGGGACAGAGAAGAAAATGAAATAGCTTCTGAGAACTGCTGTAAACCAAATCTTTTACTTTTTTAAAAATTTTATTGAGATATAATTCACATAAGAAAGCTCACCGTTTTAAAGTGTGCAGTTCAGTGGCTTTGACTATATTTACTATGTTGTGCTACCATTGTCACTAAGTCCAGAACATTCCCATCACCCCAAGAAGAAACCTCTTATTCACTGAAAGTTGCTTCACAATTTCCCAACCCTCCACCCTTGGAAATCCCTAATCTAATTTATATTTCTGTGGGTTTGTCTGTTCTGGACATTTCATATGCACAGAAGTATACATATGTGGCTATTTGTGTCTGGCTTCTTTTAGTTAGCATCATGTTTATGTCTTATTAGTTTAGGGCAAAGGAGTCCTCTCTGCTTCACCCCGTCCAGCTCATTGGAGGTTGGTGTTGGACTTCAGAACCCAAGACTCAGCGTGTCAGGGTGCAGTACTCTAGTTTCTGTGGGGTTTTTGCCTTTACTCTATCAATATCAGGGAACCTGCAGTGAAGGCTGACTGGGCCTTTGGGTATTTGGGTATTTGAGGGCATCTTGGTCATAACAAGAGATACCTCATCCTGACAGAAATGAAATGCTTCATGCCTCCTGTGGAAATCACTTATCAGACAAGCATAAGTACATATCTTTTGAACATTTTCTTGTTATGTATTTTATGTGTCCTATTCTAATAGGATTTTCTCATCTTCCTAAATCTTGGCCAAGGTACTCAGGGTTAAAAATAAATTAGCATAATTACATATTTGGAAAGTGCAGTCTTTACTACCTTACATTTTATACAACCTTGATTTTTCCTTGCAGCTTTTCAACAATCCTGGACCACTTATGTATGTAGTGTTCCTGGTGTATATGTGTGCAGGTGTGTCCTCGTTTGCATCTACGCAGTGTACATTATTGATTTCAGACACGTCTGGGCATATGTGACACACTGGTGGGAAAATCCACGCCACAGAAATGTCTCCTTACATGGAAGCATGAGGTACATCATGAGACCAATGTTAGCCATGGATTCAGTCTACGAAGGATGCCTCTGGTGGACAAAAGCCGGCATGTTCCTGCTTCCTGGTAACGGTCAATCTGGTCCATGACACGGGAGTCATGCCAGAAGCTCTGGCAGCTCTGAGGGCACCGGAGAGCCATCTGTGCCCTCCAGGTAGGCCCGGGTGCCTGTGAGAGAATGAACCCAATTCAAGCAACTCTGCGTGTAGCATAGAGGACCCAACCGCTAACATCACCAGAGCAGGAAAGAAGAAAATAGCGGATATCACACAGTAGATGAGAAGAATTACTTCCTAGTGAGCCCACATGAGATACCCTTGGAGACTCCATAAGAACTGAAGGAGGTCGTGAGGGGGCCTATAATAGTACATGAGTATGAAAGCCAAAAGCCAAAGAAGAAATTGTCATTATGATCTCATTTTTACCTCCAGACAGATACTTTTGGGAAACACAGAAGGATTCATATGTATATTATGAATAATATATAATAATATGCTCTATATTTTATTAATATAGTGATTATCTAAATTCATAGGCTACTTTTTTATTATTTCCAACCAGAGATGTAATCAGACTCCAAAAAGATCACTTAAAAAAGCAATAATTCAAGCAACTGAAGAAGTCTAATCTCACTCAAAAGTTTCCTATTTAGTCTGTGGAAATAGTCCTATTCCCTAAAACTCCCTATTCTCCTCTCTCCCTCCCATCATTTTAAGAGATGGCATCTCATATTAAAAACAAACAAAACAAAACAAAACAAAACAAAACAAAACAAAACAGAATAAGAGACATCTGAGTGGCTGTACTTCCTACCAGCTGATGATCCTAAACAAGTTAATTAACATCTCTAAATCTCAGGGTAAAATAGATATTTGGGGAAGTTCTACCGGATTAGATCTGTAAAGTGAGTAGCAAAATGCCTTTCACTGTAAACACTCAGTGAATGTAGCTCTTTGGTCTTTCCAACTGCCATGGGGGCTAGGTCCCTGGAAGAGACCCCCTGGGATGGTGTGGAATAGGCAAGTCCCCAGGAGAGCTCTCAGAGGAAGCCACCTCTGTTAGGACAAATTCTCCTTGGGAGCTCCATCAGCTGTTGCCTCCTGAGCATGAGCCATCTGCTTGTCCTTGCCTTTTTTTTCAGTAGCAATCATGCAGCCACAGGTGCCATTTAACCTCAGACTTCTTCCACCTAGTGGAGTAGATAAGCTTCCCCAAGGGCACACATCCAGTTCCAGAGCCACCACTGGCACCTCGACTGCATGCTCTCTGCTGAGACTCTGACCAGGTGGATCTCAGTGTGCCTTCCCACTCCTACACCTGCAGGGAGAAGACTGAGGACCAAGCACCAACATCTGAGGACCAAGCACCAACATCTGACACCTTTCCTCCGCCTCCCTTCCCAGATCCTGCCTTAACATATTCCTCTCTTGCATTTTCTAAGCTCTCTTTTGAGATTGATGAGGGAGAAAATAAATCTCAAGAAACAACGGATACCATTGTCTAAGTATTTCCAGAAATGACTGATTAGTAGCAACTCTGCCAAACCGAAAATGATCATAGTTTTTGGCACTCGCCAAAGTTTATGTGGACAACACTAAACAATTTCACCCTTGCATGAGAAAAGATCCAACGATAATTCTTAAGGAAAAATCTGACCTCAACATCAGGCATCCCATGACCCTTCTCCTGGGAAGGTGCTTCACTCTCTATGTGAACGTGGAGTTGGGTCAGCTGCATAGACTTGCTCACACGTGCCCCTCATTGTATGGCTGGGATTCAAAACATAAGGGGTTTACCTTCAGGCAGGGGCTTGCCATTGAATCTGTCTCACACAGCAGTTAAAAGCCCAGCTCTGGCATCGGGCTACTGAGATTTGAAACACTGGCTTACTGACCGTAGGAAAATATAATAAAATCCTGGTTTTCTGACATATGAAATAGATAAGATAATATTTTTTGCTAATAAGTTTGTAAGAGGCTTCCGGGCTACAATCAAGGCCTAGGACATAGTAAGTACTCAAGAGCATTTACTCATTGTTGTTGTTGTTGATTTGATTATTATTTTCTAAGATGAAACTGGAGAACCTTGGGCTGACTATATTAAGCTAAGCTGAGAGACATAGAAGACATGATACATAAAGAAGAAATGTGAAGACAATTGTTTGAGACAGTGGTTCTCAAACTTCAGTGTATATTAGAATTACCAGAAGGCCTGTTAAGATACAGATTGCTGGCCTCCACTCTCCGAGTTTCTGTCAGTAAGTCTGGGGTGAGGAAAGAGAATTTGCATTGCAAACTTGTTCTCAGTTGATGCTGTTGTGACTGGTCTGTGCGCACAATGCTTCGGGCAGCACAAATTTAGAGTATTTCTCTTTTAGAAAAGTTTGATTTTTTTTTTTTTTTTTTTTTGCCAATGGTTCATTCAAAACATGGCCACATATTTCTATATTTTTCTTCTGAGAAAGCAGGGTTGAGGTGTTTCCCATGTGTAAATTACCCATGTTAGGTTGAGGCTTCTCACTTAATAGATTTATGAATTGAGAGTCTGTAATGTTCCAGACACTGCACTAGGTCCTGGAAAATATCAGTGGGTAAGACAGACACCCTCCCTGCCCTCATGGACCTAATGGCCTCCTGAGGTGATAAGCGTTAAGCAAATAATTACATGAATGCAAAATTACATTTGCTTTTGAGTCAAAAACAAACAAACAAAACAAAACTTTAATTCCCATATCAACTCTGAAATAGATAGTACAGATATTATGGTTCCTATTTATGGCTAAGGAAAAAGTACAGAATCAAACAATTTTCATTTAAGGCTAGCATTTGAATTCATTTAAATTATTTAAAAAAATTTTTTTAATGTTTATTTATTTTTGAGAGAGAGACAGAGCATGAGTGGGGGAAGGGCAGAGAGAGAGGGAGACACAGAATCCCAAGCAGGCTCCAGGCTCCGAGTTGAGCTGTCAGCACAGAGCCCGACGCGCGGCTCAAACCCATGAACTGTGAGATCATGACCTGAGTGGAAGCCGAAGTAGGTAGCTCAACCAACTGAGCCACCCACGAGCCCCTGAATTCATTTAAATTCTCAATGCAAATAGAGTTAAAAGACTTTCTTAAAGTCACAGGAGTAATTGGTGTCAAGGCTGAAATTAGACTTTTATTTGGATTTTCTTTTCATACTGTCTGAAAACTAAAAGCATGGCCTTGGTGTTTTATAGCACGTATACTATATATAACATCCCAGCTATGTTAGTAGGAACAAAATAATAACAAGGGAGCTAGCAGGCAACATAAATAGACTTTCTGCCACACTGATGTAGAGCATTGTGTGGTATTTATAATATAACTTCATTTCTCCTTCTCTTGGTGGCCTAGAAGCCAGTCATTATTCTTTTATTATATTACTCGGTCGCTGTTTTTCTTGCCGGATTTTAGAATGTATTGTCAGAAGTACACTTGACCGTGTCTGATGGATTAGTGCAAGTCATTTATTTTTAAAATTGGAGACTTTGTTTAAAATAGTTCACAATTTCTGAAAGCAAGTCACTTTTCAAAATGTTCGTAATATAATTGTAATTCTTCTGCAAAACACCTCTCAGTCAGGTACTCACTGACCTTGTCAATTTTTTTTCTCAGTTCTAAAAACAAGGAAACTAAAAAGTTCATAGAAGTAAATAAGGAATATTGCTAATAATACACATTAAAAGAGCATGATGAGAAAGCTATATTTAAAGTCAAATTTTAGGGAATTAAAATTTAAGTTACATAAGACATATCCATTATATGAATATTTTAGCTCTGGAAATTAGATACTAGCCTCAATTAAATAATTCTGAACCTGGGTGCCAGGAATCCTACTTCTAGATGGGTGGGAGTAAGGTGCAAATCATGGTGCCCTTCATTACCATGAATATATGATCACAGAGTTTTAAAGGCACAGAACCAGATTAAAAACTCAAGTTAAAGTAGCATTTCTAGAGTCCAAAGAAAACATGGAAAATCATCTCCTCTTACTTCTCATTACATCGATGAAGAAACCAAGTCCCAGAGAAGAAATGATCACATGGGCAAACTCCCAATCTCCTGACTCCCTGTCTGATGTTTGTCTCCGAACTATGGCAGTGATGTAATGTTTTGTAAATTTTAAGGCATCCCTACCTCTTCTTCACTCCTATGGCTGTTCCTTTAGCCCAGGCAGATTGGAAACTTCTTGTACACAGTGCCAAAAGAGACAAGAAATTATCAAGTTGAGAAAGTCTATTCTTGGCTTTGGTATCTTATAAACCTAGACCCTAGAATGAGACAAAAGATTTGGAACAACGCATAATGATGTAAGAGCAAGACTTCTTGCCCTAAGCTAGATAAAGATTATCTGGGATGAGGAAGGAGAAATTCAGAAAGTAGATGCAGAGAACTTACATATTGTTGGTTTCTGAGAAGGGGGCCAGTGATCTGCTTTTCCTTAGTCAAGCGTCTAGCAAATGCCATAGAAACCAGGGATGCAGTTGGAACGTCCAAGAGCAAAGTGGATCTGAGTCCTCTGCCATTGGAGAGGGAGAAAGTTTCCAGCATCTCTAGCTTTCATGACTGGATACAGAAGCAGTGTTGGGCAGACAGGCCCCAAACAACCTCACCAAGTTCTCCATCGTCCTGTGGAACAACAATGCACAAGTTCAATTGTAACAAATAGAAATAAACATTAAGTTCACTTACAGAGAAATTTCTTGTACAAAAGAGTCTCTGGGTGACTTTTTGCCCACTCTAAATATTACTGCTTATTTGGCATAAAATGTAGTTTTCCCAAATGGCAAAATAGTTGCTTTTCTGAATTCCACTAAAAAATAATGATTTGATCCAATAAGTTGACATGTAAAATGGCCTTAAATATCATTTTAGGAAACGTGGCAACTCCTCTTTTAAATGAAAAACTGTTGTGAAGAACAATTTATGTCTTGAAACATTTTAATGTAAAACTCGTGTTGGTATTACATTTTGGATTTGAAGACCAACTCAGCCCCCATACATTCCCATCTTACATCCTGTGTTATGAAGCTTCCAGAAATCTACTGTAGTGAGGGCCTCTAGACAGGACCTCCCAGCTTCCTTAGGGACACACCCCCAGCTCACTTGCAGCAGAGTACATTATCATTTCCTATTTTAATCCAAGTTTTCCTTCTTACTTTGCAGTGCTATTATTATTTACACATTTCAGATGTTCCTATATTTATTCCTGAAGTGCATGCAATTAATTTCCAGCTAACATTTACACATGCCCTTGAAGGCTACCTTTGGTATCCTCTTTTTTTAAAAAAAGGCACTGTGGGTCTACTCTCTATATGTGTAGGAGGCATCAGGAAGCAGCATGTCCTGATAGTTTATCAGGCTTTGGAGTCCCTCCAGGCTCTATCACCGACTGGCTTTGGGTCTGTAGGCAAGTCATTTAACCTCTCTATACCTCTGTTTCCTCATTTATAAAATGAAGATCATGATAGTTCCTACCTCATAGACTTGCAAGAGTTAACTGTAACTGTAAAATACTTAGTGCAGTTTCTGGCAAATGGTTAGTGTTCAAGAAATGTCAAGTATTACTATTGTGTTACCTAGGAAGATGTGTTTGCCACATCTGTTCCCCTACCTACCTACGCACACACAGACACACACACACAGACACACACACCAACACACACACACACACACACACACACACGCACACATATTTTCTTCCCCACTTTGTGCTATTTTATTCCTTAATAAATACTTGTTGAATGTGTTATGAATGGACCATTTGCTTTCAGTTTTCAGTTCAATAAACCTTAATTAAACCCACACCATGTACCAGACACTATGGTAATGAGACAACAAAATGAATAAAATGTAGCCTCTGTTCTTCATCTTACAGTGTAGGAGAGACTTAATTAATAACTTCACATTTGCACACGTTGACAGGGAAGGGGCACTTGAGAATCACTGGAGACTTCCTGGAGGTGGCAATCACTGACTTGAATCTTGAACCATGTGTAAGAGTTGGGCAGGTGAAGAATGGTGAGTAGGTCCTCCACAGGAGGAAACAACATGAAGACATGGTATGGGGGGGGGGGGACATTTGCAGGGATCAAAGCAAGGGTGAAAATGGAGGCTACATACCTTATGTCTAAATATATAGAAGTAATCATGGTAACACCCTGCTACATATGTTTTATCCTCCTACCTTGACAAATGTTCCTTCATAACATCCTAGAAAGCCAAGCTATATGTGGGAATACTGGAGCTTATTGGAATTCCAGGCTAGAAATGTGACTGTGAAGAGGGAGTCAGCCCTTAGCCTGTAGCCTACCTTTCTCTTTTCTCCCCCTGGCTCCATCTTCCACCTCCCTTTCTTCAGAAACAGTGGTAAGATTTGCCCCCGGCCCGCCTACCTCAGACCTGCCCAGGGTCATAGTCTATTGTTTGGAGCACAAACCTTGGGTAATTTGTCCAGGGAATTCAAGAGAGCAGACATCAGTAGTCTGGTTCACAAGGAGGAAGGATAGACTGTGAGTGAGTTCTTCCTTAGTCACCTGGACAACTCATCTGTGAGGAAGACCAGAGAGCATCAGAACCAGGCCCCTGGAAAGCAGAGATCGTAAAACAGATACCCTGTGTGCCTGAGTCTAAGGGTTATACTTAAGGAAAATCACACTTCTCCATCATGAAAGCATAAAGGATAAGGCAGAGAGTGGGATAGGACACTGGAGGGGTTACATAAGAGCCATGCAAAAGACATTCTTTATATTCCATGAAGACTGAACTTGAATCTGTTGGTTTAGTAGAGTTATGGAAAGATTTGGCAAAAAAGAAATGTTATGATTACATTTTTAAAGTAAACTTTAAAGTAAAAATTTGGAGGTCAGATTGGGGATCAAGAGTCAAAATAAGACAGAGGTAGAGGGTCCAGTTCTGGGACACTCCAGTTGAGAGATGAAGTTAAATTTGTGGAGATGAGAAGATGGGTCAATACACATTTTGGAGGTAAAATTGATATGAATTACCAATTGTCTGGAGTTGAGGGTAGAAGAGAGTGAGAGACAGAAGATGAGAGAGGGTAGGGGTTGATGCCATGTCGTGTATGTTGGTTTTCTATTGCTGTCACAACAAATTATCACAAATTTAGCAGTTTGAAACCATACCCATTTATTATCTCCCAGTGCATCTCACCTAGGTCCCCTGCTTAGATACTCATAAGGCTGGGTTCCGTTTCCTTCTGGGAGATTCCGTGATGAATCTGCTTCAGGTTATGTGTTCAATTCAATTCCTTGAGTTATAGCACTTAGGCCCTCATTTGCTTGCTGGCTGTTAGCTGAGGATTGGTCTTTGCTCCTAGAGGATGCAGGGATTCTTTCTTATGCTTTTCCTATGGGACCCTTCCAGCAACAGCGGATAAAGTCCCTCAGCTCCAAAATAATTTTTCTACTTTTAAAACTAATGGGATTAGACTGTGCCCATTCAGATAATCTAGGATAATCTCCCCATCTCAAGGTCCTTAACCTTAATCACATCTGCAAAACTCTTTGCACCCTGTAACACAATGCATTCACAGGTTCCAGGGATTAGGGGAGCCTAAAGATTAGGGGGTAATATTTAGGGGGGCCATTCTGCCTATCATAGACTGTTAAAAAGCTCCTGGAGTTAGTCTAACCAAGCAGCTCATTTGACAGATGTTTCTTGTCTGACGCCAACCAGCTGGTTGGTGGCAGAAGTTGGGTAAAAATCCAGCCTTCCTGATTTCTGAGCCAGGTCATCCATGACCATGCAATTAGTAGCCCCTGACTCTACCTCCTTCAACCCCACCCAATTGCTCTCTATCAAATCACCTTGTTTATTTCCTTCATTGAGTCCATGAGACCCTCAGATTACATTATCAAGTTTATTCATTTATTGACTGTCTTCTTTTACAAGTATTTAAACTCCCTATTGAGCTAGAAATCTAAAGTAAGGATTTTTGTCTGATTTGCTCACCACTGAATCTTCAGTGCTGCAAATAGTTTTGGTACACAGTTGAATCAATAAGTGAATGATGATGATAAGATTTGGCCTGAGTTTGTGAGTCTAGAAAAACAAACAAAATTATAGTTCAGAATATTTTCAGTCGTCACGTTGTTATTCCAAAACATGTCCAGTTATCCTCTAATTCATTTGGCAAACGCTCTTGATTTGAAATATGCATTTGCAGTATAGCCACTCAAATAATAATGTCAACATCCAAGTCAGTTGAGATGGACTGTGGTTGGATTTTCCTTGACTGTTGTATTGAATTGTGCATCCAAAGAGGCTGTTTTAACCTTCTACGGTAATGCATCTTCCATGAGTGGTCTTATGAAAATAAATCAGCAATATTAAGGCATCATTTTGCTTTATATTTAACATATTAATGAGTATTACTGCGGCCAGTTGGACATTTGCATATGTTTGTATTTCCTATGGTGTTTTTTAATAAATTTCACCTCTATTTAAACCTTACTTGTCACTGGGGCTTGGAAATAACTCAAGAGGTCATGTTGCCCACCATAACCCTTAAATCTTAAGTATATGAAAACCATAAAGTCAGCTGAGTTGCTATTTCTTAAATTGCCTCCAAAAAATAAACTTCCTTACTAAAAGTTACAAGTTGCACAACTAGTAAAGCAAGTATATTCTTTATAAGGCTTACCCTTTTTTTGCACTGCTTTTTAAATTGCATTGACTTAATTATCCTCTTGTATTTATTTCAGTGAACAGAGTAACATCAAAATAATTTATATCCTTTATTCTTCTTCAGGCTTCCAGCATAGATGACAGCAATAAAGTTAGCTTTTATTCACTGAGAGTTTTTTTTTTTAAAGGAATGACTACATAGTCTTCCAAGTTACATCTCATTTATGAGACTTCAAAGTGAACATAGTATTTAAAATTTTTTTTAATGTTTATTTATTTTGAGAGAGAGGGAATGTGTGGGAGAGGGGCAGAGAGAGAGGGAGAGAGAGAATCCCAAGTAGGCTCCACACTGTCAGTGCAGAGTCCCACGTGGGGCTCAAACTCACGAACCAGGAGATCGCGACTGGAGTGAAATCAAGAGTTGGATGCTTAATCAACTGAGCCACCCAGGCGCCCTGTGAACATAGTATTTTAATGAAGCCCGAATTAATGATGTGTGTAGCAAGTGAGTGCCTTCTCCTACCCGCATGCGTGTTCCTCAAGAAACACAAGCATTTCCTTTCTGATCTCTGACTCTTCTTTGGATCTACTGTGGATTAGAAAGTAATAGTGCCACCTGACGCGAGTTCTAAGTGTACTTAGGTAGGAATTAATTTAAAATACATTCCAAAAACATGAAAATAGGCAACACAGTCAGCTCATCCATATTTCCTTGAATATCTGATTTCTGCAGTCAGTTCTTTGCTTGCTTATAGGCCAATTTTTAAATCTCATTACATACGCGTTTTCTGCCATTGGCATTTCACACATTTCTGATTCCCTTTTAGTGGGTGTGTGCTCAGGCATGGAAACTCATTTTATTCAAGAAATGTACACAGCTTCATGTAGGGTGAGACCTCACTACTGAGGGGCTGCTAGGGGACAGCAAACATGCGGCTCTGATGCTGGGCATTGCTGGTGGTGTTCCTTGGATCCTGCATGGTCTTAATGGACAATTGCAAGAAGGGTTATACAAACCGAATTTAGGTTCAAGGTTTTTTTGTTTGTTTGTTTTATGGGGTATTTATTTATTTATTTAGAGAAAGAGAAAATGCAAGTGGCGAGGGGCAGAGACAGAGAGAGAGAGAGAGAGAGAGAACCCCCAGCAGGCTGCAGGTTCTGCATTGTCAGTGCAGAACCCGATGTGGGGCTCGAACTTAGGAACCAGGAGATCATGACCTGAGCAGAAGTTGGAAGCTTAACTGACTGAGCCACCCAGGCACCCCTGTTTGTTTGTTTTTAATGAGCTATTTTAGAAACAATTTCAAGCTTGTCTAGAACTATAATTCCTGGATACTTCCCGCCTACCCTCCACCCCCATCTGGCTCTAATTTTCTTCTTGTAGCTTTACATTCTGCAGAGGTAACTTTCTACTCTGTACTATTAAAGATAGAACTAGAAAGCAAGCAATGCTAGGTGTGGAAACAGCTCCACAGTTCGCTAGTCAATATTATTGTAACCTGATTTAGGAATAATGCACAGAGGAAAAGGGAGCCGGGTATCACAGCACATATCTGCAACCTTAAGGTTCTATCACTGTTGCTTCTTACTGCTACACTTTCAGATGTCCCCTTAATGGGATTGTGACCACAATATAATCAGATGCACATTTTGACTTATTCTCACTTTTCACGTGTAATTAATTCAGATTTTATTAGATTTCACAATTTTTTAAATATGAAATTATGACTTCTTTAACCCTGTGTCAATCCTTTCAGTGACAGTTTGCATGGCTACCATTATGGACTAGGTAAAACATTGTTTGACCCAAAATATAAGGAAATCTGTGCCTTTATTGCATAAATATTCTAGATTCTCCTTACTCCACTTTGATGAACGTTTCTAATTCAAAGACCTAAAAAAGAGTGTATTAATTCTATTCCTAAATCCTTACATTTTTCCCTCTGGGAAGTCAGTGAAGTTTTTCCTGCATTTTGCATATTGTTGAACAATTGCTACTTGGAAGTTTTGCTTTTGTTCCATATGTACAGCTTTTCACAACTAATGCCAAGACTCACTTTCTTTTTATATCTACAGGGCTGTGTGCCCAGAAGTGGAGTGGTTACTTGTTATCAAAAATGCCCCTTAGGGAAATATATGATTTCTTTGAAAATAATATCATCACCTTCAAAACCAGGTTCTTTCCTATATGACTAAATAAAATATACATGTGCATTCTTTTTACACCCACAATTGGCTAGTTTCTTTAATGGATAATAAACCGGTCCCAACCTTCCCAGATCAAAGGAGACACAATGGATAAAGATATTACAGACACAGAAACATATCATAACCCCCACCCCACCCCCACAATTTGGCATATTACTAGTTACATATCACTTATTGCTATACTTTTTTCTCTATTTCACAGCTTTCTCATACCCTCATGCCTTATCAGAGAGTCTGGTGTAAATTAAATCAGATAGAAAAAACTACAAAAATCTAGACAAAAATTGGATACATAGGGCAAAATATTTTCACCCTGTTGACTGAAACATTGGGAAAATGTACCTCTTTCTGAACCAACTCATATTCTAGTAGTGTTTTTAAACATTTTAAAACATAAAATAATTAAATTATTAGAAAGCCAAAAAAAAAAAAAAAAAACAACTCACCTTGATTAAGGAGCACAGTTATAGGAATCATTTTCCAAAGAAGACAAATATGTGTGGATAAGTACTGCATAAAAAAGAGAAACAGTTACTTTAATAGCACTCAGGCAAATGACTGAAAGAGTAAAATCTACATCTTGCTCTCTCTTGTGTAATTCTTTTTTTTTTTTTAATTTTTTTTTTTAACGTTTATTCATTTTTTGAGACAGAGAGAGACAGAGCATGAATGGGGGAGGGTCAGAGAGAGGGAGACACAGAATCTGAAACAGGCTCCAGGCTCTGAGCTGTCAGCACAGAGCCCGACGCGGGGCTCGAACTCACGGACCACGAGATCATGACCTGAGCCGAAGTCGGCCGCTTAACCGACTAAGCCACCCAGGCGCCCCTCTCTTGTGTAATTCTTAATTAACACATGAAAATGAGCTGCGTTAAGAGTGCAAAAGTCTGGAGAGAGAAGAGTGGGGCTGGATCTTGGGAAATAGGATTAACTGGGCTAATATCTTCTAGTCACTGATGATACCTGTGGACGGTCAGGAGCTGGGAGAAGGAGAGCGATATGGATACTAACACCTGGTGGACTGAGTCCTGGGTCTTTAGTACTTGGTTTGTGAGTCCCTCCCAAATCAGTCCCTCCTAAAAGTAGTAAGTAGACATCATATCCTAAGCTTCATAAGGCCAAAAACCTAATGGTCACAATCCACACTGGCAACAATATTATGGGTGAGTAAAAAAGAACACTGAGACCGTGAAGTGTCAACACACCCACAACTACTAGCGTGCATCTCTCATGTAAATGTGGAGGTCACTGGATTGTGTTCTGACGTGGTTTTTCATCTGAGACATACAAGGGTCTAGAAGCCTCACCAGTCAGAGTTGGGAGTGGATCTCACATTTGAAAGAATAATAATAAGGTTATTCTTTCTGTCCAGCATTAGGGGGAGTTGGATCTGCAGATAGGACATTAGGTAAATGAAAGAAGTCAGACTTTAGAGGGATTTGGAATCTCTGACTATGTTTCCAGCTACTAGGAAATCCTCTACCTTTAGGAATTATGGCTTTTTGGGTCCTGGGGTAAAAACAAACAAACAAACACAGAGATTTTCCTGAATTGAAGATTCTCAGGAGATTTTGTTGACTTCATTACATCTTCATACATTCTAGGAGCAGATCATGAATGTGTCAAAAATACTTCTACAAGTTTTCCCTTCCCTTCCCTTCCCTTCCCTTCCCTTCCCTTCCCTTCCCTTCCCTTCCCTTCCCTTCCCTTCCCTTCCCTTCTCTCTCTCATGCATATGTGGGCACACACATATGCAAAACAATAACCCTTCCCTCATTTTAGCATATTCCAGTTTCTCTCAGTTCCTCACTCAGCCGTCACCATTATAGAGCACATCCCATAATAAGCAGCAAATTATCACCAGAGATAACAATGTGATATTTACCACCAATTTGGCCCTAGAGATCTTTCTTATCATTTTTCTTGTGAGCTTTCAATCTTATTACAGAGAACACATGTCCTTGACCACTGAAGTTATTTCCAGATAAATCTACACCTGAATGAATATCTGTGTACTAAAAGTATCTCCTGGATTCTGCCTTGTGTCCCACGTCAGTAGGTCAAGTGAATATCCAAATTACACTGATCTTTCATGCCACCTAGGCAGAATGGGAAGGCAGCCGTTCTCGGAAGGAATGCACCTTATCACTGTTTGATAGAGAAGCACAAGTAGTGTGGAAACCAGCTGTTACAGTGGTGGATCTGAAGAGCATAAGGAAGAGAAACCAATTCAGATCTTCCTGCTTAAGTAGCAGACCAAGAGAGCTCCTCCAGTTATAATAGAAGCCTACCCTCAGCACTGCTCCAGCATGGGAAGGGGTGTCAACCACTGTGTCAATGGGATTAGAAGCTCGGGGGAAGGGGAGCCAAGCAAGATGTCCTTTTGCTTCCTGGGGTCTCATGAATAGGACAGATGCAGCATACCTCTCAACCAGGAGAATTTTTTTTTTTTCAATAAATCACTTTATTAACATTCTTTCTGTTTTGTAATATTGATATTTCTGATAACTAATGAGACTCTTTTTAAATGTATTTTTTATTTATATTGAAGTTAGTCACCATACAGTGTAGTCTTGGCTGCAGGAGTAGAACCCAGTGATTCATCTCTTACATATGACACCCGGTGCTCATCCTGAAAAGTGTCCTCCTCAATGCTCATCACCCATTTAACCCATCCCTCCACCCCACCTCCAGCAACCCTTAGTTTGTTCTCTGTATTTAAGAGTGTCTTATGGATTGCCTTCCTCTCTGTTTTTATCTTATTTTTCCTTCCCTTCCTCTGTGTTCTTCTGTTGAGTTTCTCAAATTCCACTTATGAGTGAAATCATGTGATACCTGTCTTCCTCTGTCTTTGATTATTTCACTTAGCATAATACCCTCCAGTTCCATCCATATTGTTGCAAATGGCAAGATTTCATTCTTTTTGATCACCAAGTAGTATTCCATTGTGTGCATGTGTGTGTGTGGTGTGTGTGTATATGTATATGTATACACACATATATACATACTCTCTCTGTATATATCACTTTTTTAATGCTTATTTATTTTTGAGAAAGAGAGAGTTCATGCACAAGCAGGGGAGGGGCAGACAGAGAGGGACACAGAGAATGCCAAGCAAGCTCGGCGCTGACAGCAGAGAGTCTGATATGGGGTCCGATCTCATGAACCATGAGATCATGACCGAGCCGAAGTTGGTCACTTAACCAACTGAACCACCCAGGTGCCCCATACCACTTCTTCTTTATCCATTCATCAGTTGATGGACATTTGGGTTCTTTCTATAATTTAACTATTGTTGATAGTGCTGGTATAAATATTGGGGTGCATGTGTCCCTTTGAATCAGCATTTTTGTAACCTTTGGGTAAATTCTCAGTAGTGTAATTGTTGGGTGGTGGGGTAGTTCTATTTTTAGCTTTTTGAGGAACCTCCATACTGTTTTCCAGAGTGGCTGCACCAGTTTGCTTTCCTACCAATAGTGAAAAAGGGTTCCCCTTTCTCTGCATCCTCGCCAGCATCTGCCAGTTCTTGAGTTGTTCCTTTTAGCCATTTGGAGTGGTGTGAGGTGGTATCTCATTGTGGTTTTGATTTGCATTTCCCTGATGATGAGTGAGGTCAAGCATCTTTTCATGTGTCTGTTTGCCATCTGGATGTCCTGTGTGCAATTTCACCTGACTTCTACAAAAGTAGACTGCACTTACAATCATAAATTTCTCCTCCATTTGCAACCAAGTTGACTCCAGAGATAAAGCTTAAATGAGACTTGCATTGGTTTCCCAGGGTTGCTGTAACAACCTATCACAAACTGAGTGGCTTAAAAAACAAAAGTTTGTTATCTCACAATTCTGGAGGCGAGAATTCTAAAATCAAGGCATCAGCAGAACTAGTCCTCTCTGAGGGCTGTGAGGGAAAGATCTCTTCAAGGTCTCTTTTCTTGGCTTGTCAATGACTGAGCTTCCAGAGTTGTTCATTTTAATCATTCTGACCAGTGTGAGGTGGTATCTCAGTGTGGTTTTGATTTGTATTTCCCTGATGCTGAGTGAGGTTGAGCATCTTTTCATGTGTCTGTTTGTCATCTGGATGTTTTCTTTGGAAGAGTGTCTTTCATGTTTTCTGCCCATTTCTTCACTGGGTAATTTTTTTTTTTGGGGGGGGGGTGTTGAGTTTGGTAAGTTCTTTATAGATTTTGGATACTAGCCCTTTATCCGATATGTCATTTGCAAATGTCTTTCCCTATTCTGTCAGTTGCCTTTTAGTTTTGTTGATTGTTTCCTTTGCTGTGCAGAAACTTTTTATCTTGATGAGGTCCCAATAGTTCATTTTTGCTTTTATTTCCCTTGCCTCCAGAGACATGTCAAGTAAGAAGCTGCTGCGGTTTAGGTCAAAGAAGTTGCTGTCTGTTTTCTCCTGTAGGATTTTGATGGTTTCTTGTCTCACATTTAGCTCTTTCATCCATTTTGAGTTTATTTTTGTGTATAGTGTAAGAAAGTGGTCCAGTTTCAACCTTCTGCATGTTGCTGTCCAGTTTTCCTAGCACCATTTGCTAAAGAGACTTTTTTCCATTGGATACTCTTTCCTGCTTTGTCAAAAGATTAGTTGGCCATACGTTTGTGTGTCCATTTCTGGGTTCTCTGTTCTGTTCCATTGATCTAAGTGTCTGTTTTTGTTCCAGTACCATACTGTCTTGATAATTACAGATTTGTAATATAGCTTGAAGTCCGGGATTGTGATGCCTCCAGCTTTGGTTTTCTTTTTCAACATTACTTTGGCTATTCATGGTCTTTTGTGGTTCCATACAAATTTTAGGACTGTTTGTTCTAGCTCTGTGAAGAATGCTGGTGTTAGTTTGATAGGGATTGGAAGAAAATGTTAATAGTACCTGTTCTAACGTCTAGAGTCAGGCACTGTCTGTGTTTATTTCTCTTATTTTCATCCCTTTGCCAATGGTCAGTTCTCAGTGAAGCCTGAGTATCAGGATCAAATGCCAACTGAGATGCTTCCTAAGCATCCAAGAGTTCTGGGCCCCACCACAGGCTTACAATATATCTCAGTTTCTGTAAAGTGTGAGGTTAAATTCTGTTATGGATTGAGTTGTGTTTCTTTTCCAAAAACGGATATGTTGGTAACTCCTAGTACCTCAGAATGTGACCTTATTTAGAGACAGAGTCTTTACATAGATAATCAAGTTAAAATGCAGTTATTAGTGTGGGTCCTAATCCAAAATGACTTGTGTCCTTATAAAAAGGGGAAATTTGGACAGAAACAGATGTGCATAGAGGAAAAACAATGCAAAAAACACAGGGAGCCTGCTAATTGGATCCATCGTGTATTTTCTAGCTAAGTATATTCAAGAAATGATTTTATTTCTCAGAACATTAGTCTTCCTGCCTAAAAGAGGGTTAAAATACCTTCCTCTAGGTACTTGTTTGGTTTCAACTGAACACCAAGTGTAATATGCCTCAGTGTGCTAAGCACTCAATGCATGTCGGTTCCTTTTTCCTTCTGTTCCACTTTTTCCCATCAGTCAAATTTAGTAAACACTCAAATGTCTCTGTGATGCAAATTCCTCATCTAAAAATGAGGAAATTAATAGAACTGATTTTAACTTTGTAGCATGGTTGTGTGGATGCATGAGTAACTAAAAGCAGGGAGCGCCAACTGGGTGCATTAGAGCAGCCAAGAACCGTTAGTACGATTTCTAGTGTACCCTCAGAATGACTAGCTCCCAGTGGGAACAATAGCCACCATTTAATGGCACAGCCATTCATCTGAGAATAAAAATGTCAATAGGCAAAATCTAACCAGTTAGACAAATTAATTTTTTTTTCTCTAGACGCTTATATCGGCAAAATCTAACCAGTTAAACAAATTAATTTTTTTTTTCTCTAGACGCTTATATCCTTTACCTATTCATTCAGCTAAACTTTATTTTCCTGTGTCAGGGATTGAACCCGCACATGATGCCGATCCAAGATATACAAGGTATCCAATATTCCACTTTAGCAACTCTCCCAAGTCCTTTTTACACAATTTCACCTTATACATAAAGAGAAGGGAAAAGTCCCTGATGTAAAGGACATGGGGATCTCCTGATTTCTATGGAAGTAGAGTATGTTTATGATCAAAATTTCTCCTTGATTTGGTACCAAGTAGGCTCCAAAGATAAAGATTAAATGGAACTTAATATATCCAATGAGTCTAAGCACCAGTAACTGAAGCAAGACCATCAAAATTAGGTCTCACCTTAGATTTCAGGTAATTCTTTTAGAAAACAGATAAATGTAAACATCATCTGTCAGGTGTGAAAAACTTCCACGTAAAAGATTTTTCTTCTTTCTTCTTGATTTAATTCTATGAAGTAGTGTGGTTCAGAAATGTCCACATAATTGTACTAATTTCCATAATAAAATTAAAATGGGAAAGAGGAAAAATAGACAGTCTTGAATGAAGAAGAAATGGAAGGGAAATGCTTCCACAGTTTTAATCTCAGGTCTATCTACTTTTGCAAAGTTACACGGCTTTGAGGAAATACTCTAGAAAAAAAATGAAAAGTCTACTGGCTTTTGTTTCAAATAAGCTAAATACTAGCCAGAATGATTGGGTAGTTAACTCGATTCTCCATTTTTTGGTTTATATTTAGTTTGTATTTAGGCAGGCATCAATACAGTAGGAAATCTTTTTCCTAAGTAAAGCAAAGAATGTTGCCCACAATCATGAATGAGCATCATTGCCAAGGGATGAAAATCCCTCATGGGCAGTGTTATTTAAGTAGTTCTATCACCATGGGGACGTCAGAGTGGAGAACAGTGGGCATCTTGTGAGATCCTCACCTGAGGGAATGAAACTTGCCAGCACCTCTGCAAAGGAAAACATTTAGCATTCTACTTGCACAGGTCAATCGTGGACACAACAGAGTTTTATTCTTTTTTCAAGTCTAAAGGCAGCTTCTGTGTTTGAGATCTTCCATACATCACTCAGTAACTTCAACATAGACTCTGCTTCCTCATGGAAACTTCTCCTCAAGTTACAAAGTACACGAAAACAAGAGGGAGGGCGCCAGGGGGGAAATTGCACTCTATAGTTGGTTCACTTGTAGAATTTCAACAACAGTGACATTGATCAGATTTACTCCTTTGGGAAAATTACAGGAGATGGAATTATTGCCCAGTGGTATAGGCTGACTTCCACTTCTCTATTTTGGGAATAAGAACTCTTTAAGAAATCCTTGAGGTGAATGATTAACACATGCAGATTGCCAAACAACAAGACAGAAGATTTGCAGACCTGGGCAGTGGAACTTGCCATCTGCTGGCTCAGGTTAAAGGGGGCAGAGTCCCCTCCAACTCGCACAAAACATAATTTCCCCCATGGAGCTCCAGAAGCACTTCTGTTGACCTGAGTTTTCTACTAGTGGTCTAAAGAGACATAATGCTTTACTGTTTGTTGGAATTTGTCTCTAACTTTTAAAAGAGCAATTTCATTTCCACTAAGAGAGCATTTTCCAGCGCACTTAACCAAACTGGGGGCAAGTTGGACATAAAAAAACTCCAGAAAGATCACATTTTATAGAATATTACTGTGTGAACTTCCTTATGAGATATTTTCTTTAACAAAATTCTGTTCTGCAAAAAATGTAAGATGAGCAACAATGTGAGAATAACTAAGCTGAGCCTAGAAAAAATGCAATTAGACACAATGATGCCTATTTAAAAATGATGTTTAAGGTAAAATTAAATCAATCTAGAGGATCCCTGTATAGACTGGGTGTGTAGCCATGGTATGTGCTCTTGGTGTGGTCTTGGGTAGATGTTTAACCTGTCAGGGTACCCATTTCTTCAACTGTCTATTGGGGACAACAAAAGCACCTCTCACCTGGGGTTGAGAGGATTGAATGAAATGATGCCTGTAAAGGACTCAGGACAGTGCCTGCTGTATGGAAGGTGCTAAATCAAGATTTACCCATATTATTATTTAAAAATATGGGAATCAAGTCTATTGAGAATGCTATTTCATATAGAAATATGAAACGTGACTAATCTTGAGGGAATACAAAAATCTAGCCAGTGATGCCATGTGCATGTAGGATTGGGCAAACCTAGACATGTCTATGGGATAACAGAGGTGAGCCCTTTAAAGTTGATTGAAGGCCCAAGGGGAACCATATGAAAAGACTCATTCTAAGTAATAGAGAATGACTCAACAACACAGGGCTGGTGTTTGGGAGGGAGGATTGTGAGAGCCACACCATGCCTTCCATACAGATATTTGGCCTAGTTCCTAAAGAATCCTTGACCAAAAGGCATGGCGTCTCAACAAAAAGGTCAAAAAATCAAAACAAAACAAAATAATTGGGGAAGGATTTCCTAAAAGATGCTTGAAATGTTAGGAGCGCACAGTGGCAGCCTCAGTGTAGCAGCATTGGCCATGATGAAAGACATCGCCGGGAGCTCTGGAAGATTGAGACAGCCTTACAGAGAAATCAATGTCCTGGACATTCACAGCTTCAGGACAGACACCGCAGACGGCTGTAGTGTGGGCACGAGCTGTGGGCCCTGGTGAGGGATCATTCTAAGATCATTGGCAGCATAACTGATGTGGTTGGTGACAGTAGCATTAAAGGTTCTCTCTCCAGGGACCCAGAGCAGGGGAGGAGGATATACTAGGCGAGTGCTGGGTTTCACTGCAGCAATCAGTACAGAGAGCTGTGAATCGCCAGGGGGCTTCGCCTGTGCTCAGTCATTTGGCCCTCTTTTTTTGCCACATACATCTATCCAGGTGTTAACACTCATACAACTGTGCGTGAAACACTGAATTCCACTGTCTATTATTTTTTTAAATGACATTTAAAATTTTTCGGTGAAATGTTCATCAGTGTTCTTGTAGCCACTGCTTCATAAGTTTCTAAACGATGTGTAACTTTTTCAGAAAATAATTAACACAGTAAAACACACAAATCTTAATTGTTGTCGGTCAACAAGCTTTTACAAACAAAACAGATGCGCAACTTTTGGCATACAGTTCTAGATCTGTTTCTTTGGAGAAACATACACGTTTTGTGTCATTTTTTTAAGTCAGGAATGCTATTTCAGCACATCTCAGTGTTGCGAGGACATCTTATTTTCTTATGATTTTGCGTTTATTTGTCCTATGTACTCTATCATTTATTTATTTATTTTTTAATGTTTATGTATTTTGAAAGAGAGAGAGAGAATCCTGGGCACTTTCCATACTCAGTGTGGAGCCCCCATGAACCGTGAGATCATGACCTGAGCCAAAATCAAGAGTCAGACACTTAACCGACTGAGCCACCCAGGCGTTCCTGTCCTATGTACACTATCATTTAACCAAGAGTAAAAGGCAATAACTTAGTCTCAGTTAATCCATCTCACCTGAATGAATTCTTTAAGGTAGTATTTTACTTTTTCTTGTTTCATCCACAATAAGACCCTACATTTTCATTTTATTTTTAATACAGTAAATACATTCACATTATATTAATTTATAGAAGTTTGGAAGATTGCATTAAAACTCTATAAGATCAGTGTTCACCATAGATCTGAGATGGTAATGCCAGCTGTATAAGTATAATGGAACATAGTAAAAAGCCTTTCTTATATAAATATATGTCAAAAAAGAAACTTCTCAATCATATTGCATTTATATGTCTATGATGCTTTCAAATATATTGGTAGAACATTAAGTTTTTTACTCAAGATAGTTATAAAAATATACAAAAGTTTTATAACCAATAACTTTCAGCATCTAAAGCATGACCCCCCAAAATCTAACTCGATGGCCAAGAAAACCGTAAATAAACGTTGGAGCCTATTTTAGCCAGACTCAAATGGATTTGTAGTCAGAAAGCAGATAATTAACTTGCTTAAAAAGAACATAAATGGAAAAAAATAAATTTTATTCAGAGATAGTGAGAACTAAACAGGAGCCCATTCAGATAAACCTAACTGTTATATACATTTTTTCACATTTTTAACCCTGAAGAAATCCAGGGACAGGACCAAACCTGTTCTTTAACCAGTCAAGCAAGTAAAAAATATGATCGATACTGTAAAGAGAGTTTCTAACCCCAGCAATTCTTGGCGAACAGGCAGGACTTCTCTTTGATCGATAGTTTAACACTTCCCAGCATCTGATTTAGCACTTTCTGAGATCTAGTGTTAACCTGACCAGTTAACCTGTTTGCCTATTCACCCCTTCTTTCCAGATTCAGAATGGGCTGAAAATGAAGGGGGCATTTCTAAACATGCAGCCTCTTCTTAGTTTCCTGGGAGCATAATATAATTGGGTCCCCCCTCTGGCTTCCTTCTTTTACTTTATCCTCCAAATAAGACATTGTACATACACGATGAAGTATTCCTGAATGAGCTTGGTTCAATCAGATTCTGTAAGAGGGGCCCATTTCCCACCCCTGAATCCTGGCGGCTGTCGTTACATGAGGTGCCCCTGGCCTGTTCACGCTACTGCTTTAAAAACACCGAAAGAAGTTCCTTTATTTTGGCACTTTATAAACAGAACAAAAGTAATTAGTTGATTGAGTGAATCTCTTCTTTGAGATCAATATATGGTACATTAATCAGTTTACCTGAGTGTTAGTATATTTAAAATAAAATAAGAATCACATATAGGGCTGTTATTATTTTAACCCCTGTCCCTCTCTACAAAGGAGTTAATGTCCTAAGTCCTCAGGCAGGATGGCGCAGGGAAAGGTCTGTGTTCTGTTCTTGTCTTGACCCTCTTTGTTTTCAGCCATCCTGCTTTTATGACATGTGTTAATCGTCTTCTGGGGACTATATTGTTTAATTTACCATACTGACCCTTTATCAGGGCCTTCCTCCTAATGGCAGAGCAGTATCAGGCTCTTTGCAAATAATCAAGGTTCAAACTTCAGGTTCTCTATTCCTTGTGTGAGACCTAAAACAAAACAAAACCCTCTTTGTGCCTCAGTTTCCTTGTCTGTAAAATGGTGATAATAGGATCTGCCATATAGATTTATTGTGGAGATTTATATATAAAAGGTTACAACAGAAACCAGCAGAACATGGGTACCACATACATTTTAACTACTTTTTTTTTTCTTTTTGGCAAATTGTGGTCCACATAAAGCCTATTTATAACTAGAGTTCTGGGTAGCATGGGCCCAGGGAGGAAAAATGTGGGGGGAAAAAAAAGGAAACAGGATATGGAATAGAACTCTGTGGTTCAAATTTTAACTCCTGTGGGATTTCTCTTCTATGAGGAAATTTGTCTGCTGCTGGGAAGATGTTTCTGAACTCTCACCTTATGTGTTACTTCAACACATAGGAGTGACAGCAGAAGAGGATCTTACGAAGCTTTGTGTCCTTCGTCCCTAAAACAGGGCTGAATATATAATAAACACTCACTGGCTGTTCCTTGAATGAAAGTTGCTGCCAGTATGGGTGGGACACTGGCCATGGAAACAATGATCCTATTCTTAGGCCCAGCTCTGCTTTCTTTCTATAATTGGGGGAATGTTAACCTCCATAGACAGGATCAAACTGAGCAGTTGTCGGAGGGGTAGGAGCCTGCCCACAGAGGTGTAATTCCAACAAGTTGACCAAATGAAAATGTCACAAGATGCAATCAACACAGGATCCAGCTTGAGAGGCTGTTGACATTCTGTGTAATTATTGCAAGTGCACCCTAGGTAGTCCGCATTATTATAAACTGCATTTCCAACACTGTATGGCATTAAATTAAAAAAAAAAAAAAAAAGAAAAGGCAATGAAGTTATAGCCATTAGCAAAGCTGAATTGGAACTCCTAGAAAATGTCAAGGAGATCTTAATTGTACTTTATATAATGGTCTCCTAGGCTAATAAGATATGATCTAAAACCATTAGGTATGAGAAGGTAAACATTTTAAGAGCCCTTTTTTTGCCAAAAGGCTCTTCATCTCTATTTGACAACTCTGGCTTGGCCTTGAGGTAAAGCATTACAGCGTTCCAAAATAACAGATATTGTTCGTGACAGAGGCAATGAGGCCCTGTGGTGTGGGAGAGTATTCAAAGATAACGTATATAGAGCAAGGGTGTCTTTAAATCTGATTCTGAAGTCACACATCAGTGTTCCCCACCTCCCACCCCTGGCAGCGGGGGGAGGCAGGTATGCTCTAAAAGTTACTTCTCTGTCACGTACATGCAATTCCAAAATGCTGGGAAACACCTATTATGCTGACAAGCTCCAGAGCACATAAATCTATTTAAGCTTACAGGTGACTGAGACTCATTCTCTCAAGGTCGGAATCTCGCACACAGAAAGCTGTATATTAATGTCTTGTTTTATCAATGAGCTTCTGAGCTAAGGCTGTGGTAGATTCATGAATCCCTGTAGCTGCTGGAAATTTTATAGAGTCCCGGCTCTCAATTATTGATGAAAGTCACCAGCCATCAAATCTAGAGGTCAACGTTACTCTGCCCTGGGAGCGCCACAGTTTGGTCTTCTTACGTCTGGTTCAAGGAGTACACTGTTTAGCATCATTCTTACTTTTAATTAATTTAATGTTAAAGTCACATGAAGAAATACTATCTACTCCTCAATAAGACGTGTGCCTGAGTGAGAGACAGTCTCTTCCACCTTTTTAACCGTGCAGTTAACAAAAGGGACTGTTGGTTACCCCTAGAGAGGTAAATACGTGAAAATCACCAAAAATTAGTGTGTTTTCATTTTACGAATGTGTTCAATTAAAATTCAATAAATGAAAACACAATCACCAAGGCAGAACTTCACTTAAATAGATACTTCAGTTAGAAACGAGTGGCTACAATTTGCAATTCGGTTCTGTTTGTAAACACAACATAGAAATCATTGTTCAGACATGTGGGCTATCGTTCCAGTTTGTCTCAATCTTGTGTGTATTCTGGCAAGCAACCTAATGCTTCTATATACCTTTCTTTCTCTATTTGTACAGGGAGAACATTACCATTAAATGAAATTTGTATAGTGCTTTGGGACACCTGCACAAATTGTGCTGTTTCAAACTGATACTAAGATGACATTTGTTTAATCTACTGCAAAATCAGATTAATACTTTTTTTTTAGATTAATACTTTCTTTAATGCTAGTTGGTAGTGTTCACTAAAGTGTGTTTGTTTCATTAAACATTAGGTCTTCAGGATTAGATGTTACCTGAAACGGCCTACTTTTGTTAAATTTATGGAACCCTAAGGTAAACAAATTAAACAAAGGCCTTTGCTACAGGACTTCTCAGAGCCTTTAATATGCTGATGAGCATTATGAATCTTCTGGATGGGTATGGTATGTGGTATTTCCCAAACTTATCTAACAATAGCATTTTTTGAACTTTTCTTTTGAGGCCAAAGGAAAGCTTTTATGAAATGCTCAGTAGAAGGATAAACACCCTTAACAAGTGTAGTCCAAAAATCTTAAAGAGGAAGCTCAGTGTTGAAAAGAAGCTCTGTTCTTTTTTTTTTTTTATTTATTTTTTATTTAAAAAAATTTTTTTTTAACATTTATTTATTTTTGAGACAGAGAGAGACAGAGCATGAACGGGGGAGGGTCAGAGAGAGAGGGAGACGCAGAATCCGAAACAGGCTCCAGGCTCTGACCTGTCAGCACAGAAGAAGCTCTGTTCTTTTATCATATATTTATTTATTTCTTGTATTTATTTATTTATTTATTATTATTATTTTTTAATTTATTTGCTTTTGTAACATAATTGAAGCTGCCTTAGTTGACCTGCATCACTCTGTAAAATATACTAGTTAGAATACTAAACTGCTGGCTTTGTAGGTCAGAAAATGATGGCATGCCTGAATTTTCATGTATTTTCACCTAACATCCATGTCCCTGGTCAGTTGAATCCTTGAACCCAGCAGGCTAAATTCTAGCGTGCCTGCAGACTCTTCCATTTCCGCTAGTTGAATTCTATGTTGACCAGGATCAGTTGCCTTTGTTCCCATTTTGTGACCATTGTGCTTGTGCTTGTTGTTACACAGCTTAACTAGATATTATGTAAACCCATAGAATGTAAATATGAGTATGAAAAGAAAGTTTTTGATTCTGTGAAAGCTAGGTTGAATGCTTCATCAAGACTCATCATGGTGAGATTCAAGACTTGCTGTTAAATGAGATCAGGGTGAGATGTTCTAAAAGTGGGGGGGGGGGGAGGGGAGTGAGTCTTAAAATTGTGGATGTCTAAGCTGCATTTTAACTGACTTTTTATTCTCGATGTACACCAAAAAAACTAAAATTGGAAATTCAGGACGGTATGTCATGGGTGTGGTTTATGGGAAGAAAGAGACAGAATTCCTCTCAGAAGACCGATACTCAAAGAAATGGTTTTGCTCCTATGTCAAAAGATTGATGAATATAGAGGGGTTGTATCCAAATAGTTTAATAAGCAGTATTGTTTTGGCCCTGACCAATTAGTACAGATTCCTGTCCCACCAGAAAGGATACTCAAATGATTACACAGCCATGGGTGCATGCTGGCTGAATGTCAGCTATGTCTGCAAATGTCTCAGATTAAAATGTAACATTTTGATACTTTACATCATTTTTAAAACAATTCCTTGTTTTAGACAAATGTTCTGATTGTCTGGCCAAATGCCACTCCTGATCACTTCAGAAGAAGACTTCTCTGGAATTACTACTACCGACAACAATAAGGGTTACTGACTAGTAACCTAATACGGTTACAAGGTACTTTCCACAGGTATTATCCCCTTTAGCAGTCAGGAACTGAAGAAAAGAAGGTTGGCTCCTTCCTGTAAGCAAATGTCCTGGAAGAAACCCCATTGAAGCCACCACACAAGCAGGCGGGCGTTGTAGAAATCAGAATTTAATTATATAAATAATTTTCTTGTTTTTAAAAAAAAAAAATTTTTTTTAACGTTTATTTATTTTTGAGACAGAGAGAGACAGAGTATGAACAGGGGAGGGGCAGAGAGAGAAGGAGACACAGAATCTGAAATGGGCTCCAGGCTCTGAGCTGTCAGCACAGAGCCCGACGCGGGGCTCGAACTCACAGACCGTGAGATCATGACCTAAGCCGAAGTCGGATGCTTAACCGACTGAGCCACCCAGGTGCCCCAATAATTTTCTTGTTAATCAATCATTTGCTGAAAGGAAGACACAAAGAGAAAGGGGAAAAAAAAAGTTTGGGAATCTGAAATCCAGGTTTGGGCAAAATAATCAAATATCTGCTGCCAGAAGACAGTTCCTGACCAAGATGAGAAATTAAATAGTGACAACAGAGAAATCGAGGGATAATTGCACTGATTAGGAGACCGCCCTGATGTCTTTTACATTCTAATTATTGTGAACCCACAGTGGTATGTGGAAGGCTGTCTAGCTGTGTCTCAGAAGCACCACCTGCAGCTTAACCAGCACCCTGGGAGGCTCAGAAACCAGGAATAAATACAAAGACGAAAGATATCACACTAAATTCTGACTCTCAAATGACAAAAACATAAGGTCTGTCTACAACTGTCACTTTTTTTTTAATTGATTTTTTTATTTGAGTATGGTTGGCACACAACGTTACATTAGTTTCAGGTATACAACAGTGATTTGACAAGTTTAAACATCATGCTGTGCTCACCCCAAGTGTAGCTCCCGTGGGTCCCCACACAATGCTATTACAATACCACTGACTATATTCCTTATGCTGTACTTTTTCTCTTGTGACTTAGTAGCCCGTTTTGTGGTCTCTGCATCCTCCTCCCCTCTGGCAACCGTCAGTTTGTTCTCTGTGTTTACAGATCTGATTCTGTTTTGGGTTTGTTTATTCATTCGTTTTTTATCTTCAGATTCCACATATGAGTGAAATCTTATCATATTTGTTTTTCTCAGTCTGATTTTTTTACTTAACATAATACCCTGGAGGTCCATCCACCTTGTTGTAAATGGCACAGTCTCATCTTTTTCATGGTTGTGTAATATTCCACGGGGGTGTGTATGTGTGTGCACGTGCATGCAAGCATGCGCACACGCGTGTGTGTGTGTGTGTGTGTGTGTTTACCACATCTTCCCTATGTATTCATCTTGAGTATATCCTTTGAAATCAGTGTTTTTATTTTCTTTGGGTAAATACCCAGTAGTGAAATTATTGGATCATACGATATTTCTATTTTTAACTTTTTGAGCAAACTTCACACTATTTTCCACAGTGGCTGCACTGGTTTACATTCCCACCAGCAGGTGGACAGGGTTTCCTTTTCCCCCACGTCCTCACCAGCACACAACCGTTAGTTTTGAATGAGCTGAAAATAATGGAGTGGGGAGTGATTCCAGTGCTCTTTGAGGCAATAAAATCATTGTAATTTTTTTTTTTATTTCACCCCTTTGAAATTAGTCGTCTCTTCTTTTGAAATATCACTTACCATTAATCTGTGCCTGGAGAAACTCTGTGAGTTAGAAGCCACTATTTCCACTGGCAATGGCTACTGGCTTTGTAGCCTCGCACCTAGCTGTGTACTGGAATCACGTGGGAGCTGTAGAAAAATACTGGTGCTAGAAAAATACCTGCTCTGTGATGCTCCTGAAGCACTAGATTTTAAAAGCTTTCCACTTCAAGTGTTGCCAGTGGGCCATATGTGTTCATGTTACCTGGGAACCTGTTAGAAGAGCTAAAAATCAAGTCCCGTCCTGAACCACTAGGGAATCAGAATCTGCATTCTAATAAGACTCCATGTGAATCATAGGCACGTTAACGTTCGAAAATCTAGAAAACTACCTCTCAAAGTAGTGCCAGAGAACTTACATTAAAATTACCTTAAGAGCACCTGAGTGGCTCAGTCAGTTAAGCGTCCAACTCTTGATTTCAGCTCAGGTCGTGATCTTATGAACCATGGGATCATGATAGGAACCAAAATCAAGAGTCAGATGCTTAACCAACTGAGCCACCCAGGTGCCCCATAAGCATCCAGGTCTTGATCTCGGCTCAAGACTTGATCTCACGGTTCCTGAGATTGAGCCCCATGTCAGACCCTGCACTGTGAGCACTGAGATTCTCTCTCCCTCTCTCTTTCTCTCTCTCTCTCTCTGCCTCTCCCCTTGGCTCGTGCTCTCTCTCTCTGTCTCTCAAAATAAATAAACATGTAAAAAACATGCTCAGATTATCAATTCTGGGTCAATCTGTGTCCCCCCATTTTTAGGAACAAGTCAGATTTCAGGGTATAATCAGGTACTTTCCTCAAGTGCTAATAGTTAAGTCTGGGACAAGTTCCAATGTTTTTGTTTTTCATCTAAATTTAAAATAGCCATTCATATAAATAAAGTTTATTGATAGGGACCTAAGAACTTCTTATAGAATATATTGCCACAAACTTGTCTAAACAACTTTTTCTACTCCTACCCTGATGAAGCAAGTTGGGACTATGTTTCCAAATACAGAAGGAGTACCCTTCTATATGGTAGCTTTTCTTAGCTACAAAGGCAGCGTAAATCAGACCACAGCCCTGGCAAAGAGCAATTCTATGCAGTACAAGTCTTAGACAGCACAGTATTGCCTTCTCATATGGGTGTTAATATTGTTCCCCAAATCCAGAATAAAAAAAATTCCACTGTAGCCTCTATTTTAGTAATATTAGCTCATGGTCATTTTTGTGGGTCTGGGCGGGACTTTTTGTTTTTGTATTAGTTTGCTAGAGCTGCCTTAAGAAAGTACTACAAATTTGGTGGCTTAAAACAAGAGAAATTTATTGTCTCACAATTCTGGAAGGTTAGACATCTGTAATCAAGCTGTCAGCAGTGCCATACCTTCTCTGAAGGTTCTAGGTGAAGATCCTCTTTTGTCTCTTCCTAGCTTCTGGTGGTTGTCGGTAATCCTTGGCACTCTGTGTGTAGGTACATCACTCCAGTCTGCCTCCATTGGCAAATGACATTCTCCCTGTGTATCTTTGCATTGCCTTGCCTCTCTGCATGTCTGTCTCTTTGTCTCTACTCTTTTTTTTATGGTTTTAGTTCATTGATAGTTTAGTTCATTTTTAAAAAATTTTTAATTTACATCTAAAAGTTAGCAGATAGTGCAATAATGATTTCAGGAGTAGAATCCAGTGATTCATCCCCTACATATCATACCCAGTGCTCATTCCAACAAGTGTCCTCCTTAATGCACCTTGCCCATTTAGCCCATCTCTAACCCAAAACCCCTCCAGCAACCCTCAGTTTGTTCTCTATATTTAAGGGTCTCTTCTGTTTTGTCCCTTTCCCTGTTTTTATATTATTTTTGATTCCCTTCCCTTATGTTCATCTATTTTGTATCTTAAATTCCACATACGAGTGAAGTCATATGCTGTCTTCCTCTGACTAATTTCGCTTAGCATAATACCCTCTAGTTCTATCCATGTTGTTGCAAATGGCAAGATTTCATTATTTTTGATTGCCAAGTAATACTCCATTGTGTATATACACCACATCTTCTTTATCCATTCATCTGTCGATGGACAATTGTGTCCCTTCTTTTCTTAAGAGAACATCACTCACATTGGGTTAAGGGCCCACCATAGTTCAGTATGATCTCATCTTAATTAATTACATTTGTAACAATCCTATTTCCAAATAAAGTCACATATTGAGGTTCTGGGAAGGACATGAATTTAGAGAGGGTACTATTCAACAAAGTACAATTTTGATGTTATTTCATTATTTCATTGTTTATTATTGATTTTCTCTTTTTATTTTCCTTTCCATTCTTTTCCATCCCTATTGATAGCAATTTCTAATTATATTTAACATATGTCCTTTCGTTCCATTTTCCTTCTTTATTTAGATAAATATGCATCCTTGAAAATGTAGTGTTACTGAATGTACAAAATGTTGTTTTTAAAATGGAAAATAAATGGATTTTTGCTACAAACTTCATTCTGTTCCATTCTTATATTATGTTGTATTTTATTTTTGTGATCTCCTATGTTGACAAGTATCCATTTAGTAAATTTCTTCTCACTGCTACATACTCCATCTGGAACTATGACTTTTCCATGCAGAATCACTTATAAAATCAGTAATATCATATATTCAGTAATTATTTCTAGTTGCACAGTACACTGAATAGAACTTTTTTTTTTCTAAACAATTATACAGTATATTAGGAATTTAAAATTTCCTTGAGAAAAAAGGTGAAAGAAGAGTATGAGGTATTTGTAGTGTGTGATTTGTAGTGTGTGTATCCGTGTGTGTGTGTGTGTGTGTGTGTGTGTGTAGGTACAGGCTGTGGTGTTAACTAGGGTAGAGTAGGCTTCATTGAGAAGAGTTTAAAGCAAAAAGTTAAAGGAGACAAGGGAGTTAGCCATATACATACATATATATATATATATATATATATATATAAATCTCTGTCTCTCTGTCTTTCTGTCTCTGTCTCTCTCTCACTCTCTCTCTCTCTCTCTCTCTCTCTCTCCACACACACACACACACACACACACACAGTCATTTAACATGGCCTAATCCACAAATAATTGTGATTTATTGGATTTAGTGTTAGGGATAATACTGTAGACAGATATACAGGACATGTAGAATGACAACATGGAAAAACAAAACTTCCTATTGTCTCAGTAATAATAAGAGTTTTTAAATTTTGTTGTAATTGCAGTGTAATTAACATCAGTATAATATTAGTATCAGATGTACAATATAATGATTTAATAATTTAATATATTACTCAGTGCCCATCATATTTATCAGTTCTAGCAGATTTTTGGTGGTTTTTCAGGTTTTCTATGCATAGTATCATGTCATCTGTGAATAGTGAAAGTTTTACTTCTTCCTTATCAATTTGGATGCCTTTTATTTCTTTTTCTTGTCTGATTGCTGTGGCTAGGACTTCCAATACTATGTTGGATAAAAGTGGTGAGAGTTTAGGGGAAAATTTGTTCCTGATCGTAGGGGAAAAGCTCAGGTTTTCACCCCCGAGTATGATGTTTGCTGTGGGTTATTCATATATGGCCTTTATTATGTTGAGTTATATCCCCTTTAAACCTATTTTGTTGAGAGTTTTTGACATGAATGATGTACTTTGTCAGATGCTTTTTCTGCATCTATTGAAATGATCATATGGTTTTATCCTCTCTCTTATATAATGTTCATTGATTTATAAATTTTGAACCATCCTTGTATCCCAGGAATAAATGTCACTTATGATTATGGTGAATGGCTTTTTTAACATATTATTAGATTCTATTTGCTAATATTCTGTTAAGGATTTTTGCATCTATTTTCATCAGAGATATTGGTCTGTGAGGCCTATAGGTCTCATTTTCCCTAGTGACTTTGTTTGGTTTTGATACCAGGGAAATGCTGGTATCATAGAATGAATTTGGAAGTTTTCCTTCCTGTTCTATTTTTTTGGAATAGTTTGAGAATAATAAGTCTTACCTCTTCTTTAAAAAAATTTTTTTTAACGTTTATTTATTTTTGAGACAGAGCATGAACAGGGGAGGGTCAGAGAGAGGGAGACACAGAATCTGAAGCAGGCTTCAGGCTCTGAGCTGTCAGCACAGAGCCTGACCGGGACTCAAACCCACGGACTGTGAGATCATGACCTGAGCTGAAGTCAGATGCTTAACTGACTGAGCCACCCAGGTGCCCCAAGTCTTACCTCTTCTTTAAATATTTGGTAGGATTCACTTGTGAATCCATCTGGTCATAGAGTCATGTTTCTTGGGAGTCTTTTGATTATTGATTCAATTTAATTACTGGTAATTGGTCTGTTCAAATTTTCTATTTCTTCCTGATTCGTTTCTGGGAGGTTATATGTTTCCAGGAATTTATCCATCTCTTATAGATTGTCCAATTTGTTGGCATATAATTTCTCATAATATTCTCTTATAATCCTTTGTATTTCTGTGGGGTTGGTTGTTAGTTCTCTTTCATTTCTGGTTTTGTTTGAATCCTCTCTTTCTCTCTCTCTTGTTTTGGTTAGTCTGGCTAAAGGTCTATCAATTTTGTTGATCTTTTCAAAGAACCAGCTCTTGGTTTCATTGATCTGTTCTATTTTTATATTTTATATTTCATCTATTTTTTCTCTTATCTTTATTGTTTCCTTCCTTCTACTTATTTTGGGTTTTGTTCTTCTTTTTCTAGCTCCTTCAGGTATAAGGTTGGGTTGTTTATTTGAGATTTTTCTTGCTTTTTGAGGTAGACCTGTGTTGCTATAATCTTCCTTCTTAGAACAGCTTTTGATGCATCCCAAAGATTTTGGACTATTGTGTTTTTGTTTTCATTTGTCCCCATGTATATTTTATTTCCTCTTTGACTTCTTGGTTGACCCATTTATTATTTAATAACATGTTGCTTAACCTCCATGTATTTGTGTTCTTTCCAGATTTTTTCTTGGGATTGATTTCTAGTTTCATAACAGTGCAGTCAGAAAAGATGCATGGTATGACTTTGATCTTTTTGAATTTGTTGAGACTTGTTTTGTGGCCTAACATGTGATCAATTCTGGAGAACATTCCATGTGCGCTTGAAAAGACTGTGTATTCTGCTGTTTTATGATGAAATGTTCTGAATACATCTGTTAGATCCATCTGGTCCAGTGTGTCGTTGAAAGCCACTGTTTCCTTATTGATTTTCTGTTTGGATGACCTATCCATTGATGTAAGTGGGGTGTTAAAGTCTTCTACTATTATTGTATTTTTATCAATTATTTTTTTATGTTTGTTATTGGTTGCTTTATATATTCAGGTGTTTCCATGTTGGGTACATAAATATTTACAATTGCTATATATCTTCTTGTTGGATTGTTCATTTTATGATTAAGTAGTGTCCTTCTTTGTCTCTTGTTTCAGTCTTTGTTTTAAAGTCATTTTGTCTGATATAAAAGTATTCCTACCTCAGCTTTGCTTTCACTTTCATTTGCATGATAAATGCTTTTCATCCCTCACTTTTAATCAGCATGTGTCTTTATGTATGTATGCATTTATTTATTTATTTTGAGAGAAAGAGAGCATGTGTGCACATGGGAGGGACAGAGAGAGAGAAAAAGAGAGGGAGAAAGAGAATCCCCAGCAGGCTCTGCACCACCAGCACAGAGTCCTGCATGGGGCTTGAACTCACAAATAGTGAGATCATGATGCAAGCCAAAGTCTGACACCCAACCTACTGAGCCACCAAGTTATCCCCACCACGTGTCTTTAGGTCTGAAATGAGTCTTTTTTAGATAGCACATAGATGAGTCTTGCTTTTTTATTCATTCCATCACCCTATGACTTTTGATTGGAGAGTTTAGTTCATTTACATGCAAAGAATGTACTTACTGCCATTTTGTTACTTGTTTTATGGTTGGTTTTGTAGTTCTTTTCTTCCCTTACTCTCTACTCTCATGGTTTGCTGGCTTTCTTTAGTGATATACTTAGATTCCTTTGTTTTTATTTTTTGCATATCTATTACTGTTTTTTGACTTGTGGTTACCATTGGGTTTATATGTAACATCTTATGCATATAGCAGTGTATATTAAGTTGATGGTCGCTTAAATTTAAACCTATTCTAAACGTGCTAAATCTTTATGTCCCTCCCCATTTTAGGTATATGGTGTTATATTTTACATCCTTTTATTTAGTGAATCACTTGACTGGTTTTTATAGATATATAATTGTACTGCTTTCGTGCTTCCTACTTTTCTTACTCCTGCTTATGATCTTTTCTTTTTACTCACAGAGTCCCCTTTAATATTTCTTGTAATTTAGTGAAGAATTCCTTTAAATTTTGTTTTCCTGGGAAATTCTTTATCTCTCCCTCTATTCTGAATGATAGCCCTGCTGCATAGAGTATTCTTGGTTGCAGGTTTTTGTTTTTTGTTTTTTGTTTTTCTTTTAGCATTTTGAATATATCCTGCCTCTCCCTTCTGGCCTGCAGTTTCTGCTGAAAGATCAGCTGATAGCCTTATGGGGTTTCCCTGTATATAACTGTTTTCTTTTCTCTTGCTACTTTTAAAATTCTCTCTTAAACATTACTTTTTTTTTTTTTTTTTTTTTTTTTTTTTTTTTTTTTTTTGCCATTTTAACTATTATGTGTCTTGATGTAGACCTCCTTGGATTGATTTTGTTTGGGGCTTTTTGTGCCTCCTGGATCTGGATTTCTGTTTTGTTCCCCAGATTTAGGAAGTTTTCAGCTATTATCTCTTCAAATAAATTTTCTGCTCCCCTTTTTCTCTCTTCTCCATCTGGGATCCCTATAATGCAAATGTTATCATGCTTGATGGTATCACTGAGTTACCTTAATCTATTTTCTTTTTTATTATTCTTTTTTTCTCTCTCCTGTCCAGCTTGATTGCTTTCAATTACTCTGTCCTCCAGGTCACTGATCCATTCTTCTGCTTCCTCAAGTATTCAACTATTTATTCCCTCTAGTGTATTTTTTATTTCAGATATTGAGTTCTTCATCTCTGATTGGTTCTTTTTTATGTTTTCTATTTATTTATTGAGGATCTCACTGAGGTTCTCCACTCTTACCTCAAGTCCAGTGAGTATGTTTAGGATGATTACTCTAAATTCCCTATCAATCTGATTACTTATCTATATTGCATTTAGCTCTCTTGCTATAATGTTGTCCTGTTCATTCATTTAGGAAATTTTCCTCTGTCTCATTACTTTGTCTAACTCTCTGTCTCTTTTTCTATGTGTTAGGAAAGTCAGCTCTGTCTCCTCTTTTTGAGAGTAGTGGCCTTATGAAAAAGAGGTCCTATAGTGCCCTGCAGTGCAATATCCCCTGTCCACCAAAACCAAGCACTTCAGGAGTGTCTCCTATGTGTGGTGCGTGTGCCCTACTATTGTAGCTGAACTGCATTTGTTTTCAGTCCAGTCATCTGCAATGGCTCTTGTGGGCAGGATTTGGTCCCTGTGTTGTTAGTGGGCTAGTCAGGGGCCTCCTTGGGCTTCAGTTGGGTCAGATAAGGCATTTGTCAGAGATGTGGTAGCACTAAACTTCAGGGCACTCTCCCTGTATTGTCCCCTGAGAAGCTTTCACTGGTGGGCAGGGCCCAGTTGTCTGCTCCCAGCCCACTGCTGGGGCAACAATCAAACTGGTGTATGTGGTTACCTTCCCCTCTCCCTGGGGCAGGAGTCACTTTGGAGTGGTGCTGGCCTCTTGTGGGGCTGCTTGCCCGGTACCAAGTTTGTGGCATCACTTTGGAAGGTTTCCTGCCACAGGCATGTTGGAGGGTAGGGATCCACAGGAGAAGGTGGGAATGGGGTATGAGGTACTGAGCAGTAATATACAATCAATACACTAATTTACTGAACTAAGGAATAAAACTTTAAACTCTATAAGCCTTGACACTTGTTAGTTTTTTAAAGATTTAATGAGAAAGAGATAAAAGAATAAAGAGTAGAATTTCCACTAATAACTAACAACTTAATTTATCTCTTTCATCTTCCCCCAAATGGCTGTAATTAAGGGTTGATGATGTCACATCTATAATAATACCTCTATTTGTATCTCTCTTTCAAGTTTGCAAAGCCTGCTACATCTATTATTTCACTGTATCCTCATACCATACAAGGTATGGTAAGGCAAGCATTATCCTCATTTTGCAGATTAGGAAATTAGGATGCTGTGATGTAAAATGAGCCACCTAAGGTCTGCAACCAGTCCTGATGTTGTCACTGGAACCGGATCTCCTAACTTCCTGTCCTATATTTTTTCCCCAACTAGAACATAGAGGTTCTACAAATGGAAATCATCCATAGAAGCAATAATAAAGTCTACTTTTTAACCTTTAACATAAAAAAAATCCAAGTTGGTTATAATAATGTAATGAAAGCATAACTTTCAAAAATTTCATCCCAATGACTGCAGTTTTATAAACCATTCTGGAAGCAAATGGAGACTTAGCTGTACAGAGCCATCTATACAAGGATCAGAAAAGTTTTTCTGTGAAGGGTCAGAGAGTGAATGTTTTAGTCTTTGAGTCATATGGTCTCTGTTACATACTCTTCTCTGTTATTCTTTTATATTTTTATTATTTAAAACATTTTTTTTAATCTTTATTTATTTTTGAGAGAGAGAGACAGAGTGAGAGCAGGGGAGGAACAGAGAAAGAGGGAGACACAGAATCCGAAGCATGCTCCAGGCTCCAAGCTGTCAGAACAGAGCCCGACATGGGGCTCAAACCCACAAACTGTGAGATCATGACCTGAGCCGAGGTTGGACGCTTAACCGACTGAGCCACCCAGGCACGCCATTCTTTTATATTTTTAAAATGTAAAAATCATTTTAGTTCACAGGGTTTTCAAAATAGGCTGTGGGTTGAATTTGTCCCAAAGGCCCTGAATTTTTAGGTTATTTGTCCATTAAAGGTAAGCTGACAGTGACCATGAAACTGACTACTTGTTGGTCCTGCAGGCATTCAGCCTGCCTTGCATTACCTGCTTGCCAATTTTCTTTAAGGTCACAAATTACCCACTTTCAGTAATGTGAGATATGTAACATTTTGCCTCTGAATTTCTTGCCCTGCCAGCTGACATACAGAGTGTCCCTTCTGGTACATTGCTGGATCTGTGGCTTGGCCTCATGGACTATCTTTTGAGTTCCACTTGCCATTGGGAACCATGGAACATGATGCCCCCTTTCTTCTTTAAAGAGCTAAACTCCTGCTGCCCGTTTGCTCAGGTTGGGCCTCTCCAAAGTGCCCCTCCCACCTCATTTTCTAAACGTGTCCCTCTTTTTACCCTCTTTATTTTCTCTTGGTAAAGCCTATGAAGGTGGAGCTTGGGGTATCTAGGAGGTCCATCAAGGGCACTGAATATAATACAGGTGATCAGAGAGCCTCCCAAAGTCTCATCCTCTCTTTCCCTCTGGAGTCCTGCAGTAGCAGAAGGCAAGAGCAGTGCTAGAAGAGGAGGTCACTAATCTTGGGCAAACTAGGTATGCCTATCAGAGACGCACAAACTGCATTAATGTTCAGATGCTCTGTGATGGAAACCAATCACTTCTTTACAAGTTTATCCTATGACTCTTTCCATTTTGGCTATTTTTCCCCCTCTGTGCTACAAGTCAGGCACTGCTATACTAGCTGCCAGGGCACAAAGAGAATCGGTATGTAGCATCTGCTTAAGGAGCTTACATCCTTGAAGGAGACAGATGCATACATGAGCTGTGAAAATACATAATAAGTACAAATAGAGAACTTCGTACAGGGTGCCACAGGAGCATGGAAGAGATTCTTAACTCTTTAGGGGAAAAGGACAACTAAGAAGGAGTCAGAAAGGAAGCAATGTCTGAGCTGAGTAAAAGACAGAATGGGAAAAAATGGCCAATATGGAGCGAATAACATAACACAAAAGTGTGGTAGAGGATGATGTGATTGGGAACTATTTGATGAATAATGTGACTTTCACATGTGGTATCTGAGGTACAAATATAGAAATGTTCCAGAATGTACTCCGAGCCAAACTGTAAAGTTTGTTTGTTAACCTGAAGGCAGGGGTGAGCAAGTGTGGCAGGGCAGTCGCTTCATAAGGTTTGTGTTTTTGAAAGATCTCTTGGGCTGGGAGGTGTAAGATGGACTGATGAAATCTAGGACTGGAGCAGGAGGTTATTCCATTTGTCCAGCAAGAGATGGTAAGTATTGGAGTTATAGCAAAAGGGAACGAGTTTGAGATGATTAGGAAACAACCACACTTGGTGACTGATTATGAGTACAAAATAAGGAAAGTCCAGAACGATCTCCAGGTTAATGGCTTGGAAGTTGGGAAATGATGTTGTAATCCAACAACGTTGGCGACATTGAGAGAGAAGAGGAAATTAGAAGACCAGATGATTCATTCCATTTTAGGCACGTGAGATCTGAAAATCCTCTGGGATGACCAAATGAAGATGTTCGGTATACAGTCAGAACAACTGGTTTGGAGGTCAGCGACAGTGACTCAACTGTAGATATTTGGGGAACATTGGTAACTAGTCTTCAGGTTTAGATATGATTATCTAAGGAGAAATTGGGGCTTGAGAAGTAAACAGGACCAAGGACAAAACCCCAAAGAGCCCCAACTTTTTCAGATGCAGAAGAGCCTGCAATGGAAATAGAAGATCAAGAAGGAATGGACAGGGGCGCCTGGGTGGCTCAGTCGGTTAAGTGGCCGACTTCGGCTCAGGTCATGATCTCGCGGTCCGTGAGTTCGAGCCCCGTGTCGGGCTCTGTGCTGACAGCTCAGAGCCTGGAGCCTGTTTCAGATTCTGTGTCTCCCTCTCTCTGACCCTACCCCATTCATGCTCTGTCTCTCTCTGTCTCAAAAATAAATAAATGTTAAAAAAAAAAAAAAAAGAAGGAATGGACAGGGCGCGGAGGGAAATTATTGGAACTGTGTGATGTTATGGAAGGCAGCGTGGGAAAGAGTTTGAGTTTAATGAGATAGGATGAAAAAGCATTGATTTTATGTAGAAAGTAGGAGGTCACTTATTAAAAACAATTTAGTAGAGTAGTGGAAGTAGAAGCTGGATGGGAGTGACTTTACGAGGGAATAATTAAAGGAGATAATGTAAACATTAGATGTACAGTCTGAAAAAACACTTTGTATACTGTAAATATACAAATATACAGAATTTTATTAATGTACAATCTTAGGCATAACCTCTAGTTTGAACCATCTTTTGTAGAATCGGTAGATTCATAATAGAATCTGCAACAACCCTTATCCTCAACACAAACCCCTCTACAACTTTATTCATCCTATGCAGGGAACACGTTACCTTAAAAATACTCCTGTCCATTTATTAAATAATTCCAGTTACAAGAGGCCCTGTCAGGATTTTCTGTTTTCACACCCTGGGTGCCCCCTTCCCAACTCTGGACAGTCTGTGGACCTTTCTTTCTTGCCTGCAAGCGGACTTCAGACCTCAGACACTTGGCCTCAGTCACCAGTCACTCTGTTTCTTAGGATCTTTCCATTACCCCTGCCCCAGAATTTGAGGAACAAGAAGCTGTATCCTCAGCACATCTTTACTTGCTGTTTTCATAGGCTATGACATAGATCCTTTGTGATCTCAAGGGTTTGGGACTTTTCCTGCTGATGGCCACAAAGAAATAAACAAGATTTTTTAAAAACAAGAAAATTTCAAAGATTCTAAAGTCTTCTAGTTAAGATTTTTGGTTCACAAGTGAGGTGTTAACTTGGCCTTATCCCTCTATGTCTATATTGGAGTTTACTAAGTCACTCCTTTATATCTCTTCCTTCTGATTCCATGTCCTCATGTTCTTCATGACCTTTCAACCAAGAGGACTGGAAGGTGACATCAAGACAGACCAGGAGACCTCCCTTTGTAATGCCCCTGAGAACCCACAGGCTAAGTGATCCCCATTCCACTGGCAGCATTGTGTATTACCTCACAGTTGTTTCCCACATAGAGTTGAAATACAAATTCTAATTCTAAGATACAAATATTTTCCATCTTTCCCAGTTCAATCTCATTTGTTCATTTGATAATCTTGCTTGTTTATGTTCTTATGTAAATCACTGATTTAAATATAGACTAGAGTGGGACCAGGGAAAGAGGCCCGTGACATGAAAAGTGGAAACCATGTTTCCATGTTGTAATCAATCCACTAGCTAATGTTCTTTAGGAAGAGCCATTCAAAATTTATAGACCTGCTTAACTGTTTTATAATTCAGTTTCTATTATATCATTGTGTTCGTGAGGCATTCTGAGAAGTGCTTTGCTGAACTTCAGATATACTGTGTTGAGACAGAATGGTGCAGTGGTTAAGAACATTGAACCTAGAGCCAGATATGCTGGTTTTGAATCCTGGCTCTTCAATTTACTAGCTTTGAGAGCTTGTGCAAATTACTTAACCTCTCTGGGCCTCAGACTTCTTATCTATCAAATGAGGATAATATCTTATAGAATTGTCTCATTAGATTTTCATGAGGATTAGATAAAATAATCCACATAAAGCACTTAACAGTACTTGACAGATAGAAAGTGTCCAATAAACGTTAGCTTTTAAAAATGTCTAATGGTAGCTCTCAGCTGGAGCAGGGGGAGAATATTGAATAATCAGAATCTCCATGTGGGTGGTGGGGACAGAGAATATACTTTGGAAAAATATTCCAGTTGATTCTAACACACCTCTCCTACATTTTGGTTAAAAACCAGTGGTATTTAGTTTTCCTCTTTTTAGCTGTATTGTTATTAAGAATGAAAAGAAAAGTCTGACTTAATCTGTTAGGGGCTGAATTGTATCCCCTAGAATTCATTTGTTGAAGTCCTTACCCCCGGTGCCTTAGAATGTGACTGCATTTGAAGATAGGACCTTTAAAGAGGTAATTTAATTAAAATGAGGTCATTAAGCTGGACCCTAGCCCAATATGACTGCTATCATTACAAGAAGAGGAAGTTTAAACACAGGCAGTCTCAGAGAAAGGACCATATGAAGACATAGGGAGAAGATGGGCCATCTATAAGCCAAGGAGAGAGCTCTCAGGAAAAACCAACCATTCCAACACCTCGATCTCAGATTTCTTGTCTCCAGAATTGTGAGAAATTCGTATAGCAGTCCCAGCAAACTAGTACATAATGCAATTGATTCCACTCTGTGACTAGGGTATTCATAAGGATTTCTAAGCTATTCATTATTAACCCTTTCTAGAATTGTGTCTAGAATCAATAGCTTAGTTTATGGCACATGGTTTGCAAGATCTGTTCTCTTCATCCCTTTAAAGATCAGGTATGTACACATACACAGCCTCTCAGCACCTCTGTTTGTATCTTGGATGTAATCTGCATGGGTAATGAGATCCAAGCTCATTGAGAGTAATTACATACACTCTTTTTATCCCTTAACCAGTCTCAGGCTTCAGTTAACCCTTCTGAAGTGTGTTCCCTCTTTTCAGCCAATCATGTTATCATGTTGATGATAAAAGCAAATTAGAATGTGGGCAAGCCCATCTTCTCTCTGTCATCTTTCACAAGCAATGAGCTTATGAAATTCTTGTTCTTCTTATAAATATATTTAATTTTGCAGTCTTCTGAATTTTTGTTAGCTTTATCTTAATCAGGACTTTATTCTGTCTACCTTATTATAACAAGTTAGAGACACTCTTCTGTACTTTTCTGGACTGTCTCTCCTGCTATCTTTTGTAAGATAGAAGCATTGAACTCAGAGTCAAAACATTAGGGGCCATCTATTGCTTGTGACCTGGGCCAAGTTGCTTAATCTGTTTCTTTATCTATAAAAATATAGTTAAAAAATACTACATCTTATAAGGGAAGCCATTATAGAACTATGGTTAAATTATAAAATATAAGCAAAAGCATTTTGAAGTTGTGTATTTCAGATATATACAAAACCTTCTTATTATTGTTATAACAATTATTAAATATACCCTCTCATGTCTGAATTCAAGAGATATTTATGAAGCCACATCAGCCTCTTAATTTAGTTACTTTTTATTTTTATTTTTTAAAGCAAACTTTCATTTTATAAAACCCAAAACGTAAAGAAACAATATATGGTGAAAAGTCTCCTTCCTTCTCTCTCCCAGCACTCAGTGATCCTCTTTGGGAACAATGACTATGACATATAGATGCTTCCAGAAATATTCCGTGCATATTCATATATATCCTTTCTCCTCTCTTCTTCTTCTGTACCCAAATAGTAGCATCATATCGGTCCCTATAATACCATATTTTCTTCCTCATACTGCCACAGTTTCTTTGCCAGGAGTTTCCTCTCTTGCTGAGTTATCTTCCCATCTAAATTCTCTAATTTGAGATCAGACTTAGTTTTTTAAACAATCCTTTAATAATCTAGAGTGCACACTTAATTTTACATAGTATGCTGACAAGTTGCTCTCCCCTCTAACCTTCAGTGGAAGAAGGTTACTTGCTACTTTGGCAGCAAGAAATATCATTCACTTCTTGCACAACAAATGAAAGATATAATTTTATAGAGAGGTTTGTGTTTTAATGTTTTCATAAAAGGAAGCATGGCACAGTGGAAAGGGGTTATGCTTTGGAATCAGACCTAAAACCTGGCTCTGCAGCAGTTAAGTCCAAGCTTCTGAACTTTGACTCACTGAATCTCCATTTCCACACTGAAAAGTGGGAACTAATAAATAACTACCTCAAGGGTTCCATTACATGCTGTATATCTAGTGTCTAGTATATCATGCCTGTTTCATAAATACTGATCTTCTTTGCTCTAATACAATGTTGCATGAATTACATTAATTATTTTCTCATTCTGATTTTGCATAATCTTCATTGAACAAGCTCCAAACCATAATCGATAAATGTTTCTTGCTTACCCACTGCTCTAAGGGACTGGGCTGTGCGGTAACAATACAAAGAGGGTAAAACATGCTCCCCTTTCTGCCAGGGGATTATAATCTGGTTGGAGAAGCAAAACACATCCCAAAATTAGTAAGGGGCAGAACATGACTATGGTTAGGCGAGGAATGAAATAATTTAATGAGAAAAATAGAAAGAAAAGATTTTCACACGAAGGATTGAAAGATAAAACCATGCTAAATACAAAATGCTGTATTATAATATCTAGTGCTATTATTCCAAAATTATGAGTAGCTCAATATTTAGAGGAGAAGGCAATAAATAGAAAATCGATGCAATGAAAACAACAATTTGAACATGTTTTTATTCTACTTTTCTCATATGAGAAATGTCCTCTGAAATCTTATTATACTGGAACACAATTAATTTCCTTTCAACATGAATTTAAACTATTTTACTTTATTGTACTATATAGAATGTTTGAAAGTTATTAAAGATACAGCCTAAATTTGAAGACTTTGTTCCCTCCCAAGTCTTTAAATATGAGACATAATTACACTAACAGTCAATGAAAACTCATTTCTTGTTGACACAACTACATTTCTGTAAACTCTTTCTCATTATTGAAGTTATTTATCCAAGGTCTTAAAAAAAATAAAAAGGCAGCTGATGAGTAAGACAGTACTTACTAAAACAAGAACCAAATAAACCTGCCTTGATCACATTCATGAGGTCATTCCATTGAACTATGTTGCATGAAACCTGGAACACAATAGCCCAAATCTCTGAATGTTGCGGGATAATCAGGGTAGAGAATTTATTGTGGGGGCGATTAAAATTGCATCAGAGAAATAATGATCTGTCCTTTAATTACTTTCCTTTGTAGTGAGCTTAGATCAATATCAACTGTTTGTTTTGTTCAAGGTCCTTTATTTTTCCTTTTTAAAGAAGACATTGCGTGACGATGCAGGCAGAAGAACTAAGAGAAACTCCTGAGCACTTGGCAGGCAAGGTAGAAAGCATGATAAAAGTTTCATACGTTTGGTCCCTGCAAAGGAAGGCTTGTGCTGTGGCAAAAACTTAAGTCATCCTGAATAAGTGTCAGAGTCAGATCATCATCTTTTATCTGATTGTTACTGAAGTATGGTAAAATCATGATAAATATATGAAAATGGAAAAGTTTGGGACTATGTATGGATTGGTGTTTTTAAGTGAATTTTCTGTGTCCTCTGGAATGCTATCCAGCGGAGTAGCCTAATTAATTGCCACTTTTAATCTTTCTCTGTGTTCTCATTGTTAGTACCAAGTGTTAATATGATTGTTGTTTTATTTTTTGCCAAGAAAAATGAGGAAATACGTATTAGCTTTTTAAAAACAAAGGATTCTCCTGAAGCAAACCCAAAGTTCCCATCCCATGCCAAGTTGGAAGGAACCTATGGAAGTGAAAGAAAAGATCCTTTGAGGGTGGCCTCCTTGAGGACACATCTTGTGCTCTGCTAGGGACATTGCACCTGGTTCCCAACACTGATGCCACAGACAAATAAAAGCACATACTTCATTTGGGTGTGGTATCATACTGAGGCAAAGGCTCCTTTAAATTAGATTCCTTTGAATGGGAAAATTTGTACATGACCTGGCAGACTACACAGAAACAATCTAGGTGCTTTTGCTAATGCTATAATGTACGTAATTCCTCCCTGCAATGGCAATAAAAGTGTCATCTTCTTTAAGGGGTTGCGAACTGCACTGGAGGAGCCACTCTCTCATCCAGACTAGTGAAATAGCTATGAAAAAAGTTACACAGCCATATTGTTGGGCCATTGCTGTCCCATCTTGTTCCAGCCTGTGGTAAATTTACACAAGGATTTCTCTTGTGATTTTTGTGGCCTCACATTTTCCACCCTTTGGGAGGTAGTACAGTAAAGAATTAACATGGGCTCTGGCGGCCATGGATTTGAGTCCTTCCTTTGCCATTTACTCTGAGACTGAACCACTGTGTGCCTCAGTTTCTCTATCATTGTCTTTCTCATTATGTTGTTACAAAGATTAAATAAGACAGTATACCAAAAGTGGTAGAATACTAAGTGCTCAGTAAATGTAAGCATATAAGAAAGATTATAAAATAATGTTTCATTTAAATGTTCAGACAATGAAGTATTTTGTAGATAATCAAGAATTAACTGGAAAGTTCTTTTTGTCAAAATCCCTGTAAATATTACCCCAATCCTTCTAGAAATGTACTCATGACATTTCCTAAGACTAATATAATAAAAATAATCTCGCAATGCCTCAGGACATCCTTTTAGACACAATTGATCATTATAAAGAACTGAAAAAGGTATGAGAATTTGGAATCAACATGCATTGACCCAAGTAATCCCCTTGAAGATTTTTAAAATTTTAATATGTATCTTATGTAATCCTGCCCACCTATAATACAATTTGCCTTTAAAAGTGGAAAATAAGGGGGCGCCTGGGTGGCGCAGTCGGTTAAGCGTCTGACTTCAGCCAGGTCACGATCTCGCGGTCCGTGAGTTCGAGCCCCGCGTCAGGCTCTGGGCTGATGGCTCAGAGCCTGGAGCCTGCTTCAGATTCTGTGTCTCCCTCTCTCTCTGCCCCTCCCCCGTTCATGCTCTGTCTCTCTCTGTCCCAAAAATAAATAAAAAATGTTGAAAAAAAATTAAAAAAAAAAAAAAAAGTGGAAAATAAGGGGCTCCTGAGTTGCTCAGTCGGTTCAGTGTCCGTCTTCAGCTCAGGACATGATCTCACAGTCCGTGAGTTCAAGCCCCATGTCAGGCTCTGTGCTGACAGCTCAGAGCCTGGAGCCTGCTTCAGATTCTGTGTCTCCCTCTCTCTCTGCCCCTCCCCTGCTCATGCTCTGTCTCTCTCTGTCTCAAAAATAAATAAAAACATTAAGAAAAACAATTTTTAAGTGGAAAATAAGACACAAATCCAGCTGGATGGTTCCAGTTAGTTGTTATAGCTAACAGAAATTTCACTGTACTCTGAGATTGTTCAAACTTTCTTGCATATTCACATCCTTTAAATATGGTCTTTTTAGGTACATTTCTCAAAAATGGCATTTAAAGTTCTTTTTTGCATATACATGTACAAAGGATGGATGCTTATATTACACATACAATATATAAATATTCAGAAATTTAAAGACCTTATTTGATAAATAAGAAAGAATGAAATTATATGAATTAAAACTTCAACCCAAGATGCTAAAAATGTAGCAACAAAATAAACCCAAAAGAAAGCAGGAGAAAGGAGTTTACAACCATAAAAGCAGAAAATAATAAATTAGAAACTACAAATAAATAAGATTGGTAAAAATCTAAGATCAGCTTCAGTAAAAACTCTAGAAAAAATCTGGCCATTGGAATTAAGAAAAACAGAAAAGTTTGTAAATACAAACAGTACAAGAAAGTTGATGTAACTTTAGACCCAGAAAACTTACAAAAGGGCACTATCCACAATTCTTTTTAATCTATTTGAAAAATTTGATGAAATATATAATTTTTCCAGGAAATATATGAATTAAAAATCGTAAACAGAGAACTTAAAACAACAAAAACAAAGGAACAAGTAATCACAAGAGAAATCAACAAAATTGTCAAAGAATTTATTCTTTTCCTGTACCTCACATAGGTTTTATTATAAATTATTGGAAAACCTTTTTAGAATAAATTATGCTAATGGAGCTATTCCAGAGTATGTAAAACTATGGACATTGTAGTTCATTCATTACATGTGGCTAGCATAATCTGCTACCAAAACTTGACAAAGATGGAGATAAGATTATAGGATACAAAAACCACAAATGAAAATACATCAGAACATTAAAAAATAGCACTTATTTTAGGAATACGGTGAGAGTTCAACATTAGGAAATATATTAATATAATTTACCACATTGATAGGACAAAAGAGACTATAGACAAATAAATTTATAATAAATGTTAAAAATGACTTTGATGAAATTAAACACTCTTAAAATTACATCTCAGTAAACTAGAAATAGAAGGATGCTTATATAATGACAAAGCATATTTATCACAAATCAAAGCCAACATTATTATATGTATGGTGAAAAAAAAGAAACAAATATAATAATGTTTACATTTTTCAGTATTATTCTGGAGGTTTACCTGATGAAAAGCAAGCAAAAGTAATAAGAAGTATACCTCTTAGACAAAATTATCATTACTTAACAGAGTATAAATTAACTACCTGGAAAACCCAAGAGAATTCACTGAAACCTACTAAATCTAATAACTGAGCTTAGGAAAGTGGTCAGATACAAAATAAAGATACCAACACAGTGATGATCTTTCCATGTGCCCGTAATAATCAGTGGGCAGGCAATAAAACTGGGAGCATCTAAGATTTGCTAAATGTAGGAAAATGTGAGTGAAGCCAAATACAGTATGAAACGATTAATGATCCATATTAGTAATCAATGAAATATAAATTGAGATTTCAAATAGTATTTTATTTTCTAAATCAGCAAAGATCAAAATATGATAATTATCTGTGCTGGTGAATACAACAAAATGAGCACTCTAGTAGATCATTTGTAGGGATATAAATAAATACAACTTTACTGGACAGCAAATCTAAAATTTATTTCAAAATCCATGAAACAAGTATATTTTTGACATAGAAATACCCTTCTAGACACCTGTCCTTTGTTTCAACAAGATGTTGTTCTCTTGTTTTCTAGCTTCTCTCATTTCTATTAAAAAATCAGACATCATGTTATTGTTTTAATGTAGCTTCTTTATAGCTTATGTTTCCTTTTTCTCTGGTTATCTCTACAATGTTTGGTTGGTTTTTGGATTTTAGTAGTTTTACTATGCTATGACTCACTGTAGTTTCTTTATGTTTTTTCTGTTTGAGTATACAGTGCCTTTTGAATCAGTGACTGAGGAGTTCTTAAAGTTTTCGAAAATTTAACACCATTGTGATGGTGCTGCTCAGCTTCTAGGCCTTTTGGAAACCTTTAAAAGAGAAAGCAGCACCAAATGTTTAACTCACCTTTTTTGTATCTTTTTGCACTTTTCTGCTGTCTGAGGTCTTTTCCCTCTACTCTTGGCTGCTCATAGCCTTGAACTCCAACTTTGTCTCTTTAGCACCTTGATGCTTCTTTGCCAGTTAGCATCATATTTCTGCTCGGCTTCTCAGCTCTCACACATGCCCCAATTATAAACCAGCAAATGACCCAAAAGAGAAAGTAACAGGAAGTGTTAGGTTCACCTTCATGCGTTTCCTTTCCCTTTGGTATCTTAGATCCTCAAGTCTTTTCTGTCTGCCTTGGGATCCTTCTTCTGCCTTTAAACAAGTGTTTTTGGCTGTGTGTGTGTGTGTGTGTGTGTGTGTGTGTGTGTGTCCACGCGCACGTGTGTGTATTTTATTCAATTTTCTAATTGTTATCTTGGGGAGAGTTTGATAAAAGCCATGTTTAGAAGGAAAGGATACCCTCTTTGGTATCATTCTTGACTCTTCTCTTTCTCACACACCCTGCTACTAATCTCTTAGCAAATCATGTTGGCTCTACCTTCAAAATATGCTGAGTCTCCCCACTTCTTACTATCTCCACTGCTACAACTTTAGTCCAAGTCACATTCACATCTCACCCTAGTACACCAGTAGCCTCTTTACTATTACCCTATTTCGGCCCTTGCCATCATCTATTTTCTTCCTATTTTTTAAATTTTTTTTGAATGTTTATTTATTTTTGAGAGAGAGAGAGACAGAGTGCACGCAGGGGAGGGGCAAAGAAAGAGAGAGACACAGAATCTGAAGCAGGTTCCAGGGTCTGAGCTATCGGCACAGAGCCTGACATGGGGCTCAGACTCACAAACCATGACATCATGACCTGAGCTGAAGTCAGATGCTTAATTGACTGAGCCACCCAGGTGCCCCACTATCGTCTACTTTCAACACAGAAGACTGAATGACCTGTTGAAAACTTAAGTCACTTCTCTACTCAACGCACCATAATGGTCACTCTATTCACTCAGAATAATTCCAAAGCTATTATTATGATTTGACAGATTGTATTTTCCAAAGATGGCCACACGATATCTCCTGTCCACATGCCTTTATTTTTTTTTGAGAGAGAGAAAAAAACATGAGTGGGGAAGGGGCAGAGATAGAGGAGGACATAGGATCTGAAGCAGGCTCTCTGCTGACAGTAGAGAGCCTGATGCAAGACTCAAACTCACGAACCATGAGATCATGACCCCAGCTGAGGTCGGATGCTTAACTGACTGAGCCACCTAGGTGCACCTGTCCCCATATTTTTATAGAGCCTTGTCATTCCCCAGGCTCTGCACTGACGGTACAGAGCCTTCTTGAGATTCTCTCTCTGCCCCTCTCCCACTCAAGTTGTCTCTCTCCCTCCCTCAAAATAGGTAAATAAACATTAAGAAAATAAAAATAAAATACTTTAAAAAGAAGAAACCATACAAACCTTTTAGGCCGACCTGACTAGTGAGGTACATCAGCAGTGGTACTCTATGACTTCAAGGCTAGGTCATAGAAATACCATGCATTTCTTCCTTATTCTCTTGGGATGCTCACACTTAGAACCTGGCCATCATTCTGTGAGGAAGCCCAAAATACCTAAGGAGAGAAAGTGAAGAGAAGAAATAAGGCATATGGCCCATAATTCTGACTGTGCTCCCAGCCACCACTAACTTGACAGGCATGTGATTAAGCCGTCACTTATGTGGACGCTCCAGCCCCTCATTGAGCAGCACCCTTTGATGTTGTGGGGGGCAAAGATTCGCCGTTTTCATAAATCTCTCCCTAAGTTGCATGTTTGTAAGCAAAACAAATGATGACTGTTGTTTAAAGTCACTAGGTTTGAGGGTAGTTTGATATGTGGAAACACATAACTGCTATTGATGACCTCCCAGATCCATCAGAATAAGATTCCCAGTTACCTTTTTGACCTCAGTTCTACATTTCTCTCATCTAGTCTCTGAACTTGTTTGTCCAGCATTCCTTTACCTCAAGGCCCTTTTGCTTGTTCTTATGTCTGCTTGGAATGCTTTTCCATAGCATTTATCACCAACTTACTTATCATATACTTTGTTTATTTTGGTTAATTACCTGTCTTTTCTGATAAGAACATAAAATACTTAAAGGAACAGAATTTTCTGAGTGCTTAGAATGAATGCGTAAGTAGTAGGGAATCAATAAAATGTCTTGAACAAATAAACTTATTTTAAATTTTGCTGTGTTGACTACTTCAGTTATTCATCTTTTTGCTGTACATATGCTCATTAAATGGGTAGGTTACATATAGATACTGAGAATTCCTGAGACATCTCAGTCTGCAAAATGCACTCAACCACACTCAAAGACAGTTCATTTGTTTTCTCAAATGTGCACATGACCTTAGGATACATTTACTTCTGTGTTCAGCCTGCCAGTTTCCCAAGACCAAACTACATTTGATTAAGAGTCAAAGTGGCCCAAGATCTTCCTTAAGGTCCTTTCTGTCAACTCTCTTCTCTTCACTGGCCTTTTCTCCTTCCCTGCCAGTCAAGTACTAGGATAGCTTCATTTCCTATCTTTTAGGAAAACATAGATTGCACAATAGTTCTTGCCTATATAGTCTACTCCACCAGAGTCTACTTTCCCCACCTCTGAAGCTGCCAGGATGAAGGGAAATCTAAATCCTTCCCCAGTGTTGCTGATATTCTCTCCCTCTACTTTCCACCTACTTTACCTAACTGGGCCAAAGTGTCTCTTCCTTTTTCCAATGAATCCTAAAAGTGTCTTTCTATCTGCTTAGCTCTAAAGTCTGCCGTCTCTTTCTTACAACCATATTATGTAGTCTTGTTACGATGTGTCATTAGAATAGATGAAAAATACTTTCAATTTCTCCCTTAAATATTGAGAAGTAAGAAGTCATTAGGAGTCACTTGATTGGTTCAAGTGTGCTTCCAGTCTACATGTAACTCATTGATACAAAGGGAAAGGGGAAATTGCATGAAAAATGGAATTGTTTTTATTGGCCCTTTTAAAAAATTATCCTACTAGAGAATAGATGCCATAGGTGACAGACTATGAAGGTTACTGTCCCTGGAGCTTAAGAGCCAAAATAATCACAGACTCCAATCACTCAAGTCCCAGAATCATAGTCCAAAAGAGTTCCTGTTTCCAGTTTCTTTATTTTCCATAAGACATGGATAATGATTTATTTTTCTTAGGAGATTCTGAAACAGAAATAAAGAAACCTTCCAGAATCTGATTCTGATTCTTTGCTTACTCTCTAAGGGCCTCCAAAAGGGACATTGCTCTTGTGCTGAGATTTCTCTTTAAGTCAACTTGTCCTCCTAAAACTAATCTATTAGGTCAAAAGATATTAAATTCAAAGAAAAAAAAAATTACGGGTGCCTTGCCAGGAGTCTAGACTGCCTATCTGGTGGCAATAGTGCTACGTACTTAGCCTGAACCTATCATTTTTTTAAGACAGTTATCATTGAAATTAACATTTGAAAGACATGTATCTGGAAAATGAATTTGGGAGCATGACTAATTTAATGTTTAAAATGTGTGAAGGTCGAGGATGGCAAAATGGATAAATCAGAAGGTAGAGATCCAGTGTAGTTGAAGACTTGTGGTTATACCAAAGAACAAAGATCAGAGACACAGAGAGTACTTCCAGCAGATGAATTTCATACCTATTTAAACCTTAAAGATCAAATAAGACCCAACATATTATTTGAACACTCCTATATGCCGGTCGCTTTCTTTTTTTCTCAATGCTTTTGGGGCTTCTTAAACGATTGGGGAGCCTGCTGTTATTCTGCTTCGTTTTGGGAGCGATAGTTTTGAAAACATCCCTTCACAGGTGCCAGCAATGTTCAAAATAAGCCCTTCAAATGCAACAGTTTTGCAGTTTTGTACCTCAAACACAGAAGAAAAGGACTGTTAACTGAAGTTCTGTTGCTTTTCATACGAGGTTATAAGAGCAATCCTTTACCACTCACCCCCTTTTGTGAATATAGCACTCTTTCCTGAGATGACTCTCAAGGCTGAGAAGTCTCCATGCTGACGTAAGCTCTTACTTGGAGTTTCTGAAGTTCCAACTCCACTACTTTTCTCGTAAGAAAATTCACTTTTTTCCCCTTATGATGATAATTAGAAACTGTGGATTGACTTCCTTCTTTCTTAAGATGAACTCACCCTAAAAGGAGCTACAGGGAAGAAATCCTCTCTAGTGAACCTCTTTTTATGATGCTCCTTAGTCACTTCCATTGGCTCCCACTTACAGCTCCTGTGGCAGCTGTTCCCCTCTGAATGGGCTTCTTTGAGTAATGGTACTTCTCTTCAGCTAAATCTTCTGGAGGGTAAGGGGGTCACTGTTTCTCACTTCCTCATGTTCTGAGAACTGCCAGAACTATCTGGGAGTATGACATCAGCATACAAAGAGAGCCATCCTCACAAGAACAGACACAAAGACCAATGGAATAGAATAGAAACTCCAGAACTAGACCCACAAACATATGGCCAACTAATCTTTGACAAAGCAGGAAAGAATATCCAATGGAAAAAAGACAGTCTCTTTAACAAATGGTGCTGGGAGAACTGGACAGCAACATGCAGAAGATTGAAACTAGACCACTTTCTCACACCATTCACAAAAATAAACTCAAAATGAATGTGAGACAGGAAACCATCAAAACCCTAGAGGAGAAAGCAGGAAAAGACCTCTCTGACCTCAGTCGTAGCAATTTCTCACTTGACACATCCCCAAAGGTAAGGGAATTGAAAGCAAAAATGAACTACTGGGACCTTATGAAGATAATAATCTTCTGCACAGCAAAGGAAACAACCAACAAAAGTAAAAGGCAACCAACGGAATGGGAAAAGATATTTGCAAATCACATATTGGACAAAGGGCTAGTATCCATAATCTATAAAGAGCTCACCAAATTCCACACCCGAAAAACAAATAACCCAGTGAAGAAATGGGCAGAAAACATGAATAGACACTTCTCTAAAGAAGACATCCAGATGGCCAACAGGCACATGAAAAGATGCTCAACGTCGCTCCTCATCAGGGAAGTACAAATCAAAACCACACTCAGATATCACCTCACGCCAGTCAGGGTGGCCAAAATGAACAAATCAGGAGACTATAGATGCTGGAGAGGATGTGGAGAAACGGGAACCCTCTTGCACTGTTGGTGGGAATGCAAATTGGTGCAGCCACTCTGGAAAACAGTATGGAGGTTCCTCAAAAAATTAAAAATAGGCCTACCCTATGACCCAGCAATAGCACTGCTAGGAATTTACCCAAGGGATACAGGAGTACTGATGCATAGGGGCACTCGTACCCCAATGTTTATAGCAGCACTCTCAACAATAACCAAATTATGGAAAGAGCCTAAATGTCCATCAACTGATGAATGGATAAAGAAATTGTGGTTTATATACACAATGGAGTACTACGTGGCAATGAGAAAGAATGAAATATGGCCCTTTGTAGCAACATGGATGGAACTGGAGAGTGTGATGCTAAGTGAAATAAGTCATACAGAGAAAGACAGATACCCTATGTTTTCACTCTTATGTGGATCCTGAGAAACTTAACAGAAACCCATGGGGGAGGGGAAGGAAAAAAAAAAAGAGGTTAGAATGGGAGAGAGCCAAAGCATAAGAGACTGTTAAAAACTGAGAACAGGGGCGCCTGGGTGGCGCAGTCGGTTAAGCGTCCGACTTCAGCCAGGTCACGATCTCGCGGTCCGTGAGTTCGAGCCCCGCGTCAGGCTCTGGGCTGATGGCTCGGAGCCTGGAGCCTGTTTCCGATTCTGTGTCTCCCTCTCTCTCTGCCCCTCCCCCATTCATGCTCTGTCTCTCTCTGTCCCAAAAATAAATCAAAAACGTTGAAAAAAAAAAATTTAAAAAAACAGAACAAACTGAGGGTTGATGGGGGGTGGGAGGGAGGGGAGGGTGGGTGATGGGTATTGAGGAGGGCACCTTTTGGGATGGGCACTGGGTGTTGTATGAAAACCAATTTGACAATAAATTTCATATATTGGAAAAATAAATAAAAATAAAAATGAAAAAAAAACAAAGAGAGCCATCCTTACTCTATTCAGCCCATCAGGACCATATCATTCTTACAAAGAATGTCCACAGTCTTACAAAGTTGCTTGGAGAAGCAAATCTACAGGGAGCTTCAAGACATCACACAATCAACAGCTTTTTAGTAATCATTTATGATTCCCAGAGGCAGATTATAGGTTCCCTAACTCTCTTGTAGCTTGGGGTGAGCTTTTATACTCCCCAAGAACATGCTTCTAAGGGCTAGGCAATGCAGAACCCTTGACTTCCTCCTAGAAGTGGTAGACCTCAGGTTACTAGAGTATTTGGCAAACAAGCCACATTCCTCTTCAGACATTCCTCCATAGGACACAGGAACAACAAGTACCAGAGCCAAAGAAAAATGACCAGGTATCCATAGTTCCACAGGATAGGTATGCAAAATATATTCTTTACATTCTATGACACAAATTTGTGTACATGGTATACATGTACTCTGTGACATTTGCCTCTCTTGATGTGTGTGTGTAAATGCATAGAAAATATTTACTATTCAAGTGTGTGTGTGTGTGTGTGTGTGTGTGTGTGTGTGTGTTGTAAATGTGTCAAAACACCATGTACTCTCTCTCTCTCACCCATTATAGTTATAACTAGATTCCAAAACTAAGTCCAAGGTTTATATCTGAGGTCTAAAGCATATGCAGAATAATAAACACAGAATATGAGGTCAGGATGCAGCAGAATCTGTAGAAAAAGCACTGGGCTGAGCTTTAAATGAGGTTTAGTGTCTGCTGCGTCATGGATATAATTCTGACATTGATGATTTGGTTTGGTTATCTAGAAAATATAAATGATGAGGGATGCCTGGGTGACTCAGTCGGTTAAGCATCTGACTTTGGCTCACGTCATGATCTCACGATTCGTGGGTTCAAGCCCTGTGTTGGGGTCTGTGCTGACAGCTCAGAGCCTGGAGCCTGCTTCAGATCTGGGTCTCCCTCTCTCTCTGCCCTTCTCCCACTCCTCTCCTGCTCTCTCTCAAAAATAAATAAACATTAAAAAAATTTTTTTTTAAAAGAAAAGAAAATAGAAATGACAACATGTATCCAGTGGGGTCATACATGTGCTCAAACTACACTCCAATGTGTAGAGAAAATGTGGTCTCTTTTTTCCTGTAGCTGATCTGATTTCCTTCATAAGTTTCCATAATACTAGGTACTGATACAACATTATAGACCAACTCAGTAAGCATTTTCTGATTCAATAATTTATACAATGTCATTAGATAAATTCTCTGTCTCATTCAGATAAAATTCACAGACTCCCTTTTTCTTAACTCTCCTCTGTTCCTTTCAAGGATGGTATTTGAACCATAAGAAAATATGGTTCAAGTGCCCTGATGGTGGCAGGGAGGACAGCAAGTTCTCAGTTGCTCTGGGCAGTGGCTGGACTGGTCTGGGAGTGTCTGCTGTTGAGGTCTGATGATTGTTTAACTTGTGGACTGAGCTCTCAGTTTGAGAGGGCTTGGCCATACTCTCCAAAGGCATGGCTCCCCTTCTTTTATGATATGGTTGTGACTCCAAACTTGTCCCTATCAACTCTCTAGCTCTTGGCTTTGGCACCACTTGCCCCGCCTCCCCGCCCCCAGGACAACTCCAACCAGAGTTCTCCAACTTAATGTCAGATAACTGTGCCACACCCCCACACTGGCGACACATGGGAACTTTTGAGTTCTGTATATTCCGTGTGTGACTTGAGGTTATCTGGTATGCCTGTAAGTCCTGTCCCTGCACAACATAGTGTGCTGTGCCCCATGATTGTAAAGACAGCCTGCAAAATGATTTCTTCTAAGAATCATTCTTGGCAGAAGCCCTTTTTCCCTGAGTGTTTTCCTCAGTGTATTTCAAGTGCTTTTTCCCTTACCTCTTTTTTTTTTTTAATATAATTTACTGACAAATTGGCTTCCATACAACACCCGGTGCTCATCCCTTACCTCTTAAACTTCAATCAAGAGAGGGGAGATTAGGACAGTTTGACATTCATTCTGCTTCTTCTTGCACTCTCCACTTTTCTCACAATATTTGTACTAGAAGAGGAAGGAATACCTCTCCCCCATCCTGTAATGACAATTAAACCAACCTAAACATGTAGGCTCAAAATAATAGGGGCTACAAAAAAACACCTCTAATTAGCCAAAGTAATCTTGAGAAAGAAGAACAAAGCTAGAGGCATCACACTTCTGATTTCAAACTATATTATAAAGCTACAGTAATCAAAACAGTATGGTATTGGCATAAAAACAGACACATAGACCAATGGGACAGAAAAGGTAGCTCAGAAATAAACTCATGCATATATAGTCAACTGATCTTCCACCATTTTTGTGCCAAAAACGCAGAAATAGGAAAGGATAGTCTCTTCAATAAATGGGGCTGGGAAAATTGGATATCCACATGCAAAAAATGGAATTGGATCCTTATCTTACACCATGTGCAAAAATGAACTAAAAAATGGATTAAAGAATTAATGGAAGACCTGAAACCATAAAAATCATAGAAGAAAATATAGGGGGAAAAAAAGAAAAAAGAATATAGGAAAAAAGCTCCTTGACAGAGGTCTTGGCAGTGATTTATTGGATATGATACCAAAAGCACAGACAACAAAAACAAGAATAAGCAAGTGGGGCTACATCAAACTAAAAAGCTTTTGCACAGCCAAGGGAACAATCAACAAAATGAAAAGCCAGCCTATACAATGAAAGAAAACATTGGCAAACTACATATCCAATAAGGGGTTAATATCCAAAATATATGAGAAATTTATGCAATTTAATAGCCAAAAAATCAGATGACCCAATTTTTAAAGTATAAAAGGCCTGAAGAGAAATTTTTTATAAAAGAAGAGATACAAATGGCCAGCAGATATATGAAAGGTGCTCAACACCACAGATCATCAAGGAAATGCAAATTAGAACCACAGTGAGATACCACCTCACACCTGTTAGGATAACTCGTACCAAAAAGACAAGATATAAATCAGTGAGAAAACGGAGAAAGGGAAACCCTTGTACATTGTCGGTGGAAATGTAAATTGGTATTGCCATTATGGAAAACAGTATGGAGCTTCCTCAAAAATTAAAAATAGAAGTGTCATATGATTCAACAATCCCACTTCTGAGTATGCTTCCAAAGGAAATGAAATCAGTGTCTGGAAGAGATATCTGCAGATCTATGTTCATTATAGCATTGTTCACAATAGCCAAGATATGGAAACAACCTAAGAATGTCTGTTGATGACTAGATAAAGAAACTATGGTATATACATACAATGGGATATTATTCAGCCATAAAAAGAAGGAAATCTTGCCATTTGTGAAAACATGGGTGATCCTGGAGGATATTGTGCTAAGTGAAATAAGCCTGACGCCGGAAGACAAATACTGTATATCTGTCTGTATGGTATAACTTACGTGTGGAATCTAAAAAAGTCAAGCTAGAGAACCAGAAAGAAGAGTGGTGGTTGCCAGAGGCTGGAAAGTAGGAAATGGGGAGATGTTGGTCAAAGAGTACAAACTTTCAGGTACAAGATAAATAAGTTCTGGGAATCTAATGTACAGCATGATGATTGTACTTAATAATAATGTATACTTGAAATTTGCTAAAAGCGTAGATCTTAAGTGTTCTCACCAACACACAAAGGTAACAATGTGAGAAGGTGATGGATATGTTAATTAATAATGGTGGTAATCATTTCACAATGTATATTATATTAAATTATTATGTTGTATACACTAAATATATATATATATATATATATATATATATATATATATATATATATAGTTAATTTTATCTTAACAGAGAGGAAAAGTTAGAGGCTTATTTCTTACACATACACATTCTAGGGTAATGATTGGGTGGAGGTAAGATAGTGTTTCAGTTTTTTATTGAAACATAACATTATGTCAAAACTTAGTAGCTTGAAATAGCACTTGTTTCTATTATATTTCATGATTTTGTGAATTCAGAATTTGAGATGCTGCTGGTCAGTTCTCTCCTCTACATGATAACAGCTAGGGCAGCTTGACCAGAGCTAGAAGACAGTATTCCAGGATAATTTACACATATGGCTGGCAAGTTAAAACTAGTTTCCAGGGGCCTCTCCACAGGACCCCATAGGCTTCCTAATAGCATGGTGACTGAGTGCCAAGAAGCCTTGATGAAAGCTTCAAGGAAGTCTCATAATAACATTTTATTCTATGAAACAGTCAAATCAATTAAATTAGCCCAGACTGCATAAGACTGGAGGAATAGGCTCTATCTCTTGATGGGGAACAGCATATAAATGTGGGTAAAGGAACTGATAGTTGCCATCGTAGCATATGAGTTGCCATGTGCCCCATGCAGTCATTCGGGGATTCAGCGTGGTAGTTGCTCTGCTGTGTAGCTTGCAAGATCCTCTCGGAAGTGACATTCATCCCAGAAATCTGTCAGAAGAAAGAAGCGTAGGCGGGACATCTTTTAACCTGGTCTGGAAATGGCAAGCAGCACTTTGAGTCATCCGTGGCCTAGAATTTAGCCACATGGTCATGCTTACCTGCAAGGAAGGCTGGGAATGCAGCCTCTCTGTGGACCCAGGACAAAGAAGAGAGGAGGTTATTGGTGGGCAAAGATCACCACACACTCTAATAAGATCAACTGGGCCCATCTGTTGGTATAGTCTGCAGGAGGACCTGAAATAATTTGTAAAGTCTACCTTTCTTGGCAATGACGGACTTTGAAGCCCATTTTCTCATAGCAAGATTTTTTCTTTTTCTTTTCTTTTCATTTATTTATTATTTATTGATTGATTGATTGATTTTGAAATTCAGAACACTTTAATGTTGGTTTGTTTCTGGGCCTCTCAACAAAGAACATAACAGGAAAGATGGTAGGAGGTAGATCAATTATAATTAATCTATAAACAGTAGAAATATATCTAAAAACCATAGACTCTATAAAATGCTTGGGTAAAATATGGGACACAAATGTACTTTAGAAATTAGCACAGCCATGGAATTAAGCCTAGGATTTCTCTAGTTTTAGATAGTAAAACTGTGCATATGCTTTAGGAAATAAGAAAGCAAATATAAAAAACATGACTTCAGAAAGCTATTTTGTGACGGTCAATGGCTTTCTGTTCCTATTTAACTCTCAGTTAGCTGTTATATAATAGTACTAATATTTAAAAAATCATTTTATTATAATGTATAACACAAATATTTATGAGTGTTAAAGCGTGGAAACATAAATGTACAGCTCAATGAATGATCATCAACATATATGTAACTGCCATCTGGGCTAGCATTCCACAAACTGCTGTTAGTGATCCCTCCAGTCACTATCTACCTCTCCTCCCCAAAAGGATCTCTAGCTTGTCTTTTTATACTGGGTGTTTTGGCAGTTTTTGAACTTCATATAAATGAAGTCATATAGGAGATATTTGTTTCTGTCTTTCTCTATTGCTGAATACTATTTTTTTAACTTGTTTTATTTTTTTATTTTTTTAAAATTTACATCCAAATTAGCATATAGTGCAACAATGATTTCAGGAATAGATTCCTTAGTGCCCCTGACCCATTTAGCCCATCTCCCCTCCCACAACCCCTCCAGCAACCCTCAGTTTGTTCTCCATATTTATGAGTCTCTTCTGTTTTGTCCCCCTCCCTGTTTTTATATTATGTTTGTTTCCCTTCCCTTATGTTCATCTGTTTTGTCTCTTAAAGGCCTCATATGAGTGAAGTCATATGATTTTTGTCTTTCTCTGACTGACTAATTTCACTTAGCATAATACCCTCCAGTTCCATCCACGTAGTTGCAAATGGCAAGATTTCATTCTTTTTGATTGCCGAGTAATACTCCATTGTATATATATACCACATCTTCTTTATCCATTCATCCATGGATGGACATTTGGGCTCTTTCCATACTTTGGCCACTGTTGATGGTGCTGCTATAAACATGGGGGTGCATGTGTCCCTTTGAAACAGCACACCTGTATCCCTTGGATAAATGCCTACTAGTGCAATTGCTGGGTCGTAGGGTAGCTCTATTTTTAGTTTTTTGAGGAACCTCCATACTGTTTTCCAGAGTGGCTGTACCAGCTTGCACTCCCAAAGATTTTTTCTTCTTAAATGTGCTTTGCCACTCAAAGCTGAGTGCTTGCACTAAAGCAGCCTGCCACAAAGGGTGGGAAACAGCAGAGCAACACGATTTACAGAGTATGGGAATGCATCTGAAAAGACTTAAAATTTTCCTATCTTCACTAGGTATGTTTTATATAAGAGCGTCTCAAAACTAAACTAAAATCATACACATTATTTATAAGATAATTGCATACATACAAAACTGAGTTGGTTTGAAAAAATATAAAATGAAATATTTATTTTGAAAATTGATTTGCTCCTAAATATCACTAGTAGAACACTCTCCAAATGCTCTTCAGACACCCTAAAGAGCACATCATATTCATCTTTCCATCCCTCTCTCCCTCCACAGAGAATTACGTATTTATACAACAAATATTTATTAAGCACCTACTATATTCTAGGCACTTTTTAAAATATTGACAGTCCATCAGGGACAGTTAACTTTCTTTATTTATGTGGTGACATTCTGTTGTGGGACTTACATTTTGGTTTACTTCCACTCCACTATCTAGTCCTGTGTTCAAAATTTATGAATACTTGCAAAATGGGATAGAATTTATTTTCTATGAACTATAAAATGCAAGATGACTTTAAGCTTTTTAAACTTCTAGAAACAAAGGAGCATGTTCAACTTGATAAAATGAAATTTGGAATAAAAGTGTAAACACTTAGCACTTGCTAATTATGCACTTTCTACTTATGCACAAAGTTATTGAGATAATTAATAGCCATCATAATTTTGAAAATACCCCCTAGATTGAGTACTTTTGTCATTTTTTTCCATCCAATTGCTACTCAATGATAAATTATAATTGTTAACAACAGATAGAGTGTACCGATGAATTAATGAATACAAACATATTCTAGGAAAGACTATTTTTTTAATTTAAAAAAGTAAAATATACCCTTCAAAATTATTTTGGTTGTTTGCAAAATTTCCAAGGAAAGTCTTAATAGTTTTATGTACTTAATTATACCTATGGTCATAATCACTTTTATACAAAGCAATTGTTTAAAAAAATATGCAAATACTAGTCAGAGTTTGTGAACAATAAAACAATCAGTCCATAACTCTCTATAGGGCACTTTTAATGCTATTCTACACATGCATATGCATCTCTCATTTTTCCTTGCTATTCAATGATTTGTAAGAAAAGTAAGGCAACTGTAAATAAACCCCAACTCAGATAATATTAGGAGGTTTACCGCTTGAACTATAGAAAGTGAACATTGGGAACACTCAGTACTATTCCGTCACTAAATTACCATGTCACCTTGAGCAGGCTCTTTAATTATCTTCTCCTTAATCATTTACCGTCTGTTAGATGGGAAAACTTCCTCCATGGTTTTATAAAGATTAGATAATAACTATAAAGTAATTTCTGGATAAAAGCTCTTGGCAGAGGTGTAGCAGGCATAGATAATAGTTTATCATTAACCGACAAAATGGAATCAAACAATCCAAGTCATGGGAAGCAGTAATGGCTAAGGGGTCTAGAGCATTCGATTGTGTGTAGTAGGTGTGAATCAGTAAATATTAGGATGAACAAAGAGAATGTGACACACAACACTGACCCCAAACTTCTTCATGCCACAGAGATATTTCCTACTTAAACCTGATATGAGTCCTTTGGCAGTCATAGAGCAAGAAAAAATATTGAAAATATGCTTTCCAAGCATAAGCATTTAAACTTCTTTGGGAAACTAAATACATTTGTAGAATGGGAGGTATAAAAGTGTTACTCCTCCCACTTCTAGCCAGTATTTCTAAGCAACAGCCTGGGAAGGAGGTATTGAGAGCAAAGCACAGTAGGGAATTGTGTGCTTCAGGTTTGGAAAATTTGCCTCTGTAGTAGGTAAGTCTCCAGTGTGATTTTCCAATGGCAGGCTTTGAAGGAAGAGTAGGTCCCTTAAAGGAGATGAGGTCACTGAATCAGAAACAAGCTGAGTACATCTGACCTGAAAGTGAACTTAGATTAGCAAGTGAGACCATAGATTAGATCACCTCTCTGAGAGCCAACCAGGAAGTCTCCATCGGAAAAATGAAGATATGATATTATTATTATAAGGCTGGTATATTAATTGGCCTTTATATTTACTCCAAGAGAATCCCAACAAAAACATGGTATTATCCCAAGAAGTAATAATCCTGGGATGGCTGGTGGATACAGGTGCGTGTTGTAGGCGTGTTTTACAAAATTCCATGCGATTGTGTTTTTATTGAAACATACTGGCTCACTTCCCTATTGAAGGAATCCTACTGTGAGTTCTTTTATAAAGAATAGAAACTTTTGGCAAGGAGAGAATTATCAGCCAATTGACTTTTTTAAGTATAATATTTGTTTAAGGTGTGGTATACACTAATGAGTAGTAAGAAGCCCTCTATGTAGGCAAATTTAGTCAATAAATAATCTATATGAACACCTACTACATATAAGTCATCATGTTTGATTTGTAAAGTACAAAAGAATGATTCGGACAACACCTCTTGTTCCGCTCACAATTTAATGTGGAAGATAGTCTTTGTATAATTAATTGTGTGAAATGGAACATAATTTGAGGTGGCCTTTAAAGAATGAGTAAGATTGTTAATAAGTGAAAGAAGGAAGGAAGTGTATTCAAGGGAAAACAAAAAATTGTACCAGCCAAGTCAAGTGATCTGAAAGCCCATAGTATATTTTAAACTTGAGGAGTAGTGCAGTGTGGCTAGATTATAAAATTCTGTAATGGTGAGTGTGAAGGCAAGGGTGTGTCCACTTTGATGAGTAGCTGTTACTTTCCTTTATTACACAGAATTCAGAGGATCATTAAATGTCCTTGAGCATAAGAATGGCATCATTAGATTTGTGCTTTAAAAAGAATTAAATGGCAGTGTGGTGGATGGATTGCAAGATAGAGGGTGTGTAAACAGAGTAAATGAAGTATTTATTAATTGGGTAATGTACATGAAAACATCAAGGAAATGTATAAAGGGCCAAATTAAGTGTAAATTGCTATTATTATTATGTGGCCCAGGAAAGAAATGATGAGTACCTAAACCATGGAAGTGTCAAAGGCAGTGGAAAACAGCAAATATTTGAGACATTTTAGAGGTAACACTAATAATTTAAAAAGTGAATATTTGCTGGGATGCCTGGCTGGCTGTCAGGAAAGCGTGTGACTCTTGATCACAGGGTCATGAGTTCAAGCCCAATGTTGGGTGTAGAGATTACCAAATATATAAATAAATAAAACTTTTTTAAAAAGTGAGCATTTGTTGAGCATTTACTATGTTCCATATTCTAAGTGCATTGCATGCATTAATTTAATCCTCACAATCCTTTAATTTAAGAAGGGTCAACCATTTTAAAAACTTGGAAACTGAATGAAGAGATTAAGTAATTTGCCCTGATCTCACAACTGGTAAGTGATGAAGTCAGGAAGGAGACTGAGGCAGATTCTGGCTCTAGATACACCGCAGATATAACTACACAAGGAGGTGATGAATTTTACATAGTGATTAAGGGATAGAAGTGAAAAATGATCTACTGTTTGGCTGTTCTCCACATATCTTCTGTAAACTCTAGTTTCTCAGAATGTTAATAGGTGTTATGCATGAAAGATGTCCAACATCAAATAAAATACTGAGATAAACAAAATAACCATGTTTTCTACTGAGGGAGAACTAAGTTCCTTTAGAACTTTAATTTTCATAGAGAACCTCTAAGAAAGTATGATAAAGTATGTAGAATTTATAAAATTTATTTGACCATAAGTCTCTTTTTTAATTTACGCTTTTTGGGGATTAGTGTTTCTGGAACACAATCTAGCAAATACTGATGTGGAGGTCCTACCTTGTATATCAGATTGTGGATAAAATGGTAAATGTGGTTTGGACATATTGAGTATCAGATGCCTGACAGGGAGATGCATAATAGAATATTGTAGATTTGGGTCTTGAGAGATAGGTAAGAATTGGAGATGTAGACCTGTGAATCCCTCATATGCAGGTGACAATGAAGACATGAGTTAGTGGCAACAGCTGAGCTCATTAAGGGGAAGAGTGAAAGAGAGTAAGACTAAGGGAGATATCTTGGGTGCTGGTCACATGCAATGTCAACTTGTGCACGAGTCAGCTGAAATTTAGTTGATATTTAAATGTGATAGTATTTTGTTAAATTATTTCTAATGGTGAATGGTCTATTTAATTTTAGTGTATTCCTCATAAAATTTAAGCCATAGATATTCTTCTAATAACCATATTCTTTCAGTACAACTGACCAAGTAGGAGCATGAGTTTATGAATTCATAAAAACATTAACCTGGTTGGGGTGCCTGGGTGGTTCAGTCGGATAAGTGTTCAACTCTTGATCTTTCTTGGCTCAGGTCATGATCTTGTGGTTCGTGGGTTCAAGCCCCGCATCGGGCTCTGAGCTGATGGCACAGAGCCTGCTTGGGATTCTGTCTCTCCTTCTCTCTGCTCCTCACCTGCTGAGTGCTCTCTCTCTCTCTCTCAAAATAAATAAACTTAAAAACAAACAAACATTAACCTGGTTGATCTCTCTCCTTGAGAGAGATGGTCTTTAATGTGAATACAAAGTAACTCAACCATAATTGCAATGGTGTGGAGTTATAGGAGTGTTCCACGTGTTACTTGTCTCCGTGACGGCCTTATATACATTTAAGAAAATACTATTATTTCCTAAATTTGATCACAGCCTTGAATTTTCAACAAGATCTCCTATTAATTTAATCCATGGTAACAGAGATTCTCTCAAACTAAATAGTTCCAGGAGAATCTATTTTAGCAGCAACATCTGTGAACCATTCCAAAGGCTTGCAATAAAAAAATAAAATCATATAATATCCGACCAGAAAAAACAAAAGCCAAATTGGATTCTTCCTTGGAAAATGAACTTCAAATTATGTTTTAAACCTACAGACTTTGAAGGGAAAGTTTAAAGAAAATCATATTTAATTCATTTAAAAACAAGTAGCTTTAGGCAAATACACTATTGAATCCTCAATTTCAACATGTTAGGGACATGTTCACAGTGTCAAGGCCAATGTTAACATGAAGAGATAGAATTAAGGAAAGAGAAACTGGGCTTAGCTTTGTTTTTGTTTTTTTTATTCTCCTAAACTTTCCTGAGTTCATTTCATGTACTTTTGCTGCGTGAATATATCCAAAGCACAACTTTTGGTCCTGTAGTTTCTCTGCTCAAAAAACCTTTATGGTTGTACACCCCATAGGTAATGAAGCCCATACCCCTTCAGACTGACATTTGGGACCTGGTGGCCCAGGCTTATGTGTGGCTTCCTGGTCCGATCTCCTATTGCTCTACTTCTTGCCTAGAAGATTCCAGAACTCTACTGTGCCTTTACCAAGTACAAACTCCGCATTCCTCCTTTTGTGTCTGTGCTTACGTCGTTCCCCCTTCTTAAGGTACTTTTTTCACTTACCAACTCCAGCTAGAGGTAAATCTCTATTTTTTTCCTTGCTTATCTCAATTCATACAGAGTTCCTAACACATTTAACCACTTCCTAACTTGCATTACTGTGATACAGGAAGACCACACGGTGTGATGATAAAATTCATGCAGCCTTGGGGATCAGCCACATGCCTGCTTTAAATAAGTCTCTGTGTCATATTAGCTAAGTGGCCTTTGGCAATTCTCTTGACACGGCTGATCCTCAATTTTCTTATCTGTAAAATGGAGATTAAATGTCATGTGTAAGATTCTTCAGTACTCTGCTTGGCACACAGACATAAATATATATTAATTCCATTTTCAATAGATCGTAATCCTATTTTGGCTTTCCAAGTGGTTATATGTCAAATCCACTAAAAGACTATAGAACCAGATAAAAATTACCTACTTCATTAGGTTGTTAAAAGAATAAAAGAGATAATGTGTATAAACGACATGGCATAGTTTCTGACACAGAGTAATAAATGGCAGATTTATTATTATTATTATTATTATTATTATTATTATTATTTAGTTATATAAACTTTAGTAAACGATGGCTTATGTGAAATTCATCTTTGAATTTCTGCCAGTGCTTAGCAAATAGTTGGTGCTCAACTATTATTCATGGAATGTGTATTTCCATATTGTTGGGATCAGGTCTGTGAAGTAAGAAATAATGATTTGGGCAAACCCAGAGTTGGGTCCTATTTCTAAAAGATTCTATTTCTAAAAGAGTTCAGGGGCGCCTGGGTGGCTCAGTCAGTTGAGCATCTGACTCTTGATTTTGGCTCAGGTCATGATCTCATAGTTCGTGGGTTTGAGCCCCACATTGGGCTCTACGCTGACAGTACTTGGGATTCTCTCTCTCTTTCCCTCTCTCTCTGCCCCTCCCCCTGCTCACATACACTCTCTTTCTCTCTTACACAAAGTAAATAAATAAAAATATTTTAAAAGAAAAGCATTCAGGTGAATTAACGTTTGGTTACATTTAGGGCCTAATTCGATACCCTTTAAAAGCATAAAGAACAGAGCTTAGGAGAAAAACATTTTTTTTAAATTCCCGTCTTTTAAAAAAATTGTGACCAAAACAACATAACATAAAATTTACCATTTTAAATTTTGTATGTTTAATTTTTTTTTAGCAATCTGTACACCGAACATGGGTTTCAAACTTACAACCCCACGATCAAGAGTCACATGCTCTCTGACTGAGCCAACCTGGTGCCCCCATTTTAATCATTTTTAAAGTGTACTGTTCGCTGGTGTTAAGTATATTCACACTGTTGAGACCAGACCTCCAGAATTTTTACTTCTTGCAAATCTGAAACTTTATACCTGTTAAACAGCAGCTTACCTTTCTGCCCCCTGTCCCTAGCCCCTGATAACCACCATTCTACTGTCTCTCTGTAAGGAGAAAACGTTTTTAAAAGGAAAGAAAAGAGAATTCTATCATGAGTACCTCACCCAGTGATTATCAGAGGAAGTGAAAAAGAAAAAACGAAGAAAAATAATGAAACAGAGAGATGTCCCTAGCCTAGTGAGCCTGTCACATGCTAAGTTAATAGGACTGAAACTTGGAGCAGGCTGCTCCTTGGCTGAGAAGCCAGGGATGAATATCAAGTCCTGTCTGAGAAGCCAGAGGTGGAGTAGTGCAGCAAGGCCAGAATCAGTCTCTGCACATTAGGACAGAGGAAGGCCAAGAGCTGAAGTAGGGGAGGTACCAGAAAGAACTATAGTCTGAGGGCAAACATGAGATGCCAACAAGAAGACAGGCAGGAAATGGGGAGGAGAGATGGAAAAGAACAGAGCAACAAATACCCTTAATTCCTGTGGCTGGGTCTGTCTTGGGCATCTTTTAAAGGGCCAAACATGGGTCTCTAGGGCAAGGTTGTGAGGGACTTACGGCATGTGCTTCAGGCTGGCTGAGGGAAGTACCAAGTGGGAGAGGGGCTCCTTCCCATCTCTGCATCCTAGCCAATTGGTGCTTCTAAGAACTGAGGCTCATAAGTCACCTGACTTCACCAGCATAAACACATTTTTTGGAGGAGTGGGGAGAAGTGTTGAAAAAAAACAACCACCCAGATTTGTCGGGGTCCCACCCTCTTTCAGATGGGCCTTCTGGGGAAAGATGGTGCTTAAGGAAAATAAGAAAAAAAACCTCAAAAATTCTAAACTGAAAATCACGAGTCCTGGATATTTTTTTCTAGCTCCACCTAGTCTTTTTATATATGACCTTTGGCTAGTCCAATCTTCTTTTTTTGGCTCCCCTTAGATCAATTTCCTCATAACTTTCAAGGACTTTGTGTGTCAAGTTGGTTCAGTGAATGAAACCAGATATTTTCTTGTTGTATGGTGGCTATTTTAGTGTTTTCATTCTCAAGATTGTTTCATGATCACGTTAAAAGTTAACACTCAACGGCTTACATAGCTGAAAATTAAGGTTAACCCCAAAGAACAAAACAAAATGGACTTTAATAAAGGATTTAGCTGCTGCAAATAAATCAATTCCTTGACCATGAAATACTGAAGGACAAACTTCCTTCTTTATTCATGACTAACTTCCTTAGAATCCCATGAGAGACCGTGGGCTAAGGGGAAGGAAGAGGTCTGGATGGGACAACAGCCTCCGAAGACAGATGGAAATGCCCCCCTTCATTCACCAGTGAATGAGCAATGCAAACACAATGATGAATAGACACATGTAGTCCTCCTGTTCTTGGAGCTTGCAGTCGAATGTGCAGTGAGGAAGCTTACATTCAAATACAAAATCAATTATGACACAAGTAATCTGGAAAAGGAACAAAATGGTGACACCTCATGAGAAGCTCTAGGAAAACAATAAACAGCAACAGTGATAAACAAGAAGGAAAGAAATCTTTAGAGAAGAATTGCCCCATAGTGGAGAACCAAGTTCTCTTAAAGTGAGCAAACGTGTGTACAATGACTTGTTACATTTCAATACCCAGCTTCTGGTTTTTGTCCATAGTCAGCCAGCGTGGTGCTCATACTGGATAGTCTCTGAATCAAGGAAGGGGATTGACTAAAGTGACCTTCCCACTGTTCTGCCTTAACCACCCCCTCTTCTTCCTCCCTGCTTGCCTAGACTCCTCACTTCCGTGTTCCCCTGCACCTTAATTTTCTGCTGGTGCTGTAACAACTTACCACAAATTTAGTGGCTTAAGACAGTACGAATTTATTACTTTGTAGTTCTGTAACACAAAATTCCAGCATGGGTCTCACTGAGGTGATATCAAGGCATCAACATAGCTATATCCCTTCTGGAGATTCTAGGAGAAAATCAATGTATTGGCCTTTCTGGCTTCTGGAGGCCCCACACATTCCTCCTTCTTCAAGGTCGATGTAGCATCTCTCTGACCCCGAGTTGGTTGTCACATGTCTTTCTTGAAGGTTCTCTGTTTTTAAAGAACTGGTATGATTACATTGGGCTCACCTGCATAGTCCAGGATAATCTCCCCTTCTCAAAAGTCTTACCTTAATCACATCTGCAAAATCACTTTTGCCATGTAAGGTAACATGTGCACAAGTTCTGAGGACCAGGACCATCTTTTAAGGGCTACTCTGTCTACCACACTGAGGTAACTAGAGCTTTTGGGCTCCTTATAGGAGAATTAAAGGTTGTCATCCCCGGCAAAATGCATTCCCTCTGCTGTTGGCTAAAGGAATTATGGAGAAAGTGATGAAATAAACAGATTCACACACTAAGCTTGTAATAGTTGATAGTCTATCGTTTCTTCTGGCATTGGATTATAAACCTTAAAAAATTGTTAACAGATCGAGTTTCTGGATGTATTAAGGGTAGGAGTATATACTTTTTGATTTGCACTAGATTATTTCTCTTGGGAGTAGAATTATCTCATAATGGGGACAGAGGAGAGGGACAAAAAACTTTGTAGACTTTTCTCTGCCATTGGGAAGGAGCAGGAACTGCTTTGTTTTCCCTTCCTTAGCCAGTCAATTTTGTTTGGAGCTAAGATTCAGGCAACAGTTGGTGGGGGGTGCCTTTAGCATTGAAATGACTCTTTAGCATCTAAATGACCAGAGTCAAGGCACCAATGAAAATAAGAAAACTGCACAAAACAAAAATACCTATTTTAACTCTGCCTGGTGTTGGGTTCATCAACTTTACAGATGCTGTGATTTTTGATAATCGTGTTGTAGAAACAGGAATATCTGGCTCACCCTGTAAAGCAGCTGAGAGCAATTTTCTATGACATTCCATGTGTTTTCCTCAATTCCAGTTTCCATAAGGTTGTAGGGAAAGGTAGTTAGTACCTTTCCCCCCCACATGAGGAAGAGTCTACAGCCCAATTCAGCACTTCAGTGCTTATCTGTTAGTATGTGCACAATAAATATTGGTGGAATAAATGAGTGTTTTCTTGTCTAGGTACCATATAATCATAGAAGAAGCTGTGTGACAGCAACCATCATTTTTTGAATACCTGCTTACTGTATGAGGTCAGCTTTCACATATTTTCTAGGTCTCTCTTTGATCTTCCCCGTATTCTATGAGCTTGGGGTTATTGTCTCTGTATAGTCAGGGACTTTAACAAACTTGCCCAGGATGATGCAGGTAAGAAGTTAAAGAGCCAAGAGTCTAAGCCCTTTGTTCATTGTGACTCTGTACTGCTCTCCCTCCTCCTCCTGACCATCCTGGTCCAGTGAGAAACCCAGGATCAGCCCTGGCCTACAAATCTCCAGTCTCAGCCCCATGATAACAGGGTGCCGAGGACAGAGCTAAGGGCAAAAAATGGTCCTGGGCATAACAGTGAGCAAGACTTTTTTGGGAATCCACCAACATCTTGCACCCTATGCAAGATGCTTAATACTCTATGCTTAATACTTTTAATCTCTATGCTTAATACTTTTAATAGGGTTCTAATAATTGTGTGTAATGTTCAATATGGATCCAATTAGTATTGGGGGGCAATTTTGATTATTCTTTTTATGGCTATGTGACCTATTCATTTTTGCTCATGTGTATGGTTATCAGCCCCGAACACAAAATATTGAGTAAACACTCTAGAAGGGAATCGATGGCCAGGTGTTTTAGCTGGGTCCTGGCCAGGTTGGCTTTTTAGAGGTTTTATACTATACCGTGCTGCAGCTCCACTACCCCCGGCTATATATAATTCAGAATGATTTTAATCCCTAAACTATAATGTAACAGAAAGATAATACCCCAAAATTCCGATTCTTGGGTATCTATTTTAAAGTTCTTGTTGAAATATTCTTTCCAACATAGTTTTTGTACTTGTGCTTTGCTATTGTTCCGAACACGTGCTAACAATGTCAACCGTCAACCGGGTAATGCAGCACTGGGCTTTGCTGTTAAGTCTCTGTGCCTTTTTAGTTGTCTACAGGGGAACTGGGAGAAACGTGGAGGGTCAAGTGAACTGGGAAAATCCAGAGACACTTTTCGGTCATTCGGGGTTTCTTCATTATTTATTTTCCCGTTCATACCATTTCTGCATGTTCTTTCTTAGAGAAGCTACGTTTGTAGAATGTCATAACAGATCATTTTCCTTTAGGTTTTGAGTATTTTCTTAAACTAGGCAGAAAATTGTCCCTTGTGAGGATCTATATGCTTTTCCCCCCCTTGGATTTTCCATCAGTACATTTGTAAAAGTTCTTTTTCCATACAGTTTTTATGATGAATAGCCAGTTGTGAAAACTACCAAGTGGCTTGCAATTGTAAATGGCTGTTCAAATGCCAAGAAATAATTCAGTCATGCTAATCTTTTATGTGCAAATTTTGTTATTTGTTGCAAAAGTGGAAATATGCAGTCATTTGAGACCCTTTCAGTTACGTACTTAGGGACCCCAGGAGGATACATTGGATGGAAACCAATATTTGTTTCCATAAGCACTTTCTGAGATTCTCCTAGACACCAATAACTGTGTTAGGTACTGAGGATACAAAGATGAATGATTCCCCAAACTGATCAGCCAGAAAATTGTTTCCCTTTGAAATACAGGCTAATCATTGGCCTTTAATTTCTTGAGTCACACATAAATAATTACAATTTTCATAAGCACACACGAGTATCTAAATGTTCGTGAAATAGTCTTGTTGGTAACTGAGGTATAGAGCTCTGGTGAGAGTTTCTGGTTTCCTAGCTAAGCCAATATTTAACTATAAAATAATAAAAAACATAGCTGCAAAAACTGCATCGGGCAAATTCATGATAATGAATCTCTGGAGTATTATCTGAAACATTATCTGCCTACACAAAAAAGAAAATAAATACATTTGCCAAAAGAGGAGGAGGCTGGGAACTTCATGGAGCACAGACCCTCATCTGGATGATGTTTTTGTTTTATTAATGTTGATCTGTTTTGTTGGGAGCCTTGCTTGTTCTTATTAGAATGGTGGCCTATATGTTGCCGTGAGATGAAGAGTAGAAACATTTCAGAAGAATGCTAAAGGGGTGAGGGACTAGGGTAGAGGGAGAAGAGAATATGGAGAAATTAGTGGAGTTATGAGGACACACCCAGACATTGAAGAAAATAAGATAGGGAGAGGTAGCAGAGGATAGAAAAAGAGAAAAGGGGGATAAGAAGGAGAGAGACATACAGGAAAGAAAGAGAATAATGAAATAGCGTGAAAATGACAGGAAAAATGTACAAATGAGAATGAGAGAGAAAGGAGGGGTAGGTAGAGGAAAAAGAGAAAGGAAAGATGTTTAGCTGAAGAAGAAAGAGGGTTTAAGGGGAAAGACAGAGGGAAATACTCATAACACTCTCCCTCAGTGTTCAGTCCTAGTATCAAATGTCTGTCGCTGCCACAGTCCATGGGCAACACTACTCAGGGACCTATTAATAGGGGTCAGTCCCAATCCTGAGCAAGAAGAGACTCTCAGTTGTGTCTGTGAGCCAAGCAGAAAACCGCGATCGCACCAGCTGTGCCGAAGCCCTGCTGCCATCTTAGCCTTGACCGATGGCTTTATTCGGGAGGCTAAATGAATGCGATGGGGTTCTTGATGCTAATGCGGTTGAGGCTGACATACACCATTCCTGACCAGAAGCTCCTCTGCTCCTCACCAGGTAGAAAACCAGGTCCACACAGAGAAGTGGATCATCTTCAGCTTCTGTGACTACCCAACATGGCAAAACAAAATGAGTCCCCCCCCTTACTTTGAGAGCAGGGGTGAAGCAAGTATGCAGCAAATCAGAGTAGGAGAGTCAGCAGCAGCGATGGGAATTTTATAATCCTATTGGCCACCAAGACTCTTCCCTGACTAATAAAAACCACCCGAAGGAAATTTTGCCCAAAGAGTGTTGTATATTGTCTTTAGGCTGTACATCACACTGTCAGTATTTGTGATATGTTACCAGCAAGGTCAGCTGGTGAGGGGAAAAAAGTGCCCTCAATTTTTCAGTACCTACTTAGAAGTGGACACACTTTAATGTGGCTTTTGTTAATACTATTTTAAATATAAAAAAAGAACAAAGTAAATGTTTGGCACTGGTTGTTTCTAAGGTAATAAATCAGAGAGTGGCCATGCTTTGCATAATGCTATGATTGCCTTATGAGAGAATTGACATCATTTTTAATATTGATTCTTCTTCCTTCTGAACATAGTATATCTCTCTGTGTAGTTAGAGCTTCTTTAATATCTTTTAGTCATTTTATAATTCTTTCTAAAAAGTATCACTGTTATGATACTTAGATTTATTCCTAGATATTTTGTTCTTTTTAATCTCTTCTCTCTCTCTTTATTGTCCTGGATGACCTCCAGTTTAAAATGGGCATCATTTTCCTGTTCCATATTGTCATATTTTAAAGGAGTGTTTTAAATTTTCCCTAAATTGTACATTTGTTATAGTCTTTTTTTGAAGGACACTCTTTATGAGAAGAGGGAGCCACTCTTATTCCTAGTTTGCTGAGAGTATTTACCAAATCAAAAGTTGCTAAAATTTATCCTTTTTTTTCTGTATCTAATAAGATAATCATATAACTTTTAGTGTTTTTTTTGATCTGTTAAGGTGGTGAAATGTGTTCATTTACATGCGTTGCCAGATTTTGGCTTACTCTATTTAAAAGAAAGTTTACATTTATGAAGACAAAAGAGATCAATGTATATATTTTTTCTTGTATTACTCTTCACTTGCTAAATGATCAAGTTCTACATAAGCCCATATAAAGAAGAGAGGGACCTACTCTCTGTTAGCGCTCCTGGAACAGTCTGATGTGACGGACATGATCTGATTCAGGATTGTTTGGTAGAACTTGTAAAATGATCTGGGTAGTATTTGGTGTGTGTGTGTGTTGAGGGCTATACTATTTAGATGTATTATTTTTTCTTGAATCGGTTTTGGTAAGTTATTTGTTTTCCAGGAAATTGTCCATTTATTAAAATATGTAGGTTAGTAACACAAAATTCTTGATAGCATTTTTAAATTAACTTCTACATAGGCTGCATCTGCAGATATGCCTGCCTTTTTTTACTTTCAACATTATTATTTCTTTTTTTATTCTTGAAAATTCTCATGAAAAATTTGTTTCTTTTATTTGTGTTTCAAAAAATAAGCTATTGATTGGGTTGTTTTTCTCTAAGGTGCTAAATATATTTTAGGTAATTTTTTTTTGTTCTCTTGTGTCTTATATTCCTTTTTTCTTGAGTTTTCTCATTTGGATTTTTTCCAACTTCTTGGGTTGGCCATTTGACTCATTAATTTGCATTCTAATATATACTTAACTAAAATTTTCTTTCATTACTGCTTTGGTTTCTTATGACAAATTTTAACATATAATTTTTAAAATGTTTCTCTTCTAAGTATTTTCTAACTGACGTTACGATTCCCTATATTTATGTTATATGCATTCATTTCCAAATGTATGGGATTTTTTTCATATATATATATATATATATATATATATATATATATATAAATGTTTATTTATTTGGAGAGAGAGAGAGAAGGAGCGAGATCATGAGCAGGGAAGGAGCAGAGGGAGAGAGGGAAAATCCCAAGCAGGCTCACACCATCAGCACAGAGCCCAACATGGGGCTCGATTCCATGAACCATGAGATCATGACCTGCACCAAAACCAAGAGTCGGACACTTAACTGACTGAGTCACTGAGGTACCCCTCATATATATATTTTTATTAACTACTTATAATTTAATTGTGTTGTAATTGTGTTTCTGGGTGACAGAAAACATAGTCACTCAGAGCATGGCATGTCATGATTTCCAACTTGGATGAGGCTGAAATGCTGGCTGTGGTTTCTGTTTGGTTTTGGTCCAAGCATTATACATCTGTTCTAGTCCTGAAAGGAAAGGGAAAAATCCTGTATTCTTCCAGGGAAACGTTCAAGAGCTAAGGATGTTAAACAAGATGGCAAGTCCCTCTGTAGAAAAATCGCTCTGTTAGGCCACCTTCTATGTATCCCCTGTGCCCTTTCACTTCCCATGCTGATCCTGAGCCCTCACTCATCAGGGCCAGCCACTAACTGCTCACAGTTTTGTGCTGGTTTTTTTGTTTTGTTTTGTTTTTTATTTATTTTTTTTACTGGATCCATCCATACTTGACCATAACTGCTCAGCTTTTTAAACATTCATCTTTCCACACTAACTTCAAAGTAGCAAAAGCTCTAGGATATCTTTCGCCCAGATGAAAAGCTGATTTTCCTTTTTAAATGAACAGAAGAAATTCTCCTTAGGCCGTACATCACGTTGTCAGTGTATCTCTAGGCTCAGTTGGTAAGGGAAAAAAATGCCCTCAACTTTTCAGTAACTACTTAAAAATGGACATAACTTGATTTGTAGGCAATAAAAGGCAGAAGACCCCAAAGAAGGACCACTTGGTTTTGAAAAATACAAAAGTCTATTTATATTTCTTCTCCACATCAAGGAAACCATCTACAGTCTTGAGCAGGAATTTAAAAGAAAATTATCAAAGTTTTTGTTTGTTTTGTTTTGTTTTGTTTTGTTTTAGTGCTGGAAGTAATTTTAGAGGTCACTCAAGACTCTGGTTTAACAAATGAGGAAACTGAGTCCTAGAAATGTTTAGGAATTCATCTGTGATCACACCCCTTGTTCCGGGAAAAGCTGGAAATGGAATCCAGTGTTTTGCCTCCCTTACCACACTGCCTTATTTGAGTGCTCTTTATAAAGCTTCTAACTAAAGATGTAAAGATTTCTTTTTTCCACAGCTCACCATTTAGCTTGTAAATATCCCGATGAGCTACAAAACTTGGCAGACTTGCAAATCCTACAAAAGAGTAGGAGGTGGGAATTTTCCATACTTCTTGGATTATCAAAGGCTGAAATTAATGACATATGCCATTGCTAGAAAACCTCAGATCCTGTAAATATAATGTTAAATGTCTCTATTTTTTGTTAAAACAAAGAAACCTTCTTTATTCAGTGGGAGCAAATATCAGATATGGTGTGAGATCATCACATGGGCCCTCAACAGCCAATATTGATAAGATTGAAGGCTATGAAAAGAACATCCAATAATGACATAATCCAACAAAACCTATAAATTAGAGTGTATGCTGAGGGAGGCAAAGGAAATATCAAGCCTAATTATTCTTATCCATTTAAGACCATCTTTTCGGACATGACAAAACCCCATAGGGTCTTCCGCTCCAGCTGTTCAGCTCACGGCTTTTTTGCTGGGCTACAGCTGGACCATAGCCTGTTCAGTGGGAAGAAGAGAAGCTGGAGGTCAGGCTAGAGGGTGGGCTGTATCAGGCCTTGTACATTGCACTAAGAGCATTTGAGAGCCATTAAGCAACGAGAAGCCAATAATGGGTTATAAGTTAGAGAAGTAATTTCATTAGATTTGACTTTTAAAACAATCACTCTGGCTGAAGTGTGGATAATCAATTAGTGGCATGAAAGAATAGAGGCAGGAAAAAAAACAGTTGAAAATATTAAAATTCTCCAAGAAAAAAGGAGATAAAGATCTGAACTGAGGCATAGATGTGATGATGGGGTGGTATAGAGAGATTTGGGAAATGTGAAGAAGGTGAAGTTTTGAATGTGAGAGATGGAAGGAAGAGATGGGTCTAAGAAACCCAAGTTCAACCTTGGATTACTTGGCAGATGGATAGATTACTCACCAAGCCAAGAAAGATAGTTGAGGCATCTTAGGGAGGAAATAAAGTCGAGATATGTTGAGCTTTACTTACCTCAGCATGCAGTGATGGAGAAGAAACCCAGCCTGGAGATTAGTATTTGAGAGTGCTGAGCACAGAAGCAGGTTAAATGGGGAAAGGATGAGTATCCCAGTGAGAGTGTGCTGAGGGAACAGAGCACAGGATAGAGCTCTAGCAAACAGTAACACTGAAGGGAACAGGAGGGGAATATCCACTACAGGAAATGGAAAAGTCAGAAAGATAAGGGGAGAAATAGAGAGTTACAGTATTCTAGAAAACAAATAATAAGAGAGTTTCAGAAAGAGTGGTATGAAAAACCTCAGAGAAGTCCAGCAACATGGGTACTGAAGACTGAGGCCTCAGATGCTGAGCTAAGGAACTAGCATGTCCCTAAACAGAGAGGATGGGTAGGTAGTTCAAGAGCAGAGGTAGTGAGAGTAATAAACTTAACGAAGATAGTGAGAGCAATAAACTTTTGTGATGAACTAAAAGGGGCAAGGAAAAAGATTGTCAGGGAACACTGAACTCATGTTGAAAACCACAAATTCATAATGGCAAGAAGAAAAAGAAATTGAATATAGTTGACACATAAGGTAAGAAGTGTGTGTGGGGAGAGAGAGAAAGAGAGAGAGAGAAAGAAGGAGAGAGAAAAAGGGAATCCTTGTCCCAAGACCATATTCACCCTTGTAATACTTGGAATAATTGTTTTTATTAGATAGCGTGTGTCTTTCCATGGACTGGAATGAATAAACACTAATAAATTACACTAACAAATTCTTAACTTTCTTTCTTATAAATAAAATTAAAAATTAATTGTACAAAAATTAAAAATAAAACTTTCTCTTTTATTACTGTTTTATTAGTTACCAAACTCACCATTCTCTCAATGCTGAACATGTCAAAATATAACGAAGAGTGTATCGAGGGAACTGAGAAGCGTGCTAATCCTGTCAGCAATTCAGTTACAAACCAGCTCCCGCTGTGAGTCGTTCCACAGACAACAAAAGCTATCCAATGAATATTGCAGTTCATCTACAGTCAGTTTCATAGAATGATCTTTCACTAACTTAAATCTTGGGATTGTTTCCTACCTAGGTTTCCTGATCATTCTGTCCTGGGTAGGAACCTCTCTTGAGGGTAAGGGATGGGATGAGGCACGGAGTTCAGCTTGTGCTATAAGCACTACGAGGTCACGCTTGTGGAGTCAGTGAGGGCTCTCTGGCCATCCATGATATCTACTTTTCTTTTCTCTATCATTTTTAATCTCTCACTTCTGCCTGAATCTCTCCTCCAATATAATTTTCCCCTCGTTATTTTCCACTTATTCTCCTCTTCCAATTATATCTCTGCCTACCTGTTACATTTTGCGTTGCAGAAAGACACTCTGGACTTGGAGGGTAAATGATCTCATGGAATCACTATGATTCTTTACCTTTGATGATGGCTTTTTTCCCCGAGATCTCATTGAGATTGACCTCCAGTGAGAAATAAAACATCTTTCTGTTTCAGGTATAATATGAGAATGTGCAGCCTCCTTTTTACTGCCCTGCTCAGACAAGACTGCCATACAGACCCCTCTCACAAGCACTCACCCCTTCATCCAATGAGTTTCCACCACTTTGAACACACAAAGATAACAGTGTGTGCACACAGAATTGCTATTCAGGGATCTATTTTGAGTTGGGAAGGATGTCTCTTGATGCTCATTACATCAAAAAGTCAAAGCTTTCTTATAAAGGAGAAACTCTCAAGTCATCAAAAAATATTGACCATAAATTAGAGTCTTGGCTCTTATATACTCTGGCACATAGCAGACACTCAATAGATACTGGTGAGATAATTGAATAAATGATGATTTTGGATCGCTACTAATAGAAATACATATTAAATGAAGTACATATTAAATACATATTAAAGTTATTTCATAGAACATGTCAGGTCTCCAAAGTATTTATTTTATCCTTTCTTTCACATACTCTTAAGGAAAGCTGGATACTCTGGAATTACTTATTGCCTTCACTCCACAGTAATTCTTTTTGGAAATGTTGAAGACATTAACTCAGTGTCTCAAACTTGTGTGTAGTTCATGGACTTTTCTGCAGTCTTTTACCCAAATAGGGGTGTAGCCTGGAATTTCAATTTATTACTCCTTAGCTGTGGCTCCCCTCTTACCTCTAACATGCAGCCCCAAAGTCACATAAACTTATCATTTATCCCCAGGACACAACTTAGCGTGTGTTTGTTTATGAACTGATCTGTAATAAGCCCACAGGAGCTCAGCAGTATGAAATTTGAAATAAATAACACCCATGGCCAAGACTTGTCCACAAAATGAACTTCACCTCACTATTTTCGTAAACCTCCAGCCCCCACCTGCTGACTGCAAATCTCTTTCAGCTTCAGGAGAGCCAGATGTTCTTCACCCCATGTACTCAAAACCACCACTCTAAGCCCCAGGAAAGTGAAAAGGGAACATACTTCGCTGTCCACTGCCAAGGGCGCTCCACCAGGATCCAGAAGCCTGGGAATTCTACCCTGGGGAAAGAAAGCAGGAGTTTCCCAGCCAGATTCACCTCCCACCACGGGAGGTTGTTTTTAATTGTTCTTTGAAGAGCCTTTCCAAGTTGTTTAAAGCCTTGTCCGCCCACGCAGGGCAGGTTTTGCTGGACTCCAGGGGCAGTCATGGTTTCTTCCCTGCTCTCCATGGGCGGGGAACTTTGGGCAGAGTTTCCATTTTCCACTCTCTCTTCCTGGGATAGTACCCGACTGACTACTGATACGGTGGTAATGTGGTGGTAACAGCTGAGCTCTTTTCCATGGCAAGATTTGAGCAGTTTGCTTATTGTTTTCAAAATATCCCTGGGCAATTTGTGTAAATAACATCCTTTCCCTTTTTTTATTAGTAGTGAGCATACTTTAAACAGCTTTTGAGCAAGCGTGTCCATTTAAGTTGGTGAAATATCAACCAAATGAGCCATCTGACACAAAGTGGTGACTGGCCCAGAAAACTATCTTTTCTCACCCTTTTATTTAAATTCAGTCATAATTCACAAGCTGGAACCTATACCTCACACTGTGGCATGAACTTACCATGTGCTGATGCATTCAATTCCTCAACAATCCTATACTATTACTTATCCCACTTTCCAGTCAGGGAAACTGACATTCACATACATAGAAAATGGCAAGACTATCCAAATCCAAGGGCTGTGGTCTTTACCACCATGTTCTATCTTTCCAGAATGCTACAGTAGAATGTAGAGGAGTCCCATAGGAGGGTCATCCATAGGTTTGAACAATGCAAAAATGCTCCATTTAATCTAAGTGATGAATCACTAAATTCTACTCCAGAAACGAATATTACACTACATGTTAACTAACTAGAATTTAAATAAAAAGTTGGAAAAAAATGCTCCATTTAGTCAGATTTCAGTTGATTTTGAACTTTATGTAAATTGTCATTGAAGATACAAATTGGTTTCACTTCAGGAGAAAACCTATTTATTAATTTACTTTGACTTTGATTTTGAAATAATTTCAGACTCTTCTAAAAGTGGTAAAAACAGTACACAAAGTTCCCGTGTACCTTTCTCACCACTTTCCCAAATGTTAACATCTTACATAACCATGGTACAATTAGCAAAATCAGGAAATTAACACTAAGTGATCTACAGATCTTATTTAAATTTCACAAATTGTCCCACTAATGTTCTTTTTCAGGTCTAATATCCAGGTTGCCAAATAGCATTTAGTTGCTATTGTTCTTTAGTCTCTCACAATCTGGAACAGTTCTTCAGTCTTTCTCTGCCTTTTATGATCTTGACCCTTCGAATACTACTGGCTAATCTGGTAGAATGACCCTCAATTTGAGTGTGTCTGCTATTTTAGTCATGATCCAGGTTGGTATTTCGGGCAAGAATCCTATGTAAGTGACGTATGTCATGTCAGGAAATACATGATATTGATTTTTCTCATTATTGGTGATGCTAACCTTCATCACTTGGTTAAAGTGGTATCTGCCATATCTTCACAGTTAAGTTAGTATTTTCCCTTTGTAATTATGAAGTATCTATTTTTAAAATTTAAACTTTCTTACACTCATTTATGGTTATATTGTTTAATCTCTTTGGGCCCCAGTGTCCTCAGGTATTAAAAGGAATTAATAGTCACTATTCTACACATCCATCCGTGTTGCTGTGAGGCACAAACAAAATAATATACGAGAAAGTGCTCTGTCAATTATAAAGAGGCATATAAATGCAACAAACTAAAATATTGAATCAACTATATAATGAGAAGCCACAGGCTGACAAATTACCCAGCATTCTTATTATATATATTCTTTCAGAATTCCATTGAAATCATTCAAGAGGGAAATTTAGGAATTAGTCTGCAGTCAGCCACGCAAGAAAATTTCTGTGCTATGACACTCTCATAAACCACCTAGATGAGACCAAATCTTCTTTCAGTTTTCTAGGGTTTCTGTTAATCCCGGGTTCTTTGGATCTCACATTTAAGTTATAAACATAAAAGAGAAATCTCAATATGTGTTGTGATTTTGGATTACCCTACACAGTGTAACATTGTGATTTCTTTTTAATTTTATGGTAATAAGCATGCCCTGATTCATTAACAAAGGGATACAAAGCAGTCATATTCTTTTGTTTTTCCAAAGAGCATCCACATGACTTGTTAGTGGGAAGTCTGGCATCTCACTCTTGAGACCTCTCCTGGGAAACCTCCCACACATATACAGACCCCTTTTAAGTTTAAGGAGCTCAAGGTTTACTCAGTACCATGGGGGAAAGAGTTTGATCTTACATTACTGCTTTGCTTTTTTGCTCCCACTGAATGCCCTTGTTTAAAACTAGCTCTGCACAGTACTGCAAAAGCATGTCCATCCTGCAATGATAGCTCATACCTAAACCATAGAGTATCCCATGTTCAAACACTCAGCCTTTGTTCCAAAACCACAACACTATGCCATCAATATCTGGATCCTGAGGGCATGCCAATTTCAGCCATATGTTCTATTTTGTTTTTTTTTTTCTAAAATAGCCTTTGTCTGGCATATGTCAAGGGTAATAACCACCCCTGCTCATACCTCATTTTTTTGGTATGTTTCTGTTTGAAGAATCTTGGTGTGTTTCCTGTACACTTTGGTCTACCCATACTGGTCCACCCAAAGAGATGAATGAACAGGGCTGGGGTTCCTTTCTCCCAAAAGCCTCTAGGTTCCTTCTGCAATTGAACAGACTCCTCTCAAGTGACCAGCTAAAGCAATTAAGAGGTATGGTGAGGAGTGAGCCTTGGCTAGGCTGCAAAGGGTTCCCATTATACTCCTCCCCCAGGTGAAGACTACTCAGGAGTCACACCATGGTTTTTTTTAACTAAGGAAATCATTCCAGAGATCCTGGAAAATAGTCTGTGGCATGATGATTTACTGTGACCATCTGTGAAGAAGGGAGCAGTCTTTGGTACTTACTATGCAAATAATATAAAATTAAATTTTAAGACTCCGATACATATGAATGTAAAGATCGTATTTCCTTTTAAAGTTCCCCAAATGATAGCTGGAGCCCTACCTACCTGTTCACCATAATTAATCAATTTCAAAGTGTCTTTGGGCCCTTTCGAAGAGGAGATGATGGCTTTCTCCCACAATTGCTCAGGTTTGGGTCCCTCGTAGTCTTCTTTGTGCATTTACTCATCACACCAGCACAAACATTCAGTTCATAACAGCGGATGACCACCAATATCACCAGCCCTGTGGCCTCGGAAGGGGAACTGCCTTCTCCTTCCAGCAAAGAAGAGACCAGAGAGTAATGTCCAATCAGGTTTTATTGAAAGTTTATGGAAAATAGAAGGGACTAATTGCATACAGTGTAAATTATGTTACACATGGGTGTGCTCAGATCCCTCAGCCCCAAGGCAGGAATGACATTCCTTAGAGAGTCCCTAAATGATGCTTCTCTGCCTTCCTCCCAGTCTGCTACCAAGTGGAAAAGGAACACCCAGACCCCCTTCAACAGGTGTACCTTCTAGCGTGTTTACTTTACTTGGATCCCATGAGGTTTCAGAGAAATAAGAAAATATCCCAATACCTCCCCAAACCTAACAGTCTAAAGCCACAGTCCTGAGTTCTTACTTGTAGTCCCAAGAGCCACCTCATCCTGGAGTGATGGGCCATGGATCATTCACTACTTTTAAAGGAAACCACAACTCCCACCTTTAGGAGTGGGTCTGGTCCCATGGCCTCAACCTGACCCGTATATGGCACTCCGACTTTAATGTATTTCCCCAAATCTGGCTTATTCAGTCATAAATAGACACCAATTTTTTTTAGCCCAGGTTGCATACACCAATCCCCATGAATTTCTTGACTCCTCCAGGGTAAAGTATTTTCTTACTTGAAGCCATTCCTCACCGAAATGGCTCCAACTTTTCTGGGGGATTGGGGGCACCTCAGACAGGAAACCACTCTCCGAGGCCACTCAATAATAAATATGCCAGAAGAGTCTAATTCAGCACAGACAAAATGAACATTAGCCTCTAGGTAGCAAGTGCTAAAACATACATTACATTTACATGAAGCAGGAGGGAACTCAACTTTTTAGTTTGAAACATCTAAATCTAATTTATTTCACTATATTCAGGTTTTTCCTTAAGAACTAGGAGAAAGTTCTGCTCTATCTTTTACATAATGAACAAGGCGTCCTAAAAGGTTTCTCCAGTCTGCTATATAAATTCAAGCCTCTCTCTAAAGGTAGAATATGGCTTGCAACTTTTAAATGACAGTCTTTCTCCACATCTATATTTGTAAGATTTTTTGTGTTTTCAATTTTAGTCCAAGGACCGAATTTCACATGGAAAGAGAGTAAAGCAGGACATTCCTGTGGCTTCACACTCACTATAGTCACTGTCATGTATTTGCTTCCTCACAAGGCCCTGGAAGCCCTGTGGTCTCCACTCACTGCTGAGTGTCACTGGCACAGAAAAGGCTCCCCATCCCAGGCGTCCTGTCACACCTTGGCAGGACTTGGAAGCACTCCAAGTAGCAGGATGCGGGCTGCAGGGTGTCTACAACTGAGGAGGTCTAGAAGGAAGTCCAGCATGATCAGAGTCTGCAGCAAAGCAGATGAGACAGTACTTCCAGTACAGCTTAATGCTCCTCACTCTAATCTGAAAGAGGGTTGGAGAGTGATCTCTAGGGTATCTTCAAACTCAAACTCTATAACACTGTAATATCCTTAGTGACACCTTAGTGACACCTTAGCATGACTTTGCCTATCGTGAAAATCCATGGGAAGCCAGGCTTTGTAACTTTTTGGGCACTACCCCTGTACAAAAAACATGGAAGGCAGTCATGGCAACCCTGGGATATGCAAACACATGGTCACAGTGGTCCTCTTCTGGAGGCAGTCCTCCCAGCAGTCTGCCTATCGAGACCCTCCTTCAATACATAGTTCCTGTGTTACTTTATTCATTGAAACTTCCCTAGCTAGGCTCGCATACATCTTTTCATTTTCTGTGAACTTCCAGCATGCTAAATTCAGTACCAGATAATTTAGCAATCCATTGTTTTTTGAACTTCAATTAATTTGGTCTTATGAACTGATTTATAAACCCAAAACTCAGGATTGGATCTCCTGCCTCTTTGTATAATTCATAGCACCTCACACAGTGCTTAGCAAGAGAAGGAGCTAAATAAAAATATTTGATAGACTCAAGCAGAAAGAATATATTTGCACAGATAGGTTAAGACACAACATCTTTTCTTTTTTTTTCGTGTTTGTTTATTTTTGAGAGAGAGACAGAGCATGAGACCGGGGGGGGGGGGGGGGGGGGGGCGGGGAACATGAGGCAAAGAGAGAGGGAAACACAGAATCTGAAGCAGACTCCAGGCTCCAAGCTGTCAGCACAGAGCCCGATGTGGGTCTCGAACTCACAAACCATGAGATCATGACCTGGGCCGAAGTCAGTGGCTTAACCAACTGAGCCACCCAGGTGCCCCAAGACACAGAGCCTTTGCCCTAATATGGCTAAACTAATACCAGAACAATTTATCATGTTGAGAGAAGGAAGGTATGGAAACTTAAAACTCCTTATCAACAATCAGCAAGATAATTAGTTGGCAGAGTATTGTATTTGTTTTGTTTTGTCTCCAGAGAGTTCTTAACTGCTGCTTAACTAGCCAAGACCTGCTCAGAAAACTTAGGTCCATTTTGGAGGATATAGGTTTATTTGGAGGTCTCCAGATCACTGTTGAAATGTAGTTTTAGGCTAGTGCAAAAATACTGAAGTCTGCTCTGGTTTCAAATAAGTATGGGGTCAGGAGAAAGGGGACATAAGCAGCATTCAGAATTTTTGAAACATATTTTAGGCTAAAAGGGCCTGCTGGTGTAACCATGGGCTTTCTGATTTGACCCAGTCCCAAAACTTTAAAGGAGTGATTGTGGAACCCAGAGACCAGGGTGTAGCCAGTAAGGCAAGTACAGGATAGTCTGAAAAAAATAAAGGGGTTTGGTAGCCTTCTAGAATCTGGACCGAGGATAGAGTGCTTTGATAAGCTAGGTTCCTTCCTCAGACGGCTTCTCCATATGGACAAGTGTGTACATTAAGGCATTGCTAAAGTACCAAGATAGGAAATTGTATATGCTGGCAGGTGCATCTGATCTACTGAAAGTCGTGCAGATAATGTAGGTCATATATCTCTGTGATGCGTTTTCTAGTATTCTTGGATATTTGGAAAACACCACACTAGGAGACCTATGAAAAAATGTTGTCATAACTGGGTTGCAAACCCATTCCTAAAATTATCACCATGTGTTTATTTTCATTTACTATCATATTATCTGGTCTCTAAAGAGATGAAACTTGAAAATTATTTCAGCCATCCACTTCATACAACATTGCTCTCAACAAGATCATCTTTGTGTTTCCGATGTAAATGACTCAAACCAAAAAGATCTTTCTTACAGAAGATTTCCATATAGTACTGGTAGTTTGTTCCTGTGTCATGTTTTATACATGAAGTTGCTGCGTAAAAAAATTTTCCGTCAACTGAACAAGTTCAATAGCAAATTAAAGACTTATTTTTCTTTAGAGAGAAAAATGTATGACAGTTGTTATAAATAAATACGCAAATGTACTTCCCATTGCCAAGATTTTCCAAAGAAAGCTTCAGTTTGCTCAAACAATAGGCTCGCTCCTAGATCTTCCAGCTACAGGAACTTGTGGGTTTTAGTAAATATTAGCAGAACAGGCCTATTCACAAAGGCTGCACACCTGACCATCTGATCTTAGACGCAGTGTACCCTCAATGCTTCTGGGAAAGACCAGTCTGAATTTTTTTTCATAGGCTGGACATAATGAAAATGAACTGAGTTTCCACTTGTGTTTGTCCACGTTTCTGCCAGTAACTAGTTTCGTAAACTCTGGTCACTAGCAATGCATGGTAGAACATAGCTAATAAGAAAAGAAACTTAATTTTTTTCATATGTACTCATAATATAAGTAGAAACTTATTATAATTATTGATTCCACTTATTTTGCCATAGTAGCTCCCCAAAGGTTAATTATATATAACTATTTGGCCATGTGTATGTCAATCAGAGCTACTTAAATCTCTTTATTCCTGAAAACTATGCCATAGCTCTTGTTATGAGAACAGATCTCTAATTTGTTTAAACAAATTTTTGATTTGTTTCTCATATATTTATGTGCCAGTGGCTGGTTAATGTATTTGTCTAAGGCATACTAAAATCCTTGATAGTATCATCAAAAAAGAGCTAAAGTGCGTACTGGATGTCTTCCTAAAGACAAATTACAGTGATTGCAAAGACTGGACCAACCTTTTTCTGCTCTATGTTTTAAAACACAACCGAGAGCGGTTACCACTCCTGTGATGCCAGCTATAACGAAGGTGAGGATGGCGTTTCTTAAGCATCTACCTGGAGAAATGAGGGCAGACACCTTTTTCTGCTTTATAAATACATAAATTTGTGTCCATGCTGTCAAGTAGGCTTCACATGAATATTCTCATGTTTTATTATTTCTCTTAGCCTTAGGGACTTTGCGCCCTCTACTTTTTATTGTTTGTGAGCCTATCTTTCTCGCTTTTGTAAAACGAAGATATCATCCAAGAATGACTCTTTGGCAAAGAAATAAACCCACTGGATATTTGACTGGCAGGCTTGTTCAATTATACTCTTGGTATGTTACAAATTCAAATGACATTTTCTGCATATGCCCAACATTTGAGAGAACCATAACATCCAGACGTGCTCATGGTTTTTCTTTAGGCTATCAAAATAAGAAACAAGTCTGTATCTTCCAGACAGTAAGGCTGAAAGCCTTGCAAGGAAGTGTGATTCAGGTCAATGAGGTAATTGAGGAAATGTCATGACAACCAAAATTAAAATGAGCAGCCTCATATTTGCATGTGCCAGCTGCTCCTCAGGAAATCTTTCTGGCTGCTTTTTGTTCCTATTAGACAGGATAATGTGCCTGCAAATTATATCCAACTGAAAGAGAATTGACTCACCCTCAGCAGACATTGTAGTAGCAGACAAACTGTGGAAGGATGAAATCGAGAGGAAGAACCAAGAACCAAACAAAACACACACATGTATGCACACACACGTGTGCGCGCACACACACACACACACACACACGCACAACATTTTTCTTTCCCATTTCTGCCGTGATGATGCTGGCAGATCATTTTAAAGCGTTTAAAATGAAAAGTCCCTTTTAACCTCATACCACTCTAAATTGCCTCACGACTTGTTTATACCCCGTGTTGTGCAAAATGGTTCTGAAGGCCTGAGCTTCCTCCTATTGTGACTTGAATGTTCCCCAGAAGGACAAGACTGCCATAGGAGGGCGTCTTTCCTCCTTCGGATCATGGGCTTCACAGTCTTGAAAAGTAGATGCGTGATACCAGTGTGAGTTCTTCCTAGTGTCAGTCATCCAGGTACTCTTCTGCTGAGTCTTCTGTAAATATACAGTAAAACCTTGGTTTGTGAGCAGATTTCATCCCAGAAACATGCTTGTAATCCAAAGCACTTGTATATCAAAATGAATTTCCCCCTAAGAAATAATTGAAACTCAAATGATTAGGTCCACAACCCAAAAATATTCATATAAAAATGGTTATAATACTGCAATATAATATAAAATAATAAAGAAAATACAAAATGTTAAAAAATAAATTAACCTGCACTTAACTCTGAAAACCTCTGTGGCTGATGTGAGAGAGACAAAAGAGAGGAGGGTAATTGTGTAGGGTGACTTTCTCTATCACTAACGGATGTCGACTACAGTATAGTGTTAATAAACTCTTGTCATATACTCTATTGAATGTAACTGGCAATAGGCAGCAGAAGAAAGGGTCTATATCTTCAGGCAGCTGGACCTAGAATGAAGCCAAGCATTCCTAAGCCTACTCTTGTATGGAAAGGCCAAGACTGTCCATAGGTGCTTTGAAGTGACAAAAAATACACTAGTGCCAGTTATGGGCACCTTACAACGTTCTGAAAAGTCCCTGATTTCTGCCAAACACCGTGGCCTGAGATGGAGCACCTGAGCATAGGAGATGATCACCCACAATCCTGCAGAGAGAAAGAGAGAGAGAGAGAGAGAGAGAGAGAGAAGAACCATTGCCTCAGTTGTGGTCATGTGATGTTCGGTGTCACGTACTACTCGTATTGCAAGTTACCGCTCGTTTATCATGTCAAAATTTATTAGAAATGTTTACTCGTCTTGAGGAACACTCACAGAACAGGTTACTCACAATCCAAGGTTTTACTGTACTATGTAGAAAGAGATATCGTGTCCTGCATCTGTGCTCCAGTGCTACTGTGCTTCACAGATTTGGAGGTCAACCGCAGTGAGGTCTCTGTACCCCATATCCCCATGAACTGTGCAATGGGGCATTATCCTCCAGAAGACATACACGTGGCTTTCTAGGTGAATCTCTGTGAGTCACAAGGACGTGGAAATTGCCATCACTTGTTGGCATCTCTCATGGCTATTATCAGCTCAAAACAAATTAAGTCGTCACACAGTTGACGCAGTTTCCTCCTCTCTTGTGGCAGGTGCTGAGCCAAGCTGAGTGGATTGGCATATTTGCTGTCTTGATGGCACAAAGCCCCACAAAAGCGGAACCATTTTCACTGGCGCAAAAACGTTCCAAAGGATGCTTGCTGTACAGATTCTTTCTATTCATTCTAGAATATAAAAGAATATAAAAAGAAATGCTCCGTCTAAAGATAATCTCCCTCTCTCTGTATATTTTTTAATGTAAGACAGTTATTTCGAGTCATAAATGGCAAGTTCTCTGAGAGTGCTAGGGAAAATTACTCTTAATACCTTTATCCTATTAAGTTGCCATAGTAATAAAATCTCATTCTACTAAAGTAACTTTCTCAACAGGTCAGAGCTTGAAATTCTATGTTGTAAACTTCTAAATACAAAAAAAGGCATAAGTTTATTATTTGGAGTTCAAACTGTAGAAACCTGACAGCTTTGAGGACTTTAAAAGATACTGAATCAATTGCTATAAAAGGAAAACACTTGACAATTTAATTCATATAGTATATCACTACTGAAGAGACTTCTTGGTGATTTATGAAGGGCATGTTTGTGGGCTGGGTTTTGGAATTTTTGCATGACAGGTAAATTTGTGCTCAGAATGCTTGCATCTTCAAAGACCCACGAGTTTGGCTGTGGGTACATGTAACATTTGGTTTGGAAACATATGAAAGAAACACTGATATTCCTTGAGAATGTGATTGAACTGTGAATTTACTCTGATATATTGATATAATGTTTTAAGTTATTTTATCTGTACTATTTATATATGTCTGTATTGGAGGCATCTAGCCTCCATGCTTCAGAAGCTCCTAGAGAGTTGAGGTTGTCTCCATGTAACTGTCAGCAATTAGTAGACACCAAAGTTGACCAGGCTTTTGACTTCTTCTAATGCTGAGTTGCTTCATTCAATGATATCTCCTCAATTCTATTTGATTTCAAGTGTACTGTGAACTGAATAAAGAAAAGACTGACTGAAGCCAAATGAAGCCTAGATGATGCTTCTGGAATGGCTGCTTAGTTCATCATATTCAAAGAAAAGAACACAATAAAAGAAAGAAAACAGGGGCACCTGGCTGGCTCAGTCCATAGAGCATGCAACTCCTGATGTAGGCGTTGTGAGTTCAAGCCCCACATTGGGCATAGAGCCTACTAGAAAGGGGGGGGGGGGTTAGAAAACATGATCCCTAAAATTAAGACATGCAGTTGGTAAATATCAATATACATATCTGATTCATCTACAGACTGATTACAAAGCAGTCTATGAGAAAGTATAAGATTGTTTAGTACACACTGGGTATGCGATTATTATAGACATGATGAGGAGAGAGCCATTGGACCAGGGAAAGTGGTGGTGTTTCTCCTGTCCTCCATGTTCCTCCTTTCCATCTCAACCTCCTCTCACCTGGGAACTTGCTCTCTAGGACCCATCATTTGTTGATCCAATATGAAGGAGCTTTATGGGATCCAAGACTTTTGTCTGTAATCCTTTTGGAGCATGAAGCCAAAATGTGTTTTATTTCCCCTGGGACCAAAGCATCAACTATGTCATAATAACCTAAAACAAAGGCAGAAGATGAGTTTGACAGGTCAAGCAACTTTTCAGTGCCTCTCAAATCACTGCATTTAATCAATGTTCTTTCCTGCTGTAATCAGCAGAGACTTCTGAGAAGAGAAGAGAGTAAGCAGTACTTTGAAAAAAACTGAATTCGTATGTAAGCCATAGGAGAAATGCTTGACACACCGGTCTTCAGGGATTTGGTAAAGTGCGAAAGGTCCATGTTGTGCATTGGACACAAAATTTAAGTGGGAATTAAAATCTCAGTACTTAAGACAGATAATATTTTAATATAGCACTTTTTAAAATAAAAACTTATGCAAAAATATTCATAATGAACAAAATATCAAAGTTTAAATTGAGGCAGGATCAGTATTATTGATTTTTTCCTTTTGCCTCAAGCCAATATGGCTTGGTATAAGGCACTAATCCTGTCTTTCAAAAAATTTTTATTTTATTCATCATGGATTTTCTTACATTAATTTTAACTTCGAAAAAATATTTAATTGAAATATTATTTACTTTAATTACTAAGATTTTTGGTGCCCCCTTTAATTTTGCACCTGAGGTCAGTGACTCATTCCACTTATCCTAGCTAAATCCAGTCCTGCAACAGGGTCACTGATGATAAAGAGGAAAGGTGGAAGGCCATGATGAGAAATATAATGTCTAATAATGTCAGAACATTATATAATTGAGTCATCCTGGAATGAAACAATAATAAAAAGCCAGAAGGAACAACAGGTCAGGGATATAGGTATACATTTGGGAATTCTCATAGCCACAAGAGGGCATCAATTAAAATTTTGACAGAATATGCATTCCAAGACAGTATTAAAAGAAAAGAACAGAGAACTAAGGACTAATCTGAGGATTACTGTTAGTTCTAAATGACAGATTTTTCTCCAGTGGATTATCATTCCCAAAGTATAACATGTTCTAGAACAGTGTTTCTCAAACTCGTATATGCATCTCAATCACCTGAAGGACTTGTTGAAATTCAGATTACTGGACACCACCCCCAGGACTTCATTTCAGTAGATTTAGGGTAAGGCCTGAGCATTTGTATATCTGACAAGTTCTCAGGAGATGTTGATACATCTAGTCCAGGGCTCATACCTTGTGAACCACTGGGCTAGAATAAATAGAATCTTTACAACAGAGTAGTTGGTTTAAAAATTTATGTAGTGAAATACTCTATGGAGAAATCAAATTCTATCATTTCTTAATACTATAAACTCTTCAGGAAGAAACAAAAAGAATGATTCCATCATGCCTCAAAGACCAAACAAATAATTGCAACAAATACAGCTAGTTGGAGCAAGATAATGGAGTGGTGGGGGTCGCAAACTGGAGATGACATGCCCACTAAAGGAATTAAAGTTCCATGAAAACAACATAAGTCATGGGACACCTGGCTGGCTTAGTCCATAGAGCATGTGACTCTTGATCTCAGGGTCATGCATTCAAAGCCCCACACTGGGCATCGAGCTTACTTTAAAAAAATTAGTCACCATGCAAGACATACAACTGGTACCTCTGACATTCTGGATTGAACAAGTTTATTACACTGGATCACCTGAAAAGAAAGGGACTCAGAGTTTGTGGTTTAAAATTTCATAAGGGAGCAACCAAGTTCCTGGGAAATTGGTTTGATTCTTGCTACTGAGGAAGGTAAGAGGATCAGTTGGCACCAATGACATAGATCAGAGCCCATTAAAATGCAACCCCTTGCAGGTGGACGGACTGCAAAACAAGTACTTGATCTTGGGACCTTTGGTGAAGGGCCTCAAGTCACTTGTGGATGGAACCATTGGCATGCCTGACAGCTGTCTCTATTGGAATAAACCATTAAAACATGGGTGATGGTAGCCACAAGCATGCAGAGTTTGAGGAATGGTACTTTCCTCTATTTTCCTGTACCTCACCAATCTTGGGATCCTTCTGTAGCCCAAAGTAGGGGAAAGAAGCACTGAAGATCACTGAGTTTGGACTTCTCATAAACCCTGGAAATAAAAAAGTTCAAGATGAATTTAATATGATTTCACAAAATGAGGAAATGTGACATGCCTTGAATTCCAAGTTTTAGGAATCAACCCATACTTTTTATTTCAGTCAGAGAAGACCATTTGATAGCAGACCAACTTAATCTGTGACACCAACTTGACAATTGTTGGTTTACAGAGTAATATTTGGAGCCCCATGTGGTCACCCCCACCCCAACAATTTGCTACAAAGCCATCAGTTCCATTCTTGCTTCCTCTAGTATGAGTGAGGTGGTACAACCTGTTTTGCACATCAAAAAGAGTGAGTCAGCTGAGACTTATATAAGAGTTTGGACATGCCAAGCAAGTTACCAACAAGAAATTTCTCATGGTTAGACATGGTTGCCTGATTGGATGTCAGTGTAAATAACCTTCTATACAGGCTGCTGGAGATCCATTTCTTGCCTTACAAATTGTGGAATAGGGAGAAATCCATGGGGTGATAAAATGACCAATAAACTGAACTAATTCAGCAGAAACAGGAACTCAGAACTAGAGATTTGCAAGTAAGCAATAAGCCATCGCTAACCTTCTAGAACAGGTGTCTGCAACCTACGTCCTTGGGCCAAATCTGGATGCCACCTATCTCTATAAAGTTTTATGGGAACAGACCCATGCTCATTTGTTTACATATTGTTTATGGCAGCCTCAATGGCAGAGTTGAATAATTAGAGACTGTATGGCATACAAAGTTGAAAAAAAAAATGCTGTTTCCCTGATCTAGTAAGAGAAAGAACTAAGAGCCTCCCAATTCACTAAATTCACCTGGAATATAGCCTAACTGAATTGTATTTACATCTCAAAGAACAAGGTGCCTCAGTGATATCTAGGCACAGACAAATTTGACAGAAGATATCAAGATCCCTAATCTCGAATCTGACATATAGTCCTCATGTGATAGTGACTCCAGCTTGTTTTTAGGCTCTGATTTTAATAATTAATTGATCCTAAGGTTCAGCTCTTCCTATTCCTCTAGCTGGATTCTAAGCTATCAGAATTACTGCCATTGTTCACCTATAATTGTTCCGTAAAGTAACAAACGACTTTTTGGCCCTGACCTGACATTACTCAGTACAGATAAAGTGAAAAAAAAAAAAAAAAAAAAAAAAGGCTACTTTGTTCTCCTAGTTGCATATGCCCATTTCTTTCCTTGGAAAGATGTCATCATTTGCAGTGTCCACATACTCTATTCCTATCAAAACCAGCCCTCACAAGAAAACATATGAAACTCATTCAGTCAAATACAAATAATATATAACAACACACTATTACCTCCCCAGAAGGATTGAAGTCCTAGAAGCATTAGCAAGTAGGTAGGACAAACAAATGTTTCTTTCATTCTGTTTTTTGGAGGTCGGGATATAAAGACAGAAAAAAACTAATACCAGGTAGGCTAGCAGCTCTCTTTCTTCAACGAACCAATTTCTCTGTGCCAAATCCATAACCCCAAAACCACTACATCAAAATCACCCCAGAATACTTAATAAAAATGCACATCCTGAAGCCCAGTTCTGAACTGACCAAATCAGAATACTTGGAGATAAGTTCCAGGAATCGTTATTTCAACAAGCACAATTGCCTCTTCATGATTCATATGTTGAGTAAATTTTGAAAACCATTGCACCACACTGTGTGTGACTGTCTAGCCTCCTGCCCACTGGACTTGTAGCTTGATGAGTAGTCATGGTAGGCTGGAGACACTCCAGGACCTGACTTGGCTCAGTCTGATTGGGCATTTAATGGTGCCCTGACTTACAGGTGATCTGAGGAATTTCTCACACTTATAAGGGCTCTCTCTGATGAGGACTGGTGTAATGTTTCAGAGTGTAAGTCACCTTCGTTATTTATTTTCACATTAACTGCACAGAACAATGATATGAGGTAATCACTAGTAAGTTTCAGGAAAATTACCCAGTTTCCTTCATTGTAAAATGGGGGTTTTAACAAAGCCTATTTGAAAAGGTGGGAAGAATTGAGATAATGCACTTAAAGTGCATAGCATGCAGGAAGTGGTGAATAAATGTCAACAATTACTGTTGCTCATTTAATTACACATGAGAAAATTAAAGCCCAGAAGTTTTATTCAATAAATCAGTTACACACCTTATAAGTTGCCAAGAAGAAGACTTGAAACCCAGTACTTTTTGGAGTCAGTCTTTCTTCTACCCTGAGATTGAGATTGATTTACCATTTACCATGAAATTCATAAAGTGAGTTTCGGAGCTCCTCATTTACATGGACCCCTTCTAAGACTCTAAGATAGACCTAGTAATATGTTCACACCATCAAAATTTTTATCATATTTGCAAAAGTTAGATAATTTCATCACAGCTGGTACAGAAAATGGCTTCTTTCCAGTCCTGTTCTGTCATGCTTTCTCTCTTTTTGTTGGCACTGGAGTGGGGTGGCATTTTAGGGTTCCAGCTAAGGGGAAATGGAATTTGAGATACCCTCAGCTTGGAATCAGTGCGATTTTTAAAATGTGGTGTGCATTAGCTTCTGCATGTAGTTACTTTATTACTAGCAGTCTCAAACTAAAATTGACTTTAACAGATAATCCCGCTGACCATTTTTCCGGCCCACATGGCACCATGACATGAAGGTATCCAGACCAGAGGACCAGAGCTCATATAATATGAAGGTGCTCCAGGGTACCAAGCACTCAGCACTGGAGGTATATGCAGAGGATATGCATGAACTCAGTTATGAATTATATGGAAACTGAAGCTAGTCGGTAGCAAATTCTTATCACAGATAAGTAAAATTATTTATAAGAGGAAGTGTCTGTTCTCACTGATATCCACCAAAACAGAAATTGTCTCTTGTCAAGATTATACTCAATCATACAGTGTATGCAATTATAAGTGTTCCACACGTTTTTTATTTCCTTTTTTGGTGGGAATTGCACAAGATAGACTTTGTTAGAATTCCTTAATCTGTAATAGTTCTAGTGGCACAGTTCGTTAGCGCATGGTTTTATAGGAATTCCTCAATTTGTTGATCACAGAAGTTTATCGGTTCTGAAACCAGTGAGTACAAATTCGGTGTAAGTCACAGATGTTCTATATAACTCCCCAAGAAGGGGTGTCTGACTAGACCTATAAGAAATTGACAAATTGAATTAATAACTAAGCACCTCTCCTCAAAGAAAAGATCAGGTCCAGACAGCTTCACTGGCAAATTTTCTTTTCTTTCTTTCTTTTCATTCTTTAGAGAGAAAGAGAAATGGAGAGAGAGAATGCATGTGAGGAGAGAGGGGCAGAAGTAGAGGTGGGGTGGGTGGGAATTTTAAGCAGGCTCCATGCTTATTGTGGAGCCCAACGCAGGGCTCCATCCCATGATCCTGGGATCACAAACTGAGCCAAAATCAAGAGTCGGATGCTTAACTAAGTCACCCAGGCACCTCTTCACTGGTGAATTTTCTTAAATATTTAAGAAAGAAATGATACCAATACTACTCATATTCATTCAGAAAACAGAGGAGAAATACTTACTAATTCATTTTATGAGGTCAATATTATCCTATTGTCAAAGCCAGACAAAAACATTACATGAAATGAAAACTATAAGACAGGGTCCCTCATGACCATAGAAGCAAAAATCTTCGATAAAGTATTAGCTAAATTCAGCAACGTAGGAAAAAGGATTGTACACTTTTACAAAGGAACATAAAGTTGGTTTAACATCTGAAAGTGGATTAATATAATATATAATATTAACAGAATAGAAGGCAAACCTACATGATTATCTCAACAGAAGCCACAAAAACATTTGACAAGATCAGTACCCATTTGTGATAGAAGCTCTCAACAAATGGCAAATAGAAGGGAATTTCTGCAATCTGTTAATAGCATTAAAAACAAAACAAGAAAACTTAGTATTAACATCATACTTAGTGGTAATATACTGAATGCTTTCCCCCATAGAAAAGGAGCAAGTAAGAATCTCCACTCTCACAACTTCTATTCAACATTGTAAAGGAGGTTCTAACCAATGCAATAATGCAGGATTAAAAAATTAAAGACATGTAAATTGGAAAGGAGAAACTGAAACTGTTAGCAGACAACATGATCCTATATGTAGAAAATTATAAGAAATATATTTTTAAGAACTACTATAGCAAATACGCACACTTAGCGAAGTTGCAGGATACAACATCAATACACAAAAAATCAATTATATGAAATATTAGCAACAAACAATCAGAAAATAAAATTAAGAAAACAGTTCCATTCACATAGCATCAAAACACTGAAGAAGAAATTTAGCAAAGCAAGCATAAATGGGCATAAGAGAAATTTTTGGATTAATGGAAATGTTTTAAAGCATGTTGTACAACTATATAAATTTACTAAAAAATCACCAAAGTGTGCTTTCACAATGATAAATTTTATAGTATGTTAATTAAACCTCAATAACAATGATTAAAATACATATAGATGGGAAAAACAGAATTATCTTTCTATTCTCACAGGTAATAGAAATATATTCATTTTCTCATAGGAAAGAATATTATAAAATTGTCACATGATGAGGCAAAGATTATGCAGCAAAAATATGGGGGAAACGTTTAAAGATTGATTAGTCAATTAATAAAGAAATTATTTTATATTTTCTAAACATTTAGTGTTTTTCAGCACTAAAAATGTTTTCTTTCAAAATAAATGTTTGCCTTATTTTTAAATTTTATTTTAGAGAGAGAGATCACAAGTTGGGGAGAGGGACAGAAGAGAAGGGACAGAATCTTAAGCAGACTCCATACTCAGCACAGAGCCCAACACAGGGCTCGATCCCATGACCCTGGGATCATGACCTGAGCTGAAATCAAGAGTTGGACTCTCAACCAACTGAGCCACTCAGACAGCCCTGCCTTACTTACCTATTGCTCTTCTTTTTTAAAAAATGCATTTATATTTTATTATTTATGTTTGTCAGATTTTGAAAAATCAGTTCTTTTAAATTATACAGCTTTTATTCAAACAATGAATATCTATTGCTTTTCTTAAAGGGGCCCTTAAGTTTGAGTCTTACAAAATCCACTTCTGCTCCTATTCCTGTCCCTAGTCCCCTTCTCTGTAGGGAACCATTTTTATTGGTTTATTATATAGTCTTCCAAATACAATCTAATTAGATAATATAACCTAGATTAAAAATAATAACACAATAGATAATCTAGCACTAGTAAGGGCCAGGCTGTGCTCTAAGGACTTTCCATTTGTTAAATCACCCAATCCTTACAACAATTCTGTGAGACAGACCATATTTTTACCCCATTTTACAGATGAGGATGCTGAGGCACCAAAAAGTATGGTAATTTTCCTATGGTATGTTTTAAACCCAGGCAATCTAGCTACAGAGTCTTTACTCTTAACTATTCGCAAAATTGTCTCTCAATACGTACATAAATGAGGGTGGGATCAGGGAGTGGGGGCTGGAAGTGGTTTAAAGTACACATAGAGCTAGTTTTTCACCCATGATTTACCCCCTGCTTTTTTATGTCTCAACAATACGTGTTGAAGAAAGAACTGGCTACATAATTTTGTGGGCTTAGCACAAAATGAAAATACGAGGTCCCTTCTTTGGAAATTATTAAGAATTTCAAGAAAGCAACAGCAGAGTATTAGACCAAGCATAGGGTTCTTTTAAGTGGCTGTAAAGTCACATGCCTGTAAAGTCAGCCCTGCATAGAGATCATAGAACCCAGTACTTTCACGTCTGTGTTCCCAATCATAGCTGCTTCCCACTGACTGGTCATTAGTTGATCATAGAGCTGTGTGCCACCTTGGTGCTACAATCTAGGGACATGCCAACTTTTCTGTTACAGCTGTCAACTTATTGAGGGAAAGGAAACAAGCATGCCCACACAACCCCTGCTATTGACTAAGAGAGAAAAGGAGAGTCTGGCTGCATAAATATACAGGTAGAGATCTGCAGGTTAGAAATCTGTAGTCGGGGGACACCTGGGTGGCTCAGTGGGTTAAGCATTCGACTTTGGCTCAGGTCATGATCTCATGGTTTGTGAGTTCGCATCCCGAGTCAGGCTCTATGCTGACAGCTCAGAACCATAAGCCTACTTCAGATTCTGCGTCGCCTTCTCTCTCTGCCCCTCCCCCACTAGTACTCTCTCAAAAATAAATAAAACATTAAAAAAAAAAAGAAATCTGTAGTCTGTAACTCCCTTGCCTCTTATCTTTTGCTTTATTTTTAACAAACGTAAGTTAGGTCACTAATATTGACAAGATCACCAAAACTGTCACTGAGCTCTTCCCTTCTGCCTGTCCCTCCCCAAAACGAAACCAAAATTATCCCCAACCTGCACTTTCAGGTAACACTTATCAAGCTGCTTTATTCAAATGACCCTGAAGAATTGGATCGCTAGACCCTTTGTGGCATTTCATAGCATTTGGCTACTTCCTTTCCTTTAGGGGAAAGAAAGCAGGAACCACCTGGAGAGCTTCAGCTCAGCTGACTGCCACTGATAAGTCAGGAGAGAACCTCTGAGTGAAGACCCTCCAGGCACTTTTCTGACCTGATGGTATAAGATTTGCTTTGTTCTCATCTCTCCTGCACTTCCCAGCTGAAAACCTGTAGTGATGCAGGGAGTTAATTTGACACTGTATTATAAGTTGATTGACAAATAGCTAACAACAGGGTTAATTCTATAACTAGAAGGATTATAGAGCAAGAGGCACTGGCCAGGCAAAGAACATCCAATTCAAAGTCATCCAAAAAGGTACAGGCAAGGAAAAAAGAACCGAGAGGAAAATGTCCACATTTCCATTGACAAGCACGATGAAACTTGTTGACTCAGGTATCCACGTTATCTAGGGCATGCATTTGACAATCTGGCACAGGTGACGAAACTGACAAACACACCAGAAACTAGCACAACATTATCTGTAAATTGGTTGTGATTGAATACTTCATGTCATCAAGGGAATAGAGGCAATGAAAGAAAAGCCTTATTTCTCTGCGAAGAAAAGAATTTCTGTCAGAAAGAAACTAGGAAATAAAAGACAAAAATGTCTTAAGAGATCACTATGCATTCTGTAAAGTACATATTGTAAAAGGAAAAGGGAGAAGCAGCTTGATTCTGAAACTCTATTCAGTGTAATTTTGTGTAAGCTGTTCTCTAAGGAGAGAGACTGAACCCTAATCAGCCAGCATCTTCTTCCAGATGGCTCTAAGTGTGCTTTAATCTGTTTTTAAGAGAGGATGGATCCCTTACTATGAGGAAAGGGGCATATTGAGACTTGATCAAAGGATTTTGCCAATACATATGTATAACTTACAGAGCACTCTCAGAATGGTTTGTAAGGGTTTTCCCTTTACCCATTCTCTGCCTGGCATTTGCTGGTTCATGATTGCTGTGATGATGGCATACTTTGGTGGAATTTTGGTTCTTGAGTAGCTCCCAAGTCATGGCTTTTTTTTTTTTTTTCGTAAGAGACCCTCAAGCAATACTTGATGAATGAATAAAAATAAAGAGAGCACATCCCCATATCAAGGGGCCTGCAAGTTGACAAAGTAGGAATGGAAGAGAAAGATTAGGTGGACATCCTTCAGCTGAAGGCAAGGACCCCAAGCTCCATCCTTGTCTACAGAGAAGAATGATGTGAACATGACTTCCAGATTTGATCTTATGGCACTTCCAGCTTCATGAGCAATTTCAGCAGGATTTTTAGTAAATAAACTAATAGAAATTTACCTAAAACAATGCCACTGTGCCAACACTGAAGTCACAATTGTTGAAGAGATTCTGGGAGAAAGGACTCTTGAGAAAGTATTCCTGGTCATTGAACTTATTTGTTCATTTGTTCACTCATCCGATATTTATTAAGCACCTACTAAATCTCAGCCATAGTGCCAAGTTCCTGAGAATATGTAGGTAAACACAATAACAAACCCTGCCTGCTCTCCTCAAGTTTATAATCTAGTGGGGCTACTTCAATTACAATGGTTTGATCAGGCTATGATATCATAGTGTGGGAGCAAATTTTGGAGGCTACTTGATCAGACTTGGAGAGTTATAAAGTATTCCCAGAGAAGAGGCAAAATAATAGACCTAAAAAATGACTATGACCCACCCAGGGGAAAAGATGGGGAAGGATATATTCCAGTCGAAGGAAACAGAATTTGCAGAAGGTCAAAGGCAAGAAAAGGGAGAAGAATGGTAGGAATTAAAGGGAGTTTATGATAATGGCACGGAGGGAGGTGAAGAGATATGGTTGAGAATGAGAGATAGGAGGATAGGATTTGAAGGGTGGGGAGGACAAGGAGAAGGCAACTATCCTCCTATATGCTTGCTTAGGAATCTACATTTAATTGAATCAAATTCTGCAAACTCAGACTTTGTTAAATGCTGCCAGAAATACAGGCTCCATAGGAAACTGTCTCTGCTTTCAAGGAGCTTTAGTTGGTAGCAAATTCTCAGGGTCCAGGATCTATGTCAAATCACAGAGCAGATTCGTGATATGGGACATACGCCAATGATACTGAGTGCTGATTTGGAAGTGCTGGTTGGTGAATAATCTTGTTCTTCCATGAACAGATTTTAGCTGTGATTCGAGGATGTGTATGTGTATATGTTTAAAGCACACCAAGAGAGACTCTCAAATTCTCTGCATTATACAAATTAATAAATGAAGGTGCTCTAAAGAAATTAGAAATCAAAATAATCCTTTTGAATTCTAGCAATATTGAGAAGAGGGAAATTCTGTCACAGAATAAAATTACAGCATATGCCTTGTGACATAGTAGCAGCAGGTGGAACTTAAAAACTTAGAGAAAAATTTTACCTCAGAGTTCTCTTTCTTTTGGCGGAAGTTTGAAAATCTGAATTCCACCTGATTTTGTAAAGTATCATTTTCTCCTTGAAGTCCATAAGTTTGACTAACATATCACCTGAAGGATTTTCTGGGACCTTAGGACTGTCTCAGAAGACACTGTAATTTTGAATGTGTAAAAATAAAGGCAGTGCCTATTTTAAAGCCATGGATATTTGAACGAATGCACTGAAGCCAGCATTAAATGCCAAGCTACTCATCACCGTGCAAGAAAGTGGGTAATATTTAATAATATTTTCTCTTTAGTTTAGTTTCAGTGGGATGATAACAGGCTTTTTGATAAATTCCTTTCTGGACCCCAATCAGGTAGACCAATTCCAGTCTTAAAACCAGAGCTGTGATTTGTTGATCTTCAGAGTAGGAGTTCTTTGACCAAATAGCTATAGTGCCAATTAGAACTAAACAATTATAATAATGATTAGAAAACCATTACCCTAGATAATGGTTCCCATTGTCTGATCACAAGACTTCTGGAATAATTGCAAAACCATTTAAAATCCATGTGTTCACTGAGCAATGTTTCTATACTGTACCCCTAATCTTAGGCAAATATCTGTACCGTCTCTTAAAACACATTAAGATAGTATTGTGTTTTAATAAATAGAATAAAAACATTTAAGGGTTATAAATTTACAGAATTTTTTCATCATGTGTTCTCAAGCAACATATTCTGAAAGAATAGTTATGAGATAGCTTAAAACGTTTTTACCTTAAAAAAGAATCCTCTTCTGCAGGACGGAAGTCCTGTTTAGTTTTTTCTGCAAGTGAGACAGTTATTGTTTTTTTGGTTTTTTTTTTTTTTTTTTTTTGGTCATTCTAATTCACAGACCACTAAAAGCATACTATACACAACGCTGCAAATAAATGAAGGATCTAATTAAGCCTGGCAGAATTTTAGCTGGTCTGAGTAATGTACCTATGTGCTGTCCTCCACCTACACAAAGTCCCACAAAAATCCGAGGGCTGCTCAAACAATGAGAATGTATCACCTTGTCTGCTAGGAAGTGCAAAACCATATCTTATTCTCAATTGCTGCAACTTTCCATGGTCTAACTTATCAGGTAATGTTATTACCTTTTTCCATTGCATGATGCTTTTGTGCTGTTTTTAAAGATGTAATTTTTCATATGACTCATTGCAAGCTATCTCAAATCCTTTTTGGAAGTAGGTGTGGCATGAATAACAACAAACTAAATTAAGTTCCAACGCCGTACGAGAAATAGATTTTGTTATCAAGAGTTCTTAAAAAATCATGGATATTTTTTATGAATAATGTGTCTCACTGGGCTGAAACCTTTGTCAGAATGAGGTACAGACTTTTCAATGCCAGGAAAATAAAATTAATTCAACGCTCATTGACCATTTCACATGTACTGTTTGGTGCTAGGAAACAAAGATGCATTAGAATCACCTGTCACATTCCTCCTGCATATTAGCTCAGAAAATGGTAGGGGGAGTGGCTGGAGGTGTCCTCAGTGGCTGTGTTTACAATTTTTCTTCTCTTTTCTTTCTCCTTTTTCTTTTTTTCTTTTTTTCTTTTTGAAGTGCTGTAGAAGCAGAGAAAAGAGAACAGCTTTTATGGCACTTGGGGAAATAGAGAGTGGATCAAAAAAGTTTGCTTCATTGAAGAGACATTTGAGATATCTTGAAGGATTAGCTGTATTTTACCATGCAAAGAAAAGAGGGAGGTCACTCCAGGGAAAGGGATCAGTGGGAACAAAGGCACGGTCCCAATTTTCCTTTTACTTCTCTTGCTGTTTTATTAGCTCTTCCTCCTTGACCCATCCCTAAATAATTGGGGTTACTCAGGACTCTAGCCTGGGCCCAGTTAGCATCTCATACTACAAACATGCCTTAAGCAAACTCATCCACACCCATGGATGGCTTGATTCCCATCTTTATGTTGATGACAACTACATATGTATCTCCAGCCCAGATCTCCCTGTTTAACTCCAGAGGACTATAACCGAACCTTTCACGACATCTCTTCTTTGGTATCTCACAGATACGTCAAACTCAACATGTTCAGAACTGAATTCATCTCTTTCTCATACTCTTCTTCCTGTAATTTTTCTATCTTCATTCCTGGCACTACGCTCTCCCAGGTGCTTACACCAAAAACCTGGGTGCCATCCATCACTCCTCCCTTTTTCTCCCCCACAGCGCCCATCCAATAAATTGTCAAGTTCTATCAAGAAAATCTCTGAAATAGTTCACGAATTTATCGACTCACTCTGTCCCTGTTGCTTCCACCTTACCCTTAGCCTAAATTATGTCTTTAATCTCTGTATCTTAAATTACTGTGGAATAAGTAGCTAGCAGAAGGTGAGGAGGGGACAACCAAGAATGTGAGGCCCAGTGGAAATGGTACATGCTGGAAATGAGGCCCAGAGGCTAAAGAATAGCACTGGGTATGACTTGGTGTTTCTTGCCGGCAATTACAGCAAGTCTAGCTATCTGAAAGCTACAAGCTAAGAAAGCTCAGTACACAGTCCTCCTCTGTGGTAAGGAAGTACCAGCAGTGATTCTGTCAAGTCCATTTGTCTTAAAGTGTTGCTTTCTGTGGTTACAAGACCCACAATACTGATGGAGTCTCCTAATGTGTAGGAAGTGAGGTCCTTTCCTCCTCATTTGGAACACTTGCTAGTTTCACTTAGGGACCTCATGGCAAATATGTGTGGCTCCTATCTCAAGGACTCATACAAAATTGTATCAAACTAATGAATGAATAAACAATATTTCCTCATTTGAGAACTGTTGATTGATAGACTTTGCCCATTTATCTTTGTGTATATGGAATAAATTTGGAAAAGCTCATCTTATATGAAATAAGTAACCTTACTTATATCACTTTTGCTGCAAAAAGATTTTTCCTAGTTTTGTGGGTGTGTGTGTGTGTGTGTGTGCGTGCGTGCGTGCATGCGCACGTGTGCATGTGTGTGTGTGTGTATTTGTGGTAGCAAATTTATCTATATGTTCTTTTTCTCTCACTTCCAGACACCGGACTCTTTCCTGCTTTGGCATATGCCCTGAGTGCTTGGAAATCCCTAAATGGACCAGAGCAAGGGTAAGCCAGCCCAGAAGGGCACTCTAGATCATGAGAAGACGTGTCTCAAAACTAAATACTGTAATTCAGGCAGTGCTTTTCACATTAACATAAAACAATTCCACATTTTAAAGCATGTTTTTCAGATACGACAAGCACTCAGTTAACTGAACGTTTGGAATAAGTTTTTAGTATAACTCATTTCATTTGAGTATATCTATTTTCAGAATGGCCATTGTGCCAAGGACAAGTTGATCAAGTGACTTCTCCTAAGTGTTTGGCAATCCACCCTGCTGACACACTGCCAGTTATCAAAAGCACAATCAAGTTCAGTAGAACTGAAGCTTAAGCCCTTATGGCTGACACCACTGGACTTCCAACTAGTGTACTAAGTGAACATTGTTTATATCCGTCTAGATTATCTAACTCATTTAAAAGAGTTCTTTTTACTATGATGATTAAAGTTAATCATGATAAAGAATGTAAATGGGAAAAGGGCGGGGGGTGGGGGGTGGGGGTGGGGGGTGGCCAGGGTGGCTCAGTCAGTTAAGCATCCCACTCTTGATTTCAGCTCAGGTCATGATCTCATGGTCATGGGATCGAGTCCCAGGCTCCATGCTCAAGACTCTCTCTCTCTCTGTCTCTCTCTCTCTCTTTCTCTTCCTCCCTCCCTCCCTCTGCCCTTCTTCCTTACTCATGCTCACTCTCTCTCTCAAAAAAAAAAAAATGTAAATGGTACAGAAGGTGGGAATAAAAGTTAACTTCCTTCTTCAGTCCCCCAATACTCTGCAATACAATATATGTATTATTCTGTACCTTGTCTTTTCACTTAATAAGATATGCTTTATATATTTATGGTATAGAATAATGATGTGTATATGTAGCTAATTTTTATATTGATAAATACTACAACATATTGACAAGCCTCTAGGAAATATAAGAAGAGAATATAAAATCAAGGACATATATCAGTGAAGTAACTATAATGAGAAAATGTAAAGAATTTTAATTTTGTGGAGCCCAACTCCATAAAAACAAAGTCGAAATCAGAAATAAATAGATGATTTTCCAAGAAACTCATAAATGATTTATAAGGCTTCCCTGGGACCCTGGACGCAGCGATCATTTTAAATTCAGGGTACACTAAACCCAAGTAGTCCAGCTGATGTACTTAACAGAGTCACCACGCCTGCCTAACGAAATATCACACCTCCAATAAACTCATTGTGCTGTGTCTAATAAGTGACTAGCACTCAATATATATTTATGGAATGAAGGAATCCACTGTGCACAGTGAACCAGTAATTAATGTGAGAGCTTGCTTTCTGAAATCCTCTCCTCTATGGGAATGTCACCCACGGCTCCTATGACAGTTGTCATCTGCAAGTTAGACGTTAAAATTTCCTCCTTTTTGTTAGCCCTTCTGTCATTAGGATTAGATACAGGTCCTGATTTAGTAGGAGCTTATTTTCACGACTACCCTTATGCTCTCCTGCCCAAATTGACTGAAGGTAATTAAATCCATCCTGGCTATATCAGAACTCCATGTTATAAATTTTCTCCCTGACAATTGATATTAATATCTTTTGGAGATGAGGGTGGGTAGTATAAGGACAGTGAAGCCCTTTGATCTGGGATCAGGTAGTTAAATGAATCCACTCCTTGTGCAGATTCCTAAGGCAGAAATATTTATTTTTGCATTAAATTTTGGTTTTTATATAGTCCTTAAGGTAGCTCTGAATTATTTAACAATGACGAGTAAATATTTTTTCTGTTCTCTTACGATGCTTAAGATTACTATTTACTCAGTTGGAGGCTTTGTTCATTGGGAAGGAGAGGCAGTATCTAGCCACCTAGGGGAGCCATGGTATCTAGCAAAAGGATACTCCGTTTATTTGGGGTTGGAAATAAATAAGAATGAAAGTAAAAATTGGGTTATTGGATTTCATTGGGCGAGAAGGGTTTTCATCAGATGAGGCAGAAAAGAAATGTGGTCATTATGGCTGGTCAGAGATCTGTCAGTAAAAGGAAGAGAAAAGACATGTACATGTCACTATTTCAAGGAGAGGAATAGCCCTCTCTGAGTTTTATTATGTGGTTTAATTGACAGAGAGGACTGGAAATCAAGACATGTTGGTTCTGTTCCCATAATTTTAATGCTTTCATGTTGCTCTCTCTGACTTGATCAAAATATCCTCCGTGTGCAGAGGTTTAAAGAGAACAGCTCTGTAACCACCATTAGAGAACAAGCAATTCAAGTAAGTCATTACATTTTAAGTACTTCTTAATTCAGAAATAAAGGAACTAAATGTAGGCAGGAGATTTAAAAGTCCATAATGATATCAGCTTAAATGAGGCTTCTGGAGTTATGTTGTAAAAAATCTGCAGTGTTCTGTTATTCAACAGCTACTCAGAAAATCAGAACCCACAAGCAGACAAGAAAGGGCTGCTTATCATTGCCCAGGACTTATTCCAGGTGGAGCTCATTTTACCCCATTTCCTTCTCTCCTGCCCTTGCCTCAATGACAGAAGCACCTGAGAGAGGGAGGGCTCTCCAGCATCAGTTCATCAGACCCCTCCTGCTGCAACCTTGACCCCAACATCTCCAGATCACTTCGATCTGCAATATCTGGAGGAGTTCTCAGCTCTGGCTGCACACTAGGATCACTAGAGGCAGTTAAAAGAAATTACTGAGCCTCAGTGGCTCAGTCAATTAGGCAGCCGACTCTTGATTTCAGCTCAGGTCATGATCGCAGGGTCATGGGATGGAGCCCTGTGTTGGGCTCTGCACTAAGCATTGAGCCTGCTTAAGATTCTCTTTCTCTCTCTCTCTCTCTCTCTCTCTCTCTCTCTCTCTCTCTCTCTCTCTCTCTGTCTCTCTCTCTGTCTCTCTCTCTCTCTCTCCCTCTAAAATAATAATAATTAAAAAACTACCGTTGCTCAGGCCCTAACCCAGACCATTTAAGTCAGAATCTCTTGCCTTAAAGCCTTGTTATTAGTGTTTTTTTAAGTTCCATATGAATTTCTAATGTGCAGCAGGAACAGAGATTTGGTCCTGACAAAAAAGATACAAGAGACGGCCCCAAGATTTGACCCCCAGCTTTGCTTCTGAGACAGCAGGGGTCCTGGAGGGTGGAAGTGGTCCTGCAAGGATTTCTGAATTCCTGGGGAAGCCTGGCTTCATGTTACAGATTTGGGGCCAGACTAAATGTGGAGATAACCCCGGCCTTCTCTCTTCCCTACCCCCCTCTCTCTTCCCTGGGGTGGAGAGACAGAGTTAACCTCTGGACTCCCCTAAATCAAAATCCAAAATCATGTGGCAGGGTAGGGGCCTAAGAAATGTCTTAGAGAAACCACAGTTCAGGGCCATCTATTTAATTTCAGACCAGTTCTTAAAAATGGGATTCTATGTGCTCAGCAACTTTCACGTCTCATTTCACTGGCACATCAACCTCTTTGAACTAGGGTTAATAGCCCATTTTATAGATGAGGAAACAGAGACAATTCAGAGAGCTTCAGTAATCAACACAAAATCACCCTCCCGGGAAGTGGCCAAATTGGGATTTAAACCTAAGTCTTTCATGTACCAAACACCATTTTGTTTTTAGCTGTACAGCTACGCTCAGCATACCGTTATACCGCCATGCCGCCAGTGATCAACTGAGCAGCAGCCTTGAGCGGGAGGCCAGCTGGTTTAACTCCCTATTATGATCACTGTCTCCATTTTTGAGCATGTTGTTGAGCTTCCAGACATTTTGATGCCTTTAACCCAAAAGTAAGTCTCTCCAGACAATTTCATAAGGGCTAGAACAAAAGCACCGCTCACTCAATTCAGACTTCGGTTTTGAGAAGTCAAGCTACCTCTCTGCCCAATACACACCCTCTCAAATTGGTGACTCTTTTCTTCCTGAAGCTGGGAAGAAACACAGGGATTCCAAAAAGGAAGGAGAGGGAAGCTTTTAAGATTTTCTGGCACAGAAAAACTGTTTCCTTATAGTCTGCTCCCTGAAAAATGAGATAAATAGGTAAAGAGAGTCCCAGAGAGCTTGTGAGGAAATTAAGAATGCCTGCCGCTTCACTGTGTGTTCCAATAATTAAAGATTGATTTATGGTCACAAATTCTTTTAAATGGATGGAGTTAAACTTTATTCTCATCCTAACTTGAATTACTTTAATTATCAGAGAATGCACGTTTTAACTGGGGCCAATAAAAGGATGATTTCTGAATGGTGGCAGGCGTGGCTAAGATATGCAGCTGCACACAAAGTAGTTGGAGACAAAGCTGAAAAACAATCAGCTTTTCTTTTTGATATTGTTTTTTTAAAATAATAATGGGGTACATGGGTGACTCAGTCGGTTGGGTGTCCGATTTCAGCTCAGGTCATGATCTGTTTCATGAGTTCCAGACCCGCATCAGGCTCTGTGCTGACAGCTCAGAGCCTGGAGCCTCCTTCAGATTCTGTGTCTCCCTCTCTCTCTCTGCCCCTCCCCTCCTCATGCACTCTCTCTCTCTCTCTCTCTCTCTCGAAAATAAGTAAACATTAACAAATAATTTAATAATAATAATAAGCAAAAACGCATATATGAAATCACCAGATTTATGTTTCATACTCTGAGCAACTCTGATCATTATACAAGGGACTTTTAAAAGCTCATTGACTGTCTTTTTTTATTGATTTATTCGATACCTAGAGTATTGAATAGAATTGATCAAGATGGGAGAAAAGACCAATCTCTCCGGCTTTGCAAGGTGCTTACCCAGGGCTGCTTACAGTTTGGATTCCAACCAGTGCCCTGCGAGATAAGGAGGCTGGCAGTCCTTGCTCAGGGTCAGTCCTTGTGTAGGGTCAGAGGTGGTCCAAGTGCTTGAGTAAGTCACATGTAGCACAGAGGCTCTTCAACTGTGTTCCAAACACTCTTAAGTTTGTAATACAAATATTTTAATTTCTATGAGGAGCATCCTGTGAAAAATGCGGGGATCCCTCCAGACAGGAAGCAGCAACTAATATAGAATCAAACATTTCTACTGTACATGACCCAACTTAGAGCTACAGTGTCGAGATTTGTTAGGGCAGCTTAAATCCCAGCTTCCCCTTCATTCAGCTCATGCTCCCTGCCCCAAAGTAGAGAACTGTTGCTGTTCTGTTCAACCAGACATTCCCCAACTGGGGTAATAGGCATATATGTGGCCCCACCTTCCCCCCCATACTTCTACAGGTGAGCAAGAAAGGACCACCTTATGAAACCCATGGGATTCGTATGTTCAACACCACATGTATGGAGTATTCAATATTCATGGAATTTCTATACTTAATAGGTGAATAACAACTAAATTCGAATGTATCTCCTACTTAAGATTTGATCCAAGAGAAAGTCTGAGTTTATTGAAAAGAGAACGTGGCATAGGAAAAATATTTTTATCATAAATCACACATATACACAGACACATTTATTTGGCAGTAAGAATATATATATATATATATATATATATATATATATATATATATTTACCAATTATATGTACATTTGGCAATTAAGTACAGATATTTGAGACTTTCCAACCGGCTCTTTGGAAAAATAAAATGCCTTAGAACGTTCACCCTATTACATACCCTGGCAAATAAACATAAAGGCAACTAGTTAAGAATGGTCATGAGGGCCTACACCGAGTAGAAAGCTTGGTATTCTAGGATTACAATGATAATTCTACTTTTACAACATTGAACCACACGGCATTGTTAGCCCTAAGTGCCTTTCCCTTGGAGGTTATATAAAAGAATGACAGTATATTGAATGACCTTTAATTATTCAGTTTCCTTCTAAGGATACTGATCTGTATTCTAGATCCAAGTGTGGGTCAGAAACTAAGTGAGAGAAAACTCAAAGAGAATAGTAGCAGAGAAACAAATAAATTGGAAAACACAAGGCCCTGATCTGTTTCCTTCAGACAATTCCTTTCACTCTTTAGGGCATATTTATATTCATCTTCCCTCTCTCCCTTTTTGAAATAAGTCTAATAACACCAACTGTGAAGGGCAAATTTGAATTTTAAATTGCAAAGGACTCTGAATGCTGCAGGTAAGTAGCAGGTAAGTAACTGGAGAGTAGAGTTTCACCTTCCAAAAACACACCCCCACCTCCTGCGCTACAAACTTCAAGACTTGGCAACGGGTGGTTGCGGGGTTGCGGGGGGGGGGGGGGGGGGGGGAGGGGGGGGGAGGGGGGGGGGAGGCTGCCTGCCACTGCTTTCTATGCAGGGCGGGGACGAATGTGACCGGAGTCCAGCATTCCAGAAGCACAGCAGCCCAGTATGGCCAACAGTGCACTGGGTCCTGGTCTTCACACAAGTGTCAGAAAGGTCCTCTGTTCTCCCAGGGCTCCAGAAAGTATGGGCTATGAGCTCCACCAAGCAAAAAGAGCATCGTATTTAACAACTAGCTGCCAAGGCGACCAACGGTCTGTCTTCCCAGCATTCAGCACCCATAGCCCCCTCAGCCTTCACAAACCCCCTTTGTCTCCCAGAATTTTGTTGGGAGGCTGGCTGCAGGCTCTTGTTGCACACGCCCAACTTCACCCCTGGGAACTGCCACCAGAGGGGAGTCTACCCTCCGCCTCCATGGAACAAAAAACCACTCTTAAGTGTAGGAGGTAGTGTAAGAGATGATGTTTCTAGGACCAGGGACAGGTGGTAAAGCAAGGCAAGTTTGGAATTTATAGAGAGGCTGCACGAGAACAATGTTTTCGAGTTCAACCTAAGGTCAATAGAGTTTGCTAGATAGGAGAAACATGGAAATAAATGTTCTTTCTCTTTTCCAAGTGATTTGAGGAAAATATTCACTCTGAGAAAGCACTTCCTTATGCTTCTCGAGATGAAAAGAAGGTTTCTATTTATGTAGTATCCAAATGTCCTGGTGAGAAGCAAAACTTATTTGTCAAACACACTGAACCTACCCACCCATATTGACTCATCCACTGTCTTAGATGTACTCTGTGATCCAAAATCTTTAAAAAGGAAAATCGCATAATTTGTTGCTGTTTCTTCCCAGATAGTACTTATTCTGAATTTTGTAGCTTTGTGGGGTTTTCTTCTACTTCACTATGTTACTTTTAAAAGCTTTTTGGTTTATTGCTAATTTCCCCCTTTTCAGGCTCAGTTGCACAATATGGTATGTGTGTTGGCTTGTAATTTTGGAGCTGAACTTATGGGCCTGCTATAGTTCAAATGATATTCTATTTTTGCTTGTTTTATTTTTGCCTGGGCTTGATATGTTTTATGAGGTTCTTTCCTATAGTACTGGCATTCATATCTGGCATAACCAAAATTCTATCTCTTATTTAATATTCCTTCAAGGTTTCAAACCTAAGTGTTTTCTTTTCTTTTGTGTGATGTTGGAGCTTGTTGTGCTTTTTTTTCTTTAATATCTGGAAACACTTCCTTCCACATCAGAAATTTAAGTTTGCAAGAAATCCCTTTGGGAGTCTTTAAATGTGTATTTGGAGGGCAGAGAGGAGAGACAGCCAACATTGGATCTCCTGTCCACTGAGTCCCAGAGTCTCTCTGCACAACTGTGGGGGATGGGATAAGGTGCAGGGAGACAGAAGGTCTGATTCTCTACCCCTTGCATGCTGAAGCACTTACCTGCCCGATTGCCTTTCTGCTCTAGTGAGCCACAGTCTTCCTGCTCTCATTAGTAAACACACTGCTCTTTTCTATGCTTCTCACTTTCACTGCAGAAATGAGCCAGGCTGCTAGTACTGGGATATCTTATACAGGCTGACTTGACCCGCCAAGGAAAATTTGTAAATAGACGACCAAACTGTAAAGAGGTTTAGAGAAACACAGGGCAGCTCAGAAAGATGGGTGCCTGCGATAGCCCATGGAATAAACATCTTCACAAACTATTCCACCCAAAGGAAGCTATAAAAACCTTAATGATTCCTCAGGGACCCTCCATCTACCTTGGCCCTGCCTCTAACTAGCTGTATGGCTTTTGCACAAGTAACTTCTCCAGGGCTGATTTGCAGATAAGCCAGAGATGAAAGGGATGATGGAATCTGCAAGCCCAACCCCTATTCTTTCCAGTATAGAAATGGAAGGTTGGGGCAATCAAGTAACCTGCCAAGATCATTAGTTAATTAGAGACAGGTCTCCTGATAGTCAATAAAAACATTTTTTTCACCATATCATATAGTTTCTCTCATCTATGGAACATGAGTGTGTGCGTGTGTGCACGTGTGAGTGTGTGTGCTCATGTGAGTGTGTGTGAGCATGTGTATGGTTGTGGGGTGGTGGCGGGTGGTAACAATTGTTAAAGTTTCTTGAAGATTTAATGCTGCACAAGTCCATAACTGAAAGCAGCTGGGTTTAGGGCATGTGGGAAGCATGTTCAGAGCGACCATTTCTCACCCCTCTGTCCCTTCTTCATTTGCCTCCTCCCTCCCTCATGCCGTCTCCCCACACCCCATCACTCATTTCTTTTCTATCTCCTATTTCTCTTCTGTTCACGATTCCCAGTTTGGAAAGAGCTTATCAGGACTTCTGGTTTATTTTGCATAGTTTATCTCCTCCGGAGGAAAAATACTAGAGATAACCAATTGGTAAATAAATATTATGTCCCTTCAATGGGAAAGTGTTTCCCTATAATTTTTTTTTTTACAGAGATGAAATTGGAAGGAAAAAAAAGATTTTGTGTTGTATTTGGGGTTTCAGAGTCTTAACCATTTCTGCAGAAAGGTGCTACAAATACAAGTCAGGAAGCTGGCTTCTGGAAAATGCAGCATTCTAATTCCGGTGTTGTCTGAGAAGATAAAGCAGACAGTACTCCTTGTACTAATGTGAAAAAGATGAATGACACCTAAATGGGTTTTCTTTGCATCACAGACCATGGTTAAGTGTTTTACATGCATTTGTCACTGCTATTAATGTAATCACGTAAAACTTTCTCCTGTTCTCAAGTGCTTTTAAAGTGAGCTATTTGAGCTTTTGATTCTCTAGGTTTGCCTTTCAAAATTAGCAAAGGTAATATGTAAGACCTGAAATTTTTTTTTTAATGCAAGAGCAGAAGTAAAGAAAAGAATATGGTAGTTGCTTGGGTAAATTGAGAACTGCGGGCATTACCTTTCAGGGGCCGTTACCCATAATTGTAATAAAAATATCCTGAGAGCGTCATAAAGGATGTTGCAAATACTGCAAGTGTATTATATAATATTAATGCCAGATATCTACAGAGGCCTTCCACATAAGTGTTCTATGTTTTCCCTCTGACTCAGGAGCTCACAGCTACCTTAGGGAGAGACCCCCCCCAATCTCAGCTGTACCCTGCCCAGTAGGGGAACCTTGGGATGGGGACATGGTAGTCATAGACCTTGCTAAGGCACTGGTTTCCAAGGCCCATGTGGTTTTAACCGTTGCTGTGGCCTTGGGCAAATTACTTAATCTAAGACTCAACGCCTCATGCAATACTTCCCTTACAGGGCTCCACTGAGGTAATACATGGAAAGCACCTAGCAAAGAGATTGGCACCAGAGACGCACTGGCTGATTAATGCCGGTTCTCTCCAGTATTTGACTGAGGAGGGGCCATGAAGTTACAGAAAGTGTCCTTGCAAGCCCTTAAAGACTTTCTTACTCTGCCATAGTCCAGAAAAAGCAAGCTCATTTTTGTTTTGTGTTCAGTTAATAGAATTTATTTTTTAGAGCAGTTTTACGTTTACAGAAAAATTGAGCAGAAAGTTCTCATCCATTCGCCATCCCATCCTTCACTGCCCCAAGTTTCTCCTGCTATTAACAACTTGCATCACTGTGGTATGTGTATTTGTTACAATGGATGAGCCAATACTAAGGTATTATTATTTACTAAAGTGCATTAGGCTTCATTCTGATTTTTTGTACATTCTGTGGGTTTTGACAAATGTATAATAACATGTACCCACCATTACGGTATTGTTATACACAGCAATAGTTTCACTGCCCTAAAAATGCCCTGTGCTCCACCTTTTCATCCCTCTTTCCCTTCCTCTAAATTTCTGACCAGGCTTTTACTATTTCATAGTCTTGGCTTTTCCAGAATGTTATATAGTTGGAAGCATTTAGCCTTTTCTGACTGGCTTCTTCCACTTAGCAACATGTATTTAAGTTCCCTCCATCTCTCTTTGTGACTTAGTAGCTCCTTTCTTTCTATTGCTGAATGATTTTCCATTGTATGTAGATACTACAGATTGTTTATACAGTCCCCTCTCGAAGGACATCTTAGTGGATTCCAAGTTTTAGCAATAACGAGTAGACCTGCTATCCACATTTGTGTGCAAGTTTTTCTATGGACATAAGCTTTTGATTCATTTGGGTAAATACTGAGGAACACAATTGCTGTATGATATGATAAGAGTATGTTTAGCTTTGTAAGGAACTGCCAAACTATCTTACAAAGATGCTGTACCATTTTGCATTCTCACCAGCATTTTTTAAATGCTGAAAAATTCTTTGGATGAAAGGGCACATTTCTATTATGAGTCATGAACATTTGCAAGTCTCTCTATTTTGTTTGCATCCAAAAGTTGGGGTTATTTGAATTTCTAAAAGACTCAAACTTACATTCCAAAAGCTCCCTGCATCTGAAAGTTATTTCTTCCTATTATAAAGAGTATGATGACCCACATGGGGAAAATATTATTATAGGCATGATAGGTCAAAATTTTATTAAAAGAGCAAATTAGATAATTTTATTTTTAAAAATTTGAAATCTGATATACACCAAAAAATGGCAGCTCATTCACAAAACATGAGAACCATAAAACCAATGTGGAAAAAAATATTTCAGCTGGAATGGTGCTACAAAATGGGTCAATCTAAGAGGATATAAAGAAGAGAAAAAGGAAAATAAATGTTGTTTGTGGAGTCAAAGTTACATTTTGCTTATTTAGGTTATTTTAAGGCTGAATGGTTGCATGTTCATTATTATGTCTTACCTAAGCCAGAAGTACATCATAAGAAATGTCTAATTGTTCATGACCTTCTCATGAGACAGGTTAAGACAGGAGAGTCAGGGAGGAAGGGAGAGGGGAATTGAGTAGTGACTATTCTGGAGCTTTATTCTTGAAGAGAGAACAGTTATCTTTGAAAGATTTTCCTCACATTGACTAAGAGTTGGTAGACTGCAGTGGGATGGCTTTGCCTGAAAACTCCAAGGCTCCTTATATGAAACTTTGGCCAGAAAACTCCCAACTTATGGTTGTTCAAGTAAGAACCAGTCAAGCCCTTTGATGGATGTCCATTTAGCCAACAGGTCTGTAATTTGGGAAGAGTAATGAATTGTTGCTTTAAAAAGTGGTCAAGTACCCTCTGATTCAGACAGCAAGTATGTCCACTGTGTTGATCATTAAATCAAAAGCATTGAGGTAAGACTATAGAAGAAGGAGCAATTGACATGCCAGTGGGCAAAGTGGCCATTACCTGAGCAGACTCCAGGAAAGAAGAAGGCCTGGAGGGTCACAGAGCAGCAACAATAAAGGAGTAGATATGGCCATTACCCTGCCACAGAAGAACTCCCTGCCAGTATAGCTTCTCTACTGGATTTCCACCTGCCTTCCCTTCAGTGGGTGATACAATTGCCTATTCCCTACTGGCTTTTCCTAATCAGGCAAATTTTCAGAAAGCCCTCAAACTGAGAGATGACAAGTGATGGCAATTGGGAGAAAACTGGTTGTCTGCAAGTTTGAGCAAAAGCAGATTCAACAGAGCAAACTGTGTTGGGGCAAAAGCAAACACAGGTTAAAAATCCAAGTAAGACTAGATTTGAGAAGACAGAGAAGGAGAAATAGGAAGAAGAAAAAAAAAAACTGGCTGAGTTAAATCTGTTAACACCTAACAGATGATTAAAACAGAATAATTTGTCATTCTTAGTACATATGCAGTCACAAAGTTTCACAAATATTGATTGGTAAAATGAAATTGTAAAATTTTAACCCCTATCTATTTGAGGTAATGTTTCCAGGTAGTTAGAGGAGGAGAATAAAAGTCATGCTGGTCTGGGTCTGTTCCCAGCTTTGGAATTTGGCAGCTTTTTCAGAGTTTCACTCAAGTTCTCAGGTCAAAAGAATCAAGTAGAAAAGGTATTCATGTAAACACACTGTGTTTTTCTGTGAGTAACAGGCCTACTCCAGTTATTTATTTTAGATTTGCAAAAAAATGTTCTCATCCCAGTGGCTTCAAGGCATGTGACAGCATAAAAACTAAGACTCTATAGCGAAAATTTCTATCAGCCCTATATAATAGTTTCCTCCTGATCCTCTGAAAAATAGAAGATCAGAATTCTTCTACCATAGTTTGCATTATTTCCTAATTGCTGGTGAATTTTAAAAATGTCTTAGGACACACTTATAACTAAAGAATAGTCTCATCAGTAGGGGATGATCCATTTTTTAATGACTCCCTGTAGATTATAAAGTAGAATCTAAAAGATTTCCCCCTACACGTTTTTCAAACACTTTTTCAGAGGTTACGATACCTCGTTCTTTCCATAATTTTGGTGTTTTCTCTGCAAGTGTGTGCTCTTTCTACAGAATTTATCGTTCACTGCATCTCCTGATGAGTGAGATCTTGAAAATCTAATCCAGGGCACCAGATTCTTAGGAGAGCTCTACTTTGCTTCATTTAGAAGGAGGGAGTTCTGTGGTTAGTCATCTAAATATCATATGCATAAAAGAATTTAGATCTCTAACACTGCTTCTCTTTTAGAAATGGGAATCTGTGAGTGAAGTAACGCATCATAGGTAAGCTCTAGTTGGTTAACATTTTAGCCATTCTGGATGCCATCACTATCTTACTTCCTTGATGCCAATAGCTTTCAAATATTTCTTTCTAGTTTTGTAGAATTGGGATTTTGATGACTCATTTAGGATCTGCTAGAGACAGTCCATGGATACTTATGGGTATCTGTGGCAGGCAATTCGCAGTACTGGAGCTATTTAAAATTAAACAGTAAAATAGGGAATAAAATACCTCATCTCTTTTGTCAAATAGTTTGTTGTCTTTTTTGAAGACAACAAAAAGTATTAGCAAAGAAAAAAGTACTTTAAGATTATATTTAAAGCAACTGTTAAACACATGCAAAATAATATAATGTGGTCTCTGGACTGTGGAGAGATGCGGAAAACAGAATTCGGAAGAAAGTGGAATGAGTTGGGTTCAGTTGTGATGACTTCTTGGAATACCTGAGTCTCAGCCCAGATTTTGATGGTTAGGTAGGAAATGGGAGGCATTATAAGCAGAAGAAAGAGCAGGTAGGCAAGAAGGACTTAGCAAGTCTAGGACTTGGAATTCCCAAGTTTGTTAGACAGAGGTAATGTGCACGATGTGAATAGGAAAAATGGACATAGCCAATGAACTTCTACTTCTAATGCATTTGAAAATTTTATTTTAGGATTAACTGTTTTTCTTGTATTAGTTAGGACTTTGAAATTCAAATCATATGAATGAAACTGCCATAGGTAATGTGGGCAAAAAGGACTTATAATATGAATACTGGGAAACCCCTATAATCCTGAGGGGTCTAAGGGAATTAAAAAAACATATTATGGACATTCACAATATGCCAGAAAGAGGATAGTCATGGGGAGGCCCTCCAAAGCCCCCAACTGCCCACGAAAATTTTCTTCCCATCTTTCTGCTTCTCTTCCTTTTCCTCCATCTTTCCAAGTTATTTTATCTGTTCCCTGATTTATATGGCAGAAAACATGACCCAAGTGTTTATATCTCCTTTCACCAGCCCAGATTAAGGTTGGAATCTCTTGGGCTCCATTCAAAATTGTCAAGAAAAGACTCTGCTAGGCTTAGCTAATGTCGGTTGCCTACCCCTGGACCAGTAACACCGGAGTCTATTGGACATTCTCACAATGTATAAAAATGGTAGGCAGAAACCTGCTCCTGTGACTGAGTGAATGAAGGTAAAGGATGAATCCCAGAGAAGGGAGGTCAGATAACCCAGTATGTGTTTCCTACACTTTTGTATATAAATTCACATCCTTAATTCCACTGGATTCACATGTATGATAGCTATAAAATATTTTATGAATTAGGCTGCTCTAATGGATTATTATTAGGATGACTGGAAATATACTCTCCATTTGCAGGATGGCATGTCCTGTGGCTCAGTCACGCCAGTAAGACAGGGTTGAGGTAGGCTAAGCTCTAGAATTGGAAAATAGGGGGTTGAGGCTTCTGGTAGAAGACGACTGAAGGGTCATCCCTACCGAATATCAAATATACCATTTGATCAAGTCAAGTAGACTTAAAGCTTAAATTTTTAAGCTTTATTGAGGTATAATTGATATATTTAAAATTGCACACATTTAGTGTATACATCTTGATGAGTTTGAACATATGTATACATCTATGATACTATCACAACTTAAATACTAAACATATTCATTACCTCCAAAAATTTCCTTGTGTTCTTTTGTGTTGTTTTTGCTGCTATTGTTGTTTAGAAGAACATTTGACATGAGATCTATCATCTCAACATATTTCAAAGTGCACAATACTGTATGGTTAACTACATACAGTTAAATTATTTTTTTATAGATTCCAGATATAAAAAGGAAAATAAGATCCACCATGAAAAAGGAATTAAGAGGTCCTAGTGTTAGCTTAGATTCAGAAGATGTTAAATATTCCACTCATGGACATTTTATTCTGGAATTTGTTCTTGATTTATAGCAGAAACTATCCCTTTTTAAAAAATGAGAATGAAAATAAAAATATAATTTCTCATTCTCATAAATCTTTTCCTGAGCATGTCCACTATTAGAATATTTTTATGGACTGTGTCAAGATCTTTGAACTAAATTGACTTATTTATATGCAGGTTTCTTCTTGCCATGAGAACTTCTTTCCTACTAGTAATAGAAAATCCACTCGATAGGCCAAATGCTATGTCCTGTCAATAAACACTACATGAATTCATTTTCTGAATATGCCTGGAAGGCTCCAAGCAAGGTACTAAAATGTTTACAATTATGGAAATCAGCTGAAAATAAGACTGATTTCTAAAAATCAAGCTGGCAGTGAACAGTGCTCATCAGCCATGAGTCACCCTTTCTGCTTTCAGCACAGAACTCTACTGGCTCCAACTGCTCTTGACTCCATACATGTAGGTCACTGATATACCAGAATATACGGAGATCAAAGAACTATTGATAGGTTCTACTGCTTTGGGTTCTATATTAAAAAAATTTTTTTTAATGTTTACTTATTTTTGACAGAGAGAGAGAGAGAGAGACAGAGCATGAGCGGGGGAGGGGCAGAGAGAGAGGGAGACACAGAATCTGAAGCAGGCTCCAGGCTCTGAGCTGTAAGCACAGGCCCAACACGGGGCTCGAACCCATGAACCGGGGGATCATGACCAGAGCCGAAGCTGGACGCTCAACCGACTGAGCCACCCAGGCACCCCCTTTGGGTTCTATGGTGAATTAGTGTCATACGGTGTCATATTAAAAATAGTTGAGCCTCAAGAAATGATTCAATTCTTCTCATGACAGAGAACATTAGGATTCGTTTTAACATTATTTGTCCCTCCTATGAAAGAGCAATAAAAAGAAAATTAAGTTGAATGACAGACCTATGGTTGTTGCTTCATTTCAACAAGAGATAATATGAAGGAGGAGGTATTAGGTTAATAGACTGAGGGGAAAGCATACGGGGTATGCCATACTGAAACCTCACTACGTCTTCACATAGAATCTGTTCATCAACACCACCACTGGTTTGCTCAAAGTAAAGTAAGTAGGTTATTTTCCGGCTTATTTTCCCCAATACCTAACAATATATTGGGCCTGGGTCCCACTTAGAAAGCTGAAATGACCTTGGAACTGTTCTTCATCCAGGTCTCACTCTGGAAGTTCTCCAATATTATATGAAACCAAGAAAAAAAGACACGAGGAGATAAGACAGGGAAGCTGATGGTTCAAACTAAAACAGGCTGGATTGTGTTTCAGTCTGAAGGAACGAGGATGGGCAGTAAGCCTGTGGCCTCCGGGAGGTGGAGGAGGAGGCCCTAAAAAAGAGGCTCCATGGAGGAAGAAACTCATGTAGTTTGCCCAGTGCCAGGAATAAGGCCAGGCATGGTGTGAATGCTCAGTTAATATTTGTAAAATAATAAGTGGCTGACTGAATAATGAGTTCACAACATTTGGGCGATTCGGTACACAAAGCAGCCAGTATCAGTGCGTGCTGCATTGAATGGCTGCTAAAAGTCTCTGACTATACCAGAGTGGAAATATGCAGAGTGGAAAGGGTAAATGCAAGAATGAGAACTTACGTTGTGCAAAAGGCCTTTCCTCTCATATTTCATTATAATGATTATCTCCATTATTATCATAGTAATTATGCTTCCATTAAGTGTAAAGTCTGTCTCTAATTTTTTCTCTACTGTTTGAGTGTACTGTGTTTTCTCTTCTTTTTAAAGAAAAGCTCCAGAAATAATACCAAATAAAATCAAATTTGTAATATCGTAATAATAATACATCTTCCTCATTGAAGATATTTTCTTTGAGAATATTATTTCTATTTATTATTTCTTTTTTTAATGTTTACTTATTTTTGAGAGAGAGAGAAAAAGAGAGAGCGGGGGAGGGGCAGAAAGAGAGGAAGACAAAAGATCCGAAGCAGGCTCCAGGCTCTGTGCTGACAGCAGAGCCCGACCCAGGGCTCAAACTTGCTAACTGTGAGATCATGACTGGACCTGAAGTCAGACCTTAATTGTCTGAGCCACCCACAGGCCCCTCCATTTGCTATTTCTTTATCTTGGGAAATGCCCTATTGCCAAGATTAAGCTCATCTGCCCCAAATATTTGACACTCTCAACCCTTATCTGACCCCATGTTATAAACTCAATTTCATGTCTTCCCATGTATACACCACCCCAATTAAAGCAATTTCTCTCTTGTTTCATGCCTCTTTATTCCTTAGATTTTGGTTATGTTAGCACCACATCTGGGTGCTATCCCTTTTTCTTATGGGTTGCTACTTTCACTTTCAAGTTCTAGTTCAAGTTGTAATGCTCACTTTTTATATATCCAGTCATTTTTCACAAAGTTTTGATTGCACTTACAATTTTGAGAATAGTTAGTGTTTTAGGTACTCTGCATAGGTTTTCTATGGTAGGCATCTGATAAATATTTGTTGATTTTTTTTTTTCTGGCTGTGGTTTTGGGAGTCAGTATTTATTTTTATAGCTGCATTTAAAGACAACTATAGTCTAAAACACTAGATAGGATGCCATGAGTAGGTGATGTGCTACACATTTTACAAGAGCCCATTAGGGCACAATTTTCTCCATCCCTCTGAAGTAGGAGCATATGATCTGCAGCCAATGAGTTTTGTTCATTCCAGTGTAGAATATTATTTCCAAATTTCATCAGTCTTGTATTTTTCTTTGATTTCTCTTTCTGCCTAATGATGAGTATATTAGTCACACCGGGTCAGAACTAAAAGTCTTTGCTTGAGTTTATGAACTTTACAATGATTTCTTCAGAAGCAACATCTGGCTATAAGGACTTCACAAGACAGCTGCAGTGGATGCTGTGCAAGTGACAGCAGGTTATTGTGAGTTCAGACTGCTGTAGGGCTCTGTTTGTACTGTGATTTTGTCTTCTGTAGTTGTCTCTTACTCTTTAGTTGTCCTTCTGGCAAGCTCTAAGTCATCTCTCTAATGAGAATGTCTTATACTTAGAAAGCACTTTCCATGGCCAGATGCAGTACTATGCCAAATTTAACATTGATAGCACCCTACTGATAAAAAGATGATTGATATTGTAATATAATTTATTGAAAACGTATGCTTCTGGCTTTTGATAATGGGAGAGTAGCATATTCCAAAATAATCCTCCTGCCACTGGCAATTATAAACTCTGGACAATATATAAAACACAACTACTTGAAGGTACTGAGGAGCAACCAAAAGCAAGCCAAAAATGGAAACAATATGATCCTTGAAATAAGGGAAACAAACTAGGTAAGATATATGGATATATATGTAGATTGATCTATATCTATCATCTATCTATCATCTATCTATCTATAGTTGACTTTTCTTTTCTTTTTTGGGAAATCCCCAGTCCAATGCAGCATATAAGGTCTAGAACTCAATCAGAAAGGAGAAGTCCTGTGCTAAGAAGTCAGAAGTCAGAGTTCTAGCAGAGCAGTTGGAAATTGAAAAAGAAATTCTGCAAATGAAACAGTCACCAATGAGGCTAGGGCCTCTCTGCAAACTGCCTTTAGATTCTTAGCTAAATCCTGAACTGCACAAACGAGAAACATGAATGCAATGTTGCTAGGGCACCTGACTGGCTCAGTTGGTAAAGCCTGTATGTGACTCTTGATCTTAGGATCATGAGTTTGAGCCCCATGTTGGATACAGAGACTACTTAAAAAAAATAATGCAATGTTTCCAGTGGAAATCAAATGCAGGAAGGCTGAAAGAACTAGCAGAGATTTCAGAATCTGCATATTTATGTGGGTACAGAATTTGACAGTCAAGTTTTATTAAGTTAATGGGGATTGGTAAACATCTTAAACTTTTTATTAAAACCCGAGAAGGCCACACTTTAAGAGTAAGAATCACATCCCAGAACTAGGATTAAAATTGAAATAAATCCATCCTAACAAAGCTCAGAACTAAAATTAAATATTGGCAGGATCAAGGAGATCCACCAGTAATTTAAATGCCCGTTAAAACACAAAAACAAACAAAAAAACGCTCCATATTTTTCAGAGGAAAGGGCATAATACAGAATCTCTAAAATGTATCATCATGTACAATGCCCAGCCTACATTTTAAAATTATTAGATTATGAAATGTGTGTTAAAATCAAATAATTATTAATTATTAAAAAGTATTAAACACAAGAAAATGTGATCCATAGTCAAGAAAAAAATCAATCAATATGAACAGACCCACAGGTCACTCGGATGCTAAGATTGTTAGTCAAGGGCTTTAGAATAACTGTGATAAATATATTGAAGGAGAGGGGCAGAGAGAGAGAGAGAGAGAGAGAGAGAGAGAGAGAGAAAATCCCAAGCAGACTCCACACTTAGCAAGGAGCCCAGCTCAGGGCTTGATCCCACAACCCTCGGGTCATGACCTGAGCCAAAATCAAGAGTCGGGCAGTCAACTGACTGAGCCACCTAGGTGCCCCTGGAATGACTTTAAAGTACTGAAATTAAAAAAAATAAATAAATAATAAAAACCTGTAAGAATTCTATATTCTATAAAAATATCTTCCAAAAAGGAAGGCAAATTAGAGGCACCTGGGGGACTCAGTCGATTAAACATCTGACACTTGATTTTGGCTCAGGTCATGATCTCATGGTTTGTGAGTTTGAGCCCTGCATCGGGCTCTGCGCTAGCAGTGTGGGGCCTCCTTGGGATTCTCTCTCTCCCTCTCTTTCTGCCCCTCCCCTGCATTCTCTCTCTCTCTCTCTCTCTCTCAAAATAAATAAACTCTAAAAAACTGAAGGCTGGGGTGCCTGGGTGGCTCAGTCAACTGAACGACCGACTTTGACTCAGGTCATGATCTCACAATTCATGAGTTTGAGCCCCACGTCCGGGTATGTGCTGACAGCTCAGATCCTGAAGCCTGCTTCAGATTCTGTGACTCCGTCTCTCTCTGCCCCTCCCCCACTTGCTCTCTTTCTCTCTCTCTCTCTCTCTCTCAAAAATAAATAAACATTAAAAAAAAAATTTTAAAGGGGTGCCTGGGTGGCTCAGTCAGTTAAGTGTCCGACTTCAGCTCAGGTCATGATCTCCTGGTCCGTGAGTTTGAGCCCCGCGTTGGGCTCTGTGCTGACAGCTCAGATCCTGGAACCTGCTTCAGATTCTGTGTCTCCCTCTGTCTCTGCCCCTCCCCTGCTCACATTCTGTCTGTCTCTCTCTCTCAAAAATAAACATTAAAAAAAATTTTTTATAATTTTTTTTAATGAAAGTAAATTAAAAAATCATAGGAATGTAAATTGGTGCCACCACTATGGAAAATAGTATTAAAATGTTAAAAAAAATTAAAAATAGAACTTCCGTATATGGTTCAGCAATCCTACTTCTGGGTATATATCCAAAAGAAATGAGAACAGGATCTTGAAGAGACATCTGCACCCCTATGTTTATTGCAGCGTTATTCATATACATCGTGATACGGAAACAACCTAAGTGTCCACTCATGGATGAATGAATAAAGAAAATGTAGCATATCTATGTGACAGAGTATTATTCAGACATGATAAAGAAGAAATCCTGTCAAAACATTATGCTAAGTGAAATAAGCCAAAAAGAAAAAGACGAACACTGTATGACATCATTTACATGTGCAATCTAAAAACAACAGCAACAACAAAACACCACCAAACTCTTAGAAACAGAGTAAAAAGTGGTTGCCAGGGGCTTGGGGTGTGGCAGAAATGGAGATTGATAAAAGAATACAAACATACAGCTGTAAAATGAATAAGGTCTGAGAATATAATGTAAGACACAGTGACCATAGTTGATTACACTGAATTATATTATTGAAATTTACTCAGAGTAGAGCATAAATGTTCTCACACAGAAACAAAAAAGCTAAACGTGAGGTGAAGGATGTATTAACTAGGTGGCGGGGATCCTTTCACAACGTATAGGTATGTCAAATCACCACGATGTACACTTTAAGTTTCTTACAATTTTATCTATCAATTATACTTCAATAAATCTGAAAAAAAGAGAACATTCTAGAAAAGCAAAAGTGGAGCTAACTTGTTGCCAGAAGATCCATGCCACAAGAAAGGGTAAAGGAGTTCTTTAAGCTGAAGAAAAATAACACCAGATGAAAATTACAGGAAGGCATGAAAGATACATGAAATATGTTTGTGGATCAATAAAGAAGATTATTTTTCCTTCTTTTCTAATTGTCTAACAGACAATTGGCTGTTAAAAGCAAAAATAATCATTATTTCTAGGTTATAATTTATCAAGAGCTTACCTTATGCTAAGCACCATCCTGTGTTTTATAAATGTTCATTTATATAATCCCCCAATAAGGCAACAGGATGCACAGATGTGTAGAAATTTGACCAAGGTCACAATTACTAGTCATTTGGGAGTGTAATGGTTAAAATATGGGTTCTGGAATTAAATAGACCTAGATTCAAATGCTCCCTTGTCATGTACTGGCTGAGTGTACTTGGAAAATTACTTAATACTTTAAACATCAATTTCCTCCTGTAAAACATATGCATAATAATATCTTCTAAATTGTGAAAGTTGAGTGAAATAATTCATATAAAGAAAAGTATCCCAAAGCTAGGCACCTACTAAACTCTCCACGAATCTTACCCATTGTTATTACATGGTCTGACATTGGAACTGTGCACGGCCTGCCTACAAAGCCCATGTCCTTAACCGTGGACCACGCTACCTCTATCTCTTAGAGAACAACTCTAAAACATGAAAAATGAAAAATACAAAACAAAACAAAAACCCTTTCCTATCAGGGAATCGAGAATGTAGAAAGTACAAATGTCCTTGCCAAGTTAAAAGGGAAAAAAAAAAACAAAAACCCTGCTTTCTTTGATAGAAGACATCTGTTTTGAAAATTGTCAAAGTCAAGGGTGGAAATATTTATTTTAAATACCTTTAGATACTCAAGATTCCATCTCACACAGCCTTTTGAGGTTTTATTTCAGCGGCAGTTTCTGTACCAATGAAAACAAACAAACCATCACCAAAGATGTGCATCTCAGAACATGAACATTGATGTCAAGCATTTAGAATGTTAAGAGTAAAAACATTCTGGTTAATATGTTTTCTAAAAAAAAAAAAATTTTTTTTAAATCAAATCGATCAATCTGGTAATCCAATAAAATTACTGCTTGATGTATAGGTTATTATTTAGCTTTCCTTTTGGCCTTTGAAAGGGTCATAAGCAGCAAGGAAGCTTCCTGTGCACACAGTGCATACCTATAAAAGCTGTCCTGCTATTCATGGGGTTTTAAAATAGCTCAATTCCAGGTCCTTAAATACTTATGGTATTAATTAGTTCATTCATTTATTAACTGAAAAAAAAATTGTAAGAATCTACTACCTGCCAGGCATGGTGCAAGGTGTTATGGGACGTACACAAAAGAATAGACATCCAGAAATGACCATCTGGAAAGGACTCAGAAGAGACTGCAAGTAATGATGTATATTCAGTGTGACAACTGCTATGACAGAAGGATTAGGACAAAGACCATAGGAGGATAGAGAAGAATCCTAGATTGGCTTCACAGTGACTTGAGGGTTGAACAATGTGGAGTTTATCAGACCTTTTAAATTAAATTAAATTTTATTTTTAATTTAGAGAGAGAGCGAGAGAGCATGAGCTGTGTAGAGGGGCAGAAAGAGAGAGACAGAGACAGTGACAGAGAACCTTAAGCAGGCTCCATGTTAGCACAGAGCCTGATACAGAGTTGATCCCACGACCCTGGGATCATGACCTGAGCCAAAATCAAGAGTCAAACGCTCAACTGACTGAGCCACCCAGGAACCCACAGGCCTTTATTTTAACAAGTAGTTGAGAAATGCACAATTTAAACACACTAAGATCCTAAAGGAGCAAAATGGGATAATGTTTTAAAACTAAAGCAACATCAAAAGCTTCTAGATATTGGACTTGACAATGAATTTTTTGGATGTGATACCAAAAGCAGACTACAAAAGCAAAAAGAGACAAGTGGGATTACACCAAACTAAAAAGCTTCTGCACAGGGGGAAAAAAAAAATCAACAAAATGAAGGCAACCTACAGAATGGGAGAAAATATTTAGAAACCATGTATCTGATAAAGGGTTACTATCCAAAATGTATAAGAAATCCCTACAAGTCAATGGCAAAAAACAAATATTCTAATTTAAAAATGGGCAAAGGACCTGAATAGACTTTTCACCAAAGAAGATACACAAATGGCTAACAGGTATTTGAAAAGGTGGTCAACATCACTACTCGTTAGGAAAAATTAGAACCATAGTAAGATCTCTCCTCACACTTGTTAGAATGGGGATATTATAAAAACAACAACAAAAATGACAACAAAAGATAACAAGTGTTGGTGAAGATGTAGAGAATAGGGAACTCTTGTACATTATTGGTGGGAATGTAAATTCATGCAGTCACTATGGAAACAGTAGGGAGGGTCCTCAAAAACATAAAAATAGAATCATCGCTTGATCAGCAACCCCACTTCTCAGTATATAAAAGGAATTGAAGTCAGGATCTGTGAGAGATGTCTGTCCTCCCATATTCACTACAGCCTTGTTCATAATCACCAAGATGTGGAAAAAACCTAAATGTCCATTGAAGGATAAATGGATAAAGAAAATGCAACACACAAACTTCTAGTTATAAGTTAGTACTAGAGATATAATGTACCACATGATGACTATAGTTAACATTGCTATATGGAATATGTGAAAGTGGTTAGGAGAGTAGATCCTAAGACTCCTCATTATAAGGAAAAAAATATATATATGTATGTATGTAGGTAGGTAGGTATGTATCCATATGAGATGATGGATATTAACTCAACTTGTGGTAATCATTTCATAATAAATGTAAGTCAAATCATTATTCTGCATACCTAAACTTATATAATGCTGTATGTCATTTATATCTCAATTAAACTAGAAAAAAAATGGAACTGCTATATAATCCAGCAATTCTACTTCTGGTATTTACCTAAGAAAATGCAAACACTAACTCTAAAAGATATATGCACCCCCGTGTTTATTGCAGCAAATATCCAAGAAATGGAAGCAATCTAAATGTCCACGTGGGTGACTGGGTAAAGAAAATGTGGTATATATATAAAACGGAATGTTTTTCAACCATAAAAAGAAGGAAATCTTGCCATTTGCAACAACATGGCAACATGGATGGACCTAGAGAGAATTATGCTAAGTGAAACAAGTCAGACAGAGAAAGACAAACATTGTATGTGTTCACTTACATGTGAAATCTAAAACAAAACAAACAAAACATTTAGAACAACAAAACAAGCTCATAGATACAGAGAACTGATTGGTGGTTGCCGGAGGCAAAGGGTGGGGTACATGAAACGGGTGAAGGTAGTCAAAAGGTACAAATGAAGTTATAAAATAAATAAATAAGTCAGGAGGATGTACAGCATAGTGACTATAGTTAATAACAGTGCGTTATATATCTAAAGGTTGCTAAGAGAGTACACCTTAAAAGTTCTCATCATAAGAAAAAAATTGTAACAATGTATGGTGATGGATATTAACTCAATTTCTTGTGGTAATCCTTTCCCAAAGTATACAAATATCATGTGGTACATCTGAAACTGGTAATAATGTTATATGTCAATTATTAACTCCATTAAACAATGTGATATATACAAACAATCAAGTATTATTCAGCTTTAAAAAAGAAGGGAATCCTGCCATTTTCAACAACATGGGTGGACTGACCTGGAGCACATTAGGCTAAGTAAAATAAGCCAGTCACAAGACAAATAACTACATTCCACTTTTATGAGTAATCTAAAATAGTCAAACTCATAGAACCAGAGAGTAGAATTGTGATCACCATGTGCTGGGGGAAAGGGGAGATGAAGGGACATTGGTCAAAAGGTACCAAGTTTCAGTTATGCAAGATAAACAAGTTCTGGAGATCACTGTACCACATAGAGGCCATAGTTAACAACACTGCATTGTAGACTTAAAATTTTGCTAAGAAGGTAGATCTTAGGTTAAGTGCCCTTAGCACAAAATACAGAAAATATTATAAATAAATAAAAGAAAGAAGGAAGGAAACTTTTGGATGTGATAGATAAGTTTCCAGCCTTGAGCATGGTGATAGTTTCACAGTGCATTTTATCACAAAACTCTTCAAGCTGTATATATTAAATATGTATAGCTTTTTGAATATCAATCATACCTCATTAAAGTGTTTTACAAATAAAATTTTAAAAAGAAAATGCAAAAAAATAAAAGGAATGCGACATGATGTTAGGTATCAATCACGCCAATCTTAAACTTTAACCTTTAACCTTTTTTGCGTCCATATTATTTTGCTGTACTATTCTATAATAAAAAGCTAAAAATAAAAATAATATTGATACGTTTAAAGTATATTCTCTGTCTTCCAGTATTTAAATTTTTTTTTTTTTAACGTTTATTTATTTTTGAGACAGAGAGAGACAGAGCATGAACGGGGAGGGGCAGAGAGAGAGGGAGACACAGAACCGGAAGCAGGCTCCAGGCTCTGAGCCATCCGCCCAGAGCCCGATGCGGGGCTCAAACTCACAGACCTCGAGATCGTGACCTGAGCTGAAGTCGGCGCTTAACCGACTGAGCCACCCAGGCACCCCATCTGTCTTCCAGTATTTAAAAAATAGAGCACATCACAAAGTAAGTCTTGGCATCAACTCAGTAACAGACATTTTATAAAACCAGATTAAATCAAACAGCTTTAGACAAATAGAGATAACCCGAATTAACGATGCAGAGTTATGAGTAGACAGACCTGCCACATCGTCTGTTTTTGTTTGGCTTAACTTAGGAGGCGCTTTCTTGTTTTATCTTGGCACCGATTATAAAATGGCGTCATGTCCTATTTATTTGGAACTTACCTCTTACAGAGGACATACTACTTAAGAAACCAAGGGTTTCAACACAATCCCGAGGAGCCATTCTTTAAGTACAATACGATTTAAAGAATCAAGTAAAGCATGAACACCTTGTTTTGGCACAAGTTGGTAGATATTTACTTAGATTTAAATAAATGATGATTTGTCATAAAAAAAAAAATACCCATGACTCTTACACAAATCTGTTTAAACTTGCTAACTGAAACCACTAATGATGTCACACTTTACGCTTTGGACTTTGGGGGCTTTGATAATGTATGATAAGATGTAAAGAAAATCATGTTAGCATGTTAGCACATCAATGGATCTCCTTAATGAGTGAATATAATTCACTCTCGCATAATAAGAATAGCAATAATAAGAATAAATGGCATGGATATTTGGAGAGTATTTTTTAAAGAAAGAATGGGAAGCAACATTTTGGTAGAAAGTATTTTTGTCCGTTCCAAAGAGGATGGAAAGCACTGATACCGCTCTAAGTGCAAGTCTGAATGCTCTACTCAGTTCATTTTGCTGTGAACAGAACTGGAAAAGCCAAGACAGTGTCCTTAAATTGGATTATCCAGTGTGGGTGCCCCTCAGGGTGAAACCTAAAAAAGAACGAGTCCTCCTTGCCTTTTTCTTTTTTCTTTAACTGATAAAGATGAATCAAGCAACCTCCCGGACTAGTGTTAAGTGACAGGTTAACAATTTAACAGAGGTCTGAAGAGAGATAATGGCAAGTTCAGGCTGCTTTGGCTCACACCTGTGGCTGAGGACAGTGCATGATCCTTGTTTGATTCTCAGTGTGGGGGGAGGTGTTAAGCTTGACTATAAATCTTGATGAGTCACAATGTTACCCTCCTCCTTGGGCATCTTCTCAACTATTATGATTGGACCCTAGCAATTCCAGGACAGGGACACCTTGTGACAGCCTCCCCTTCTGTCCCCCAACTCCCAGCCTACACTTGGATTTGAGGAGTTGCAGGAAGATAGCCTGTCTTAAAACATCCTCATTTCTGATAAAGCCTGGTGACCTTCAAAGTATGTCTGATTAGTTGTCTCATTACTATCAAGCTTTACCCTCTTCTTTGGTTGGATTTTTATTAAAGCTCAGATCTTTATTTATTTATTTTTTAAGTTTATTTATTTATTTATTTATTTATTTTACGTTTATTTTTGAGACAGAGAGAGACAGAGCATGAACGGGGGAGGGGCAGACAGAGAGGGAGACACAGAACCGGAAGCAGGCTCCAGGCTCTGAGCCATCAGCCCAGAGCCCGACGCGGGCTGGAACTCACAGTCTGTGAGATCGTGAACTGAGCTGAAGTCGGACGTTTCAGGCGCCCCTAAGTTTACTTATTTTTGAGAGAAAGAGACAGAGCGTGAGCACGTGAGCGGGAGAGAGACAGAGAGAGGGAGAGACAGAGAGGGGGAGACACAGAACTGGAAGCAGGCTCCAGGCTCTGAGCTGTCATGTCAGCACTGAGCCTGATGCAGGGCTCGAACCCACGACCGCGAGACCATGACCTGAGCTGAAGTCGGACGCTCAACCGACTGAGCCACCCAGGCGCCCCAAGTTAAGATCTTTAAAAAATATATGTTCCAGTTGCTAGAAATGTATTCAACAATTGGGTATATTCTTAAAGATTTAATGGTAATGGTACTAATGATTCTTCAGCAAAGGAAAATGTGGAATAATTTTTATTTGCTCTAACCGTCTGATGTTAGGATTTGGCATTTCCTTGTGGGAAACTGATTATGGGGATGTTCTGCCAAGATAAAGGAAGGAGGAAGTAAGCACCGCACCCCAGTAAGACTATATGGAGGTTTTAAAAAACATTTTTAAAAATAGCTGTCTGATGATAGAATCAATTGAACTTCAGGACATTTTCCTAATCCTACTGCCATGAGGAGTTAGTTTCTAAATTTATATGACTATCATTCTGACTGTAGTCCCAATTCAGTCTCATGGGATTTCCCAAATTCTGTTCCTGGCTCTGCAGTGGGAGGGGGACGGTTTCGGTCAGTCCCACCAAGCCGCTTTGAACCCAGGTCACAATTGTATAAAGTGTACCCGTGCTTGCAGTTCTCAATCCTTCCTTAGGAAATTCTCTCTTATTCAGGCCTCATGACTTTTTTTCAGTACTCTGTTAGCACTAAGACAAGAAGAAATTTTTCTTTATGCAGAAGCATCACTTATAATTTTGAGATGATTTCCCAGTTAAAGTCAGAATGACTGGTCTCTAAACTGGCGAAGAAGTGATATCCTGAATCTCAACTGATAATAACCCATTCTCTAATAAATGTAAGTCACAGATAAAGGGCAAGGGAAAAATGGACTTCTGAACTCCCCATCACCAGTTTCTCTTGATTGATAGAGACTAGCCAAAGTTATAGTTTGCAATTCTGGAAGGTCTCCAAGGATCGCTTTGCAGTTTCCTATTCTCAGATGTATACCTGTCCAGCTGTAACTGATCTAAAAGCAGTATGTAGTTTGAACACTGGTAACCGAGGAAGGCACAGATTTTTTTTTTGAAATTGTTATCATTCTCTGTGAATAGAGTGAGAAAAAATATACCATACAATTTTGATAAAATGGGAGAAAGAAGAGGCATAATAGGGTTTAATATTTTTCTCTTATGTAACTATAGATGAAGGCCTATCCTATGTATTGGGCCTCGATAGTAAGTAAGTAATTATCACTCAGGGGGCCTGTTTGACTTAACTAGACGTAATTCATGCTCAGCACAGAGGCTGCCTTGTGGCTGTTTCAGGTGTGTGTTCACTTACTAGATGCTTTGAACACACTTTACATGTGAAGCAATATGTTTTCTCTATGAGTAGAAAAGTGCAGAGATAAAAGAGATAGTCTCTGTCCCCAGTGATAACTTAAAAATCTCTGAGTTGTGCGGTACATAATGGTAAGATTTCCTTCACAACATAATACCAAGGATGAGTTCCTCCCTTAACTTTGATAAGTTAGTCCTTCATAGAAATGCACTAATTAGGCACTATTGTTAGGAGGTAGATTCTTATTATCTATAAGAGAAAATTTATTTTGCATGTGAAATAAACATGAGTTAATTCAGCCCCTTGTGCATTAGGTATAGGGGCTAAAAACAGCTGAAAAGCAGGATAAATTCTAGAGCTCTACAAGCTCTAAAGTAGCATAGTGGGGGATTCATACATTTTTTTTTTCATTAAAGTAAAAAATAATTGAAGTATGTCACCTTAGGGCACCTGGTGGCTCAGTTGCTTAAGCAGCTGACTCTTGATATTGGTTCAAGTAGTGATCTTGTGGTCATGGGATGGAGCCCCGTGTGGGGCTCTATGCTGAGTGTGGAGCCTGACTGGGATTCTCTCTTTCCCTCTCTCTCTGCCCCTCCCCTGCTCACGCACTCGCTCTCTCTCTCTTTCTCTCAAAATAAACAAATAAATGAATAAATAAATAAATAAATGAAATATGTCACCTTATTTCTGTTGACTCTAGTGTATGAGTTTTATGTTATATATTTATTGATAATGATTATTTTCAGGACAATCTTTATGTCAACGTGACAAGCTTTTCTGCTCATATGATGTGTAGCACTATGCTGGGTGTTTCAGGTACACAAAGACAAGTTAAACATAGTCTCTTACACATAGCACGGGGATAATCATAGAAAAGGATAGTCCAGGGAAAGATTACAACAGGAAAAGACACTTTGCAGTAGAGAATTTTTTAAACAAAAACTGAACCTTAGAAAGAATTTTTATTTTTTTTAAGCTTATTTGTATTTATTTTGAGAGAGACAGCATGGGTGAGAGCAGAGGAGGGGCACAGAGAGAGGGAGAAAGAGAGAATCCCAAGCAGGATCCATGCTGCCAGCACAGAGCCAGATGCGGGCCTCGAACTGACAAACCATGAGATCATGACCTAAGCCGAGCCCAGGAGTCAGACACTTAACCGACTGAGCCACCCAGGCACCCTCAGAAAGAATTTTTTAATTTTTTTAACATTTTATTTATTTTTGAGAGACAGAGACAGAGTGTGAGCAGGGAAGGGGCAGAGAGAGAGGGAGACACAGAATCTGAAGCAGGCTCTAGACTCTGGGCTGTCAGCACAGAACCGAATGCAGGGCTTGAACTCACAAACTGTGAGATCATGACCTGAGCCGAAGTTGGATGCTTAATTGACTGAGATACCTCTAGAAAGAATTTTTAAAGGAGAAAGTAAGCCACAGGAAACTGAACTCTAGCAAAAACTTGAAGGCAAGATAGTGAGGGGGAAAATTGTCCAAGTTTGCTAGAATAAAGACTTTTGGAAACTTAGGTTTACTTGTAAACACGAAAAGAGTTTGTGTCCCACCCAATATGGAAATCATTGTAGCCTTTTGTAGAAAATAATACATCAAGACAACGTTGTCATAGACAAAGTCACTCTAAATTCACTTTGGAATAAATTTACCACAACATCTATATACATTTGAACAACATAGAGATGAGATGTACAAAGGATAGTATTGATTCAGTCTAATATTGAGGTATACATGGATTCATGGATCCATTGACACAATAATTTTTTTCCCCAGGGCAGGGGTCTTTGGTGCTCTGTTTAGAAACTACTGGTGTCAGGTATGGCAGTAATGGAGGGCAACGTTAGAAAGGTAGTCTGGGATATCATTATAGGAGGCTGTTAAATAAGGACTAGAAAGTTTGTTTTCAATTTAAAAGAAGGCATTATAAGTATAGGAGCACATAGTGGATGATGCAACATGTGATTTGGGAAAATTAATATAGTTTGACGTTAGCTTCACAAGGATGGAGGGCTTCTCTGTCATACTCACCATTGGACCCACATGCCTAACAGAGTGCCTGGATCACATCAGGTGCTCAACAACAGATATCTGCTGAATAAATAAATAAGTGAATGAAACCAGTCACAAGGACAGTTTCAAAAAGTACAAGGAGGTAAGACATGTCAAGTGCTACGGAGCAACCAAAGAGGATAAGAATAGAGAGTAAGAACATCAGAGTGTGAACGGTTACGGGTCTGATACGATCTTCACAGGAGACCTTCCTGTAGAGGACCAGAGTAGAGCCCAGCCTGACTGGTTAGTGAAGAAGGTGGAAGACACCAGATTATTTCAGAAAGTCTGGCATCTCCTTTGAAGAAGACTTTAACATCGTCTAGTGAAGTTGAACTAAACGGCTCAGCAGTTGCAATGGCAGAACAGTGGAGAAAGCAGTATGGTTTCTCACTACGGAGAACACAGAGATGAACATTACTGAAGTCTCTGTCCCAAATCATAAATATCTTAGGAGGGACGGCAACTTTCTCTCAAGCAGCTCAGTGAGAAAAGTACTTTATACTGTATTTGCCCATTTTCTGAAAGGCTGGGATTGTTTCAAATTAAAAAAAAAAAATCACTGGTAATGTTTTTAAATAGAAAAAGAAGTTTGAAAAAGTATGTCAATATCAATTTAAAAAGCTAGAGATAGGGCAAGAATTTGAACGGGAGACACTATTAAGTAAATGTGAAGTTTTTGTTGGGAGACTTTTTTGAAGGGGAGAGTTGTTTTTTATAATCAAGAGAATGTTAATATATTATAGGTAGGATGGAAGAATCAAGTTAGAAGAGAACTACAACTGGAACCTTGTCTAGTAAATGATTCAATTCAGCATGGTATATTTCATGGGATAGTAGAAAGAAAGTAATTGGCAAAGAGGCCAACAGTCTCCACTTTGGCCTTCAGGAAGTTGGATTGCAAATGTTTCAAAGCAGGAATATGTGCCCTTGACTTCAGAGTGACTCCAGAATGTATTAGTAGGTGGACTGCAGGTCAGATTAGTGGGAATGGACATAAAAGGTGCTAAAATTTTCAGATCCAATGTTCCCAGTGTTCCAGGACCTCAGCTTCTACACGAGGCTCTGATTTAGCCTTTGTCCTGGTTACTAACACACGAGTGCAGATCCCCTTAGTTAGATATTGTTGTTGTATATAATCAATGGCATTGTGTTTATGTTTATCAATGTGTCATTACCACTCATCAGACTGTGTTTTTATGAACAGTTTCCACAGAAATCAGGGACCTATGCTCCTGTTACCTAAATGAGGCTCAGGGAGATGGGCGTGCTATGGCTGTGGGGTACAGTAGAAAGACTATGTAAGAAGTGGCTTAGGGGTGCCTGGGTGGCTCAGTCAGTTGAGCGTCCGACTTTGGCTCAGGTCATAATCTTGCAGTCCATGAGTTCGAGCCCTGCGTCGGGCTCTGGGCTGACAGCTCAGAGCCTGGATGGAGCCTGCTTCTGATTCTGTCTCCCTCTCTCTCTGCCCCTCCCCCACTCATGCTCTGTCTCTCTCACTCTCAAATGAATAAATGTAAAAACAAAAAATTTAGAAGTGGCTTAAACTGGCTACTATGGCAGATTGCCATCTTTGGAGACTAAACAAGCAGGTCTATAATCTGTTTTAGGAAAAAATTATTATTTGTTAGTCCATTACAACCTCCAAAACTATTGTAGCTAAGTGAGTAGATAGTATCACTCCTGTCCCTGGTATACAGCCATTGGTTGTGGAAGACTGTTGTAATTCTGTTTGGTGAAACATGTTGGCCAAGCAGGCATAACAGGTAGACAAGGAAATTGACTGTATAGACAACATAAATAACATATTTATTTTTGCTGGAAAAGACACACAATATTGTAATTATAGGTTTTTAATCATTGTGGAGAAAATTTAAGATGATGATGGAGAGAAGACAAGGGCAATTTCCAGGTCTTAAGAGAGACACAACTTGTACAGTGAAGATCATGGGGTTTGGATTCAGACAGTGGTTATCTTTTATCCCAACTTTGTGACCTTCAGCAAGCTAGTGAACCTCATTTTCCTCATCTGTAAAATGGGGCTAATGGTACCTTACAGGGTTTTTATAAGGATTAAAGATAATATATGTAGAATGACTATTATTATCTGCTTACTCATACTCTGCTATACTGCTCATTAGCTATTACTGTTCTTAATATTTACTATACACAAACTACATTCTAATCCAGTAAGTCCCTAACTAATGGCTTACAAACATTTCGTAATCATCAAAAACAAGTAAATACACAGATTACATAAATAAACATAGCCTTTTCAGGTTGAGGTATCTTACTATAAATCTTTTTTTTTTTTTTTTTTTTGCTTCCATTCCTCAACCTTGCGGGGGAAGGAAGGAAGGAAGGAAGGAAGGAAGGAAGGAAGGAAAAGAGGGAGGGAAGGAAGGAATGAAAGGAGGGAGGGAGGGAGGGAGAAAAGAAAGAAAAGAAAGAAAGAGAAAAAGAAAGAAAGAGGAAAGAAAAGAAAGAGGAAAGGAAAGAAAAAGGAAAGGAAAGGAAAGGAAAGGAAAGGAAAGGAAAGGAAAGGAAAGGAAAGGAAAGGAAAGGAAAGAGGGGGGCCTGGGTGGCTCAGTTGGTTGAGCATCCGACTTCAGCTCAGGTCATGATCTCACAGCTCGTGGGTTTGAGCCCCATGTTGGGCTCTGTGCTGACAGCTCAGAGCCTGGAGGGTGCTTTGGATTCTGTGTCTCCCTCTCTCTCTGCCCTTAACCCACTCTCATTCTGTCTCTGTCTCTCTCAAAAATAAATAAACATTAAAAAAATTTTTTTAATAAAAAAAAGAGAAAAGAAAAGAAACAAGGAAGGGAGGAAGAGAGGGATGGAGAGAGGGAGGGAAAAAGACAGGAAGGAAGGAAGGAAGGAAGGAAGGAAGGAAGGAAGGAAGGAAGGAAGGAAGAAAAAAGAAGAAAGAAAAATTATATCTTATTAAGAATGGGGACTAGGAAGCTTTAAACTGAATGAAAGATAACCAGATTAAGGAGTTAGTATAGAATCTATCTTCTTATGTCAGAACATTAAGAGATATATCTAAATAAGCAATTTCAAGAAGAAATTTATTTTCAATTACGATAATATCCCCCACATGTATTTTATAATCTTTCTTTAAATAGGGTTATCCTTTACCCTGGTTTACCTGGGATATTTCCAGTTTATTCCTGTTATTGTGGCTTAGTTATTAATAATCTCTACAATCCTGGGGCACCTGGGTGGCTCAGTCGGTTAAACATCCAACTTTGGCTCAGGTCATGATCTCACAGTTCATGGGTTTGAGCCCTGCTTCTGTCTCTGTGCTGACAGCTCAGAGCCTGGAGCCTGCTTTGGATTCTGTGTCTCCCTCTCTCTCTGTCCTTCCCCTGCTCACACTTTCTCTCTCTCTCTCAAAAAAATAAACATTAAAAAACGTTTTTTTTTTTAAATAGTCTCTACAATCCTTCTACTCTTAAAGATACTGTACTTTGGATAAAAAGCATAGTCATCTTATATAAAGCATTTTACACTTGAATTTTCATGAGGACCCAAGTTAGATGCAATACAATAGAAGCCATTGTGGGGTGCCTGGGTGCCTCAGTTGGTTAAGCGTCCGACTTCGGCTCAGGTCATGATCTCGTGGTCCGTGAGTTCCAGCCCCGCATCGGTCTCTGTGCTGACAGCTCAGAGCCTGGAGCCTGTTTCAGATTCTGTGTCTCCCTCTCTCTGACCCTCCCCCGTTCATGCTCTGTCTCTCTCTGTCTCAAAAATAAATAAACGTTTAAAAAAAAATTAAAAAAAAAAAAACAATAGAAGGCATTGAGTGTTTTACCTACAACCTGAGTAAATTACACAGATTGGATCCAAGACTATGAAATGTTTTCACAGCAAGTTTTCAAGTTAACATTTTATTAATGGGTCCCTATATAGCAAACAATAACACAAACAAGATATACAGAACCAGGAAGGATGACAGGACCAAAGCAAATGGAAACCTGTGCCAAATCACTGGTAGGCAGAAGTCATGCTGCAAACAATATGGAAACAATAATTAAGTCAATTTAAACATTAGTTTATGAAGTATGAATATACTAATTTTTGTTATGATGTCACTGTATCATTTTAAATAGACTTTTATGCATTGTACTTTTCAATATTATTAATTTACTCAGCCTTATCTTAATTGAACTGAATACCCACCAGAAAAGCAAAAATGGATATCTTGGTATGGAATAAAGACAGAAAGAATAAATGTCAACCAATGACAAATACCTAAATGTAAATTAAGTCTAATAACTTCTACAAAATTATAATCACAAAGTAATTGTGAATTACAGATTTTTTTGGTCTTTCATTGATTTGCTGTAAGTTAATCTCCATGAGTAAAAATTTCTGAAAATTCTATGTTTAAAAATTATCCAATCTGAAGTCCTCCAGTGATCCAGACTCTTCTGTTATTAATCTATTTATATTATCCATTACTGAGTGTGCAAGGAGGCTAGTACATATTTCTTTATCTCTCTTTAAAAATTAGTTCAGAAGGCCTTTCTGAATGTAACACCCAAATTCAGAAATTATTGATCAGGCATAGTAGATTGGACCAAATAAGAATAAAATTTGTAGAGCAAAACCCACCATAAACAAAAATCTAGAAACAGAACATGTAAAATATATGGTGGGCAAAAGGTTGTCCATGCTTAATCCACAAGTTCTCAAAAATCAATTTAAAGAAATGGTTTCATAGAAAAATGGACAAAGATTTCAAAAGAGAATTTACATCTTAAGACACAAGTAACAAATAAGAAAAGATATTCAGCTTCATTGATAATCAAAGAAATTCAAGTTAACATAACAATATTACTTTTACCTAGTGGGCAGAGAAAGAATTTTTAAAATGCAAATGTCTATCCTGATGAGGTTGAAGGAAACAAGTCATTTTCATACATTCTTGGTGAAAAGGTAAGGCAGTGAAACTTTTCTAGAAAGAAATATGGTGATAATGCATTACAAACCTCAGTGATGTACAGACAAATTCTCCTCTTAAGGATTATTCCCTAGGAATTGATTGGAGAAGAGCACAGAGTATTATATATAAAGGTATACATCACAGGGATTCGCACATTGGCAAAAATTAGAAAGAGCTAACTGTCTATCAATACTGAATCAAATAAAGATAGTACATTTATAGATGGAATATTATTTATTAAGGATATAAATTTATATTTATCGACATATAAAAAGACCAATATACATTTAACTAAAAAAGGCTTGTTACAAAAGAATGTTTATAGTAGAATCTCATTTTTTTTTCAAAGAAGAATATACATTAAAATTACATCAAGTTATCTTTCAGTGGTAGGATTACATAGAATTTTTACTTTCTCCTTTATATGTGTTTGTATTGCCTAAATTATTTACAATCAGAATAAAAATCCTAAAGTTATTTCCCTATTTTGAAGGGGGGAAATGTCATGATAAGTAATTTCCAGCCATTTTTGATTAGGTGGGTGTGAAATTTAATTCTCTCTCAAAACAAAACAAAAAAAAGGTTATATTTATATTCTACTGAAGACCTAAATGGAAAGTGTGCCTCATACCTGAAAGCTTCCAACAATGATAATGGGAAATTTCTACATGCAGAGGTTATGACCTCTGCAAACAAAAGGGTCACGTGAAATGAAAGGTCCCATATGTGACAGCATAAATCAGCTTTATGAGTGGAGCAGTCCATTTGAAGGGAAGATTTATTACTATCAAATTGTTGTTATTCTAAAGGTTGGCACCTCTTCACTTTATTCTCAGCCCCATTTCTTCTCACTCCCCAGCACAAAATGAGCCAGATTTTGGGAACCAGGAGAAAGAGTAACTGTAGGGAAAGGGCAAAGAAGGAAATGATGACAAAGAGAAAAACTTCCTGCCCGTGGCTTGGAAAACAATGCTATCGGGCCCATAAATTCGGTGCTAATTTTGTCTGTGGAAAATCACAGAAATGAGCCCAAATGCCTCTCCTTCTGGTCCACACACAAATTTTAAATCAAGATTTAGCCCAGAGGGGGAAAATGAGCCAAATAAATACATGTGGCTGGCTAAATCCCTCACAAAGGGGCCTTCAGTGTTTCTACTCAGCATAAGAACATAACTCCTGGCTCTTCTACTGAAATGATTCATGAAGAAGAAAAGCTAAATATGTTTTCTTAAGAAGCAAGTCAACGTGTCAGAAAAATATGATTGTCCTAATCCAGTTTAACTTTTAACCTCAATAAATAAGCAAGAGAAATTTGCAACCTGAACCTTTCTTAGCAGTGCATGTTTCTCTTCCTTCTTACTCAAGACTTTTTCTTTTTTATCCTGGAGACGAAGGGATATTATAATTCGTCAAAATTTCATCCCTATAGGAATCTGGACACCCCCAAAAAATGAGCTTGTGAAACAAATGATGAAAATTGCTTTCACAAATATTTTTTTACAAAGGGGCAGGCACCCACTTGGGTACAACCTAGGGTGAAAGCAAAGGATTAATGCAAGGCTCTCCAGAAGAGTTTCTCTCCCCAGCGGAGGAGAAGTGGACCACGGGTCAGGACACAGTGCTCCACCAGGATCAACCAGTTATGTAACGTGGAGGGAGTCCCTTCACTCCTCCAAAACTCTACAAGAAATGGAGAACAGGTTGGTGGTGCCAGAGGCGGAGGGTGGGCAAAATGGGTAAAGGGGGCCAAAAGGTTCAAACTTCCAATTATAAGGTCCTCAGGGGTGGTGGCAACAGTTAACAATACTGTATTTTTGAAAGCTGCTGGGAGAGTGGATCTGAAGACTTCTCATCACAAAAAAAGCAAATTTTATAACTATGTGTGGTGATGAGTGTAACTAGATTTACACTCATGGTTTCATGGTGTATACAAATATCAAATCATTATGTTATACACCTGATACTGATATAATGTTATATGTCAATTACATCCCGATAACAAAATGAAATGACATTGACTTTTTTAAAAAAAATGATTAGACGATATGTTTTATTTGTGCCTTATATTTCTAAGATCCTACTACTTATACACTACTAAATTGAGTGAGGGGGATAGGGTACAAACTAACACAGAGCATGATCCCACTTTTGTAAAATAAAGCAGAAACACAATAATAAAACAAAAATGTATACATAAGGTAAAGGCTGGAATTAAAATCAACAAAAATCACATAGACTGTAGCTGTTAATAATTCTTTATTTTGAGAGACTGAGCACACATGCACACACACACACACACACACACACACACACACACATGCACTGAAGGGGGTAGGGGCAGAGAGAGGGAAAGAGACAGAATCCCAAGCTGGCTCCGTGCTGGCAGTGCAGAGCCCAATACAGGGCTAGATCCCATGACCATGAAATCATGACCTGAGCAAAATCAAAAGCTGATCGCTCAACTGACTCAATTGACGCTCAATCGACTGAGCCACCCAGGTGTCCCTTAATAATTCTTCATACAAGTTCCTGGTTAGTATAATTTGCGTATAATATTACAAGTAATGTCTTTTCTCAGTCTGTGTCTTGATTTTTTTAATCTTTTTTTAAACTTTTTTTTTAACGTTTATTTATTTACTTATTTAGAGAGAGAGAGCAGGGGAGGGGCAGAGAGAGAGGGAGAGAAAGAATCTCAAGAAGGCTCTGCACTGTCAGCACAGAGCCTGACATGGGGCTCAATCTCATGAACCATGAGATCACGACCTGAGCAGAAACCAAGAGTCAGACACTTAACCAACTAAGCCACCCAGACACCCTGATTTTTTTTACTCTTCTAATGCTGTCTTTGAGGAACAGCTATCAATTTTAATGCAGATCAATTTATTATTTTCCCCCTTCAAATTAGCACTTTTCATGTCCTGCTTTAAAAATCTTTGCCCACACAGGGGCGCCTGGTTGGCTCAGTCAGTTAAAAATCTTTGCCCACGCCAAAAATGAATGGTTTATTTTTATCTTTATCTTTTTTGTGTCAAGTCATTCAACCAGTAGACCAAGGCAAGTATATTCAAAGTGTCAAAAGGGACATGCTTTGTTTCAAAAAGGAACTTCCAGAAAGGAAGTCAAGGAAAAACTTCAAGGATCTGTGTTTCACTTTTTCTCTGCTGATGGTAATTTATGAGTCCCCTGGGAAACTGATTCTATCCCTCCAGTATACTCTCTGAATCTCACCATGCGTCATTGGCAAATTCCCGTCTCATCAACCTGTTTTCTGAATGCTCTCTTGACTTTCTTTAACTGAAACTATCTGCAGTCCCACCCCGCCCATTCCTCCAAGCAAGGGTGGATCCAGGCTCTTCAGAGTTCTGAAATGTATACAATTTGGGGAACAGTTTTAAAGAAAAGAAAACAAGTAAAATAACAAAATATAAACCTGGGACAATGTGTATGAAACTGACAAATATAAAAAGCTTACAGCTGCCCTAGGTGGGGCCAGTGCAAGTGAGGGGTTTTGACCACAGGTCACAAGTCCCTCTACAGCCTTCTGGCGGAAGCTTTTTGGTCCTCGTGAATCTTTGCACACAAGAGCCTGGAGTTGGAGATACATTGCATTTTTGGGTCATTTCCCTCTTTCCATCAAAAGCCCTGACGAATGGAGACCATTCATCTACTTTTTTCTCACTTTTATTACTAACCTCCCTTGGCTATTACCCGATTTTATTGAGAATTTAAACTCACTTAGGACTGCTCTTGGGCCATCTTTGTCACTTAATACCCACAAAGGTGACTTGTCCAACAAATCTCCTTCTCTCTCCCCTCCCCTGCTCACACTCTCTCTTTGTCAAAAATAAATAAATAAACATTAAAAAAAAGAAGTTCCTTATGTCATGGCTTCTTACGTTGTATTATCTTGTTTCTTGTGCCATTTACTTTCATATTTCCAAATAATATGATTGACATTTCTTGTTTTGTGAATTTGGATATTTTATAGGGGCTTCCTTTTTGTTTGGTGAAGACTTAGCTCTCATATCAACCACCATTCTCCACTTCTCCTCCCCACTTCCCTCAGAATAGTCATATTGCTATTTTCTTTTTTTTTTTTTTAACATTTATTTATTTTTGAGACAGAGAGAGACAGAGCATGAACGGGGGAGGGGCAGAGAGAGAGGGAGACACAGAATCGGAAGCAGCCTCCAGGTTCTGAGCCATCAGCCCAGAGCCTGACGCGGGGCTCGAACTCACGGACCGCGAGATCGTGACCTGAGCCGAAGTCGGACGCTCAACCGACTGAGCCACCCAGGCGCCCCTATTGCTATTTTCTTATTAAACAACTTACCAGGGTTTTCATGAGTCTGCTTGTTTAGATATAGTTTAATTCTAGAGCTGGGTAGTTATATTTCTATACATATTTTGGGTCTTACTTGCGGGTATAATTTTTTTAAGATCCTACATGACTCAAATGTCTGAAAATAATTTTATTTTACCTTTAAACTTGATGATAATTTGGGTATAAAATTTAAGGTTGAAAATAATTTTCTTTGGTACTTTGTAAGTATTCTTCTGTTACCTTTTGTCAGTAATATAACAATTGAAAAGTTGAATGGTGTGTTGCAAATTATTCCATTTAACCTATTTTTTTCTATCTCTGGAAGCTTCTAGAAGCCATTCTCAGCATGGTGTTCTTATGTGTCAGGATGGTATGTCTTGAAGTAGGTCTTTTTTATTCATTCTCCTGGGTATTCTGTCAACTTTCTCAATCTAAAGATTCATGTCCTTTAATTGGAAGAAATGTTCTTGCATTATTTTTTTCACAATCTTCTGTCTTTTCTTAGCTCTCTGAAATACTCTAAGTTAAATGTTAGACACCTTGGTCCTCCAAGAATTGTCTTTCCTTTTCTTTTTTTTTTTCCCACCATTTTGGTTTTTGTTCTATTTTTTGGAAGTTTTATTATACTTTATTTTCCAACTAGTTTCTTGTATTTTTCATTTCATCTAAACCTGTTTTCTTTGTTGATTCTTTTCTTATAGTTTTCTGATCTTGTGTTAGATATGCAATATCTTATCTTCCTGATGATATTAAAAACTTTAAAAAATAATTATTTTGTTCTTTGATTTACCTCTGTTTCCTCCAGAATTTTCTATTCTATTTGCTTTTACCTCTCTTTTTTTATTAGGGAGATTAAATTGAAGGTTTTTACTCAAGTGTCTGATTATTATTATTTCATAGTTTATATTTAATAATGCTTGGAAACCAGATCCGGTCCATGATCAGGACTGATCAAGTGCTGGGCTCCACTGAAATCTGAATAATCAGAGAATTACGTGGATGTATGTTCTCTAGAGTTTTTCTATTTCTCCCAAGAAAAGGTTCTTTGAGTGTCTTGCCTATGTAGTAAAGACCAATGTTCATGCAATAGGCAATTAAAAGGGAATGAGAATTACTCTACTCAGTTTGCAAACTTTAGGTTAATCTATTTTCATTCCCAAGTTGCACATACCCATCTTTCATTTTCCCATGTGCCCCTCATTCTTTCACTACTCAAGTTCAAATACTCCATCGAGTGTATGCCCTTTTTCTTCCCAGAGAGGACATCATCTTGATGCATGACAGGTCATGATTATCTTGAGATTAATAGCTTTGCATTCAAACTTCCATCCAATCCCTCTATTTCTAGGCCTTTCCCCTGCCCTCCTCTCTTTGGAACCCCATGACTTCAAGTCCTGGTCAGTAAGAATTGACTCACTCATCTTTGTTACTCTCTGCACATACTTTAGGCTATAATTACCCACTTCTATCTAAATCGGTTACCATTCCTCTATCTGTTTGCATTTTCCAAAAATAGGTGGTAATGCTTCATCTCCTGCTCTCTCCTTTCCTTTTTGCATTGTTCTTAAAGTTTTGTGCCTTTTTTTTATTCCTTCGCTATTATTTCAGAAAAGTCTTTGGAATGAAAGGAGAAAGCTACATGTGGTCAAACATTCATCCTTATCATCTTTATCCAAAATAAATGACTTGTTTAAGATTCTCCAATGAATTTTTATCACGCTAAGAATAAGATCCTAATAATAATAATAGTAGTAGTAGTAGTAGTAATAATAATAACAATGATATCCAAGGGTTGCCTGGGTAGGTCAGTTGGTTAAGCATCTGACTTGTAATTTTGGCTCACATCATGATCTCATTCATGGTTCATGATTTCGAGCCCCACATAGGGCTCCACTCTGACAGTGCAGAGCCTGCTTGGGATTCTCTCTCTCCCTCTCTCTCTGCCTTTCCCCTACTCACTCTCTCTCTCTCTCCTTCAAAACATAAAGAAAGAAATAAAGAATAAGATCCAAAGGACACTTGACTGGTTCAGTTGGTGGGACGTTCAACTCTTAATCTCCAGGTTGTGAGTTCAAGCCCCACATTGGGTGTAGAGATTACTTTAAAATAAAAAATCTGAAAGGAAAAAAAAAAAAAAAGAATAAGCTCAATGGGGCACCTGGGTGGCTCAGTTGGTTAAGTGTCCAACTCTTGGTTTCAGCTCAGGTCATGATCTCATAATTTCATGAGTTCAAGCCCTGCATTGGGCTCTGCACTGACAGCGTGAAGCCTGCTTGGAATTCTCTCTCTCCCTCTCTCTCTGCCCCTCCCCCACGAGCACTGTCTCTGTTTCTCTCAAATAACTAAATAAAACTTAAAAAAAAAAAAAAAGATCTAGACATGTCACTATGGCCTTCAAGGCCCCATATGGTCTGGTCTTGTTTGTCTTTCTGCCCCATTACCTACCCCTCCCACTTTACTCACTACACTCCATCCACATTGACTTCCTTCCTATTGTTTAAAGACTTTGTCCTCAAATCTTCACGTGGCTTGTTTCCTTTTGTTATTCAGATCTCAGCTCAAAGTCACCTCTTCAGATATACCTTCCTGACTTTCCTTACCCAAACTACTGCCTCCCCTCCTGACACACTACTATATCAATTTGTTTTATTATTTTTTAGAGTATTTTTCACCAGCTTTAATTATCTAATGTATTCATGTGTTAACCAGGGTATTGCCTATATCCTCTCCTGTAGAATGTCAGGTTCACAGGTGCAAAGGCTTTATCAAGCTAGTGCACCGCAGTGTCACCAGGGCATGACATTCCATAGATACTTAATAAATACTTACTAAATGATAAATACTGAAAGTTACTGTCTCCCTGTGCCCAAGTGGGCAAAACATAGTTATCTCCTCTGGTACAAGAAAGCAATTTTGGAGAATCTGAGAAGAATTTATTCCAGAAGATTTACTCTAAAATATAAGCTTTGTAAACAAGGAGAAAATTAAAGATACGGGTCAGAGACCCAATATTTGGGAAAAGCAGGTTAATGTGTCATATAAACTAAGGGAGAAGTGAACTGACAAACACTGCTGATGTGTCAAGGACATCATCTGAGAACAGATCTACAGATTCAGTGACTTTTAAGAAAATCATTTCAATGGTGAGGTGAAGGTAGGAGATGGGCTTTGGAGAGTTCAGGAATGCGTGCTAGGGGTGAAGGCTGGGGTGCATTTTGAGGGTGCAGGGGGCTGGAGTATAGTAGATTATTAGTCACAAAATCATTAACAGGAAAGGGAAGGAAGGAGGGTAGAGAAGGGTGAGAAAATGGTGATGATAAATTTAGAGTGGTATCAGTCTCGTAATTCACTCTAGCCCTACTCAGCTGCCCTGGCTAGATACTTTCTAATGAGAAAAATATTTTCCTTTTTCATTGTTGTCTCCTTAAATACTTAACTGCTTCTCCTTCTCTCTTTCTCCATCCTTTTCTGTCTCCTTCTCTCCCTCCACCCCTCCTTTTCTCCATTATTGATTTCACTGTGCTTCCTGTCTTCAGCTGTATGTCTCCAGGTGATTCTATAAGCCAGCGGTTTCAAAGTGTGGGCCCCAGACCAGTAGCATCAGCATCACCTGAGAACCTCCTAGAAATGAGGCAGTGGGCTCCCTCCAAACCCACTGAATAAGAAACTGGGAGTGAAGCCCGGCTTCATGTTAACAAGTTCTAAGGTGATTTCGATGCATGTTATAATTTGATAACTACGGCCATGAGCTACACCCTAATTTCTGAGCCTCCTTCCAGCTCAAGGCCTGGTAGTCCTGTGAACCAAACATGACCACCTGGCACCTTGTTTGGCATCATCTCCTGTTACTTTCCGAATCTCCTCTCCCTGGTAACTTCTCTGCTCACCATTCCTTGTTTAAAATTGTTTCGGATCACTTCATCATTCTCATTGGTCTTTGTGACATACTTAATTTTTCTATATCCCTATTACAACAAAATTAGTTTAAATAAATAATTGTAACACTCTGTATGTGGCCTGACCGATATATTTATTCATTTTTGTTTATATTTCTTCTTATGTGAATCACTTTTGCCAATTTCGCTCTTTGAGATCCTTGTTTTTTTCATAAACATTAAAGCTCTTTATACGTTGGATGCACCAATTCTATTAATCATACTCATTACAAGTGTTTTCTTGTTCTGTTAGTTTTTAAAGTTTTGTTTTATTGTTTTTAATTGTGATGAAGTTTAAAATTCAATACTATAACTTGTGATAAATTACAGACAAATGTGTGACTTTGTCCCTGTCATGTTTTGTATTGTTCAATAATTAGAAAATTATCATTCCTACAAGGTTGAAATGAATTTTATGTTGTGGTTTCTAGTGTTTTTTTCCATGGCCTAAATATAAATGTATCACTTTTCCTGGTTCATTTTGGCTAATGGTATAAAATACCATAAGGCTAATTATACCCCCAAATACTTATTAGTTAATGATTACTCTCCCAAATGTTTTATTAAACTTCTTTTTTCCAGAGCAGTAGAGTGTAAAAGTTAAGATACGTCTCTGAGGCCCAGTGGGCTGGATTTCACATTAGCTCCAGCCCAGCTCACCTGGGGAAAGTTTCTGCAGGCTTCAACCCCTTCATCTCAAATGACATTCTCATCCACTCACTGTGACAAGTGAATTCAGCATCCCATACATAGTAAGTAATCAGTAAATGTTAGCTATGTGACATTTCAAAATTCATTAGATTTCCTTTCTGGCCTCTTTTACTGTACCATCAACACATATGCCTATATTTGTACCATTATCATATTATTTTGTTTATTGTTCTTTTCCAGGTATAGGCTATTTCAGACTAGTCTTGTCTCAATCCCTCTTTTCAGACAATCGTATTTAAAATACACATGTTGCTCCTGACTGACTTGACCAAGTACCAGAAAAGCTTGATGGGTAGAATATAAGGTGACTTAAAAGAGGAAATAAGGAAGAGTTTAGAAGATGCCATTCCAGTCAGGGAGGCTTTGGCAGGTGGGCAAAATGAATGTGACACTTTCAGAGAAGAAACCAGCTTTGAGTCGGAAGTGGGGTCTTAGTTGGGGAAGGAGGAGGAAGACAAGTGAATTTAAGAAGTGTTATAGGAGGGGCATCCTGAGTGGCTCAGTCTGTTAAATGTCTGACTTCAGCTCAGGTCATGATCTCGCGGTTCATGAGTTCGAGCCCTGGTTCATGAGTTCAAGCCCCATGTCAGGCTCTGTACTGACAGCTCAGAGCCTGGAATCTGCTTCGGACTCTGTGTCCCCTCTCTCTCTGCCCCGTCCCCGCTCACTCTCTGTGTCTCTCTCTCAAAACAAATAAATAAACGTTGGGGGAAAAAAATTTAAAAAGAAGAAGTGTTATAGGAGAAAATCTGTGTAAGAAGAAAGCAAAGCGACAGGATGGGCAGGGATTAGAAGAACAGTAAGTCATGTTAAAGACAGTTGCCTCACTCAATCTACACAGCCCAGATATCTCTACAACTGCAAACAGATCCAACTAAATCCCTCTGCATTCAGTAAGTAGGCCTTGCTCATACACAGCCAATGCCACGAAACAGTGAAACATGTATCACTACATTTAGTGCTAAGCTCTATTCTATTTTGCTTAAGTGTTTAAATACAAAGGTACTATTTTTTTTTTATTGGCTGGATATTCAAGATATTATGTTTTGCTCTAAAACTTTGGAACTGCTTTTTCTGGTGCCTCCAACTGTTTCTCAATATATATTTACATGAATTTTTAAAATCATGTATATCATTTCAAACTTACCTAAAGCCCCTTGACCATTATTTCAGCATGCTCAATTATTTTGGCTTTATTCCACATTCGAAATTATGATTTGTATTTCCCAATAGATATGTGCTCAAATTACATCTTGACTCCTAACCTTTGTTTTACATTACTGAAAAGCACACAGCGTTACCTTCGGAGAGGGTAGATGCAGAGTGCATTGGAAGGCAATGCTGGGCCTGATCTGTGAGTTTGCCTTAAGGCCGATTTATGCCACTTAAAGTAATCTCCTATGTACCTTGGTAATTGAAATCCTTCCATTACCCTCACTCCAGCCCATTTAAATATTTCTCTTTCAGTTGCAATTACGTCAGGAGGGGAGCCAAATGGTTTGGGAAAGACACGGGCATTTCCAACAAAGCTTTTGGCTGCCTACCAAAAAGCTGGTTGGTTTCCATAATTCCAAGTCTACTCTCTTCTGCAAGGTTCCCATTTATAAAAAGCTCTGTCAACCCTTCTCCTTGTTCTAAGAGACTGCTTGGAACTTGGGTTGACCAATGCTCTTGGTAGCAACCACCTAGAGGTTATCTTAGATTTCTTCCTTGCTTGCTTGATTCTTTTGAGGCAAAAAATCCCCCCCGTGCTGCTGCTTCTTCTTCTTCTTCTTCTTCTTCTTCTTCTTCTTCTTCTTTTGAGAGAGAGAGGGCACAAGTGAGCAAGGGGCAGAGGGAAAGGGACAAAGAGAATTCCACAAGTGGCAGAGAGAGAGAAAGGGAAAGAGGGAGAGAGAGAGAAGCGGGCCTCACACAAAGCTGGGCTGATGCTCACTGGATGTGGAGCTTGAACTCACGAACCCTGAGATCATGACCTGAGCTGGAAGTCAGATGCTTAATGGACTGAGCCACCTAGGCACCCTCCCCCATTCCTTCTCATCCTCAGTTCCAAATCAAAGCTTTTCATATTGTGTGAAGCAATAGCATGTCTTCTTAAATATCTTAAACCTTATAGATGCAATTGTAGCTTGAGTGCCAGCTCACCTATAATCACGTCTGAAAAGAAAAGTTTGGGATATTAACAAAACTAGCAGATTTCTAGGCTAAAACATCAAAAATGCCTTTTTAATGTACTTAAGCAGATGTTTATTCTATATTTATGCATGCAAATGCTGCTGAGCCACCGGATGGAACTAAATAATCCAATTAATGCATAGAGAAAACTAATAATTCTATATTCTAATAACTTTTTATGAAAAGCTTTTCATTTAACTCTCAAAACTGACTCATAAATTGACACTTGGATAATACAATGACGTTATATTTAACACTAGAACTCTCCTCACATGTCAGGTTTCAAATCTCCTTGTAAGTAAATGTCCTTTAGGGGCCTTATTATGGCTATTCCTGTCTTCCCCCAAAACAAACTGATTAGCATGCTCATTTCACTTCTTCTCTTGATGTCTGGCTGTCAGATGTATACGTCTCCCAGTCCATGTTATCTTGGCCTGTAGCAGCGGTATCACACCCAAGGACAGTGAGCCCAAGCCTAACAGATGTTGCCAGAAAGTACCTAACAAATGTTTTCTTATGGGATGGATCCACTCATGAAATCACCTAAAATAGTATTACAGACAAGGTTTATAATAAGCTACTGGACGAATTATTAATAAATCAGTGATCAAAATCTGTGATTAATAATAGACCAAGTTTACCAGAAAACAGAAGGTATATACAGCCAGATCACACAGACAGATACACCCCAGTGCCAGCCCAAAGCTTTGAGATGAGAGGGACGAGCCTGTGTTGCTCTTTGGCAGTGTGCAGGTCATGAACAAATAGGCTTGTTGTACATGAGGATATTGTTGTAGCAGTCATCATGGCTTCTGTGCCTAGGGAGGATCGAGTTAGGAGTCCTACCAAAAATGCATTCATTTCTTAGTCCAAATCTCCCCAAAAGATTCACCCTTATTAAAAGTCAAATAACCTCCCAAAGAGAGGGTACCACAATGCGTCAAGTGCCCTTGATTTTACCAGAACAATATGTGATCAGAACAACTGAATAGCTATTCTGTGCATAATTAGAAGAAATGGGACATTGCATCTTTTTATCTGATGTCTTTCATAGGTACTAACATCTATATTAAAATTACCCTTTACTCTTTTTAAAAAAATAGAGGCCTGAATGCTCTAACTATGAGTTTCACATTCCTCAGGACTCTGACATTTAAAAACATAAAGTCAGAATTTTAGCTCAGCCTATAATAGGTAACAAAATATGTCCTTATATTACATACAATATAATTGTGTGTGTGTGTGTGTGTGTGTGTGGAGAGAGAGAGAGAGAAAGAGGAGAGTGTTTGAGCTTAAACACAACATTAATAAGCACAGATGACCACAGAAATCTCAGTCCAAAACTAAGGTGTAACACTGACAGAGATTCATTTACTGGCTATGGGCAAGTTTTTTAATTGTCTGTTGCTTCAGTCACAAGTTGGAAATCCTAATAGTAACACATCTTTCACAGTGCATGTTCTCTAACTCAATTTTAAACATTTCTGAAAATATGGCCTTATTTCTTCACATCTCAATGGAACAATGATAGACAAAGTATGAGATTTGAGCTCAGATGCAAAAAAACAAACAGTTGGGTTCAACCAAGTAGGTCCAAGAGAATAATTTTCTCAGCGTAGTCCATGAACACAATCTCTTTTAATATTAAAATATTTATAAACTTGTATTGATGAGTCCAGAGCCCAAGTAAGTGGAATAACATCAAAGTAGAAAATTGTATCCAATAAAACCAAATCCTTGGAAGAGGCCAGTTGCCTAGGGTTTGGTCCCTTGGGCTCTTCTCACCACAAATCCTGAGCAGCAACCATCTTCCTGGAGCCCTTGGGGCAGTCCTATATCCAGGATCTGCTGCCTGGGAAGCAGATGAGTGGGCCTGACTCTGCTCAGAGTTCCAGATTAATCCACCCACTACTTATGAATTAGGTTTACTTATAGGCTGGCATAAAAAAATGAGTTATTGATGTCTTTTACTTTAGATTTTGCTAGTCAAAATTCATTTCTTAGTATTATTTGGAAAGATCGTGTCTTCCAAGGACGTTTATTCCAAGAGTCACTAAAATGCATTCTGAAAACTTAAAACAGAAATACCTAATTTTAGAAGGATATTTGTTCTATGACCTATGAAAAATGGAAATCTCAATTCCCAGAACACTGAACTGCACTCTTCTTCTCTTTGGCAGTTTTCTGTAGAGAATGACATACTGTGTTTGATTATTATACATGAGCCTTATTTATGAAGGAAAAAACCGCACGTTATTTTTTCTTTATTTTGTCTTATTATTCAAGGGCTGAACTCTAACACTGAGACGGGAGTATTATAGTATCCTCCAACAAAGACTACTTCAGGGAAATTTTGGAAAGATCATTAGAGTAACTGACCGTTTCTCAGAAAGCTGAAGTGAAATGAAAATAGAGAGCTAAACTATTCAGGTTGAGAGAGAAAACACTTGGGACTAATTTCCAAAGGATAAATCTGATTTAAGTATGAGGGATTAACAACAACAAGCTATGCCAAAATCAAGAGTCTAGAAGTCAAGTACAAAACAATGTCTTCATCTCATGTACCCCATCTGGGTTCATAGCAGGTTCCCAGCATTGTAAATATCCTTCCCCTGAGTGTTGGCTCACTCACTCATTTATTCTTTCATTCATTTTCCATGTATAGATTCATTGGACAAACTCTAAACCAAGCGCTATGTTGTGTGCCTCAGATACAGAGGTGAATACAGGATAGTCTTCATCTTTAATGTACACACAGCCTAGATCAGGAATTATATAAGTCAATTCAATAAAGATTGGGGAGGACAATAAGAAATAAAGGTATAGAGTAATAAAGCTGACAACAAATCACTGAATCCAACTTAGGGGAAGAAAGGGGAAGTCTGAGCTAAGCTCTAAAGACTGAGTTGGCAGGGACCTGGATGGCTCAGTCAGTGAAGCTTCCAACCTCAACTCAGGTCACAATCTCATGGCTCTTGAGTTCAAGCCCCAAATCAGACTCTGGACTGACAGCTAGGAACCTGAAGCCTGCTTTGGTTTCTGTGTCTCCCTCTCTCTCAGCCCCTCCCCACTTGCTCTCTCTCTCTCTCTCTCTCTCAAAAATAAAACATTAAAAAATTAAAAAAAAAAAAAGACTGAGTTGGGATGAACAGGCAGACCAAATCAAACAGGATGGAACTCCAAATAGTGGAAACGTGGACATGGGAGACCTAATATGTGATGTGAATGATCATACCATTTAATATGGCCATAGCGTGAAATCTTTTGGGTTGTGGGAAGAAATATGGCTACAGAAGCGGACAAAATCCATATCCTGAAAAGATTTCCATGCCACTCTAAATGATCTTTACTTGGTATTGAATGTAATAGTGGACCCAAGATATATTTTAAGTGAAGCAATAGCATATTTAGATATAGAATTTATTAATCTTTTCATTCTTTAATTTTTAAATTTTTATTTATCATGTATTATAATATGTAATAACTACATTGTAATACATAATACACTATTATTTTTTATGTTGATTTATTTATTTTGAGAGAGAGAGCAGGAGAGGGGCAGGGAGAGAAAGAATCCCAAGCAGGCTGCACATTCAGTGCCAGAGCCCGACGTGGGGCCTGATCCCACGAACCATGAGATCCTTACCTGAACCGAAGTCAAGAGTCAGATGCTTAACCGACTGAGCAACTTAGGCACCCTTTAAAAATATATATTTATTTACTTTGAGAGGAAGAGAGAGTAGTACATAGTACACTTTTAAATATTAAAAAAAATTTTTTTAATGCTTATTTATTATTAAGAGATACAGAGAGACAGAGCGTGAGCATGGGAGAGGCAGAGAGAGGGGGAGACACAGAATCCGAAACAGGTTCCAGGCTCTGAGCTGCCAACACAGTGCCCAACACGGGTCTCGAGCCACAAACCGCGAGATCATGATCTGAGCCTAGTCAGATGCCTAACCGACTGAGCCACCCAGGCGCCCCTGAAATTTTTTAATAGTTTTGAATTTTAATTTTTGTATTTAGCAGATTTACATTTTAAAAAATCAAGACAAACAAAAAGTATACAATAAATTATCTCATATACATCCCTGCCCTGGAACATTCATTTCAAACACCCCTAATTAAACAGCCAATTTTATTAGTTGCTTGCAAATACAAATAAATATATTTTCCTATTTTCTTCCTTTCTTACATAAAACTCAAAATCTATGTCCAGTTTTGAATCCCTTTTTTACTTAATAATATATCATGGAGATTTTTCCATATCATAATGTAAAATTCTTCCCCAGTCTTTTATAAAGAAATATTCTCATCACAATGTAGAAGAAGGGTTGGTGAAATAGAAAATTGCAAGTATGTGCTCAAGAAATGAGAAGATCCTTGGAAAATTATAGATCTGAGAGATTGCATAAATATTGAGGAGATAAAATCAACAAAATATGGAGATAAATTGGGAAGGAGGTGAGATCGAGAAAACAATCAAAGATGACTCTGGCCAGGGCAATTGGCAAAATAGTGTTAGGTAATGAATTTAGTGAGAGAAGTAACTCACTAAGAAACTCACTAAAGAAGCATGTTAGGATAAACAGGACCAGAGGGAGATAATGAGTTGAGTTTCCAACATGTGGAACTTGTGTATCCAGGTAGAGTCATTCAGTAGTAAGTGTAGAGCTGAAGAGAGAGGTGAGGGATGGAGGGTTTGGAATCATTGGAATACAGTTAGTGATTAAAGCCTTGGATATGGATGAAATCATCTAGCAAGAATGTGGAACAAGAAAATATAAGCAAGTAAACGTAGAATCCCCTACATTTAAGAGACAGTAGGAGGAAGAGAAATAAACACTCTATGACATTAGAGATTAGAATAGGTTTTGCCAAAACCTGTCCTATGGAGGTTTTCCACACACAGGCACATGTGCATGCATACACACACACAGACTGTTCCATGGTCAGAAATCTTGGAGATTCAGGGGCACTGGGTAGCTCAGTCAGTTGAGGGTCCAGCTCTGGGTTGATTTTGGCTCAGGTCTTGATCCCAGGGTCATGGGACCGAGCCCTGCCTCAGGCTCACACTGAGCATGGAGCCTTCTTGGGATTCTCTCTCTCTCCCTCTGCCTCTTTCTCTCTCTCAAATAAAAAGAAAGGAAAGGAAAGGAAAGGAAAGGTAAGGTAAGGTAAGGTAAGGTAAGGCAAGGCAAGGCAAGGAAAGGAAAGGAAAGGAAAGGGAAAAGAAAAGAAAGAGAAGAAAAGATACCTTGGAGATTCACAGTATACATGACCATATTAAAGACTAATGACATCTTAGAACTCATTTCTGAAAAATACAATCCAAGTATTTGTACAAGGACCAGAAAGTACTGCCTTAAGATCTATAGAAAATGGCCTAAGTCCTGGGCTCTGTGCTTTTGAGGGTGCTGCCCTGGCTTTCCTCTAACTGTTCCCTTTCCTATAGAATGAAAAATCCATGGAACTAGTGTATATATCCAGTAGGAAATTGTCCCACCCTACCTCCACATCTAGACCATGCTCTGGGTATCTGGGATCCCAGATTTGTTGTTTCCCGTCCTAAATCTGCATCCAGGGTTTGTGTGTCCTCTTACTTGGTTCATTCTCCTGAAGGCCAAGTGTATCTACTCTCTATTGTACACATCAGTAGGCCAAACTCGTGGTCAAGAAGTGACTGCTTATAGAGAGTGTGAAAGAAGTTTGCATCGGTGAGCTGCAGTATTCATACAGATATACATAAGTATCCTCATAGTGTGAGTGGGAGCTAGGATGGGAGAAGAAAACTGATAGACCAATAACTAAAGTCTCGAGCCAGATTTTCTCACCCCACCACATCAAGAGTCTGAGAATTCTAAATCAAACTAGCCTTCCAGGCCATTGTGAATGTAGATTTATCAAGCTGGAAGACAGTATACACTTAATTTAGCAGTGTGTTAGCTTGATTTATAGCTTGTAAATATTTAGATATATGGTATATGGGCTTCCATTTGTATTCTTGATCTAGCCTCATAGTTTATGAACTGGTCTGGGAAGAAATAACAAGACAATAGGACAAATGACAGCCAATAAGTAAGGGTGGAATAAGGGTAGAGTATTTTTAGAAAATAAACATTTTTGAACAAATCTGAGAAAAAAAATGGTTATTTAGTCAATACCATGTGTTCTCATTCCTAAAGTCATGTGTCTTTCATTAGCATCTTTAATCCTTATAACCTTTGAGTTTACAATGAATACATAAACCAACATTCAGAGAGATCAGTAATGTGCCCAAGTTCACACAGTTTGTAGTTGCTAGAGATTATTGGCCAGGACTACCAACTCCCAAACCAATGTTATTTCCACCATATCCTGCTACCTCAAAACTTGAGAATGCCAAAACTTTTTTCTTGCACAAAATGAAAAGAAACACCCCACTAACACAAATATATGGTATTCAACTCATGGCATATTTGAAATTCTTGATGCAGTCTTGAAAAGTAATGTTATATCTTTATGCATCATCTACTCAGGTATATCCAGTTTAGAAATAAGAAGCTATGCTATCACTTAGGTACAATTCTCTCACCAGAAAACATACCCATTAGTGTACCATGAAAATCACTGCTTAACATTGATGTTGTGGATCAGCATTTAATAACTTACTATAATCATTCTACTTAGCCCATATGTAGAAAAAAGGAAAACTCTCATATATGTATACACACACACACATATATGTATATATATGAAGCTTGGATGGATGAGCTGAGGTATTCAAACAGATATGCATAAGGATCCTCATACTGTGAGGATTAATACATAGATAGCAAAAATTTAAAAATATAAAATATAAAATTTAATTGTATTGTTATGTTTATACCAGATGAGGGCTATCTGGATGCCATCTTGAGTTGTTATTGATTAACATAAATGTTAATGATTAATTTTTAAGTAAGTTGCATACATAAAAAAGAATCCATTAAAAATAGACTGACAGTTATGAAGAGTTTATAAATCATATTTCAGAAAACAAAATGCCTGTGCTCAAGTTGATTCCTGAGTAAGCTCTGATTTGGCTGGATTGGAGAATAAGAAAGCACTGCCTACTTAGTTTCATCCAAGATTTTTTTTTGTGAATAAGTTTGAAAATGGAAAAAAATTACTTAGTAAAAATTTAAGGAACAATTATGTAATACAATTAGGAGCAAATTAACATGGCACAAAAAGAAGTTTCCAGAAGCTTAATATTTACACAGATATTCACTTGTTCTCCTGCAAAACCAGCTGAGAACTCCTTTCACTGTCCTTGTAACGTTAGAAAAATAGACAACACCATCACCTAGATGTCCTTCATATGCACTGGGCAGACTGGCCTCAGAACTATCACAGATTTTTCAGGACCACAGAAATCCAATGTATCTTGGATTTGCCTGAGGCCCAAGCTTCCCTGGGAAAGATCTTGACCTCTGACTGTAACTGAGTTGGGGGTTAGATTGATATGCATGAAACAACGCCCTTTCCCCTCTAGGGAGGAAAAAACGGGACCCTGGCAGTAAACAGAACATCATTTGGCTTCCATACCTGAGGGGGGAAGTCCAGCGTTGCGGGTGGCCACCACTGACCCACTTTCCTTCATTCCTGGAGCCCCTACAGGACGCAAATGCAAGGATTGTATTACTGGTACCCAAACCATTCTGCTGTGGGAGTCTACCATGAAGGACCTGGTCACAGACAGTGTGAGAGCTCTTGGTCCCAGGGAGACAGCCAGCAGTGACACAATGTCCAAACGCAGCAAAATGACCATGAGAAGGATGTAGAGTGACAGCCACAGTCCCTGGCACTGGAACTTCCACCATTTATCCCCCTCCTGGCACTCGCAAGGTCAAGAGACTTGCCTAACACCAACAAGGTGGCATACGGGACACTTGACTTACACATAATACTTCTAAAGTTTCTCAGAAATATTGAGGGAGGGGAATCTGGAAAAGTTAGGACCTATCTGTTATCAGTAGGGGAGCTCACAGCATCAAGACATGGACATTTACTGTCAATGAAGTATATATTCACCAATTACAGTGAGAAGCCAGGAACACACATAACACCACCTAATATGCATACATACATATTACATAATATACATGCATATGCCATGGTATACATAATGTTCTGGTGCATTTTTGCCATTTGATCTCTTATTATTCAAGTGAAAATTACAATCCCTCTTGAAATGTGTCCTTTATTTAAGTTGAATGCCACTTCCAGGTAAATGTACACCATGTGTGTGCCTATAAAACATTCATTCAACATATTAAGCGATTTCCATATCTCAAGCACTATACATAGAACTGGGTGAGCAGGGCATATATAATCCCTACTCTCATGCACATTATAATCAAGCTCCCCTCCAGATGCAATTATCACCTAGAATGTTTCATCAAAATCCCAAGTTTAAAGTTGCTCATTTCTGCCTATTTACTTTTTATAGAGAGAGGAAATATTTCTAGATTTCACTGTAAAACACACACATACACACACACACACACACACACACACACACACACCATACAAAATGGTAAAAACAGGGCCAGCTTTATGGACGTGTGATCTGTGCCATCACCCATGCTTACAAGGGCCCCATGCTTACTTTAATACTTTGTTGTCACTGTCTTAAAAAGGGGAATAATTTTTTAGCAAGGAGACCTCATATTTTCATTTTGCACCAGGCCTTGAAAATTATGTTAGCCAGTTTGAGGTCAGAATAGTTTTGTTGCTCAGTGTATATGCAGTGTGGTGCTCATGTAAATGGGTAAGGTGTTCATGAGTAGGGTCACCGGATTTGGCAAATAAACATATAGACACTTAGTTTTAGTATAAGTCCCAAATATTGCATGAGACATACGTATGCTAAAAAGTTACCTGTTGTCTATATAAAACTCAATTTTAACTAGGCATCTTGTATTTTATCTGGCAAGCCATCACATGAGGTAAAGGCAGTTGTAAGCATATCGTGCCAGAGTAATTATTGTGACATACTCTTTCACTCTCCAAAGTGTCTTAGTTTGTAAAATAAATCTTTTGGTCAGTCTAGATAAAGGGTCAGAGAAGAATGATATATATGATAACTCCACGGCCCGGAGCTCTTAGAGCATTGCTGAAGGCTTCAGTTCCTGTGCCCTTAGAGAGATGGACAGCAGTTAAAGGCCCAGGAGGGTAACAGGAGAAGAGGAGGGTGGTTAAATGTGGGCAGTGCCAAAGGGTCTTGTAAGAGTTAAGCCGACTCTCTGGATTTAATCATTTTGAAAATTCTTTTCAATGTGGAATTAGAAAAAAAAAAATTGTCCCATATATCGTGGCTAATTGCTCACGAATAAGCCTTGAGAAGGCTTTCTTTGAAAGGACAATTGCAAGAAATGGAGAAGAATGAGAAAGTCATTGAAGCATCTCAAATCAGCTGAGTCATGGAGAGTTTGCCAAAATCTTGAGTGTGGAATTTTTTATTTCATTTTTTTGGATTAATTTGTGTTTTCATTCCCTCTACAGTTTTTCCTTGAGACAGTGGAATTATTTGAATATGACCCAATGGTGATTGCAAATAAATATAAATCCATACACCACAGACTCAATTCTTAATCCCTTATTTTTCTGTCTTCTATGACTACCAATTACCTAAGGATGTTCTCTTAAAACCCTTAAATTTCTTGGAATTGCCAAACTCAGCAGTAATTCTTCCATCATGATATTCTTTCTCTTCCTTTGGCTTCTATGACACTCACTCATGTTGATGTCCTATTTTCTTAACTTCTAGCACCTCTCCACATCATCCGCACTATCCTTAGGCAGGGAATCTGTAGGTTGTCTTTCCTTCTTTGATTGTTTCTTTTGTTTTTTCTATATTCCTCCTTTCCAATTCCCTCCCTTCTCATAGCTTCAACTAACAGCCAGGAATGCGTTGGAGCCAGCTTGTCCCAACTCATGAGAGCTGATTGTTGGCACCTCTTCTCAATTCCACATACGGTGGCCTCATGTGAGGATAAAAAATCAGCAAACACTACAAATCTAGCAACTCTTACCCCCGCACACCCCCCCACCCCCGTATCTGGTTATTCAACATTTAACAGGATGTTCCTTCCTATACCCAGTGTTGAAGGCCTTTTTCAACCTGGCTCCAACCTATCTTGCAGCCTGAACTTACAACTTCTCTTTTTTGTGTGTCTTCTACTCTTACCAAATGAGACTGCTCTGTGTTCTTCCAATGGCTATAAGCCTTTCTACCACTGTGCCTTCATCCGTGCCGTATTCCTCACCTTCTCCACGATGTCTTCCATCCTGCCCCACACTTGTCTCTGAACTTCTGCCCTAATTTTGGGAGTCTCTTGTCTCACATATTTTGTATTCTAAATTGCAACACAATTATTTGTATTCTTGTCTTTTCTCCTTTACAAAGTCCAAAGTACATCAAAACATGAGCCAAATCTCTTTTTGTCTGTTTGTTTTTAAAATACCTTTGTCTCTTACTCTATATACCTCGCTAACATAAATAAGCCATGCTTCAAATACAGGTTCTTCGATCACTGGATTTATTCAAATGAAAAAGAATTCAGACTTTGTAGAGCATCTTTATAGAATAAGAAAATAATTTGGCACAGAACAATTGACTTTGAATCTCTTTGATTGCATAAGTCTTTGAGAGGGATGCCAACATATTCTAATAAAACCACGCTTTGGTTTTATTGAGAACCGAGAATTTTTTAAATGTGAATGGCAATAGAAGAATCCTTTTAAGCTGGAAATTTAGGAAATCATTACCTACTCATGATAGATCATAGCTAACATATCACATTGAAATTGCTTCAACAAATATTGAGTCCCTCCTCTATAGAAGGTGCAATATTATGTGCTACACTTTATAAAATACTCTGAATTGCCAGAAAATAGAAGCCCTTCCTCAATTTTTGTGTGCTAATGGTGTTGAAAACAAAGAGCGTGATTCATGTAGAGCAATCCATATTAAAATTTAAAATGCATTAAAATTAAATAAAGGGCATACTTCAAGAGCACATATAATTTACATTTGGGTAATAAGAGAATAGATACTTCCTTTTCAGAATTTTCCCTTGGTATTCTATGAGCAGTGTCAACTCTTGATGCCTTCAGCTTATAAATGTAGTGCAGTCATAGTAACAGAATTTTAAAATCCATTTGCCTGGCCTCATTCTCTCAAAAAAAAAAAAAAAAGTCTCTATTGTATGACTCTTTATCTATTTCCTGATAGCTTCTCTCATTGAATTTTACTGGTACTGATAGTGGTTGGCATGTGTATGTGTTTGAGCTAGCAAATGTAGAGTGGAACAGTGTGGTGATTCTTGAGCTGTCTAACATGTAACACACACACACAAAAGAGGATGGCATTAAGATAGGGAACATTCCACAAAGTCAATGAGATCCAACCGAATTTCATGGAAGTGGCGTGTGATAACACTGGAAACCTAGGAAATTGTTACAAGCCGATATGTTCGCACCGTGCAGAGAGCAGCTCTAAGTCCAGGCTCTCCATTTCTGCAGTGCTCTTGGACCAGAGTTTTAAACTACACCTCTGATTCAGGTGGCAGGTTGCAGGAGAGAGACATCCCCTTCAGGGGAAATCTATTCTGCAACTTCTCAGCAGGGCTGGACACTGCTAATTATTCTAGCTCTGGGGAAATCTTGATTCTTGACAAGTCTCCAGGAAAAGGAGGTGGGTGGAGCAAAAATTCTCTTCAACCCCCAGATTCGCCTAAGAACTTGGAATCACTGAGGTGTGCCCATCTTGCTTAAAGAAAGAATATCAACCGTAGTTGGAATCAGTCCCCAATTAAGCAGTAAGACGGCTCTTCCCAAATCCTGGCCATGTCAAGCCTGCCTCCTTTTTCATCGGACTAGCAAAACTTTCAAAAATCTGCCTTGGGAAGACAAGCATGCCAGTGCCAGAGTCACTCCATACAGCACCTCTGTGCAAGTAGGAAAAAGGCACCGCTCTGGGAAGACGTAGCCTAACCACAGGGCACATGGCCCAGTGAGCATGATGCAAGCTGGGTTTTACCCCCACTCAACTGCCTTCCGCAGGGGGTGCTCTTACACAGGGCCCAGCTTACATATACAATAGCTCTGATCTTCACTGTTCGTTTGCTGTTTTCACTTCAGGATTATGGACAAAATAGCAACCATCAGTTTTTTCAAGCTTGATATTCGCAATTTTCAGCAAAATATTGATAACATTCCATTAAGTGAAATCTGCTGATAGTAAGCCCTCTAATTACATCCCAGTTTGCCATATCCTGTCTGCTTCAGACACGTCATTACCAAGGTTATAAACAGATGTATCAACGATAAAGCCTTACTTTAAGATGACTCTTGCCGTGGTTTATCTGTAAGACATGTCAGAAAACTCTATATTTTCAAATTATTTTAAGCCTGGCTTCGGTGACTTGATGTGACAAACTCTATGTGTTCTAATCATCAAGCAGTTGAATAGCCTTGCAAAAGAATTGTTAATGTGTTCTAACATAATTCTAGGGAATTTCTCTTGAGGTCCATGGTGGATACAAGGAAAAAAAAAGTTAACTTAGAACCATGCTACACACACGTTTCTTTTTGGCTAATAAGTCACCAACATAACACACTCCTTCTTTTTCTGTGAGCATAGTGTTCTCTGCAGGGACAGCCTTGAAGGCCCAGGCCCCAGGGAAGGTCATCCCCTTGGAGACAGGGAACTTCCTCACATGAGACAAAAGAAGGCACCAGAATATCAGAATATCCAGATGCTGACTGGAGAGGCTTACACAAGCTGCAGAGGGATGGGAGTAGATCAGATCCCAGCCACCTCCGTGCATTCCCCTTTGCGTTGTTCCTGGACCCACAGTGGCACTCAGTGAATGTATATTTGTTGGATGATTGATTTGGAGGTCTGATGCACAATGGCCTTGTGACATATATCACCACCTAAGGACTCTGTCCTTTCAGACGTGGAAAATCACTCCAGAGTTTCAGGTCCGGTTCTGTCCATGCCTTTAGATACACAGAGGCTGACACTGTTTTACAAATTCCCAAGTGGGTGCTATTTTTCTGTATATCTGACACAATGGAAATGCCTGTGATCACATGTGCATCACTGCATAAGCATATCCTGACAAGTTTTTTAAAAAATTAATAGCTATTTAATTTACAAAGAATGTTGCTATTATTAAGGACATGTCGGTTCCAATGGATTAGGGCAGCTCATCACATTTTATAAACTGCCAACATGTAATGACACTTTCCTCTTTAGGATGAGTTTCATCAAATTGAAGTGCTTGTTTCTGGTTTATAATTCAATCCATTTCACTGACTCACAGAGGGTGGAGTGAAATGACAAAGTCCTTTGGTCCTTCAGTCAGAGTTTTTCATATTACCGGGTGATTATACATTTATCTTCTCACCACATGAGCTGCTATGTAAAACCATGGTCAATAATTACCACCCTGCAACTGACTTTTATGTATTCTAGAACTGCCTTCACATAAACATGTTGGATCAGAGGAAACAAATAAAACATAAGACTGTCATTAAACTGAGAAGGGTTGGAGGAACAGGGCGGGAGAAAACATCATGGCTGTGCCAGCTAGCATCCTGGCCAAAAGGAGACTCCAGCAACTTTTCACCCCCAGGTACATGACGTACTAGCTACAATTACTGCCTGTCATAAAGAGAGGCAAAACACCACCAGACACAGCATCACAAAGCTTACATTGTACACACTAGGATATAGGAATATAAATATAGAAAACCAAATGCTATCACTATTAAAAGGAATTATGAACTCATTTGTGCTGGCCACCTTCTGAACTGGCTAATTAGGTTTAGACGTCAGCCTTCCTTCCTCTCCCACACCCCTAATTTTTTTGGAATCAGTGTTGTCTTCTACTTTAGACCAAATGGGCTCATATGGTTATTGAAGTAAGTTAATAAATTAAGACTTTTTCAGAGTAGCTGAAGGGATCCAGAGAGTACGGGGGTATGTGGCAGGTGGGAATGCTATGGAGAAGTACAATGATTTAACTAAATTATAAACTCTCTGTAGTGGGTGTGTTTTTTTTTTTTTTTTTTTTTTTTTGTATTTAATATATGTTACTTTCTAGTTAAGTCCTTTTAAAATGGGAACAGTTTAATTTTGAACACATTGTTGATTTAATGTTTAAGTATATGCACTAAACCAAGTATAGCCAATTCTGGAACATCTGTATATATAAAAGAGAATGGTAGCATAACATTTGAAAATGAAAACATTAAAAGAATCCTGTATATTTCTCCTTGGGCTTGTATTTCACTGAAGATATGTCTGAATTCTGGGCATTTGAAATACTTCAAACAAAATAATGAAGCCCAATTCTGAAAAAAGGTAGAAGACCAGCCATCTTCCCCATTCCATTAATTTCACAACCCTTCCTTTCTCCACATCCCAAGCAAGACACTGACAACGTGGCTAGCCAATGCTGTACGTGTGTTAGCCTGAGCAAAAGCAAATGAGAAAGTGGCCACTGACAGTTGACCTATAGACAATTAAACCGTTACTGTCTACCTATGTACATATAAAAAGAATTACACATATATACCATAACAAGAGCATTTGCTTTTTCAGAGGCAAAATCCATCCCCCTCTTACCTGCTCTATTTCATCCTGGTAGAGGGAGAAGAGGAGGAATGTAATTTCTACTATGACATTCTCCTAACTTGGTTATTCTAACTTAAGCTCTTTTGTCAATGTTCATTTTGAAAAGCAACAAAACATTAGAATAAGAGGTCTACCATATCCATGTTGCATTTTGCTTTTCCTTAACCCTAACCAAGTTGCCTTCAGAATGTTAGAACCCAGTAGCTCTGCAAACATATGAAATACAGATCTCGTTATTTTGTGTATTAGTGCAAAGCAACATTTCTCAAGCCCTTTTGCTCAGAATACTAGTCCTAAGAGATGCTAGATCTCCCATGAAATCAAGTTTTTTCAAACCAAGTAAGTTTGGAAGCATTTCTTTCTGGATAATCTTCTGGAAATTTCTTGATGAACACACTCATAACAAAAGCTCATGAAAGTACTATTATCAAGAAACTTCTTTGTTGAACTCATAATTTTCCAAACTTCTTTGATAATAAAACTTTCTTTAGGAAACACCTACAACCATCTTGTGGAAAAAGTGTCAACAAAACCTATTTTTGGAATATTATTGCTTAAATTTTTTTTAACATTTATTGATTTTTGAGAGGGAGAGAGAGAGAGACAGAGCGTGAGTGGGGGAGGGGCAGAGAGAGAAGGAGACACAGAATCCAAAACAGGTTCCAGGTTTTTGAGCTATCAGCACAGAACCCAATGCAGGGCTGAAACTCACAAACTGTAAGGTCATGACCTGAGCCAAAGTCAGACGTTTCACTGACTGAGCCACCCAGGAGCCCCTCTGAATACTATTGTTTAAAGGACAGGAGTGGGGGATCTATTATATCTGTATGTAAAAGAAAAAAATCCACACAAAAAGCAGAATGTTTCAATAATATTTCATTACTCTGTGTTGAAAAAATGTGTTATAAGTCACTAGAAAGGTGAATCTGGGAGCAAGCAAAATTATGGTTATAGCTTTAAATGAAAATGGAATATAGCTCTCCCTCCCATCCGAAAGTAGAGCATTCCTATGAAAACTTTCATAAGCTGAAATGACATAAATCAAACAATTGCCAATAATACATGGAAAAGTCTTTGAGTGTATCCAGAACCCGCCCCCCCCCCCCAAGAAACTTTTTTAAGCTTTTCTGATACTTTAGGACACATTTTGTTAATGGATGCACAAAATAAATTAAGATGAAGCACAGATGTTCATAGACAACAGTTCAAAGCTCTGGTGTCTTGAGGCCAAGGGGCTGAGCTTCGTTCCTGGGGAAGGAGTTTGGCGGGATCACTCTCACTGCTGGGGGGGTGTGCTGGCTGCCTCTGTAAGGGCTTGCTGCAAAACAAACTGAACACTACTTTTGCTCTTCACCTTTTTTCTTAAAAGTGAAAATCCTCATCCAATTTCTTTGTGTTAGTGAAAACAGCTACTAATGAAGGTCTCCCATAAAAGTGAAGTGGCATAGTGCAAACTTTCTAAAAGCTGGGGATACTGGCATATAAATGTATCTGAATATATTTTATCTTTATTGAGTGCCATTTAGTCTTTTCTTAGAATGATAAAGGGATGATAATAGTTTTCCTTTTTTTACATTATTTAAATTTACCATATTGAGTACAAACTGTACTTAAAAAATTAAGAAACTAAACAACCCAGGAAACAACAGATATTGGCAAGGAGGCAGAGAAAGGGGAACACTTTTGCCCTGCTGGTGGGAATGCAAACCAGAAAACAGTACAGAGTTTCCTCAAAAAATTAAAAATAGAACTACCCTATGACCCAGCAATTGCACTACTAGGTATTTATCCAAAGGACACAAAAATGCTGATTCAAAGGGGCACATGCACCCCAACGTTTATAGCAGCACTATCAGCAATAGCCAAAGTATGGAAAGAGCACAAACGTCTATTGACTCTCGAATGGAGAGAGAAGATGTGGTATATATATAATGGAATATTACTTGGTCATCAAAAAGAATAAAATCTTGCCATTTGCAACAAGGTGGATGGGACTAGAATGTATTACGCTGAATGAAATAAGTCAGTCAGAGAAAGACAAATATCATATGATTTCACTTATATATGGAGTTTAAGGAACTCAACAGATGAACATAAGGGAAAGGAAGGAAAAATAAGATAAAAAGAAAGAGGGAGGCAAACCAGAGAGACTCTTCAACACAGAGAACAAACTGAGAGTTGCTGGAGGGGTGCTGGGTGGAGGAATGGGCTAATGGGCAGTGGGCACTAAGGAGGGCACTTGTTGGGATGAGAACTGGGTGTTATATGTAAGTGATGAATCACTTAATTCTACTTCTGAAATCATTATTATATTATATGTTAACTAACTCAATTTAAACAAAATTTTTTTAAAAACTAAGAAACTACAATGGTGAATTTAATATACGAAGCTGTGAATTACACAAAAGGCCAATTGTTTTTCCATTGATTTTCATTCTGTGACCTGTTAAAATGGTGATTGAAAAAAGCCACCCTTCCTCTGAATTCTCATCCTTGAAATATGGATGTTCCATGAGCATATTTTCCTAAAATCTTTTGGAGTTTGAAAATTTTCACCAGATCTCCACCATAGATTCACACTTACTTAATTTAGAATGTACATGCTTGAATAGATCATTTGCAGTTTTCAACAGGAGGAATTGAGGGACTGAGCACCTAAAACACAATGCCCTGGTTGCCACAACAAAATGTTGGGTATGCGTTTACCTTTATCCTGATAATGGAAATTTGTGGTTTCCCAGGATGAGCACTTCTAACCTGTGCATCATTCCTGGTTTATTACACATGTGAAGAAAGATGGCTGCTTCCTGATACCCTGCTGTGTGTTCCCAGAGCCTTGTCCTAGCCTGGGGGCCCCTGATCCTCTTTACCCCTCTGAGACCAACCCCAGGATCCAGCTTCCACTCTCAGTACTGCTCACGTGAGCCCTCTGACCATCACCCTGGTCAGCTCATTTCTCTCCAGGCCAGAGCTTGCCTCTCATTCAAACTCCTCCACCTTCCCTGTCTAGAGCTACAAGTACCGCAGTAAATAAATAATGTAAAAAGCGATTGGTTTTAAAGAAACATTGATTTAAAAACAGGATAGATAAAATTAAAAAGAAGTAAGTAAGGGGCTAGAGCCTAAGGGGGGAAAATACCTATTCTTATCTGCCAACTCATTTTATCTTCCTGAGAATCATCAACATATGTTTTAATGTGTCTTTCCTTAGCAACCATCTCTTCTTTGGCACCTGCCCACCATGACACATTTTGCCTGGAGATTTTGGTAAAAAATACCTGACAGAGGAGGACTCAACTCAATCCCCCCTCCCTCGTTTCTTCTTTCTCTTTCTTGCTGCTCCTGTTAGGGATTCTTTCTGGCCAACAGGTTCAAATGCCTTGCCTATTCTAGTGGCATTCAAAGGTTGGACTGGGGAACCCTGCGAGGAGTGAAGTCAAAACTCTTTTCATAATAATATTAAGATGATTATCATTAACTTTTTTTCTCACATTCCTTCATGAGTGCACACTTCTGGAAACACACCACAGGATTCTACCAATAGAAATCTCTGGTAGTAAGAACCAATTGTCTGGGTGCCTGTGTGGCTCAGTCAGTTAAGAGTTTGACTTTGGGGGCGCCTGGGTGGCTCAGTCGGTTAAGCGTCCGACTTCGGCTCAGGTCATGATTTCACGGTCTGTGGGTTCGAGCCCTGCGTCAGGCTCTGTGCTGACAGCTCAGAGCCTGGAGCCTGTTTCAGATTCTGTGTCTCCCTCTCTCTCTGACCCTCCCCTGTTCATGCTCTCTCTCTCTCTGTCTCAAAAATAAATACATGTAAAAAAAAAAAAAGAGTCTGACTTTGACTCAGTGATCTTGAGGCTCATGGGTTCAAGTCCCGCATCTCTGCCCCTCCCCCTCTCAAGCACACACACGCACACACACTCTCTCTCTTTCTCTCTCAAAATAAATAACCAGGCAAAGAGCTCCCTAATTTCGTATGTACAAATATTTCATTGTTATTAGAACTCTAAGAGACAGATACTATGGTAGTCTTGTCCATGAGCTAACTGAGGCCCGGAGAGATGTATTTATACCTTTGTGGCCTACACAGGCCCCACACTATTCCCCAGCCAGCCTTTGAATCTATATTTATCACCAATGGTTTTACCTCTACAACTCTACAGTAACATTTGCCTGAATAATGACATTTTCCTTTTAAGAAAGGGTAGAAGCTATATAAACAACTTCTCTTTACATTAAGTGATAATAAGGTTTTCGTCTAAATTGAGCGACAATGAAGTTTGAGTCTTTCCAGGTAGAGAATTGGATGTGATGCTCTGTTTGACTATCAGCAGAGACAATAATTTTCTACTAATTTGTATGTGAGCCATCAGAGTACTATCTTCTTGCGATCAGAGGGTTTTTTTTTTTCTTATAAAGTCAGAATTTCCAAGACTGAATGGTGTCAAAATATGAGGTCCCTCTGTGATGCTGGTTGTCTAGCACGATATGCACATGAGGGGAATGTCTCTGAATGAGGTTTGTTTTACGTGGTCTTTGATATTTTAAGGAGGACTGGCAGGACTGTCATTTGCTATTACACTTATAAATGCAACCGGAGGAGACCGAACAATGGGGCACCCAAAAAATAAATACAAGTTTTAAAAGTGCTATCTGAGCATCTCACTAAGATCAAAGAGTTGAGTGGTAGTTTTGCTGGGCTTGTGTTTTATGAGATCAGAGTGTTTCTGCCTTATTGATCATTCATCTGGACCTGCTAATGAGCCAATATAGGTCAGATGTCTCTAAGACCAGAAAGAAAAAAAAAAAGCAGTTCCTGATTACGTGGCACCAAGCCATTGATCCCATCCATTCTATCTGCTCAGTTGCCTGGCTGCCGCAAACTTTCCAGTTGTGCATATTATTTTGCTAATTGGTCCTTTAATTAGTTTTATCTGCATGGGTAATTATTCTCTTACGATGTTGGTGATGGTGATGGTGGCACCTGTTCTTTGACCACTGCTTCTGTCGACAGTAAAATCTGCTGTGTAGATGTTTTTAGTCAGGTATTATAGAAGTCTCCTCATTCTATGCCATGGCTTCTTTTGATAATTTCTCCTAATTGTATGTCATGGTCTAAAAAGCTTTCTATCGGGGCACGTGGGTGGCTCAGTTGCCTAAGTGTTCGGCTTGTGATTTCAATTCAGGTCATGATCCCAGTTCACGGGTTCAAGCCCTGTGTCAGTCTCTGCATTGAGAGTGCGGAGCCTGCTTGGGAGACTCTGTCTCCCTCTCCCTCTCTGCCCTTTCTCTCTTTCTCTCAAAAATAAATACATTTTAAAATGAATAAAATAAGAAATAGAAAGCTTTCCGTCATATCAGAAATGGCTAATTTGAAAATCTCTTTTCTACAAATGTGCATTACAGAGTTCAGCTGACTACATTTGAATAACTCACTTGAATGGCCTTCATAAGAAAGTTCACTGGGGCCCATTGTTTGGGATATTATTGACTTAACATTCATTAAGAGACTCATAAAAACTTACTTCCTGCATGTTCGGGGCATAGTGTTTAAGCTGTAAATATGGCAATATGGGTGTAAATATTGGCTTAAAACTTGTCTTTGAGTCATTTATTTCCTTTATCTTATTGTCTTTACATCACTATTCTCCCTTGTTTAGCCTGGCCCTTCCCCAGTCTTCAAATGTGTTCTCTGAACTCCCGGTGGCAGTCTTGTTGGGATTCTTCCCGAAAGAGTCAGGGGGCACCAAACTGGGATAATTTTTGTTCTCACTCTGTTCCAGACACTCCGTAGCGGCTGAACACGAAGACGGCACTCCACTGGGATGACCTTTGATTCTTGGCAGAGGATAGCGATTTCACTGAGGGAATTCACTCCGGTTGATGAGTCTCCAGTGTTTGTCGAGATCTCTGTGGAAACAAACATTCAGAGGGTCTTTGTGGAAGAGTCCAGAAATAATTGAGTAAGCCAGGAGACCCTTATTCCACCCCCTGCAAAAAATGTCAGGTTACACTTTCTTTTAAGGGCTCCTTAATTGATGGCCTTGTACAAATAATTACCATTTCCCAGCACTTTCCCTTTTGCCGAGAAAAATACAAAAGGAAAGTCAACCGAATCAAGACATAAATTCATTTTTACAGCTGAATAAGCTTTGTCTTTGGTTGTTTTAAAAATGAAATAAATGGGAAAATATTTGTTAGAGAATAATAAACACGCCCAGGTATTTGCTGCTCTTCTCGGGCCAGGCTGGGATTGAAGTGGCTCGGTAAGACCACCTGTGTTTCTTGGTGCAAACCCAGCAGAGCTTCAGAATTTGTATAGTTGGTCTCAGTCCAGCGACCTGGCTACATTCTTGGATCTCTTACTCAACATGAGGCATCAAGATCACTGGAAACTTTAACAAAAACATCAACAACTGGAAGAGCCAGTTAGCCTATGGTCTGACCCCCAGCCTGCACACCCTTACATCAATCTACTTCTAATCTTCTGGGAAATTAGTTCAGTGTTCAAGGCAGGAGAAGGGGCAACCTGAGGGTCCAGATGCTCAGTCTCCCTTAGGAGATGAAGAATCTACAATCACCCCAAAGCGTACATTTAGAGGGTTGCGTTTCAGTCTGCTTTCCACTTGGCCAAATAGATGCCTTCATAATAACTCTAAAAGCATTGAAGAAAAAGCAGCACACTCTGTAGGATTCCACAATGGAATCCAATAGAAGAAACATAACTCAAAATCGTTTCAGAAGCAATTAATAAGTTGCTACTCAGAAGCAGCTCCTCAAGGAAATTTGCTCTTCAGCCCAATAATCTAAAACACATCCTGAAAACAGTAGCTGAGGAGGAAGGAAGACGAGAACGAATCTTATTTTCTACTTGTCATTTTGGTACACTTCACAATATTTGGATACTTTCTGAATCAGCTATTGTAGATGTTTTTATCCAAGTTCCCAAAGGTCTACTTAGTTTAACTACCTTTACCCAAAGATGGCAAAATGGCCACGTGACCTTTAACAGTAGCACTGTTGAGCCAGCCAGCTTTGGTCTTAGCACCATCTTCCGGAACCCAGTTATGTGACTGTGGGCAGGTAAATTGAACCCTTTTAGCTCAAAGTTTTCACATAAAAATGAAAAGATAGGATAAGATTCTGGTTTCCCACAGTGTGTCTCATGAAGAAACATGAGATTTACACGGAGGAAGATTTTCACTTTTATTTAGAAATACTATATTTTGGGGCGCCTGGGTGGCTCAGTCGGTTAAGCGTCCGACTTCGGCTCAGGTCATTATCTCACGGTTCGTGGGTTCGAGCCCCACATCGGGCTCTGTGCTGACAGCTCAGAGCCCAGAGCCCGCTTCGGATTCTGTGTCTCCCTCTCTCTCTGCTCCTCCCCCACTCACGCTCTGTGTCTCTCTCTCAAGAATAAACACTAAACAAAAATTTTTTTAAAAAGAAATACTATATTTTAAAAATCAAATGGAGTTTTACAACAAGATTTCTCATATCTTTTAATATACTAATTACTATCATAAGTTGAGGGGCTGTGCCATGTAATAATATGTAAGCTTATTTGACCATGGGACTCTTGTTCATAGACTATCATGGGACTAGTGTAATCTAAGGTTGCTTCCAGCTCTAAAATTCCATTTTTCCATCTGAAGTAGCTAATTGCAAATTGGCATGTATACAAAGGTCATCGTCACAGAAATTATTAATCATCACTGAATGATGTACTCCACAGGTGGATGTGTGGGAACACAGAACAGAGCAGACATATTTAAAGTCCTACCTCAGCAGGAGGGTTTTCCTGTTCTCCACCTATTCTCCTCACCCTTTGTGGGGGGGGGGGGGGGGGGTGCTGATCTTCTGTGCATACATGCCATGGTCAGAAAGAGAAGGTCCCAGATTCATCATAGTGTGAACTGGTATTACTCATTTGCTATTAGTCATTGTACCCTGTTATTCCCCTGGCCTTTCCTATGTGCAATATAAAGTCTAAGTAATCGACAAGGTCTGTTTCTCTATTTAGCCTTGTATCCACCGCACATACTTCATGTCTTTTCCAGCAAAATAAGAGGAATTGTATTTTAAAAGACTTTAAAGCAATAACCTCAGTTATAGCCTTATACTTTAACTGGAATACTTTTTTCAATTCAATATTCATGTATGACTGACCTGTGCTCAATATGGAATTTCATAAGTTCCTTTCTCGTTATTGTGATTAAAACTTAGCATCAAAGGTTAGGAAAGCAAAAATTATAGTAAATGTGAAGTGACTGAATTGTCTTTGTAGTTTCTTTCTAGTTTTTAAAAATATTTATTTATTTATTTATTTATTTTGAGAGAGAGAGAGATAGAGCATGCGAGAGGGCACACGAGAGAGCACACGAGCCAGGGAGGAGCAGAGAGGAAGAGAGAATCCCAAGGGGGCTCCATCTCACAAACCTTGAGATCATGACCTGAGCCGAGATTAAGACTCAGATCCTTAGCCAACTGAGCCATCCAGGCGCCCCTGTCTTTGCAGTGTCTTTCTAGTGCAGTTTCGAATCTCAGTTGTCTCTTTTTCCCAAATTTTAAAAGGTATAAAGATGATCTGTAGCTACTTTATGTATATGATAAAGGATATAAAGTTAATTAAAATTTTAAGTGAATTAATATTTTAATTATAAATTTAAACATAGAATTGTGAAGAAAGATAAATTATAATATTTTCCCTTGTCAACATTCATCTCCTTCAGTTCACTGTAAAGATTAAATCCATATGCGGTCATGCCAAAACTTGCTTAACACTTGGTATCTGTAAAAATACTCTTCTCAAATCTCCTATTGCATAGAGTGTAATTGACTGACGGTTTCAGCTGCTGCTCTCTGAATCACCACTGAATCTGAGCAAAGGTCACATTTCCCATGAGCATTCCTGAGAGCCACAGGACTTCTTTGATAGGCAATTTGGCTTAAGAACTCTCAACCTCGCCAAAACTGTTCAACTGCACTACTGTCTAAAGCTCTTTCACTCTAACTTCCTTCCTTCCCCCTCTCTCTCACGAGGGTGAGACCTGCATTGCGGTGTGATGGTTCTCCCTCTGCATTTTCCCCTCACTGCCATTTACCCTAATAAACGTCTTGTATTGCTAATTTTATCTTGGCTTCTGTTTTTGGAGGGCCTGAGCTAACATGGACCAATTCCTTATTTGGGGGCAGTTGGGTTATTTCAAGCCTTTGTGTTTATTTATTTTTAATAAATAGCATTATAGTGAAACTTGTGTTAAGATTTGACCTATGGCTATTATAAACTAATTCCTTAGTATATGATCTTAGAAGTGTAACTGCTGGCAGCACAGAAAGTATATTTTATCACACTTTTGGTACAAATTGAAAAATGCCTCTAGAAGTTGTTCCACTTTACATAACCAAAGGAAATTCCTTTTCTCTTTCGGGTTGTTTGTACTTTTTCTTAGTGACTCATAAGAGAATTTTACATATTAAGGGGAGTAAACTTTGTGAAATAATTTTAAATGTTAGCAATCATTGACATAAATAATCAATCCAAAGTCAAATAACTGTACTAACATACAGTTCCACCTGCTGTAATAAAACGTAAACCTCCCCCACACTCATAGGTACACATACAAACACAATATCTAAAATCTCTAAAAAAATATATTGTACATAAAATTATTAAACTAAACAAAGAAAAATAGAAAAATTTGTCTTCTGGAAGAATTCCTATGGTGCCAATAACATTCAGGAGCAGCTCAGTCTCATATGGCCGGTAAATCATCTTGGGGAGCAGCTAACAGAATCTGGCCAGAGATAGCAGAGGAATTTTGTGTGGGCATGTGCATTAGTTTACTTTCCAAAATAATCCCATCTGGATGCATGAGAAATGTTCTATCTGTTTCAGCTCATTAGGAGACAAGAGTCAAGCAAACACACTCATTGATTTAACATGCTGGAGCTGTGAGAAATGAGTCATTTGCTGCAATTTACTTCACCAACTTTGGAGATAGAAGATGACCCACACACATATTCTGAGTTGCCTGTTAGTTTATAGCTTAGAAAACCATCACGTTTTCTAAAGTGTCTCTAAATCGGGCACCCAAAACAATTAGAAACTTGGGGAGTGGGACAGAATGAGTGGATGCAAGCTTAACTCTAACATATTTTAATTGATTCTTGAACCATTGGGCTCAGAGAGACAGCATCACTAATTTAAAGTAAAATAACCCTAGATAAAGATATCTTATGGGGCGCCTGGGTGGCTCAGTCGGTTAAGCCTCCAACTTCGGCTCAGGTCATGATCTCACGTTCCGTGAGTTCGAGCCCCGCGTTGGGCTCTGTGCTGACGGCTCAGAGCCTGGAGCCTGTTTCAGATTCTGTGTCTCCCTCTCTCTGACCCTCCCCCGTTCATGCTCTGTCTCTGTCTTTCTCAAAAATAAATAAACGTTAAAAAAAAATTTTTAAAAAAGATATAAAACCTTTAGTTTTCTACACTGTGAGTCTCAACTCAAAAATGGGCTTCAAAAATGTACTTTAGTAGTTTAGAAGTTATACCATTTCCCCATGTAAACAACGTTTCTTTCCCTGTTCATTTCTACAGGCAACTACTCACCAACTATTATATTCCCGAGCGAATAACAAAAATCTGACTAAGTTTGTAATAAACTCTATAGGAACTGTGAAGAATTGCAAAGAAGGCATGACTCTCCACCCTTAGGGCCTTCCTGGTTGGTAGAAAACAGAAATGAAAATGTCTAAAAACCATTTAGGTCCACTTAAAAGCTCCAAAGTATCAACTTACTGTAAAGGGGCACTAATAGAGAGAGGGAGCTTAACATTTGCATTACTGACTTGAGCAAAACAAAGGAAATGAAACCATGAGCCTATTAGAAGGACCAAAGAAAGATGCAGCCCTTTAGAGTATTACATATTCATTTTCCTGGAAAATGCCTGCTATTTTAACTTTCAATGTATCTCTTGAAGCAATAATCTATGATTGATTATTAGTGTGTTAATATCTTTACAACAAATCTTTCCATTTTGACTCTGACTCCTAGACCATTAACAATAGGGAGGTATGTGGGTGTGGGTGTGTGTGTGTGTGTATGTTGTTATTTTAATTGTGTGGTGTATAGTGCTGTTAGAATTCTTTCCAGTGTTGGTATAATGACACTAATAACTTTATTTTCAATCAATTGTATGAAATAAATCTGTAAGTAAAACCACCCAAAGTACTGTGAAGAATGTAAAAGTTTATATTTCTATCAAATGAATTAAACCACTTATACTGAGTTTTTTTTTTTAGGACCAAGTGGTTTAAAATAATATTTTCTCTGTCTAGATTATGATGGTGGAAAAGTATCTGTTTTTACCAAGAACAAAGAAGTTGGTAAACTGAGGACAAACGCAGGGTCCCAGCTGTTTGCCGATTTAAATTGCCCAAGTTTGGATTGAATGAATTATTGTTCATTTTTTGTCCTATGCCGTTAAATTAATAGTTTCAGGGTGCAAAGTTAAAGACTGTCATATCTATTTCAAAAATGAATGCATTTTAGAGGAAAAAAGAGTTCCTGCACTTTGCAGCAGAATAATGGCCACTCAAAGATGTCCATGTGCTGATCCCCCAAACCTGTGATTATTTTACATCACGTGATAAGAAGGAATCAAACTTGTAGATGAAGTTAAATTTGCTAATCAGCTGAACTTAAAAGAATATCATCCTGGATTACCTGGGTGGGCCTAGTGTAATCGCACTAGGGGAAAATGGGAAAAAGGGAAACAAAAGAGTCAGATCCAGGGAGATGACATCATGAGAAAGACTCCACTGGTCTTTGCTGGCTTTGAAAATGGAAGGAGCCATAAGCTGAAGAGTGAAAGTAGCTTCTGGAAGCTAAGAAAGGCGAAAAATGGATCCTCCCATAGGACTTTCAGAAAGGAGCACAGTCATGTCCATACCTTGATTTTAGCCCAGTGAAAGCCAATTCAAACATCTGACTTCCAGAACTGTAAGATAGTAAATTTGTGTTATTTTAAGCCACTTAAGTTTGTGATAACTTGTTACAGCAGCAATAGGAAGATGAAACACTGTGTTGTGAGTCCATCATATGGGATTTTCAAAAGTAAAGGAGTGTGTGTGTGTGTGTGTGTGTGTGTTTTCAGTGTTATTAAATCTGAGTTTTTAATCATGATAGTAGACTAAACTCTAAATTCCAATAAGGTTCTCATGGATGGTTCTCATTATGAGAGTATAACCTAGTGATAATATAAAATTGCTTGGAAAATCTTGAATCATAAGAAGTAACTCACTTCTATTAACTTTGAGGAGAGTTACATGACTAGAGACTCATCTCGGGAAAATAACACCTGATTCCTCTAGACTGAGTGTTTTAGGGAGGAAACGAACGGAGGATGTCCTCCTTGCAAAGAACAAGGCCTAGTGTCCAAGAAGGAACGGATTCGGTGCAAAAGTGATAGAAGGGAGTCCTCAGGGTTATAGTGAAAAGAGATCCCAAGAAGACAGTAGAGCACCAGCCTGTACTAGTGAGATTGGTCATCTCCAGGAGAGACATCTTCCAAAAGTGAAACTGATAGTGCACTAACGCACGAGTTTGGGCTTGAATTAATGACAATTACTAATTCCATGAAAAAACAGAGTAGTGCAGAAAAGGAACAGCAATGACATTATGCTATAGAATTAAGCTGCCAGTAATTCTTTCACAATCACAATAACGCAATCCTGAAGATTGAACTAGCCAACATTACAATGTAACTACATTAGGAAAATGGGGCACAGGAAGGTTGTTTGTGTGGAGGTAGATGGGGTGTGAAACAGACCCAGATCCTTATTTTCCAAAGTGAGAAGTCAATAAATAAAGCCTAAGTCAATAAGAAATGTCGATAAGTTCAAAATCCAGAAGTAACCATTTGGAGGTAAATACCAAAAGAACCAGTTATAGATAGGAGTTGAGAAGTGGTTTCCACTGGAGAAAAGGAGAAGGGTAGAAGGCCATTGGGTTGCCATGCATCTCAACAAGCCTCATACAGCTACACCATACTTTAGACTATATCATTGTGTTCAATAAACAACCTAATATAATCAAAACTTTACATTAAAAAAAAAGACCAATGAACAGTGTTTTAATAAGCACCCACACCTCCCACCTCTGCTTAGCCCACAGCCTTGATCTCTCCAAGGGTTTTTGTTGTTGATGATGATAGTAGTGATAATGATGTAAATTAGCCCTTGGGCCTATTTCTCAAGCTTCCCCAGTGAATTCACCATGGGATGATGAGGTCTGAAGTTTTGCATTTTGTAAGGAGGAACATGAAACACACCTTATCCTCTTACCCTCTCTGAGACTGACATCCACTGAAACATATACTCAAAAGTCAGATAGGAATCCAAATACCTTTTTGTTGTAAGCCTGGACTGGAAAATAAGATTGGGTTTTTAGTTGGAAAGAGACTTCCCTCAAATTTCCCAGAAATCTAGACCTGGAAACCTTTGTGGGAAGAACTGTGAAGAGGCATGTCTGAGACTGCAGAATGAGTGCCCCCATCAGGACCCAGGGTCAGACCCTCTGACCTGTCTTTTGGTAGTGTTAAGCCCTGAGACAGGTGTGCCTTGATGGGAGGGACAGAAGTAGGACAGGTAGGTGTCCACCTTCTAGAGAGACTAGACAGAAAACGGGGGGAGCCTAGCACCCTTGAGCTACACATGCAATCTCTCCTTGCCCTAACCTCAGGATGTTGCTCTCGAGATTTTGAGAAGGAAAAGGTGAAAGAAAAAGTAGAAGTCTTCTCTCCAGTAGTTTAAAGAAGTTATAAGTTTTTTCCTTTATAAGGTTTGACTAAAAGGAACAGGAGAGATTGGTCTCTTCTATATGGAGAACTGGAAGATGTCATGTAGCTGCCAGCAGTCAACAGATATTTATTGCCTTAATGCCCTATACAAGGCATTGGGCTCCAAACTTACTGCAGTTCCTTTGCAAACCCTGACTCAGTTAAACTTGCAAGACTCCCTGATTCCTAGCACCCTAACTACTTGAATTTTATTCCACTCTCTACCTATCTCTGTTTCTCATCTTCGTTCTGGAGATGTTTCTCTGTTCCTCTCCCATTTTCAAGTCTGGGGACACTGTTTGACATACTTCTAAAACAACCCAAAGCTAAAACACAGCTAAGCACTAAAAATATAAGCTAGCAACAAGGAAACACGCAGGTACGTTTTATGTTATGTTGCAGCTTCATAATATTTTATCTATTTTGCAGGCAGCAATAAACAGATAAAATTTTCTCTCTTATTCCAGAAATACCATTCATGTCTTTTTGAACCTTTACAGTAGAAGAAATCTTCTTACGAAGTCATTTCCTTCCTATAAATCAGGAACAAAATTATTTCATAAAATAAAGTTTTTATTTCCCTATCATTACAATAGCCCATAAATCTGGAAGAAAGGACAAGGAAACACTGTCTGCATCAAAGTGAGCTCTCTGAGGATGCAGGATGGCCTTCCCTGTAGCCTAGTCAGCCAGCACAAATATACCAACTCTGGAAAATAGACAGGAGCCCTGGGAGTCTCCTGATGAGACTCAGAGTCTAGTTAGGCATGAAATGAGATTCTAGAAGTAAAATATATAGAAAGCAAGAAGCAGCAGCAGAAATGAAAAAAAGCTAAAGGACAGTTTGCTCTGAGTTCTTCCCTAAGGCACAATAGTGCAAAACTAAAGTAGGCCAGTGCATTTGCCACAGAGTAAGGAAAATAGCCCCAAATGCCTACACCTCTTGAGTGTCCATCATATGGACACTAGACAGACATTGTCTTGAATCTTCACAAGAAACCTGCTAGGGAGGCATTTCCACCCACTTTCACAAATGAAGGACAAGATTCAAGTTGGTCAAACAACTTATTCAAGGCCACCTGGATGTTATGCACCATAGCCAGAATCTAAACATTGACCCATCAGATTCCGAAGCCATCCCTCCCTCTGCCATTCCAAACCTTCTGTCAGCATCCCAAAATGTTTGTCAAACTAATGAATACACGCAAGAAATCAGCTCAGGAAAAAAGGATTCAAGAATATGGAATTGCAACAATTAGGAGGAAGAAATAAATGTATATATAAGACTTGAGTAAGAACTTTTGCCTTTTTTTTTTTTTTTTTTGAGGAATGTACATCTGGACTTGAGATTTAGTTGATGGATAAGAAAGAAAGAAGCCAATGAGTAAAGAAAAGCCGCTATACAGCAACAACTATTCTTTTAAAGAATAATGTCCCTAGGGCAATAATGGAAACCATTGTAGGGACATTGAAAACCAGCTGAAAATAATATTAATGGGAATTCTGAAAAAAAGGGAGAACAATTCTGGCAACAAAAACATAGATTAATTGTTATGTCGATTCTATTTATTTCAACAATGTTGCACTATGGAATTCATGTAACTCCTAATTAACTCAAGCCTGTATAATGTAAGATTCTCATATTTATTGAACTTCATAAGGGAAGCAATAGAATATGTATTTCAGTATCTTAAGTGACATTAACAAATGATAATGATACTTATCTCTTGGGATATTAGATACTAATAACATTGTTTATTCATGTAAGTGCCAAATGCTTTTTACATCTTACAGTTCTACTTAAATTAATACTATCCATTAATTCTATCCTCTGACACTAAGTTCTACAGGTTAATTATATATCTTAGGTTGTTCCCTTGTTAGCAGTTTTACTTGTCTTTAATTGGGTCTTCTTTTGTTTGAAAGAGGCCTGATCACATTCATTAGATTCATAGCCTTCTTTAATTAGTTTAGCTGACTATTAAATCTACTGTATTATCAATTTCATGATCTCCCCTGTGCCTAATACCACCTTTGATGCTGCATTCCTTACGTAGAATTAAGATAGACTTTCACCAATAATGTGGTACAGGAAAAACGTGGAATCTCCATTCCCTTACCAATACTCTGCCTTTCCTACTGTGTCCTCTCTTCCTTTTCTATCAGCCCTAACACCAGATCACCATAGTCCTCATCACCTCCAACAGCATCACCATTACTACCACCACCATGTCTTCCATAAATATATTTTCTGGCCTATTGATCTACACTTGTGATTTGTGAGGTTGGCGCATCACTCCAAGTACATACTGACAAGATAAAGCAATCTTGTTAAACGTGGTTCCTGTCTTCCAGAAAGAGTTTAATCCTCTCTGGCCTCTTCCTCACTTGCTTTCTTCAATTTTTTTTCATTCAAACTGGCCAACTTACCATTTCCCTTCTGTAACCTGACCCCATCTCTTATAAATCTGTATAAAATTTTCTAAAGATATAGTACAAATGCCACATTATTCATGAAACCTTCTCTGTTCTCTGTAAGTTCTGTCTCTTCTGTACCTCCTTATCTGCACATCCTTCATGTTACCAGTCTGCCTTTTATTCTACGATTTTATGTCTTTCACATAGTAGAGCCTAATAAATGTTTGTTGATGGAAGGGATGAATGAGGGAATTTATAGCGTTGACCTCAGTTTAGCTTGCAAGAGTCACATGCCTTTCTCCTCCATTGGAAAGGGAGCAGAAGTGACACTATACATATTCATATCCTCCTGGCACCTTTTAGAGTAAATCTCATAAGATAGACACTGCATGTCTACTTATTCAAAATATAGATAGTATTCAAATGGAGAAAGTGAATGAGAGCTGTGAAAATGGAAAAGTGTGAGAATATTTTTATAGCAGTAATGTGAAATCATACGCAAATGCCTTCTAAAACATAACTGACCAATTGCTCTGATGCCCCCACCCCAACTTGGTATTCTGAGCTCAACTGAGTAAAAATGAAGTGTCCCCATAGATATGAAAGGGAGATTAATGAGCCTTGGTTCTGAAAATATGAAGAGGTCATATCTCTTTACTCCACATTCAGTAACACTATAAACTGGGATGAGAGATGTGTCAAGAGAACAGCTTTCTACACCCTATTTTTTTCTCCTGTTCTCTCTGCCTTCCCAGGATCTAGAGACCTGCAAGGGGTAATGAGTAGTTGTCTGCTCTGATAGACACACACTGGTCAGTTCTCAATGGTCCCAGTGCCTTTAAATGACCTCTACAAGTACAGAGTGGGAAGAAGTAAGTGCACAGTGTTGTGGAAAAAACTTCATCTGAAGAATCAAACTGATCTCACTTCGAATCCTGGATGTAGCACTTTCTAAAAGTCACTCCACTTCTTGGAGTCTCAACATCCCCATCTGAAAAAAAAAAATGGGGCTAACACCTTCTACTCCATAAGATCATTAGAAGAATTTGGGGACAAGTGATAGATGGATAGACATACAGACATTCTCTAGAACAACACCTAGCAACCCAGAAAAAAAGACACAGTGTTTTCAACTTTGTCAAAAACCTTGACTTAACTGGAATGGATCCCATATTTAGAACCTAAATTAGTTTGAGATCTTAGACTAGACAAATACTGAGGCTAGTATAGATATATCAAAGGTCTGAGGTTGCCCAGACATTGTGTTAACATTAAGTACATCAGAGATCAGGGCAGTAAATATTTATAGCAAACATGAGCGATGGAAGGCTCAATTGTGTCTTAGAAGTGATGAGTGACTCACGTGTGCTGCATGTTCAGACAAAGTGGAGTTGAGGAAGAAGTTGCTTTTTTCCCAGTTACTAAACAAAACTTTGGGAAAGAAGTGAAAATAGGGGAAAGAAGGGCCTGGTTCAGCTAAGAACAGGTGGTATTTCCAGGAATAAAGAGTAAAAGAGAATAAGGAATTAAGTCATCTAAAGAGAATTCACAGGGACTATAAAATAGAAGAATAAGAAATACCTGGCTTTCTTTTCCTGCTTGTGTGCTTGTACAGCCTTTCTGAGACTCATTCTATCATTAACCATTCATTCACTTATTCATGTATTCATCTATTCAGTAGCTAACAGGTATTTGGTAGTAACTATATGCTATGCAGTAAGTGTTGAGAACATAAGAGAGAACACTGTGCAACCTTACTATGTGGTGAGGTAAACAATCTGTGGCATGTTTAAGTATAAAAGGGTGGATATGTGCTATAAAGAAATCCTCAGTCTGCAACTCTATTGAATTAGGGATTTGAGTAAATATGTGTTTCTTCCATCTCCAAAACTATGGTTGTGAGTGCTAAAACTCACTTTGCCAATTTGCACTTTGCAGTTTGGCAAGGGTCATCAAACACGGAACGTCGCCCATTTCCAATATACAGCATGTCTGACATCCCTGATGGGCTGGCTATTACCTGTGCATGCACTTGCATGTACACTTGTCCCCACAAGTCTGCAGACCTAATCATACACACACACACACACACACACACACACACACACCTGGGAGTGGCACGAAGTACTCAGGGAAATGTGGACATTAGAAAAATATCTTAAGAAATTATCTTGGGATTGATATCACACATTAAGGTCAATATGCAAATAATTGCATCAAGTATTTTCACTTTTTAATGAGATAACAATACTAAGATATTATCCTTTAGGGACCATTTTTTTTTTTTTTATCTTTTTCTGTCCAGTGGTTGATTCTCCTTTAAGTCTATGAACTAAAGGAACTTCTGTGTGTTTTAAGTATGAAAACAATGAGCTATTATTTTTTTCTAAAAAAAAAATAACTTAAGTAACTCAAAACTGTTCAAATGTTAAAACTGCAAGCATCTCTTCCTTCTCGTGTTTTGAGTCACACATCTCAGATGTATTAGTCACATTCCTTAAGGCTGAACCTTATTTTATTAAATTCTGAAAACTTCTCCTTATATAAAGATATCTGCAGTTCTGCAAGAGCATTAGAACAAGATCAGTCTGTTCTCAACGTGACAAATTATACGGTTTCTATGTGAACATTGCCCTTCTTCATTCAGAGTCAGATAGCATGAGAGATGAAATGACTCACAGTTTCCCGACACTGGTGGAACTAGTTTACTTCTACAGCCCCTTAAATACCATCAGAGATGAACTTGATTCTTCCCAAGTGCAAGCAACTTTTAGAAGATCACATTCTAGATAAGTGATATATCATTAATAACATATGACTGCAGTGTGAGTTTAGCAATAGAATTATATCTGTCAGAATAAGAAAGGGAGCTGAGGAAGCCATTTTGCTAATCCTCATGTTGTCCCAGACAAGTCAACATTTAAACTTTCTTACACAAATGTTTACACATCAAAGCAGCCTGGTAATGTTAATTTTGGTAAGGAATATCAACATCTTTTTATTACAAACAAACATGTAGAGACCTATTTCAAATCAGAAAGCAAGTCATAGATAGATACATCAATAGTATGCCAATGCTCAGACCTCCTGGGAAGCCCAGGAGGCTGCATTTCTGTACTTGGTTGGAATAATGCCGGTTTCCTCAGCAGCCTCAAACTCTAAAACTGTTCTATATGTTCTTCTTTTTTAAAAAGATCCTGGGTGCCAGAGCCATAATCCAACATACCTCAATATTTGCAGAGATAGGTAAAATCTAGAATGAACACACAAAGTGGTAGACAGAAAATAGACTTTAAAGTCCAACAGAATTACATTAGGGCCCTGCCATGTAAATTACTTAATTTTTCTCCACCCAAATTTCTTCATCTGTTAAAAAAAAAAAAAAAAAAAGGATAATGAGATCTATTTCGTGGGGATTTGTGAAGCTTAGACAAGATAATATATTTAAAGTGTTACTCCACAGACATTAGTTACCATCTTTTTCCCTTCTTAAAAACTAATGAAGTTATTCTCCACAAAGAAGATTGAATAAGGATATGTTTAGTAATAAAAAAAATCAAAAGAAAAAGTAATTTTGCAATGAAAATAGTCACCAAAGGACCAATGGAAACTCTAAATCAAAGACCTATTAGTATAGTTAGTGGTTACCAAGCTAAGGTTAGAATCGCCCTATAGCAAACACCCCCAACACTGCCTCTACCAGGCATACCCCACATTACAGATTCTGTTACAAGTTCCCCACCCTTGGTAATTGGTGCTAAAGATGATGGGTTGTGGGGACAGGATGAGCTTTCTCCCCCAACCCATCTCCAGCCCATGCCATCTTCCCCAACCTCCTGGGCTTGGACAGAATGGAGGCAGAAGCCAGAGTAATAATAACAATAGCATCATCTCCTTCAAATCCTTTCCGAATAGAGGCAGTGTATAAATGTAGAAATAAATAAACAAACTGCAAGCTGGGAGGCAACCACAGTGTATTATAAAAAGTGGAAAGAGTGTGGGCTTTGGAGTCAGCTAGATGTGCTTTCTCCTACTTCCTAGCTATGTGCTCTTCGGTGAGTTTCCAAAGCCTCCCGAGCTTCATTTTCTTCATTGTCACATGGGACAATAATAGCTGCTAAAAAAGGTTATTCTGAGAATAAAAGGATACAGTATATGTGAAATGACCAGACCAGATTCCCAGAACTTGGACCATCATATAAATATTAGCATCCTTTGTATGTTCACAGATACACCGACCACAACATAGCATTTGCTGTACTGGAAGAAGAGGAGAGGGGTGATAGAAATGTAAAGGTTACAAACAGTGAAGTAATTAAAGTATTCATAATGGTAGTAATAAATTGAAAGGACAGGCAAGGAATTAACTCACCAGTTGAATACATAGTGATTCAGGTTTAGAAAGTGAGGAAAATATGGTATTTTTCAATAATGCCATGAAAAAGAGGAAGTGAGAGTTAAGGAGTTAAGGAAAGGCAAATAACTTCGCCCTTTATCAGGCTGACTTGGGCTGTATAGTGAGCTCCATAGACAAAATACAGACAAGCCTGGAAGATTCATGTATTCAGTTAGTCCTTAAATTACTAAGCAATTGCCAAGTTAAAAATTAAAAAGAACAATATTTATAGAGGTTTTTATTCTGATAATAAAAGTAAGGAAAAAATCTCATTTTTGAAAATTAAAGTACAGAAAAGTATAAACAAGGAAATAAAAAACATCAAATTAATTTAAAGATATGTTATTTATTTGTTCATTTGCTTGGTTTTTCAATAAATAAGCCAAGCAGCGTTCTAAGTAATAGAGATCCAACAGTGAGCAAAAAGAAAATGTCATTAGCTCTCAGAGGGCTTACATTCTATGAGGGAGAAAGCATGCATAAGGAAAGTATAAGTAAGTCATTTGGTGGTGAGTGCTATTTTGAAAGGTTATCTAAGGGAGCAGAGAGAGGAAATACTGGGGCTTTAAGGCTGGGGGTCTTTTTATGAAAGAAAGAAAGAAAGAAAGAAAGAAAGAAAGAAAGAAAGAAAGAAAGAAAGAAAGAAAGACTGCCACGTGCAGTGTCTCATTTGGATGTGTCTGGAGTCTTGGAAGCTCCACTACCCTACGTTCTCCCACAAACGGACCCTGAGAGCTTGTTTGAAGGTTCTTGCAGGGGATCTAAGGGGTCCTTTAACATGAGTGGTCACATGGAGAGGTGACACGCAGGCAAATCCCTAAAGATAGTGATGGCACCAGCTACATGAACCATTTCTGGTAGAGGGAAAGAGTAGGTGGAAAAGCCCACTGGAAAAGAACACAAAGGGCTAGAGTGGCTGGAACCAATGGTTTGAGGAGAGTGGTAGAGAATGAATTCAGAGAGAGAGCAGAAATGCCAGTCAGAATGGCCTCTATAGGCCAATAAGAGAGCTGGCTTTATTTTGGAGGCTTTGAACAGAGGAGTGACATGATTGGACGTGTTTTAAAGGTTCACCCTGGGTGTGCTGAGAAAAGAGCACAGTGGGTTGAAGGGCTGGTGTGAGCACTCAGGTCCGGGGGCCGTCTGCAGTGACCTAGCCAGAGGGTGACAGAGGCCTCAGCCAGAGAAGCAGCTGGAGATGGACAGTGGTCAGATTTGAGACAGCTTGAAAGAAGAGGTAAACGGATTAGCTGCTGGATTGGATGTGGGTATGAGAGAAAGAGAGAAGTTCAGGAAAGATTTGACCTGAACCACTAGAAGGATGTTATTTCCCTTTGTTGAGATGAAGAAGACTAAGGAGAGATTTAGGGACAGGAGGCTGAGAATAAAAAAATTAGGATGTAGACAGGTCAAGTTTGAGATGCCTATTGACCATTCATGTGGAGATGTCTAAAGGTGTCACTAACACTCACATACAATACACATGTAATAACAAAGTGAGATCATACACTCTATTCAGTTGTATAATATTATAGTATTTTTCCTAACCTTAAGTGCCCTATAAGAACTCTATTTAAATTTCACAACATCCCATTGGTAGATTTTACCATTCATCTCTTTTCACACATTAGTCTCACAATTATCATTATTATATACATTGCTTTAATAAAAATCTCTGACAGCCTCATTGACTAATTCCTTAAGGGACACATCCAATTATAGGGTCAAATAGTATGAGAAATTTTAAAACCCTTGATACATATTCCCAAAAGGTTGTAACAATTTATAATCTCGCACTTAGGTACGAGAGTACCTGCCTGTTTAACAGTGCTTTTGCTTAAGCAGAAAATTATCATTTTCAATAGTCTTTTTCAATTGTTGAGTACAAATGATCAATGTTTAACTTGCATTTATCTGGGTGTTTGTGAACTTGGATGTTTCTTCATAAGTTTAGATGCCTTTTGAATTTCTCCTTTTATAAATCATATATCCATATCCTTCAAACTGATCTCTTTTGGAGTTAACATTTAACATTGAAATACTGATGACTGTAATACAGCAATAGATAACACAAGTTGTATGTGCTAGGTAGTACATTAAGCAATTGACATGTATTAACCTTCACAAACTTATTATTAATACTTAGCTTAGAGATGAAAAAATTTCAGACTAAAAAAATGAAATGGACTGCTTTTTTTCTAGCTCTTTTTAAAAAAGCTTACTTATAAGAGACTCTTAAAAACTGGGAACAAACCGAGGGTTGATGGGGGGTGGGAGGGAGGGGAGGGTGGGTGATGGGTATTGAGGAGGGCACCTGTTGGGATGAGCACTGGGTGTTGTTTGGAAACCAGTTTGGCAATAAACTTCATATATTGAAAAAAAATAAAAAAAAATAAAATGGGGAAAAAAACAAATAAATAAATTAAAAAGCTTATTTATTTTTGAGAGAGAGAAAGAGGCAGAGAGAGGCAGAGAGAGGGAAACAGAATCCCAAGCAGGCTCTGCACTGCCATCGCAGAGCCTGATACAGGACCTGATCTGATCAACTGTGAAATCATGACCTGAGCCAAAACCAAGAGTCAAATGCTTAACTGAGCCACCCAGGTGCCCCAAGATGGCCTGCTTTAAGGCACACAACTAAGTGCTTGAACTGGGACTTGAACCCACTCTGATTCCAGAGCTCACCAAAATAATCATATTTAGTAATTTGAGAAGAGAACAAGTTCAGAGACTATACAAAAGTTTGAAATGTAAGATCTGCATTTGCTCAGGTAAGAACTGACAAGGACAAATACACCCAGTGCAGAGGTTTTATTTTAGCAGTTCAACCACTCTACTTAATTGAATATCTGTTTAAAGGCAAAGGTTCACAGAAGATGCTGGGGAAATGCACAGGAGGGCTTGATGAGCTCATTTCTAGAACACTTAAGCTTATCACCTCAAATATGGCTGCTCTATTTTCAGATGGAAAATTCTGCTAGTCTTGAATTTACCTGAATTATATGTAAACATTATCACTATATTTTAAAAAGAAATGTTGGAGCACCTGGGTTGCTCAGTCAGCTGAGCGTCCGACTTTGGCTCAGGTCATGATCTTGCGGTTCGTGGGTTCAAGCCCCTCATTGGGCTCTGTGCTGACAGCTCTGAGCCTGGAGCCTACTTCTGATTCTGTGTCTCCCTCTCTCTCTATCCTTCCACAACTCGTGCTCTCTCTCTCTGTCTCAAAAATTAAAAAGAAAGGAAAAGAAAAAGAAAAAAATAAAAAGAAATGTTGAAAAAAAATATGGGGTGTCTGAAAAGAAACTTTTGGCAGATGATTTATTTTCCTTATAGTAGATGCCCTCAAGAAATAAACAATACCTAGAATTAGATCTTTTTCCCTAATGTCATAAAACATTTTTAGAAAGGAAAGTGAGGTCCCCTCATTTTCCACAACCAGCCCCTGCCGCCTTGGTTTTACCTTCCTTGGCAGATTTTTATTTCCCCAAATTCATAGTGAGCTGTGATCTTGCCCAAGGCAGCTTCAGCTTCATTATGATAATGCTTGTATTTCAGGATCAAAGCTTCACTCTCAATAAGTAGGTGGTTGTGCCTATGGCAGAGAATCAGGGACAGCTCCTCAAGAAGGAAGAAGAGACGGAAGGATTAGGTGAGGATCTGTGCAGGTTATAGAAGGTATTTGCCAAAGCCCTGGGAAGATTCCATTTTCTCCAGGTCATGCACAATGAGGGGCAGCCAAGATAAGTAGATCTTCAAGTCACTTCAAAATGAAGACGAACCAAAAAACTACAGTCTCTGCAAACTTCAACTGTTTATAAAATTAATGAATATCTTGTTAACAGATCCCTCTATTGGCCATCAAAACCTTTAGGTATCACAGATGTAGCCTTGAAAAGTTGAAAGTGACAAGGAGAAGGCACGGCTGAAATACAGCAAGAACCTCGTTACAGCCCTGAAGGAGCTGACTGGGGGTGTCATTGAGAGATCCTGCTCTGTGCTTAGGAAAAAATGGATTTGAATGATGTCATATGCTTCATGGCTTGCTGGATTCATGCTTCTTCTAATCTTCAAAAGCATACGTGTTTTTAAAAAGCAGCTGAATCTCAGTAAAGCTGTTAAGAAAAAAAAGGCAACTGGGAACTTCTCCATCCAATCATCAATTTATGGGAATTAATATAATAATTATTATCATAATAAAAAGTTACCATTGGATAGACTTTACTATGTACCAAACATCATGCTAAATATGTTACATGGACTATCTTCTTTAATACTTATTAATAAGTCTTTGAAGTAGATACTATTCTTATCTCCATTTTATAGTCTATATCATCAAGTAACGTGCCCAAAATGATATAGCTAGTATATGGCAGAGTTCAGATGTAAACTCGGATCTGTCTCACAGCAAAGCGAAAGACCTAAATCATTATTCTGAGTTAGGCGAGAATAGTTAGTTATAATTGTATTTTATAGGTTAGCAATAATATGTGCTTTAGATATTTTAATATATGTTTGCTCACTCCTCTCCTGCCATACATTCTCAGCTGTATTTTCTTCTTGCTTCCATTTTCTTATTTACTAATTTGTTTGCTTCTACTTCAGAGTCCTTTTTAAGTTCTAAAGAAAGAGCGTAAACAAATGAAATGAACACGTAACCTTACTTTTAAGTATTGCTTTAAAGTCCACAGATTTGACAAATTAAAAACAAAAGAAGAAGAAATACATTCTACCCACTGCCACGTGCAAAAGTACCTCTGAGCAAAATGCTTTAGTATGTAATAATATATTCTACATTTCAATACTGAGTAAAGATAGGAAGTAGAACATATAGCATACCTAAAATGGTATTAGCAATAACAGTTATTACCACAATAGAATTGATTCCTCCATTTTGAAATTCTGAAGGCATTACATAGAGTAATCTCTGTGAAAGCTCTTCAGTCAGCAAAAGTGATTAAGACCTTTACTATACATCTTATTCATAAGCACCCCTGAAAGCAGAGTGCCCACTCACAATGATGAGTTAGTGGGTCAGCCTGAATCATAAGAAAGAATGCACCTGACTGAATCACCAATTCCACTTCCTGTAGCACCTGGTTTTTCTTGGACCACTGCCATTCACAAAGTGCCCGAGCCAAAGCCTAGTTAGCCTATGAAATCTGATAAGGTCACAACTGGAGTTGGTGTGGTAGCGAGATCCACTAGAGTGCTTGTGCAAGAGTCAGGAAACCCATTACCATCTGAAGCCAATGCACGTATGTCTATAGAATTTTATGATGTATGGCACCATAGAGATCCCAGTTATCTAGACAAAGCCATTCCTAAACTGCTAATATATGTCGCAGTAAACACCAGGGCTGTTATATTTCAAAATCATTGAGGCACAAAGTCTCTGATAAGTGTGGCTGCTGACCTTGTGAGTCATTTTTCACTCGTGGCATAAGAATTATTCTTCTTGCGGGGCGCCTGGTTGGCGCAGTCGGTTAAGCGTCCGACTTCAGCCAGGTCACGATCTCGCGGTCCGTGAGTTCGAGCCCCGCGTCAGGCTCTGGGCTGATGGCTCGGAGCCTGGAGCCTGTTTCCGATTCTGTGTCTCCCTCTCTCTCTGCCCCTCCCCCATTCATGCTCTGTCTCTCTCTGTCCCAAAAATAAATAAAAAACGTTAAAAAAAAAAAAAAAAAAAAAGAATTATTCTTCTTGCTGGACAGCCTGAGAGTCTCTCCTCTTTCTCCTGAGTCTTAACTTGGTCTTCTCACTTCCGCTCTCTAGGACTAGTGAGGGAGTTCTCATGTGTATGAGCTGGAGAAGAGTCACTTGTGTGAAAATATTTTTAAATCATATTTTCTTTTCAGCTTGAGGAAGGCAAGTAATGAGAGAAAGAGAGAGAGAGAGAGAGAGGCTAATCAAACCCCTGAATGTTGGCATTTGCCTTGGTGAATAGAACGGGATATGAAACCTATAGATTCAGATTCGGACCACTAATATCAGCATGCCGATGGTGAACCATCTCTCCTGAGTAGATTTACATTAATTCAGCTCACAGGGACTGATCTATAAGTCATTTACAATGAAAAATTTAACTGTCAAAAAGGTTAGAATGATTGAGTTGGCAGATCAATACACTATCTCCCACAGTCAAGTGGTGTGGAAAGCCAAATCATCTTGGTGAGTGTGGATGGAATCAGAACGTGAGGACTAAGAGAACCTTAAGTAGTGTAAGACATTCAGCCAATAGAAGAGAGTCTTACCAAGTCTCCCCTGATAATTTTGGCTTCTGTGACTTGGCCTTTTCAAAGCTTCCATAGTTGATGAGTCTTGTCATATTCACAGAGGTTTTCTCCAGGACAGGATAAGAAGTAAATGTCTAAGTTTCTTATAAAGTTAGAACTACATTCTAGTTCTCCTTGCTGATATTTCTTCTTCAGTTTACCTTGATTCAAGTGTCAATTGTTCCTAAATTCTCCATTTACCATATTAAATGGCTAATCATAGCCATTGTGCAAGAATTTTTTAACTTCAATTTTTTTAAGTTAACCTTAAAAAAAGGGACAACCTAATTTCCAAAATCTTGGGGGACATCTCACCATCACCTCCAGATTTAGACATCAGCCTTTAATTTCAGTCCAGGATCTATCACTAGAAAACTACCAAAAAGTACCTGACTAAATTGTGTCTGTCTCAGACAAATTTATTTAAGATATTATATTTATTACAACATGAACTGTTTTTAGATACACACACACACACACACACACACGTCACAAGTTTCCACACAAATGTCCTTTGTCCAGTTATGTCCTTTGTTACTCAAGGTAACCCTACCCATAAAGCTAAAAAAAAAAAAAAAAAAAAAAAAAAATGAATGCCCAACCAGAATCTTCCAAGGTGGTCACAAGGTTTTGGCTATTGTAACTCTAATTCAAAACAGAGATTTCCAAAATCTTTGTTCAGGAATAACAACTGTATTGCTAAGTGGGTCACGCCTGATTGTTCTGTCTACTTCTCTTCCTGCTTTGTGGATGCATTCTTATTTATGCAATCATGACATTCAAGTACTAGAAGAGACCTAAAGAAATTCCAGTTAAGCCTTCTGCTTCAACCCAACACCACATGAGATTACCCAAGGCTTACCTTTTCAATTCTTAAAGATTTCCTAAAGCAAAGACCCACAATTTTCCTCCCTCATAAGTTCTAGAGTTTAATCAAGAAGTTCTTTATTGTGTGTAAACATAAGCTTTCTTGCGACAAGTCCATTTCTATTTCTGATCTCTATTGAAATAGGGAACAAATAACTTGGTTTTTTAACAAATAGCAATCCATAGACGTGAAAACCCTTATGTTATCCCTAATTGCTTTTCCCCAAGATTACATTCCCCGCAGTCCTTTGTTTTTTCTTCATCTATTCTATTTCCCAACATTTTAATTATCTTTGTTTCCCCCTGGGTGCTTAATAAACTTTGTAAATCCCATGTAAAATATAAAGAGATCCAACCATGCTTAAAATGGTGTGAAAAATTACCAATAGTCACCCCAATTAATTATTTTTGGGAAAATGTTCTCAAATAAATATTTTATCCCATCTCACATATCATTTTATCATGACTATACCTTCTAATTGATGCAGGAAGGAAAAGAAACCATAGGCTACCAGTCTTCCTATGGATCTGTCTCTTATTCATCTTCATTTTGGGGTTGCTGATGCTCAGAACTTTTGTCTAATATTTCCCTCCACCTTTAGCCTATTTACCTCAGGAGTCATCAAAATCCTACTGTTCAACCCAAATTCCAAATTCTTCCAGCAAGTCTGAAGTTACTGCCTTAGCGGCACTAATTCAAGTTTATAAAAAACACGAAGTCTTTCCTTTATGATCCTCATGAGCATTCCTACAAGCAGCTTCAATATAGTGAACACATGATCATTACTGCTGCAGGCCTTTATATTAGAAGTTGGATAGTGGTTTTAACAATCAGGTTGAGACAGAACCTTGAAATAAGAAATTTGTAAGCAATAGCAAGGAGATGTTTAGGAAAAGCCCTCAAAATTACCAGAAAAATAGAATGAGAAACATTCTGTGACCGTAATAATCTGAGGGAATTATTGCTAGTTTTCATGAAAATTCTTATAGTAACAATTGGATGAATCTGGGGGTTTGGGCACCGATTAGGAATCCAAGATAAGAATGGAGAACTAATATGGAAAAGGTGAAACTTAATTAAAATAGAAAGTCGCCATCAGTGAACAAGATCCCAAATGCATGTCCTCCTTAGTTCCTTTAGGTTATATTTTGATGATATATCTCATATTAAGAAGATACATAGCATAGTGCTTAAGAGCACATTGAGGGTCAGAGAGTCTGTGTTCAGCTCCTCTGGAAGAGTTCTGTGACAAACTTCTATAAACTTCAGCCTCCTCAACCATTCTTTCCTTCTTGAAATCTATCTCACAAGTACCTACTATATGTCAAGCATTTTTGTAAACTCTTCAAAAACATTGATTCGTTTCATCCTCGTAACAACCCAATGAGATAGATGTTATTATAGACCTTATTTCACAGACGGGGACATGGAGGCCCAGGGAGCTAAAGTGAATTGCCCAAGGCCACACACCTAGAAAATGGCAGACTCAGGCTCTGAGCGCAGGTGATCTGGGTTCAGGTCTGCCGTTGACTACTCCTGCTAAGGTTGCCTTTAGAACTAATGGAAATAACTGTCAATTGTCTGTCAAGTAATAAATGCTCAATAAATGACAGGGTTTGTATGTTTGCCTGTGTGTGGGGTGGGGGTAGCGGTAACTGTGCTCCGAAAGGTGCAGATTAGATGAATTTCCAAGGCTGTGGGAGGAAGTGGAATTGTTGATCAGTAGGTGGAGCTCTTTCCTCTGATTAGACATTTACCCCCTCCCACCCTCTTCCCCACCATTGTGTTGGAAGGTGGTTGGGTAAGGCCCAATGCATCATGCACTAAGCTGAGACTCCATCCATGCTCCATTGTAAAAATTTTATAGAAAGTCTATAATATTTAAGATGTGTGTATTTTATCAAACTGCCTTTGCCAAGAATGTATGGAGAGTCTATTACTGCTCATTTTAGTGCTTCTATTGAGTCAAATAAGGTCAATTTTACTTGCTACGTGAAGATGTGTTGAGCATAACAGATTAATTACATGCACTGTGCCATGTATATAAGGGCTATCAGAATATTCAGCTAACATAGTACCAGGATTTCATACTTCACTCAGTGGAAATTGTGTTTACATAAATTAACAACTTTGAGTAAATCGGTTCTAGGATGATTATACCCGTTTAGCAGATTAGAATAGGGAATCCAGAGATATTAGATGAAGTTAAATGAATCAGGAAAGATTATTATTGAGACGTAAGACTTTTGGATCTTTCTCTAGTGCTTCTACCACTATCATATATCGGCTATCACTGATGCTCTGCTAGTAACCATTCTTTCCTCCTTCCCTCCTGTGCTGTACTGAAACTCCATGTGGTTCTATCAAGAGGCAGTATAATTCCGTGATAAAGAACACTGAATTTAAATCCTGTTGTCTACCAGTTATCAGCTGTGTGAGCTTGGGCAAATCACTTTCTCTCTCTGTGCTTTGTCTTTTGTCAATGGGGAAACTGATTGGATCTACCTCATAGAAGTAAACGAAATGATCCCGATAAAGCATTTTGAGTGGTCCGTGGCTCTTTTCTTTTTTTTTTTAATGTTTATTTTTGAGACAGAGAGAGAGCATGAAGGGGGGGGGGGAGCAGAGAGAGAGAGAGAGAGAGAGAGAGACAGAATCCCAAGCAGGCTCCAGGCTCCGATCTGGCAGCACAGAGCCCGACGCGGGGCTCGAACTCACGGACCATGAGATCGTGACCTGAGCTGAAGTCAGACGCTTAACCGACTGAGCCACCCAGGCGCCCCAGTCCGTGGCTCTTAAACAGGATGTAACAATTGAGTAGCATTAGCATACGCTACTGTCCTTCCCATTCCTCCTTTCCTTGCTCTCTTCATCCCACAAACACTTACAGAGTGCCTGTGTGGAACCAGGTAGATACTGAAGTAGACATTAGAAATATGAGACCCAGAATTTCAAGTTAGGCTTTCAGTTACCATCTACGCTGCTAGCGTTAGAAAAGACCCAGCCACAGACATCAGGGAGCTCAGTGAGCAGAGAATTTACTGTCACTGATGCCTTGGTGTTGTATTTTCCCCAGTGGAAGTAACCATTCATTCATTAACAAATGTTTGAGTATACACACTCTAATCAGTATACAGTGCTAAGTGCTAAGGAGTTTAAAAATAAAGGTGAACCAGGTATGGATTTTACCTCCAAACAACTGAACCTCATTTAGTAAATAAGAAATATACTAAGTAAATGATGGAAGGCAGAGACTACAAGCTACAAAGAGGGGAAAAATTCTTTTATAGTTCATTCTCACAGTTAGTAAGACAATCATTCAACATTAATTGGACACAAAACAGTTCTTGTAATACAATCTCATTTTTTAAACGCTATACGAGCATAGAAAATTATCTACAAAAACAACCTGGGTGAGTGGGATGAGAGGTGTTTTTCTTCCCTTCCTTTCTTTGTATGGTATTATAGTAAAATATTTTAATTAGAAAAAGTTTTATTGAAAAAAATTATTAAGTGTCTTCCAACTTTTCTTGAGAAAGCTCAAGTATCCTTCAGGCAGGAAAGTTTAGTGAAAAATGAAAGGGGCAGTCAGGCGACTTTGCTTGACCTTGAACAATTGACTTCATTTCTAAATAACTTCAGTTTGTTGTCCATTAAATAAGGATAATAAAAACTGCATTACTTTGATTACAAGGATGTTAAGAAGATACAGTAAAAAATAGTCAATAGGAAAGTTCTGTAGATTCTATTGAAAGTGGGAGGTTATATAAACTAAGGCTGTTGAATAGATAATGCAGACAAATGACATAAGACCTTTGTCATTGGTAAAACAAAAGTCATGACTCTATATTAGCACGCATTCCATGTTAGCACCTAGTGGTGAACACTGCTCGGAATAAGCCTCTTGGATTCTTATTTCTGGATCCTCTCAGCACCTGGGACCATGCTTTGTATATGATAAAGATTCAGTTATTATTATTGATAGACATGGCTCTTAGAAATTACAGTAATATCCGGGAGTTTTGGCACGTAAATTTTTAAATTTCTGTTACATAAAAGTAAATTTGTATTTCAATCAGTTTGAAATAATTTAGTTACCAATTATTCACTCCACTCCTATACCTGAGTATTCACTGGGCACCACATTTCTCTCTTCATTTTTTCTTTTCCTGACTACAGAACAGACTACATTGAAAAGTATATAGTTCTCAACAGTCACAATTTTAAAAGCCAAAATCAATGGCCTGAAAACTCACCTTGATTTCATTCTGATTCTCTTTTTCCCCCATATGACAATTTTTAAATGGCCTTGTGCATGGCACATTGCTGAAAACTCCTTACCTGTTTGTTGAACTGACCGGAATTCAAATTTTTAGAGCCAGAACTTGAAGTTAGACATTCAATTACTAGTTATATGGCCAATGCTTTGGGGTTCAGGTAATACAGGGAAATCCTTATTTCTTTCTCTAACAAATGAAGCTAATAATTCAAGCCATTTATTTAATTTGAAAAGATGTGATGTGGATTCCATTTCAGCTGCTATTAAACACTTTGGTATTTCAGATGGTGGAAGAGTTAATAGCACAAAATGTGATAACCATGGATTAGAACTTTGCCCCTAGGTTTCCCTATCAATCAGCTCTAGGGAAGAATAAAAAAAAAATTGCAGAGTCTCAACTTTCCCATCTGAGTGTTCTCTGTCTGGTCATCATTTACATATAAACCTAGAATATTTTTTTATAGATCCCTTGTCTCTTCTACATTGAAGTTAAGAGCCTAGACAAGGAAAGGAAGGGAAGAGCTGAACAAAAGGACAATCTATAAAAATAAGCATTTGTACTTATAAAATACAAGAATAAAAGAGATTATTGATGTATTTATTTAAAGAACTTGAAATGCTTTGCTTCTTGTACTAAATACCATTGCTAACCCTTTACTATTCTTGAAAAAGACAGTAAAAAGAAGAGCAGCATGTTAAACTTTCAGAGCTCTCCTAATAAAACAGAGCATTTAACTGAAGTAGAAGGTGCTAATTTCTTGAGTGATTTGCTTAGAAAATTCAAACTGTCTTGAAAGGGTCTCTTGAAGTTGTCATGACGTATTCACGGAGAACCGGGTGTAGAAGTGGGACATTGTGCCTGTCGCGAGAGGATGTTCCCGCTCACAGGGCAGTTGGGGGCTCTAAAGGAAAGGATAAACTTGTTTCTTATCCTCACCTTATTTTTTTAAAGATTTTATTTTTAAGTAATCTCTACACCCAACGTGGGGATAGAACTCACAGCCCCGAGATCAAGAGCCACATGCTCCTTGGACTAAGCCAGTCAGGCGTCCCATCCTTATCTTATTAACATTCAATTCACAGTACAAATTCCACTTACAGCCTTTCAAAGACCCTAGCATACACAGAGAGATAGAGTAATGGGGAACTCCTTGGTTAATTTCCTATACAAATAATAGCAGAGAATCATTTTCCTATGGTGAGCTCATGTGTGTCAAGAAAACAAGCTATAAAGGCAGCAGAATAATTATCAGTAATAAGTCTAGAGGTGAGTATTTGCAGAATTAGAGCTCAATACAAACCTCCCTAGGTCTGCTATATCTACCAAGAAAGCTAAGGACACAGCAGGAGCACTTGAGGATTTGGTAACTGTGGCACAAGGGAAGATTTTGATCACTCCCCTCAGCACCCCACCCCCACCCTGTCCCCACCTTTCCCATCTCAATAATAGAAGGTCTTTATCAACTCCACTTAAAACCATCATACAAATGGAAAGTAATTGTTATATTGCAAGATTTCTTCGATATGAATACTTTCATTTTAGAATTAAAAAAATATATATATAGGCAAGTTAATCCAAAGTGTACAATTGTGTGACAACTTTTACAGAAGGAAGCCTATGTAAAATAAGAGAAAAGTCCATCTTGAAAACTCATGTGAGCAGTCTTCTGTTTTATTTGACATTTCCATTTAATTAAAGAATTACTGCTGTAGACAGGGATGATGCAAACTTCAACACCTAAAAATGCTAGAAATTATTAATTGTCAATGATGGTTAAGAATCAATGTGTTGTTTTACTTAGATGTTCCGATCAAGACTACCATCATTTTACCTATGGCTGTCAATTTTTATCATGAACAAAAATATACAACCTCCTTGATGGAGATGGTTCAATCTTTGAAAATTCAGCAAGCACTTTGGGATCGTTAGTACCTGTGCCTTTATGATAAGTATAGTCATCATTGTCTGGATTCACAAGTTCAGAAGATATCAAATAAATGGGTGGAATCTTAATTACTATTGACCTAATGACATGCTCTGGACATTTTTTTTTTAATCCCTAATATTAGCTGGTTTACTTTTCACTTGTCTTTAGTAAAAGAGGATTTCAAAAAAATTAAGATGAAATTATATTGGTGTTTGAGGTTACTGGGATCTTGATTATAGATTAAATTCCAGATTCTGAAGTAGTGAAAGAAGAGGGAATAGAGATTCCAGTTGTTTGCCAGTAACTCACCACACAACCTGAGTGATTCCCTTAAACTCTCTGAATATCAGATTCCTCACCAATTAAAAGAGGAAGATTGACAAAAGTGACCTCCTTAGAACTTTCAAATTCTATAATTTTATGATTGTTAGAATGCAGAAGGACAATTGTGAAAGTTTTTTTTAATGGAAATAAATAATAAAATAAAACAAAATAAAATAAAATAAAATGAAATGGAATTTAGTGGAAACATGGATAAATTTAGGTCAGGAACCTTGATTCTAGCTGAGTGACTGAGTCAAACCCTTTCTGGAGGAGGAGGGAGTATAAAGAAATTAAATTAAGGTTTTAAAAGCTGAATAATTTGATGCAAGCCCCTTTTAGCCTTTCTGGATCTCACTGTTCCTATCTGAAATATTAAAGTGATTGACTAAACAATCTCTAGAATCCTCTAGCTCTAAATTTCAATGTTTCTTTATCAATGTTACTAAAATGTTTGGTCATTTCTATTTTCTAGATTTACTATATTATTATGGTGGTTAAATCACCATTTTCTCCACCAATCATTGTAAAGACTGATTAATTAGCAGTAAATCCTTTCTGATCTATTCATCACTCTTCAAAATAATTACTATGGTCCAGGTGTTCATTGCCAGGATAGCCAAATCTTCTTGACGAACCATTTCATTCATTTATATTCATTGAGTTTCATTCAGTAGTCATTGAGTGTCTCTGCCTTCGTAAATGATGACTAAGTCTTTTGACTAAAACATATTCCACTTTAAAAAAACAAAAACACTTACCTTCTCTGTGCTTCTTTAACTATAAAATTGTGACCACAGATACTTACCTCCATTAAAGAAGGGCTTTGATGACTCATGACATTTGTAAGGTGCATTGAGGTCCTTGATGGAAGGCACTCCATCTGTTGCAGAGTGTAATTAACATTATGAGTTTACCAAAAGAAACATAAGAGTCATTGTTAAAGAGCATCATGGGGGCAGTCTCCTCCTTTAGTCATAAGACACCTCTGATGTGGAAGGAGGTAATAATTTATAATAGCTACTAAAAGTAACTTGGACATGAAAAGAGTTCGTTGTTTTTAAACTCAACACAGTCTTTTTATTAATTAGAGAAGCGGCCATGGCAATGTATCCAACATGTTTTATTTTTGAACTAATAAGAAAAACAATTAAGTACCATGCTCTAGAGGACATGTTGGCGTCTGTGAATGCCAAAGAAGGTAATATAATATTCATATGAATTAAGCAAGCTATTCTTTAGGGAGTTCAGTTGCTACAGAGCTGGGAAATTCCTGTTCCTTTGCTCAAGAATGGAGAGATACTGCCTCTGCCATCTTTTATATGTGTTTTAATTCTACAACACATTGCAGCAATGTTGAGAGAGAGGGTATCCACTTCAGGGCTCTAAGCCTGATTGTTTGGCAAAGCCGAGTGAAAGGTTTCCCTAATCTCAGCGCCTCTTCTAGGAGGCAGGACAAGTTCTGGGCAAGTCTCAAGTCTCAAGGATCCAGAGAATGGCTGTCAAGTAGTTCCTTCTGATAAGCCCAACAGCAGTGTGCACATTTAGGTACTTAATAAAGATTATTGGTAATGTTGATGATGCTGCTGAAGATGGTGTTACCGATGGGAGTGTATGACTTGGAGGCGAGAGGTGGTTGTACTTACCATCAACCACGGTTGACAATTCAGTACCTCTCTGTCACCTTTGATGAAAGAAGGAGGGAAGGAAGAAAGAAAATTGCTCTTCTTATTCCAGAGAATTTAGAGATAAAAATAGATGAAAAGAATTCATTGATAAGCTTCTTGAGAAATTAATTAAATTCATATTTATCAATGTATTGTTCAAAAGGAGAACTCAGAGTAATAAGATGAAAATAATAATAGAAAATAATAGAGAATAATAGAGTATACATGTCCATTTGGTATTTGCAATGTTTCTGGCATTCTTCTATGTTGCTATTAAGAGAATATGATTCTACTTTTAATAAAATGAAACCATTGAGGCATTTGGGGAAGGGCAGGAAGGGTGAATAGGTAAAGCACAGGCGATTTTTAGGGTAGGAAAATTATTCTATATATTACTGTAATGGTTACATGGCATTTGTCAAAACCATTAGAACTGAATAACGCAGAGTGAAACTTAATATAAACTTTGAATTTTAATTAATAATGATACATCAATATTGGTTCATCACTCGTAAAAAATGTACCACTCTAATGCAAAATGTTAATAATAGGAGGAACTTCAGGGACAGAGGAGAGAGAAAATAATGGAAACTCTGTACTTTGTGCTCAAGTTTTCTGAAAACCTAAAATTGCTTTTAAAAATAAAGTCTATCACTTTAAAGAAATTTAGATCATTGTCTATTTCAAAAAAGAAGAAAAAGCTTTCATGTTGCTATAAGCAAATTCAATTTAAACAAAAGGAAGTCAGGGAGGTTATATTTTTGAAAATACTAATGATACCCCCTTATTAGAAAAACAGCACATCTGGAAAAAGTGTTGAAGGCCAAACAGCCAAATTCTGCCATCAGGAAGTATGTCAGGGTCCAGCTGATCAAGAATGGCAAAAAAAAATAAAAATAAAAATAAAAAAAAATCACAAGCTTTGTGCCCAATTATGGTTGTTTGAATTTTTATCAAGGAAAATGATGAGGTTCTGGTTGCTGGATTTGGTTGCAAAGGCCATACTGTTGGTGATATTCCTGGAGTTCACTTTAAGGTTGTCAAAGTAGGCAATGTCTCTCTTTTGGCCTTAGACAAAGGCAAGAAGGAAAGACCAAGATCATAAGTTTTGATGACGAAAACATGATAATAAATTTTCATATACAAAATAAAAAAGAAAAGAAAAGAAAAGAAAAAAAGAAAAACAGCACATCAAAGCCAAGCTTGATTATAACTACCCCTTTAACTTGTAAGTGCACACAACATTTTCAAAAAAAGCAACACTAACTTGGAGTTCTTAGTTTACTCTGAACCGGAGAGCGGGGGAAGGGCAGAGAGAGAAGGAGAGAGAGAATCCCAAGCAGGCTGCATGCTGTCAGCCCAGAGCTCAACACAGGGCTTGATCCCACAAACGATGAGATCATGCCCTGAGCCAAAATCAAGAGTTGGACGCTTAACCAACTGAGCCAACTAGGCACCTCTGAAATATTGATTTTTAAAGTAAAGAACAGTGGTGATCACTATGAAACTCACATCTATAACCAAAGATAAAATATTTCACATCATATAAGACTACTATATTTTTGACCAATGTACATAGCACATAAACAGGGAGGTAGCTAGATCACATAGACAACTAAATTCTATGTTCTAAATTTTTTGAACATCCCATTCTGGGAATCTCATAAACCAACTTAAATGTCATGGGAAAGTGGAAGTGAATACACTGTTCTTTAAGGTAAGTCATCTGGAATCAAATGGTTATGGTATAGTAATAATATTTCATATTTATGTAATGCCTTTATGTCCTGACTCATCTAACTAATGGGTAGTTCAATTAAGTCATAAAAGACAATGTTGGTTACAAGGAACCATTGTGTTAAGATTTGAGGATTACCAGGGTCCAATCTTACAAACTCCATAAGGACTAAACCTACATTTGAAGAAACACTTTCATGGTCCTTCTTTAGACATCATTGTCTTTTGAGGCTGCAGGGTGACATCGCAGTAATCACTCAGAGCATTGTGGTGTGGCTAACCCAGGAAAAAATTTTAAATAGGCAAAATTGACTTTGGAATACCTCCAGGGACAACTGGATAATAATTATTCTCCAGGAATAATTTCCTTTATTCTCAGAAACAGGTTCTTGGTACCCCCCAGTGAGCCAGGGATTTTTCTATTCTGCCCCTAAAACATTTGCTGCTTCTTGCCTCACCCCTGGTTGATTGCTTGAAAGACAGGGACTAACCCATGGTGGCCTACATAGTCCTACTGCTCCACCAATACTATCCATGTATCCACTCATACTTGATCCACTCCATTTTTTTTTCCCTTATACTCATTCACTTAATCATGTGTTGAGTGCCTATGATAAACTTGATACCAGGCCAGGGCTCCAGAATATTGCAAACACTAAGAGAGAGTTGATCCCTCCACTCATGGAGTTTACTCTATCTAGACAGACAAACATTAAACACATATTATTCCAATGAGTATTTAATTAAAAAACTGAACGGTGCTACAAAGGAAAATGTAGAGTTGTGAGAGTGTATAAAATAGAGGGACTTAACCTGAAGATGTCAGAAGATGTTTAAGAGCTGGCCAGGAGAGGGTTAAAGCTATGATGTTTTTTATTTGGTCTAGCCCATCATCAACATGCTGAAACCTGCCAGTCTTACATCTCTGCTTTAGGACAAACTCCCTATTCCTTTTAAAATGCAATTAGCTAATCTGATTCATCATAGTATTGATATGTTGTGGAAGAAACTCCTGAAGATACCTTCAAAAGAATCTCATCTCTGACCAACCCCATATGTTTATGTCAAAGGAGATATCCAGCTTCTCTGGTGTCCATAGACCAGTATCTCTGAGGGAATGTGAGGTCAATTATGATGGAAAAGCTGATGAATGAGCTAACTTAGACAAAGTGGTTTATGCTGCCTCCTTTACCTTTATCTGGATTGGAACCGACAGTGAGCCTCAGGTAGATGTCACCAAGACAAAGGTGGACATCACTGGTGTTTCTCTGATCTCACAACCTGCCATACCAGAAGAAAACCCTTAGAAAAGTCAAAAAGAACCCATCAATGGTGGTGACCCCTTAGGTCAACTTCTGTAAGGTCATCACAGAAGGACCTTACAGTTATCTCTTGGCCTTGGGCTACCTAATGAGATAATCTTTATTGGAGCCATAAGGGTCCAAATGGTTCCAACATGATATCAGTCAGCTAGCAAGTAGGACTTATCCAGGCAAAACTGTGAGGTAGTTTAACTCCAACGACCCCTATAATGTCCTATGTCTCCCCATTCTAAGACACCCCATATCACAGGCAACTGCCCACTTGGCGATACCTGTTTGATGTTCAAAACTCTACCTTGTTATGGCCCATTCATCAAAACAAATCCATAACTAATCAAAATGTATCTATTCTCTGCTCCAGTCTTTCCCAAACCTACTATGGCTATGGTACAATTAGGCGACCCACCAATTAAGAAGTCAGCCAGTAACATATATATTGAATGACTGGATTCGTTGTAGCCCAGTATTCTGGCACAAACTATCTTCCCTTATCTTTACACTTTGACCTTTCTAAGCCTATTTTCTCTGTTGCTAAAGTGAAGGAGTTGAACTTCAAGATGAGCTTTGAGTTCCTTTTCATCTCCTATAATCTATTCATATAAATGGGTCATAAAGGTATAATCAAACATTATTATTCCCACTGATAGGTTTCTCCTTCCAGGAATTATAATGTTCATAAATCTACAACTCTTCCCAACTCTGTGTCAGCTAGCAAGGTATTTCATAGTCTGCGTTGTCCCACCACCCTTTTTACTAGAAACTTCTCCCATCACTAGAACTCTGCTTCTTCTCTAAGCTCTTCCAACTCATCTTGTTTTTCCAGGCCTCAAAGATGTGCATTCTGTCTTTTGCTTTTACCTTACATATATGTACTTATAAACATTATTGAGAATTGTTTTGTGGGGCACCTGGGTGGCTCAGTTGGTTAAGCATCCCACTTCGGCTCAGGTCATGTTCCCACAGTTCGTGAGTTCGAGCCCTGCATCAGTCTCTGTGCTGACAGCTCAGAGCCTGGAGCCCGCTTCAGATTCTGTGTCTCCCTCTCTCTGCCTCTACCCTGCCTGCTCTCTGTCTCTCTTTTTCTCTCTGTCAAAGATAAATAAACATTAAAAAGTATATTTTTTAAAGAATTGTTTTGTGACATTGTATGTATATGGAATACTGTGTATTGATTTGTTATTTGTTTTTGGGGGGCAACATATTTTCTGACTTCATCAATGCTAACAATGTGTACAGCCACTTCATAAATTTAAGCTTCCATTTCCAATATGTGAGTATACCATAAATTGGTGATTTATTCATTTACGGAATATACATTTAGGCTATTTCCAATTTTGTGCCTTTAGCACCACAAGAACAATCTTCTTAAATGTTTCTTTGGCCATGTGTGAGAGACTCTCTCAAGAGTATTTGCCTAAGCATGGAACTACCGGTCACAGATTATATATATCTTCAAATTTACTGGATATTTGCAAGTCAAATGGCTAAGAATTAGTATGCAGAATGTATAAAGAATTCCTAAAAACGTATAGGAAAAAAATGATCTAATATGAAATGAACAAATGATACAAACAGGCAGCTGAATAAAGAGAAACCTACCTTGGCCAATAAATATCAGAACTATGTTCAACATAGTAATAGCCAGAAAATAAACATTAAAACAAGCAAACTCAAAAAGTGGGTTACCATTTCATATATCTCAAAGCAGCAGAAATGTTAATGCCTGAAAAAATAGGATACTGGCTCAGGAGTAAAAGGAGTCATCCTCTGGTATGATAATGAAATAACTTACACTCTCTGGGACTTTGTTATTTCACCCATCAAATGAGGATGATCTCTAAGAATCCTGAAAGACCTACCATTTCCCTCACTTTCTTTCTGTTTAATTAAATTTGATTCTACTAGCACTGGATTCAAGAATGAAAGAGACATATTTGCCTCACCCGATGAGTTGGAGCCTGTTAGTATTGATGGCTCCTGTTTTGATGAATTCATTTGTTCTTTTTTTATCAAAATATTTATTAACTACATAGTACATATTGGACATTTGGCAAGTCATTGTCCTCCTGGTGGGGGAAGGGTGAAAAATAGAAACTCCTAAAGAGACCATCATGCACAGAGATAAATGTATGATGTGCTGGAGTCTAGAGGGGCAATAGGAAGTGCTATAACTTGGAGCTGAAACATTAGAGGAGGATTCCTAAGCACAGCCTCATAGAAACAAGACTTGAAGTTCAGTGCATCATCCACACGTGAGGAGTTAAGATAACCAGGTAAAAGGCAACAATCAGAATGAGGGAAGATCGAGAAGTAAATCTGAAGTGTGGCATCTGAAGTGTGGCATTAAGAGGTGAAGGGTAAAGAGTTAAGGCCATGAGGGAATCAGAGTTCAAGGATGTACGGACTTTGTAAACTATGCTAGAAGGTTTAGCTTTTATGCTAAGAACAAGAGGGAGCCATTGATGGCTTTAAGGCAGGTTTTAAGACTGGCAGATTTGAGTTATAGTTTAGAGAGGTCAGTTTCCGGGGCTGAAGGCAAAGAGCCCAGCTAATAAGCCAGGCAGGAAATGGTGCAGAGTCATGGACTGCATGTGCCAGAGAAGGTGGAGTGAAATGGGTAGATCTAAGAGATTTTGGAAAGGAAGAGTCGACAGGGTCTGGTTTGATTAGATGTGGGAAGTAAGGGAAGAGGAAGAATCAGAAGGACTCTCAGGTTTATGGCTTGAACAAATGTGGTAAAGGTGATGTTATTCACTGAGATGCAGGTCACAGGTCACAGGATAGAAGGGGGTCAACAGGACATTGAAGAGCAGCTGTCTAGTAATTAGTCGGATATGTGACTCCAAACCCTAATGAGCAGTGTTGCCTTGAGATTGCATTTGTGAGTACTTATTATATAGTAAGCAATTGAAACTCTACCAGTAGATAACGTTATCTCACTAGAACATCTAGAATGAGAAGAAAGAGCAAAAGAGATTGAGAACAAGTTGTCACAAGGGTAGGAGGAAAAACCAGGAGAGTGCAGTTTTACACACACATACACACACGATAGAGATCCACAGAGTTTTCTGTCTCTAAATATAGTTATCTATTCTTCTTAAAAGCGGGTCTTAGCAACAAGAACTTTTCAGGGAAGTCGCATGATGGTTCGTGGACTTACCCTATCCCAGAGTTGGCTTTGAGAGATCAGTTTATGACTATACTGGGGCATTGGGGCAACTTATGGAGAATTAGCCTTGCAGTTTCTGCAGCAGCCCTCCCCCCCGCACCCTCCCCACCCCCAGGAGCATCTGCCCCGGTTCAAAGCATCATTTCTGGCTTCACCATGCTTGTCATTCACACCTTCAAGGTCCCCGTGGGGAAGGCAACCCTCAATCAACTCGTTCTGCCAAACAAGCATTAATAGAGAGCTGCCAGATGGTGTCCTAGAGTGAGGTAAGGAATGTATCCTGTTGACATCAGCGGGAACTCCCGAGACACAATGCGATGGTGCATTTAGGAATTTAGCCAAAACGATGGGGAGATGTCTCCAGTTTTACGGGGAAAGAAGTCAAGTGACCATTACTCTGGGACTTTATTCACGGTGTACACAGAGCAGATCGTGCCAGCATTGCTAGTTCGGAGCCTTTCCAAAGAAACGTGGAGCCTGGTAAGTGTTCCTCTGCTTCTTTAACCCCTTCCAAGCCACGAAGTGGCCATGTGTTCTCAAACGGGTACCATTTTATGCTGTTAGTCCGTCGGCTACTCACCAGCCAAGCACACATGCCATTGTTCAAATAAAGGCCTTAACATCACAGCTTTAATTATTTAAGAACAACAACAACGAAAAAACTGATTTTTGTTTGCTGTCTCTTTACTACAAACTGGACAAATCACAAAGGCGGACGCATATGGCTACTTCAAAACTGTCCCAGTGAAGTCAGTAGCACCGTAGCAAGACGTGGATGGCAGGGTAATTAAGAACATGAGCTTCGAGGGAACAGGAAGCAGAGACCCTGATGTCCTATAAATATTTCCAAAGCAATAAAAGAGAGAGAGAAAGGGAGAGAGAGAGAAAACACACAATGACAATGTATGTCAAAACAGTGGAGTCAAAGTGTATATTTCAAAAGGTTAGGAAGAAAAGGGCAGGCACTGTATATAGAAATTTTCAGTCATGTTTTCAAATCACTCGTGGGATAGAGGTGCTGAAAGACCTGTAGGCCGGGGATTTATGCATAATCGGATCATTCAAAAACACAGAAATGGCTGCCAGAGCAAAGTACAATGTTCACTTTTGAAATCACAAAAAAAGCTTTGTTTTAAGCAGGCTGAATTGACTGAAGTTTAGTTTCAGTGAAGCATGTTTTTGCTTTGGGTGTCATTATTTAGTTTGGCATCCTTGCCAAGGAAACCTTTTTCTTACTTCGACTGTTGTTTTTCTTCTGCTGCTACAACTGTGAAAGTGGAGGCAAGATCTCGATGCTACATATTTAAATGAGAGCTGGCTCCCTGTTTACCTTTGATTCTGTTGAAGGGAGTGGGGGAGCATGGGGTCTTGATTGCTTGCCAGGACTTGTAAGGCTGATAGATGTGTGCCTTGTCTCTTGAATAATCTGGAAAATCAAGTTTAGCTGGTTTGATCAAAGGGTTTGCAAGTCAGTTGAGAACACTCGCATGCAATAACTATAGATACTGTATACATCTACCAGCCAAAGGCCAAGAAGCTAATAGCTTTGCCAGAGATAAAGGATTATGTATGTTATGCTTGTGAATTCCAAAGGAAGGAATTCTCCATTCTAATATTGATGGCGAAGGTTTGTACTGGTGAGACAGTCAGACAAACAAAATACTCTAAATCTTAGAGACTTAAGTCATGATGAAAAACTTTTAAAATCCTGCTGCTATCTGCCCATTTAAATCCGGTGTGGAGTGAGGGAATAAACCACACACTTCCTACTGACGGTTCAAGAGAGAGGAGGGTACTTTTAAATAGTTGCCAGTTGAGGTTTCCTCATGTTTTTTGGAGTCCTTTTTCTTCGGACGCTTCCAGCCGCAACACCTGTAGAGACCACTGTGACAGAGATCGGGACAGAAAGGGACTGGCAGGCATTCTCTTTCAGGCATCCTCCTTTGGGGCAAACTGGTCACGTGGGAGAAGCTTGATTTCTCTGTCAAGAAGTGATTCCCGACACCAGAAAACTGTATGTGGTGATGTGAGAAATTAGAACAACTTACACCAAAAAGGATTCGTCAGATCACTACATCTGGTCTGTCCTGTGCCTTAACCATCCGACCAGGTCTCAAGTATATGTCAAGTCCCACGCTTTGATTTTGACTTAGTTCACTTAAAAGACACCAAGCATCTCCCTCGGCAAAATTACAGACTGATCGTACTGACTACACCTTCAGCCGGTATTTCCCATTTTTTAAGATAATACTAAGTAACTCTCTAAAAAGTGAACCACTCATTGCCCTCGTGCGAGTGAAGACTATAGTAGATACCTGCAAGAGACAGTCATTTTGACTGATTACGATTTCCTAATACAGACACTGTTTCAGTTACTACTGCGAAGGCCCATGAAACGACTGTTGGGGAAAGCTTTAAAAACAGACACACACACTTGGCACACTGACCTGGCATTAAGCTAAATTACAGGTACAGTGGTGACATATGTAAACGAATCTGCCAGTACAAGTTACCAAATGTTATGTGCAGTGCACGATAATAGGCAATGCATTATTCGAGTTTTGTACTAATTAAAGAACTACTTTGTTGCTAAGAATCGGTGTATTAAAAACATACATTCTTATTAACTGCGTTCCCAAGAGTTAGAAAGATGAGAGGTGGATCTCAGGTTTCAAGGACCTATTATTAGGTTCTCAAAGTATTTTCTTAATCGCATGCATTTTTGAAGAGAAAGCTCTGAGTCCATATCACATAAACAAGGTCTGATTGTGGGGTTTTAAATGGCTATCTTGGGGTTTTCTTCTTTCCACGTTGTTTTTCCTTTTCACTCCACCAAATTTCATTTCTCGGAATCAGAACCTGAACCAAAGTTAAACATCATAAAGAAATTTGCTCAGTAAAACAGGACTTTTATTGGCTGAAAAGCATTTTTACAGTGTAATCTGCATTTTTGTAAGTCCTTGTGGAAAATCCCCTCTGATCGAGTGGTGCTTAAAACTTAAAAACACACATTGCCCATGAAGCTTTCATAATTTGACAGAAGGGGACAGAGGGGAAAAAACTGGTATATCTGACCCACCAGTCTGTTATCACCAAAGAACAAAAAGACTGCTTTTAAGGACCACCACACAACCTGGGCGGACCCTGGGTCACCCAGGCCAGCCCCTGGATCTTGGGGCGATGCCTGCTCTCTGCCCAACAGTGAAACACCGACAGAGCCGACAGCTTTCCCATCTCTGCTCTGAGGACTCCTTCCCAGATTCTGTGTCTCCCCACCATTTCTTCCCTGTTGCACTGCCTGGGTTTTGGCTCATATTCTCTCCATCTTCTCAGAGCTCCCCAGTGTTCACTCTCACCCCCAAACCAAGTTTCTCCATTAACACATTTTGTTTTTTACTGCTCAAGGCTCGGTTCTTTGAATAACTTCATCAGAGAGGTTCTCTTAAGCCCCCCTCTCCCCCCTTCCATTTCTCTCAACCTCAAATGGCTGAGACACAAAAGCCCCCTGTCCATTTCCCTGATAGCACATTATCCCCTTAATCCATACTCTAGACCTTCCCTTTCTCTTGTTTTCTGGCTCATGCATGCTAGAGACTCGGCCACATGAGAGGGGATCCAGTGTCGCTCTCATTTGCACTTTGACAGGCTTTCTTGAGTGGATGAGAATGACGTGAAATCACAGCTGACTTGCCAGAAAGTATGTACTCCCATGATAGCACAGAACATACGAACATTCTGAATCATGTGTGCATGGTGGAAAAAGTTTGAAAGCCATCGCTTGCTCGTTTTTACTAGATTCCCTATTTTCAATTCTTTGCTCTTATTGAAGATGGTTTTCCTGGTCTTCTGTTTTCAGGTCCTTCTTGGTACCTCTGAGGCTCTTGATGGCCTTCCATCAAGTGGTTTCTGATCTCCTCCCTGCTAAAACAAAAGAAAACTAAGCACACCCACCACTTGCTCCCATCCCATCCCTCTCTTTTCAGTTGGTCCCTCTCTTCTCTCGCTCACCCCAATTTCTTCTCTTCCTTTGACCACTTCCAATCTTCATCCTGTCCCATTATTTTCGAAACTGCTTAGAGATCTCTGACAGTCTCATAATCAAATTCGCTGTGTCCTTTTTTTGCCATCTTCATCATCATCCCTAGAGATTAATGCTTTTCATAAATACGGATTGGCACGAACAGTAATGTCTCCTCTTGACGTTGCTGCCTGGTTTCTCCCTGCTTTCATTCCCATAGCATCATCGATTCATGCTCAGTTTTCTTTCCTCAATAGCCTTCTGACTCTATGCTCATCACTCTAGCACCTTCCTCTATGAACATTCCTCCTCCCTCTGTTCCTGACCCTAGCCCCACCTTCTTGAACTTTGTCAAGAGGTTTTCATTTCCAAATTGCTTTCTTCACTCTCTTTCATCCCCCTTCCTCTCTTGCAGGTCCTGCTCCATGCATCCCCTTTCCTCCCAAGCTCTCCTCCTTTCTCCTCTTATTTAGAATCCAACACGGAGGGGCGCCTGGGTGGCGCAGTCGGTTAAACGTCCGACTTCAGCCAGGTCACGATCTCGCCGTCCATGAGTTCGAGCCCCGCGTCAGGCTCTGGGCTGATGGCTCGGAGCCTGGAGCCTGTTTCCGATTCTGTGTCTCCCTCTCTCTCTGCCCCTCCCCCGTTCATGCTCTGTCTCTCTCTGTTCCCCCCAAAAAAAAAAAAAAAAAAAAAAAGAATCCAACACAGAAAAAACCATCGTAACTGCAGACTTATCAACACTTGGAACAGCAAGAGACAAAAGCAAAGATGTAACTTTTTTTTCTCTTTAGAAAAAACCCTTTCTGAAGAGCTTCCCCAATATAGTTGGCAGCAAAAGAATTTTTTTTTTCTTGAAATTGTCACTTAGAGTAACTTGTGACACTTCACAATCGTTCTTTTTTTCCAGAGACACACCAACTATGTCTTCCAGAACATCTGCCCTTACAGATTTGCCCTTTTTCTGAGTGATTCCTCAGTGATTTGGCATTGGGTGGAGGACCAACAGTTCCTTTCAACACACACTTGGGTCTATCTCATAGCAGGATCTATTCACTCATGAATTGACTTACTCTTGAAAGCTAATTGTCAATTTTCACATAAGCAACGTCTTTCTAATAATAACTATAATCCATAGCTTCCTAAGTAGTATATGCCCCAATTAGGCATTCAATTATCTTACTAAAATACTGACTCTTAGAATTTTTTAGAAAAGGTTCACGTTGTTTTATATTAAAACATGTTTAAAATTTTTCCAATAAAAACTTTGAGCCCCTCACCAAACAACACACTTTATTTTTAGTCAGACATATCTGGAGTGTAAGTTAAAGACTTAAGTCCACAGCTAGTACGGGGTTTAAAAAATAAAACAGGAATGTCTTACAGACTTCTGAAACTTAACGTGTTCTAAACTGAGTCATTATTTTTCCCCTAAATTTAATCCAATTCTAAGACCATTTCTATGCAAATTCTTCCCATATCTTTACCTTAAACCCTATGTTCTTCCTGAGCCACAGATGGGGATTCTAGCTGCCTACTGCCCACCTCCACCTAAAACTACCCTTGCAAACAGTGAATCCAAAATGAAGCCCACCTTCCAATCTGCTCCTCATATGGATGTAGCTTACAAGAACTCCAAGCGTGGTCTGATCCACATGCTATGGAGGTACCAAGAATGGAGACACATATGCCCTCCAGGAGGTGGAGGAAGGCTCCACCAGGATATGGTTTTTAGGGCTGAGTCTTAAAGAAAGAACAGAAAATCCCTGGCAGGTAATTTAGGCATGACAAAAGAACACGACTGAGACAAAAATCACAAGACCCACAAGGCCCCTGGTTCATTTCCATTCCCACTGTGTATACTCTGGTTCCTGTCTCCATCAAGGCTTCACTTGGCTCTGGCCTCTACCTCAGTTCCAGTATCTTTCCTCTCCCACAGAGATCCATCTCTATCCATGCCCTCTCTATCAGGACTCCATGCTCGAGTCAAACTTAAATACTTTCCGTCATAGTGCTCCTCTACTTGGAAAGCCCTTTGTTCCCTCTCTGTCTGAAGAAGTTCTACGCACCATTCATCTCTGTGAACCCCTCCCGAATCCTCTGGGCAAAACGAATGGCACTTTCTTTTATACTCTCGTTGGCAGCATTTGTCACAACCAGACCTATGTTAGGTTTAGTTGTGTTCTCATCCACCTCCTCCACTGGACTGTAAACTCCTTGAGAACAGGGACCATGTCTTACTTATCTGTACCTCTCTAGTGGTGCCTAACACAGGGCTTTGCATGTGGTAGGTTCTCCATTATTACCTATTGAATTGAACTGAGTAAATGGTTACTGAACAAAAAAAATAACACATAATTCCATCTATATAATTAGAGCTAAGCTGATACAGGTGGGTACTATGCAATTCTTTTTGTTTCCAAGTCTCAACTTGCGGTTGAATCATTTGTAGATTTCCTGACAGATTATTTTTTATATTACTAGGATTTAGTGGTATAAAAATATGATCTAACAATTTGACTTACTGTAAAAGTAGTTCCTTAATTTTGTAATCTATGTACAGTAAAGGTTGTAGCTGTGCATTATTCTTCTATGTTAATAAGCAAAACAATTAGTTTTAGGGTGAGGCATTTTTTCCCTCTTGCCTCTTGATGTCAGCCCTTTAAACTCAAAAGAAACTGTTTTATTCCTCCATAAGGTGATAAAAATTACACTACAGAGGAATCTTGTGCTGCATTTATTTTATGGCCCCACTAAAACAAACGTTCAACAGTCTGCATGTAAACTGAATGTTTTGGTACAGATGGTCATATCTTGCACTAAATCTTCAACAACTTAAACTTTTCTGCCGTGAGTAAAGCCATAATAATAATATTGTTTCTATGTGACTGTAGCTGATTGGAAGTGAGTAAAATATTAGGGAAGTTTGATTTACCTTGGCCCGTTTCCGTGGTGGGGATGGTGACAACCTGACTTCTCAGCTCTTCTATTTGGGGACATCTTAATAGGTTGGAACCACTTGAACCAATGGGACATTTTTAGCCACTTAACTCTGACTGTAGCCTTACAGGTAAATCCTTTGTTGTGCCTGAGCCACGTAGATGGTGATTTCACTTAGATCAGCCCTATGACTATGTGAAGACCTGGCTAATATTTATCTTCACATTCTATGTTATGGTAAATGCTTTTAATACTTCGAAAGAAATCACATGCAACTAGTTCCAAGCAGAAATCTAAAAGATTGATAAGCAAGTCTTCCTTAACTAAACATCGATTAAAATATAGACTTCAGTTTGGAAATCCTTTCTCTGTTTCAAAGATTGAAGAGGGTCCTTTTGCTCATTGAATTATGCCAAAAAATAATGATCAAAATGCCTGGCAAACTAACCTAAGAATTTAATACATTCAAGTGAAGAACTATGCTACAGACTTTAAAAATATAATTCGGATGTTTCAATCACAGTGTACTGATTTTAATCAAAACTATTGGCCCCTATTAATCCTGTCCTATATATCTGACATAAGTCTTAATCTACTTTGCTTGAAATATCAAATATTTTAGTTTACCTATAAAAATAATGTTGTCATTAAAAACAAGCTTTTTCAAGTATATCTTCTATGCCTGGGGTTAATCCTGATGTGTTCAAAAATCAAAGAAAAGAACAAGGGAAAAACAGGAAGTTTCAGTCGAGAATCGGTATTGACAGGGCCACAGATTTGAGTGTGGGGAGTATGGGCAAAAGCTGAAAATGGTGGACTGCAGAGTGATGGAAAAAAATCACTGGCTTTGCAAGTGGTAGAACTGGGTTTGAGTCTTTGCTCTGCATCCCACTGAGCTCAGCACCCAAGTCTGTGCTAAGCCTTCAAGAAAATGACGTGAGCTCCATGAGCTTCCACTTAAGAGATTCAGCACTTATAAAGTATTTTACAAATGCAAGATGATAAAATTGTTATTAACAATGTTATTAATGATCATATTAAAATATGCTCGTGTTCAAAATCCTCCAGGGACCTCTCTTTGTGCTTACAATAAAATCTAAACCCATCATGATCTACAAACAATGACAAGATCTGGGACCTGCCCACTCTTCAGCATCACTTCTGTTTTTCCCTTTTCTTCAGACATACTGACCCCCTTCCCTACACTGCACATATTCCAAGCTGAAGTGGGTCATCTGTACTTTATATTCCCTCTGCAATCGATCTCTCCTTCAATCTCTCCCTCTCTTTCAATCTCTCTCCCTCTCTCAATCTCTCTCTCTCTCTCTCCCCGCCTCCCCCTCAACAGCAACTAGAAAAATCTTCAGATCTCATCTCAAACATCTTAGAAAGGCTTTCTTTAACCACTTTATTTAAAGTGAGATCCCAATGCTTCCCTGGCTAACATATCCTATTTATATCCACTTACTACAATCTGAAATGACTTTGCTTATCTTTTCTGTTGTTATCTATTGGCTCCTGTATCATTAATTTACTACTCTACTGCATCTTTCTCACTGAATAACTCTCATTGAACAACAAAACAAAACTTCCTGACTTTGTATCTTTTTTTCAATGGTTGCTTCCCTCTCCTGCAAAACACACTGAAAGGGTTCTATGCTTGTTAGCTCTATTTTCTTCTCTCTTGTTCTTCTTTCGACTTACTTCAGTCAGGCCTTCATCCCCCACCATTCCATGAAACTGCTCTTATCAGTGTCACTAATGACCCCACATCACCAAGTCCAATGGACAGTTCTCACCCGCCATCTTCCTCTGATCAATAGCACTTGATGACATTGCCTCCTCCATAACATGCTTTCTCTCCTTGGCCACCTAGACTTTATTTGTTCTTAGTTCTCCTATACCCTCACAGGCTGGTCCCCATCTCCTTTGCTAGATCTCCCCCATCTTGGAAGTTGTAAAGCTGGGCTCAATCTTCAGAAGACCCTTCTATCTACACTCACTCCAGAAGTCACCTTATTCAGTCCAGTGGCTTTAGTGCTATCTCTGTGCTTTTGCATTAGCATCAGATCCCTTCTCCATAGGAAGTCTTAATTTTCTAGAAAGGCTCTGTCACCCACAAATAGTTGTTTCTAAGCCTAATGTTATTTGGCAAAGAACAACCTTATTATTTAGGCAGTCAATAGTGTGGTTCCCTACTCTTGTAGAAACACAGATTTTTAAAATGTAATAAAGACCTCAGTGAGCACTTAGCCTCTCTTTGTTATTTTACACAAGGCACTTGAGATACTGAGAAATCAAATGATGTGTCATAAGATACACAATCACACAGATCTGAGACTGGAATCCAAGCTTTCTGATTCTTCTGATTCCTAAAGCAATGTTCCTCTGATATCCAACCGTGTCCAGGTTCTTACACGAAAATGTGTGCCTCAACATTAAGTATCACAGACCTTCAAAGCTAGCCGTGACCTTAATCATCATCATTTCAGCTGTATTCCTTTGTAAATGGGAAACGATTGCATAGGACCCACTGCCATTTAAGGCGGAAGAAACATCTCCTATTGCCAGTTACAGACTTGGACCTTCAGGCACAAAGAACGAGTAAATGACAGCTTTCTTGAAATGCAGTCCTTGCTCTTAAGCCACTATTGATCTAAATTCTGCCTTCTCTTTTATTTGTCTTTCTTCATCATCCCAGGGTATTTTTCTCTTCTCATTCATTATTAGTAAGGGTTATTTCATCTGCTATTCTTTTGAAGCCTTGCCATTCTGAAATGTCACATGTAATCATATTTATTTTGGCTTGACCAGCAGATTCTCTTCACGATGGCCAGTCCCACCCTAAGATTTTGTTCGCTTGGTTGAGTTGTCAACCTAGGATGTTTGATGATACAATGCTGACATATTGCCTATTTATAGGCTGTCATGTCACTTTCTAATTGGTTGGTTTGAAAATAACAATTTCTTTCTCTCTGGATCACTTCCACTGTTTCAATGTTCTTTCTGGGCAATGCCACTGATTGTTGACTGACATTGAAACACTCTGAGCTGTTGTACTCTACTAGGCTTTGTTTCTCTCTTTGTTTCTTCCTAATCTCTCACAGCTCCACCCGATCAGGAAATGCCAAGTTTCCCTGCCTTCACAATGTAGGACAGTCCATCACTGAAAGCAACCTTGTTCCCTAGTACCATTTTACCTTGAATTTGCTATTGTACTTGTTAATTTATCTGAAAATTCTTTGATGAGGTGCCGACATCATCATGACTTACGGCGGGTTAATATAGTTGGCCAGGCCTTTGCTCACCCTACAGTATTGGACGTGATGTTTGTTGTTCTTTTACTACTCTAAAGATGGCCAAAATACCATGATTCTTTCTTAGAACTTCCCTCATTTTCCTTGTGTGGCCTCCTGTTTTTTCAGTTTCAATTTGGAGACAATTCCCAGTTTCATTTTCAAATTTCATTTTTTTCCAAGGCCAATGCAAGTCCCAGTTCAAAATACCTATTTCTATACCCACCAGTTTTTCCTTTCTTCTTATCTAATAAGTAGGGATATCCCAGTTCCTTGCCTTTTTCCCATTCTATCATCTCTCTGAGATGATCCCCTCTTCCTCATGTTTAAGTTCCCCCATCGAATTGTTCTGTCTCTTCTACCTTCCAAAAGCATCTTGAAAGCCTATCTGCTTTCCTGCTGCCTACAGTTTGCTTCTTTTGATGGCCAAACTTCTCACCTGTCACCTTCTACCCTTTCTGCGTTGATCTCACCTCACCTTGGACTCCCAACCCATACTGTTCTGAAATAGCCTATTGAAAAGTTAGGGATGGCATCTGTATCGATAACTGCAGTCTCAGTCCATCTGGTAGGCACCTTTGTGGTGTCACCTGCAGGTCAGACCCGGCACACCAGGCTGCATCTCCCTCCTCTATGGTGTGTTTTTACCACATCCCTTGGATTCTCCTTCTACCCCTGCTGGTTTTTCACCTGCCTTCTTTGCAGGTTCCTTTCTTGCTCCTCTAGATTCTCCCAGCTGTAGCCCTGCCCTCTGAGCCTCTTTAACTGTACCTCAGCAATTTTATTTTACATCCTAACTGGGAAAAAATGTATCAAAAACCAAGCCCCACCTTTCCCCTCTGAAAACTGGCTGCCCCCTCACACTTTTCTATTAAAAAGATCACCATTTCCTGAGTCAGAGAATCATAAACTTTCAGAAGTCTCTATGTAAATTTCCCCTTACCTTTAGTCCCTTAATCCATTTTCAATCAGACATGAAGTCCTATTTTTCTTCTGCGCAAAAGCTTTTAAATCTAACCCTCTCTTGCTGTTGTTTTCAATCCCTGTTATTGCCATTATAATTTGGATATTTAATTGCTCATGATAGATTTAATGTAATAGCTTCCTAAGCACTGTCCTTGCCTGTAACTCCATCCCCTCCCCAGTCCTTTTTTACCGCAGTCATTTTTTTTACATTATTATCCTAACATGCTTTTTTATGGCAGCTTTCATGATGTCACTGAACACATCAAAACCCATCCCTGGTTACCTATGGACACACATGGTTCACATTCCTTCATTTGCCATTCACTAAATAGCACTTTATCAAGCAATCTATGCATTATGTCAGTTAGTACATGTGCACACACACACACACACACACACCTCTAAGGAATAACCATTATTAGCCACATCTTATAAAGGAGGAAATTGACGATTAGCAAGATGCTTTCTTGCCCAAAGAAAATTGGTGAGAACTGTTCTAGGATTCAAACCCAAGACTCAGAAGCGGCTCTTAATATCTAAGATAGATTGTCTTTACCCTCAGACACCAACCTACTTTTTGGACTGCAATTCTCTATTTCTCCTTTCCACAAAAACAAACTGTCATGTCTCTATCTTTGTATTCCCTTCCTCTCCATCTATACCAACTCTATGGAACCCATCCTAAACCGCTTGGACCCACATAATTTTCTTTCCCTCTTGGACATTTACTGGTACCATCATCCCTTTGGTTTTCAACCATAAATTGCTTGGTGTCTCGCAATGTTGGCTTGTATTACTATCCCACTCTAGTCTGTCAGATAATGTATATTGATATATATGTCTCATCAACTACATTGGAAGGAAAGAACCTTTTCTTATATGTTTTTGGACTCACTTCTCAACTTTTTTGATCCCAACTCAATAATTTGCTCACAGCATATGTTTCTTACGTGGGTGATGATACAATTTGGCTTAATGCCTACTATATGCATCGCAATGTATGTTCTTTCTTTCTTTAAAATTTACTGTTATTTTGTGGGTTATTGACAGGCATTTATGCACCTCATTTATGGTAAATAGTTTAGCTTTTGATGATGTTTATATTTCTTTATTTTTTTCAGCTTTATTGAGGTTTACTAGGCAAATAAAAATTGTATACATTTCAGGTATACAATGTGACGTTTTGATATGCAAATAATTGTGAAATAATTACTACAAGCAAGCTAATTAACATATCTAGTTATCAACTCACATAGTTACATCTTTGTGTGTGGGGGGGAGAACAATCACGATCAACTCTCTCGGCAAATTTTGAGTATACAATACAGTATTATTCACTATAGCCACCATGCTGACTGCTAGATATCAAGAACTTATTCATTCCTTATAACTCAACCTTTGTACCCTTTGACCAGCATCTCCCCTATTTTCTCCAGCAATCTGGTCTTCACAGATGATATGACTCCTTCATCTGTAATATTGTGGCTCAAGAGAGTATAAATTTGAAACTGTAAATTTTCCTATGGAAGGCACAAGGTGGAAAACATCCAAATAATATGTTAATTCCACACCAAGCATACCAAATCTGATTTACTATCCTCTAAATTTTATAATCTAAAAAATGTACTATTATTATTGTATCTTTCAATTTAGATCTCCCTTATTCCCTAATGTGAAAGTAAGAAGAAATGAAGTCTGTTACAAGCATTAAAAACTTATTGGGGTGAAAAGAAATCACAGTAGACAGAGAAGTAAAATAAATACGCAATATTTTATCTCTTTTCATTTTCCTTTGATTGGTTTCAATAAAATTTGTTATTTCAGAGGGGGAATCAGCTACAAAGAAATTCTGAATGATGATAAAGCAGTGTCTTGAAGGTGACTGAAGAAGAAGCTGTGTCCAGGGGCTACAGTCAACTAAACTGAACACCCCAGTAAATATTACCTGAAAATATTTCTCTTTTTTCCAGCTTTATTGGTATAATTGACAAATACAATTGTGTTTATTTAAAGCATACAACATGATGATTTGGTAAATATATAAATTGTGAAGTGATTATCATGATCAAGCTAATTAACACATCCATCATCTCATGTAGTTACCTTTGTGTGTGTTTGTGTGTGTGTGCACCGAAAATGCTGAAAACCTACTTTCCTGGCAAATTTCAAGTATATAATACAGTATCGTTAACTACAGTCACCATGCTGTACATTAGATCTTCAAAACCTACTCATAACTGAAAGACTGTACCCTTTACAAACAAATCCCCATTCCCCCCCACCCCCACCCCCCCCACACACACACCCCTCAGCCATGGGCAACCACCATTCTACTCTATGAGTTTGATTTTTTTTTTTCTTTTTGCATTCCACGTGTAAGTGATACCATGCGGTATTTGTCCTTCAATGTCTGGCTAATTTCATTTAGTATAATGCCCTTCGGGTTCATCCATGATATCATGGATTTCCAAATGGCAGGATTTTTTCCTTTTTTATAGCTAGAAAATAGTCCATTTTATACTATATTTTCTTTGTCCATTCATCCATCAATGGACACTGAAGTTATTTCCATGTCTTGGCTATTGTGAATAATGCTGTGATGAACCTGGGAGTACAAATATCTCTTTAAGATAGATATCATTCCACTGGGTATATACCCAAAAGTGGGATTGCTAGAACATATGGTGGCTCTATTTTTAATTTTTTGAGGAACCTCTGTACTATTTTCCACAGTGGATGTACCAATTTATATTCCCACCAGTGCACTAGGGTTCCCTTGTTTCCATACCCTTGCCAACACTTATCTCTTGTTTTTTTAATAATAGCCATTCTAACAGGTATGTGGTGATACCTCATTGTGGTTTTAATTCACATTTACTAACGATTATTGATGTTGAATAGCATCAATTTCCTTTTTTGGAAAATTGTCTACTCGGGTCATTTTGAAATCAGACTATTTGATTTTTAGCTATTGAATTGTGGGAGTTCCTTATATATGTTGGATACCAACCCCTTATCTAATAGTTTGCAAATATTTTCTCCCATTCCATAGGTTCCCTCTTCATTTCTGTGGACTATTTCTTCTTCTGTGAAGAAGCTTTTCACTTTGATATAGTTCCACTTGTTTATTTTTGCTTCTGTTGCCTTTGCTTTTGGTGTCAAATATCTGTGTTCTTTTGCAGCTCGTTGAGCTTCCTTCAAACAATGATTTTGAATTCCTTATCCAGGAAACTGTAGGTTTCATTCCTTTGAGGTCAGTTACTGAAAAGTTATTGTGTTCATTTGGTCATGTCTTGTTTCCTTGATTTTTCATGTTTCTTGCTGATGTCTGTACATTTGTTTGAGTAGTTGCCACTTTCCAACTTTATGAATTGGTTTTGGTAAGTAAAGACCTTCACCTGCAGGTAAGTGTGAGGATGCTGGCTGGGTTGTTTGTAGCAGTTCCCACTCTGGGAAAGGCCCAGTGGTGTAGTCTCTGTGCAGATCTGTCAGCTAATGTCAGTGTTGGCAATGATTGCAAGGGTCCTCAATGTTAAAACTGTGGGTGTCCACAGAAGGAGCTAGGGCGGTTGGGGTCTTTGGTTATGAAAGCTGCTGGAGACAAACCGATCTCTTTTTCTCCTACAGTGAATGTCAGGGCCTCAGGGAATCCCTGTAGGGGCTGGGTCTGGCTCACTGACACCATAGCTGTGGTGGTGGCACTGGCATCTGATGCATGGGTATCCACAGAGCAGCCACAGAGCTGGGGTTTGGAGTGCAAGTGCACATGAAGTGACAGCAACTCCAGGCTCTGGAGCACTGGCTGGCCTCCAGCAGGGGTAACTCTGATGCCTGACATTGAGCCACTGTTTGGAGTGCCTGTGCACACACAGCAGCCACAGAGCTGGAGTCATGAAACGGGGGTGCCTGTGCAGCAGCTGTGGCTCCGGGATCCAACATGTGCACAGGGTTTTGAGGCGCAGCCCAGGTCCCAGAGTGGCAAAAGAGTGGCTTGTTTTAGAGAACATACCACAGCAACTCCTCCTCTGGGGAATTTTCAACTGTGGCGGTTGCTGGTTACCTCAGCGCCAAAAACTGCCAGTGTCCTTTGAAGAGCAGGCCACTGGGGTCTGTGCCAACAAATACCACCAGGTTCTCCTCTGTGAAAGCTGTGGGGAGTCTGGCTGCCGTGTGGGCTCAGTTGCGGCGCTGCCCAGAGTCCTCTGCAGAGCAGGCCACCGGGGCCATTATGGTACGTGCTGTGCAACTGATATTGATTACCCCATCTTCTTGGTCCCTAGCCACCTCCGGATATCTCAGCTAAGCTCATCTCTCAGTGATCCTTTCTGTGCGGTTATTATCCTTTTTTCTTTTTCTTTTCCTTTTTTGTTTTGGCTCCATCGTGTTGCTCTAAGTCCTTGGTTGGACTCTTGAGCCCTCCCAAGGCTATTTTCTTTTGTGGATAGCTGTCTAATATTGTTCTTTAGGGGGCAGGGAGGGAGGGGGGATGAAGGCTGGTATCTCCTACTCCATATTGCTGACACCAACTACAAAAATCTTTCTTTCAACACAGTTTGATCTATTGATTGGTTAAGAAATTGTCTAACCGAAAGAGTGAATTAGTCATATCTTCCAACTGCCTTTATTTTATTACCACTCTTTCCTCACTCATTCATTCACTCACTCAACTCTGTCCCAATTTCTCTATCCTCTCTATCTTTACTCACTTCAAGACTTCCTCTTTGTTTACTTGAATTTCTCCACAACTACCCACCTGGTCTCCCAGCTTCCAGCCTTCGCCATTCAAATCAAACCTCTGTAGAGCCCCAAGAAAGACATATCTAAAATATATGACTGAAAACCTCACATCCTGACATGCAAACCTCCCGTGATTTTGCCTTACCTTCCTGAAGTTTCTTAGAATGAAGTTTAAAGTCTTGAAGTTGGCACACAAAACACTTTGCCATCTGACTCTTGCTTTTCTCTCCAGCTTCATTGCCCCACACTTAAACTCTTCCTCTTCGTGCTTTGGCTTTTAATATTTAGGAGAGTACCAGGTCTTTGTATGTCATTGCCCTTTATGATGCCATAGTTGGAATCAAAATGCAATACTATATGCAACCTGTAAAGCACAATCAAATGTTAGAGCCTGTAAGAGTTTCCATAGGTAAGTGGATGAACCCACGATATGTGGTGCTGCCTGTTAACACTGCAGTTACCTGAGTCTGCTATTTCCCATGAACCTTTTTCCCCTGTATAAATCTTTCCCTTAGAAAAGAAAGGCGCCTGGCTCACAGCAAAGTTGCTAGCATGAGATCAACAAGCTCTTTAGGGATTTGCCCATCTCTACAGGACAGAGAACAAATTCCTACTGTTTGTCAGGTTTCTGTGAATTTATAAAAACAAGTTTCCCAGACATTAAGGTACAAAACTCAGATGTAGTGGTAGAAAAACATCACAGTACAAAAAGGCATTCAATTCTCTTGGAAACACTGTGCTTATTAAAGGCATAAACACTAGGTACAGAAAGTTCAGTAATCCTTTTCCTAAGGGCAATAATAGTTTTTACATTACAAAATCAAATGGTTGCTCTTTATTTGAGGGCTGAAAATAAAGTGCCAGTTTGGAGAGGAAGCAAAGTGCAACCAAGTCAAAAGCTCGCATCTGAATGGAAGGTCAATCCTTTTCCAGTCTCAGTAGCCTTCATCCAAATGTACTTATAACCTTTAGTTTTATTTCTGCCAGGTCGTATATCTTTATCATTGGTTGAGATTCTGGCATAATCACAGAAAACCATCCACTCATTTAATCCTTGGCTATGCTGGTTATCCATGCATGTCCTAAAGGGAAGCCAGAACTCTGCACCCAATTTAGCACCATGGTGAGACTTTTCCACAGAACTACAGCCCCTCTATGTTCATACAACAAGTACAATATTGATAAGCAATAAAATTACACCTGACAACTACTTCCTCAGGAAAGAAAAGGGAAAGGAAGTAAAGAGACCATGCTTTGAATTACTTTTAATAGGTGATCTCCTGTATAAATTATACTGAAAGGCAGTTATTTTCTGAAAGCAGTGGATTACTGCCACCATATCGCAGCTTAGCACACCAAACCCAGAAATGAAGTGTTTTGCCCAAGCTCATGCAGTAAGCAAGAGAACCAGGATATAAACTGATATTCAAAGAATATGTTCTTTCCCTTCCATGCCAGCTGCTTCCCAGAAACAGAGCATAGACCTATTGTGATGCAGTTAATTTCTAACAAACCATAAATCTAAATATGGAAAGCAATTCTCAGCGACTCCTATGGTGTCCTTATATCTTGGATAATGAGATGGATCCTGCAGAGAGTAGGTTCCATATCTCATGATTTCCATTTCTGCTCCCAAATGAACATCACTACAAAGATATTGACCCTCTAATTTCTAGATTTTGGGTTTTTTTTTTAAAGGTGTTGATAACTTAACAAATATCACCAGGACAAGTGGAGGCAATGATGGGAAGATATCAAGGTATAGAAAAGAGATTACCTTAAAAGTAAAGCTACCCTTACTTCTCCATTACACAATATCTTTAACCTCAAATTAAAGCCTCTTTTTCCGCATTGCATTGTGATGAACAGTGAAATGCAAGGAATTAGTCTGGCATTATCGCTGCTGATATTACAAGTTTGGACTACAATCCACAGTAGCATCCATCAAGAAGTCAACAACTACTGATAAATTCAAAAATCAATATTTCATGGCACCAAAGTTCGATGTATCATTGGCCTTCCGTTGTTACTTAGATATTTCTCCCCCTACGGCCCTCTCCAAACATTCATCCATTCAACAAAGCATCCATTGTATATGCCACATTATGCTGGGAAATATAAAAGACACATACACTGGGCTGTGCCTCCAAAATCAACCACGTGTTACATCTCCCCAATGTCACTACAACACAAGTACAGCTGGAACACTATCACAGCCTTCTGCCTGGTCTCTGAAGTCTTTTGAAGATGGAAATCAAACTCTAACATGCCCCTACTTATGATCTCCCGATGACTGTCCATTGTAATTACAACAAAAATAAAGGGCTTTTCCCCTTACAACACCTGCACCCTCTGGTATACCCAGCACATCATGCGCCCTCTGGTATACCCAGCCACCCTGGAACTTGACCCTGTATATTCCCTTTGCCTGGAGTGCTCTTGCCCCAAGTATGCACACGTCTGGCTGCTCTTCTACCATTTAGGATCACCTGAAATGCTACCTTCTCAGAGAGAACTCTCCTGAAGATTCTATCTTAAGTTAAAATAAACTCTCTATAATATTTTCACCTTTAAATATTCTCTTGAGCATTTATTACTATACAAAACAATTTTTTAATTATTTAGCATTTATTTCCATCACTTGAATATCAATCCCTGAGGACAGGGAACTTACTCATTTTATTCACCACGGATCCTAGGGCCCACAGAGAATCTGGTTCTACAAGGTGCTCAAGAAATGCACATGTTTACAGCATACAATTCAATTATTTTGTGTGTGTGTGTATTCAGAGTCACATATCCATTACCATAATCAATTTTAGAAATTTTCATTATCCCCCCAAATAAATCCTATACCCATTAACAGTCATTCCCCATTGTCCCCCATCCCCAACCATAAACTTTAAAAACAAAAACAATGGTATTTAGAAACTAAGAAAAATAATGTGTAGGGAGAACAAAAAGTAACAACTAAAAGAAGAAACAGCAACTGCCAGGGAGGGATAGGAAAACAAGCTAATTCATATGTGGATGGAGATAAATAAATGGTTACACTGTACACTCCAAATCCATATTGCAGCAAAAGCATCCTTGTGATTCTAGCACCAACGTGGGCTCACTTCTCTAAATGACAGCCCTGCTCTTGTAAGGAGGGGAAACACAGAGATAGTAGTTAAAGAATAAGATATCATGACCTGTTTAAACACAACTTGCCAGAATGTGATAAAAACGAAGCTAAATCACCACACTGTTGATCACAATTCTGTTGATTAGACCCACAGAATATTCCATAAGTTAAACAGTTACTGAGATATCAACATTTATAAGTTGAGAGGTTTTTTTCCCATGGCCCAAAAGGAGCTTCCATTCCTGATTTTCTACAATGTTAAAATGAATTATACAACATTTTCCATCATATTGGCAAGAATAATGTCTTCTAAAATTCAAACATCTGAGAAGCCTTCTTATTTTCACACCATCTTCTCCCACATCTGATTCAGTAATTCAAGAAAGGTCACTCTTGGACAAAGGGTCACAGAATACTGTTCCGGCATGTTGGCCTTCTACCCTCACATGTTTAGGGAACACGCTGAAGTTAATGCTAGCCCGCCCAAGTTGAAAGTTATGACTCAAATTTTGCCAGCTGCAGTCAAACTCTCCTGCATCTAAACTTTTGCCATTTCAAGACCACAGACATCTAACTCTTTGGAGATAAGACAAGGAAAACCACCTAGAAGTCAACTTTCTCTGAGCTTGACTTTCTCAAGTTTTGAGATTCCTGCTACTGGTTCAAAAGGAAGAAACATGTGTGTATGGCTGGAAAAATCGACACAATACTGTAGACATGTGTGTAGGATACCAATTGTTAAGGAGGGCTCCCGTAAAGACTATGTTGCTAGGTGGTTAATAAATAAAAACAAACAAGAGTAACTGCAGAGGAGCTGAGTCTGAACATGACTTCTTGAACAGGTAAATCAATAAAATGCCAGTTAGTGAGGTAAGAAGAATGAGATTAAACATGCAAAGTTTACTTGTGTTTTTTTAAAAGAAGTAATTACACAAAGACAGGTGCAGTAAGAAGTCACTGGTGTAGAAAATGTAGAAAATCTTCCTAGGGAGATGACAGGAAGTTTGTTTTAAAGGTGGAGTTAAAAGGAAAGGGTTGAGCCATTGACACAACCATCCATGTATTTGTTCCTCTGAAGTTGGCTCTGTGGAATGGCCGTAGGCCCCCGGTACACAAACCAGCTATTTGTAGAAAACTGTACTTTAGAGACTGAAGCAAATTTCTCACAGCTTCCTACGAGGTGCCAGGACAACAAATCTGTGAACAAACAAAATGTTGCTTGGGTTACTACATGCAAACTGGAAGATTCACAGTGGTATGCAATGATGTTGCCTTAGACAGCTCCTCACTGGCTGCCGGGAGAAACCAACTCCCAAGGCGCTCTGGTATTCAAGACGTTGCCCCAGTCACATCCCAACAACTTGTCCAGAGGTAACTACTGCTACTCCCTGGTCCAAAACAAATTGTTTTAGTCTGTCCAAACTTGTGAGTTCACTATCACCTCCCCCAATCTCAAAATACACACTGCACTTGCCCATCCGGAATGTCTTCCTTGCATCTCTCCACCTTTCTAACCCAGCTCCTTCGTGGGACTCTCTAGCTCACTACAGTTGAAAGGAACCTCTCTTTCTTCCTATAACCTTCAGGTTGTAGGTTGACCATGGTCTGGCGAGAGCATGCCTGTATAGTTTTTTATCACAATGTGTCTTATCTGTTGGACCTAGCTATAAACTCCTTAAAGACAGAGACTGACAATCATTCATTCTTGTTTTTATTCTCGCACGTAGTGGGGGCCTAACACATAGTCAGTGTTCAACAAATATTTGGGGACAGCTTTGGGAAAAGAAAAGACCCTGTATGGGGGAACCAACAGCCACTATAATAAATGCAATGTAGCGGCTGATACTGTTCTCACTGCAACAGGAGGCTCTGTTTCGCCCAGGCGTTCAGTGAGCCAGGCTGACACAGCTCTGCCATCTTCAACAAATGGCTTCCAAGGTCAGTTCAATGACTTCCATCCCTGCCAGTAGGAAGAGAAGAAAAAGTAGAGACCCAGTGCCAGAGACTTTCCCTCAGGAAATGAGTGAGAAGTTGCACACATAAATTTTAAGCACATTTCTTTGCCTAAAACCTAGCTGCCAAGCTTGTCAGGAACTGCAGTCCTGAGGTGGGCAGCCATGTCCCAGCCACCGCCCTGTCACCAGAAAAGAAGGGGAAAAGAGGTTTCAACAGATTCTGGGCACCTTTCCCACCTGCACGCTAGTGAACGTTTTATCCAATGACAAAGGGTGTCCTCTATGCTGGAATCGGGCTTTTTAGGAAATGTCAACCTCCTGTCATCCAGGGGTAAATCCCAACTCTCCCTGTCCAGCTCTCACCATGGAGTGACCCAGAATCACATTTTAGGACTATGTCCCGAGCAAGAGTAGCTCTCCCTCTCTCTACCCTCTTAGCAAGGGAGGAAACCCCTATCCTCTAACCTCTCCGTTGCGAGCCATGTGAAAGATGACTCCTGCCCACCAGCTCACATTCTATCTGCTATCTCATCAAGGCTCTGGGGTGAGTGAGGAGTCCCCCTGCTGCTGACTATCAAAGACATTGGAGGGCCCACTCGTATCACCAGAGTCACACATACCTACTAAGTTTTATAGTAAATGTGTCCAGTCCACTTACAGATATTTAGATGCTATCCGCATAATATCTAATTTTAATTCAATTCTAAAACATTTATTGATCATATATTATGACCAAAGCACTGTGTAGATAGCGAGATTTTTTAATGCTACAATGCCTGCCCTGAAGTTGTTTAGAATCCCGTGAGGGAGACGGATATCCGCAACTAACTCTATTACAAAATGCAACTGGGCAAGTCTCACCAGAGGTACGAGCAAAGTGACATGAGACCGTGACCAAAAGAGTAATCAATTCTCACCAGATGGTCAAAAAAGACTTCAAACATATTTATATAAAAAGGTTTCCTGGGGGGGAGAGATGTCACTTGAACAGGACCTCAAGGGATGAGTAGAATACTAACGAGTGGCAGAAACAGAGAGCAGCATGCCAGGTGGAGCATGAGCAAAGGCACCGAGGTGCAAGAGTGGAATGGGCTGTGCTCTTTGTCCCAGGGGACTGGAAGGGCGCAAAGAGGATGACTTGAGCATGAAGTAGTTATGGAGGGATGGCTCTGAATGTGTGCAAACCTGAGCCAACAGGACTAGCCGTGACCCAGGATTTCTGAGAAGGGCCGCAGCTCAATTGATTCCAAGTAGAAGGAAGACAACTCTGCTGATGGTGACAAGAGGAGGTAGTGAGGTGAGGAAGACCAGCGGACACTCATAATGACCATTTATGGAACACTAACTATCCAAGCAACATGCTAAGTATTTTACTAGCCTGCTCCTATTTAAGAGGACGTCCTATTATTTCCCCCACATTTCAGCTGGGTAGTAGCAGAAAGTGGTACACTAAGTGCAAAGGTCTGTTCTAACTGCAGAGCCTGAGTGCTTTGCCATAGTAACCATCACACTCAGTCCTGTCGATGCGACAGGACTCCAGCCTAGAGACACAGAGGGACTACAGGAGGGCAAGCACCGTGGAGGGAGGGCACTGAACAGATGTCAGAGGGGAATCAAAAGAAGAATCAGGGCTGTGACTTGAAGGTGTATGAGACTGGAAGGAGGGAAGGATGATAAACTCTGCTTAGACCCATGGAGTTCTGAGTGGCTAACAGAAAAAAGTCACAGGGGCTCTTGGGTGGCTCAGTTGGGTAAGCATCCCACTCCTGATTTTGGCTCAGGTCCTGATCTCACGATTCCTGACATGGAGCCCCAAGTCAGGCTCTGTGCTGACGATGCAGATCCTGTTTGGGATTCTCTCTCTCCCTCTCTCTCTGCCCCTCCCCCGCTCATGTGCACGCTCTCTCTTTCTCTCTCTCTTTCTCTCTCTCAAAATAAAGAAAACTTTTTTTTAAATAAATAAAAAAAAAAGATAAAAGGAAAAATGACTGAAACCACAAACTACCCCTGAGAGCTAGGTCCTGGGGAGTAAGGAGAAACAGGCATGGAGTCGTAAATTACTGCATTCGTATTTGTTGATCCTGAAAATTGAGCAGCATGTGAACAAACCAGACCAAAAAAGCAAGAGGCTGCCTGGTTGAACGCTAATGCACTGATTTGGAGGAAAAATTCAACTTGATTGACTGGCCTGCATTATACTGATAGCAGTAAATCCCTTTGGCCAAACAGAACTTGATTTAGACTTAGAGGTATGCTATGTATTATCTCTTTGCATACCAAAATATTCATATATCATGGGAAAGTATAAAAAATTATGTTTTTCCTTTCAAAGAGTGGAATGTAAAATACCCAGCAAATCCTCCTGGATGGCGCCTGAGTGAATGTATTCCTTGTTATTTCATTTAAGCTGCTAAATATCTATTAGAGTAAAATTATGGGCTCTTTGAATGTGGAGTTTCCACTTGTAGCTTCCTGAGCACTGAGCCTGAGCCCTCTGTTTTATAAGGCAGATCTGCCTCGCGACAGTGATTGCCTAGCAAGTGGCCAATGGTCCCTACGAGAAGTCGTTTCCTTTACATCTTAAACCAGAGGGATTTATAGAACCAAAACCACAGCCCAGAGCTTGGATGGACATAATGACAAACCAAAGCCATCCACTGATGTTACACTTTCTTTGGAAGACCTCAAGACGCTGGCAATTAAAACTATCTAAGCATGTCACTCTGTGACCTTCACTTTCATGAAGGTGCTGCTCTCTCCAGAAATGACCTACCTACTTTATAAAGTCAGGATGACTCCTTTCTCTGTGAGCTCTTTCCACTTACCTACAGGGTGTATTTCAAGTTTTTCAGGTGAGCCGCCTTTGTCCTTTGCTGAGCAATGAATGGAAGTGGAGGGTGGGGTATAACTCAATGCTTAAAAAAAAACACCCAAAAAAACAAAAAAAAACCTCTTCCCTTTATTCAGCTGTACGAACTTTCTCACCGCATATAATGAACAAATGAACAAATGCAAGTAAGACGTTAAGATCGGCAGCTTTATCAAAGCACGCTCTGTCAGGTTGTGGGGGAGGATATTTGCCAAATCAGAACACATAAACTTTTAGTATAGAAACCAGAATATGAATTAAGCTCATATCACTCAAAAAGAGCTGAATGCATCTGAAACCAAAGTACACTGTCAGCCACCTCCACTTGCTCCAGGCGCTGATGCCTTGATTAGCTATGCAAGAAGCTACCTGCTATTTTAGAATTATATGAAGTCACCTCAGGGTATCTACAAGCTTCTCACGCACAAGATACTGACTTTTTTCCTCCTTCTTCTTGGCTTAGAGCACAGTTGTTGCTACATCCAAGTAAGTACTATATCATGGATTGTTACTGCCTAAGCTGTCATTAAGGCAGCTCGCCTTCTCAGAACAATCAGCCTGCAAACAATAATGGTTTGTTGCTAAACCCCCCTGAGACTAAAAGACACCTCGTATTTTTTTTTTCAGGTAGACAGTGCTCCCCTAAATGATTAGGAATCTGAAAGCTTCATTTTGAAAGAGGAATTTTTTTTTTTAATAATAGAGAACATTCCTTCCACCCTATTTTTGAAAAATAACTTACCTTCTCTCCTGAAATAGTAACGAAATTTATAGGAACGAAAGAATAGCTCACGTGATAGGTAGCTAACCAACGAAGCTGCCAGTGTCCGTAGTATTTATTCCAGGTACCACGCAATTCAACATGTTTCTACCTGAGGTACATAGATTCTGTTTTGATACTGGGCTGCTCAAAAACATTTTTAGGTGAAAATGGGATCACGAAAGTGAAGGATTGACAACCCCGGTCTCCAAAAGCCAAGGTTAATAAGGGGTTTTGTATGGTTTCCCAAATAAATACATTAACACAGTCAACCTTTGACCTGTAATGCCCTTAATCTCTCAGCCCCAAGCTTCCCTCCAGAAGGGTGTTAACAATTTTGCCAAACCAAGCAGTGCCAAAGAGTGCTGAGCACTATGGGCTAGACCGAAACCACCTTAATCACTCACCTTTCCTCTTGCCAGATTTCCAGAGTGTAACTAGTCAAACTGTTCTTAGATTTCTCAGGCTTAATCTTCCCCACAAAACTTGAGTGTTTCACATAAAAAGGAAAAGCACTGGATTTCTGCTGCTGCTCATTTAGCCCAGACGCCCTTCCCAGCTCTACCTCCTGGTCTCATCGTCAGAATGTTCCGAATCCTAGCGCCCACCTGCTCTAAACCCAGATTGTAATCCCTTTCAACTAGACCCGTGTTTTCTCCTCACTGCTGTTAGCACATATGGCCAGTGAGTCCAATCTTCCTCAAGGCCTTAATAAAACTTCCCTTACTGCACATGCAATTATTAAGCGTGCAATTTATATTTCCAGGTGCACAAATTTCTCATGCAAATCTCTTTGACCTGAAGTAACCGAATGCTCCTTAGAAACATGAGTCTCCCGCTTACTCAACAGATCCTCAGGAAATGTCATCAACCACATCTCATTCTCCCCAATTTCAAATCACCATGGCTTACTTACACATATCTGAAACCAAGGCTAACTTCTCAGGGCCTATCATGGGTGAACTGAACCATGGCTACGCACCAGGTTTAGCTTTTGTTTCTGTGGCTTATCCAAGTAAAGAAGGTGACTAAAATCCAAGCGTTCCACTCCTGTGACACAAAGACTATTCGGCGGCTGCATGGTTCTGACCAAGGCTGTTCTCATCACATATGCTGCAAAAAAAAAAAAAAAAAAAAAAAGACCGGGTGGGGGTGGGGGGCGGAGGGGTGGGGGTGGGGTAATATGAAACAGTGATTGCTGTATTTCAAAACTAAGCCAGATGCTTTAAAGCACAACTCCCAAATCAAACTTCCAAATGATTAGTGAACGTTTAGGGGAGGGAGAGGAGGAACCCGAGAGTCCCCTGTGAAGTTGTTGAGTATCTCTGGGTGTGGCCCAGGGACCCCCACAGGAAGTTGAGTGTCCCAGAAAGATGACAGTTATGACCCTTGACCTTCTATTCCCGGCTCAACGAGGATTAGTTCACTTCAGCATGCAGGAAAATTGAGGGCACTTTTCTAGTGCTAATTCTGAGGCACAGAAGCCACCAATGGAAGGTCCATGAGTACTTCCTCTATTAATATTACCTCAGCTCCAGGAAACAATAGATGACTGCGCTTGAAAGGCTCCCCTTGTCCCTGGAATCAAAGAGAACACTTTGTCATTGGCTAATTACTTATTTATTCATTCAACAAATATTTATTCACAGTATACTAGGTTCTTGGGTACATGCATCATTACACTGGAAACACACTACAGCAGGAAAGCCTGGCTAAATAAATGCCAGTTTCCTTCTTTCTTCTCTCAGGGTAAATACATTCTGATTGAAAACAATGAACTGACAGGCGATCCTTTGAGGACTGCCTTTAACTGAATTCAAGCTATAACATGAAGGCTTAGGGGAGGCTCCAAAGTGTTGATTCCTTGTTCAAATTACCTCATTTCCAAGTGGATACTGATAACCAGAGTTATGGCAGGACGGCTTCCTGTACGTGAGAAGTAAAGCTCCTTGTACTCTCTGAAGGTTCCTTGCAGGATTTCTTGACACAGAATGTCGTTAAATTGAAAAACAAATCATAACAATTTTTTTTTCTCCTCAGTCTCCAGGTGTAATTTGGCCCATATAAATTGTTTTTTCTTAATAATGTAAAGAGTGACATGATAGATTTGATAAGTAGCATTTTATTATAAAATCAACAGGTAATAATTACCTAGGTGACTCATGATGAGGTGTAGAGGTGTTCTTAGCCTATCTGAAAAGGAAGAAAAGTTCATTAAAGTTCAAGTGTACAGAACACAAATCTGGAGGCCTGGGCTTTTAAAAATTGCCCAATTTCACGAAGTATATGTTCCCTTAAAATCTGATTCTCACCAAGAGTTTGTGAATGCACAACTTAAATTAGTCATGTGAAGGGGAGCGGATTAGTTACAAGATGGGAACCCTGCCATTCTCCTCTGTTTACCACAGACCAACAGGGGTTGAGTTACAACTGCTTATTATTTCTGAAGATGTACTGTTACATAAACACGAACATGAAATTCTCAAAATGGACCCTGCCTAAGAACAACGACCCTTAGAAGTGTCACTAAGAAGTAAGCCTTATGCCAGTCTTGCAGAATCTCATCGTTCCCCGTAGCTGCCTCTAACAAAGATGTCACTCCCGTAGCTCACACGGAGTGGGAGGATCTGAAGGCTGATGGGAGAAAACAGGGTCATTAGGTGAACATGCTAGCAAAAGTCCTCTCTGAAATGGATTGAGTATCTTTAATCCTGTATTCTGGCCTCCGATGATTTATGGCTCTTATTTTCTTTTCTCTCTTTTCCTTGTAAAGCTTGCCAAAGTAGACTTTAACTCTGCCTTGAAGCAGGCAAACACGGAGTTCTGTCTTCCTTGATGAATCGGATTCTTGCCAAAGTGAAAGCTTCAATGACAAAATTATTCTCCAAAGAAGGGACAAGGTGATGGTCTAAAAGACTGAAGAAATACCACTGAGTATTCGACTATTAGAGTTTAGAAAAGTAAGAGCTAGGCCATGATCCTCCCTCCACGCCCCATTTCTGACCCCTACCCTGCCCCAATTCCAGCCCAGTTGTAGTAAACAAAACAAAACAAAAGAAAACAACCCTGCATGTATGTTAAAACTGATTTGATTTGATTCATTTTTAGGTAGGACATTAGAAGCTCTGCCCCATCATCCTTTGGTTGTCTCACTTTAAATGACAAGGAGCTGCCTGGTTGCATCCTCTAATCCTTCACCTTCCTCAACCATAAATGCTTTAGCTCTATGCCAGATTGTGAAGTAGGTAAAACGTGCTTCTGGCACCCTATCACATTCATTCGTGAGCTCTTCTCCATCCCCAGCCACCCCCAGCCCTCCAGAGCTCCATGCCACTCAGGCTTCCTCATCTTAGGATGCAGATATGATAAACAAATATATTCAAAACTGCAAGAGACCTTATTTTTCTCATTCTTCTCATGCCTACAATTATAAGTAGAAGCTTCCTAATTTCTCTCTTCACCCCAGACCTTTACCCTGAGTTGCAGAGCTACATGTTCAACAGTTTATTGGACATTTTCACTGGTATATCCAACAAATACCTTCCTTTAGAAATATAGTTTTCTGTGGGAATGCAAGCTGGTGCAGCCACTCTGGGAAATAGTATGGAGGTTCCTCAAAAAACTAAAAATAGAACTACCCTACGACCCAGCAATTGCACTACTAGGCATTTATCCACGGGATACAGGTGTGCTGTTTCGAAGGGACACGTGCAGTCCCATGTTTATAGCAGCACTATCAACAATAGCCAAAGTATGGAAAGAGCCCAAATGTCCATCGATGGATGATGGATAAAGAAGATGTGGTATATATATGCAATGGAGTATTACTCGGCAATCAAAAAGAATGAAATCTCGCCATTTGCAACTACATGGATGAACTGGAGGGTGTTATGCTAAGTGAAATTAGTCAGAGAAAGACAAAAATCATATGACTTCACTCATATGAGGACTTTAAGAGACAAAACAGATGAACATAAGGGAAGGGAAACAAACATAATATAAAAACAGGGAGGGGGACAAAACAGAAGAGACTCATAGATATGGAGAACAAACTGAGGGTTACTGGAGGAGTTATGGGAGGGAGGGATGAGCTAAATGGGTAAGGGGCACTAAGGAATCTACTCCTGAAATCATTGTTGCACTATATGCTAATTTGGATGTACATTTTTTTAAAAATACAGAATAAAACAAGTTGAAAATTATATATATATTTTTTTCTGTATTGATTAGTGGGGCATTTTTCCTTCCCATGACCCAAATCAATAGCCATAAAGTTGTACTACACACTATTTTTTCCTTTACCAACAAAGTAGTTTTCAATTTCTGTCTATCCTTTTATTCAATTCATTAATTCAATTCATTAACAAGTATTTATGGAGTGCCTACTTTGTGCCAGGAATTTTTTTTTCTTTTTATTTCTTTTTTTATGAGAGAGAGAGAGAGAGAGAGAGAGAGAGAGAGAGAATCCCAAGCAGGCTCCATGCTCAGCATGGAGCCCGACATGGGGCTGGATCCCACGACCATGAGATCATGACCCAAGCCAAAATCAAGAGTCAAACTCAACCGACTGAGCCACCCAGGTGCCCCTATGCCAGGAATTTTTCTAGGCTCTTGAGATATACCAGGAAACAAAATAGGAAAAGATTCCTGCTCTCCTGGAGTTTACATTTGAGTCTGGGGAGACTAGCCCATTAATAATGATAATGATGATGACAATGACCATGATGATAAATACATAAACTTAAACAGTGTCTTAGAAGATGAGAAGTGCAATGGAAATTTCTTTTAGGTAGAACAGCGCTAAGAGGAATGCAAGTTCCAGTTCAGATGAGCATCAGGCAGTGGGGGGTAAAATTGTTAAAGAGTGTAAGTCAGCCTCATTGAAATGATATTCAAACACGAGAACATAATGGTATCTGGAGAAAGACTGTTCCTAGCAGAAGAAATAGCCAGTGCACAGGTTCTACAATGGGAATGTTCCTGATATGCTCAGGGAACAGCAAGGAGGTCAACATGGCTGGAGGAAGTGAGAAGTGGGAAAGTGTGCAAGGGGGGACCACGGGGGGCTGTGGGCCAGATGGTGGCTGTTCTTCACCAATGTAAGAACTTGGGGCTTCACCCTAAGACTAATGGCAGTATACTGTAGAGTTTTAATTTTTTGCTTATAATTATTCTGGCTACTGCACTGAAAATTGACTCTGAGGGACCAAGAATAGAAGCAAAAAGACCAATTAGGAAGTTATTATAATAATCCAAGTGAGAGATAGTGATGAATTGAGTCAAAGTGGTTTTAACAGAGGTTATAGGAAGTGACCAGATTCTACATATATTTTGAAGGAAGGTCCAACAAGATTTCTTTATTTCCTTTTGGTCTTGTTCTTCTTTCTCTTTTTGTTTTGAAATAATTTAAGATTTACAGAAATGTTGCCCCAAAAATATCGTTCCCAAATATCCTTCACTCAGCTTCCCCGAATGTTTACAATTTATATAACAGCTATGTGATGTTTATACCAGGAAATTAACATTATATAATACTGATACAGAACCATTAACTAAATTATAAATGTAATTCAACTTTCTGCAGTTTTCTCCCAATGTCCTTTTTCTATTCCAGGATCTATTCCAGGATCCCACATTGACTGCATTTACTCAAATGAGTAAATAGGGACTCAAGTCCTTGTGATCCAGATGAGTACCTTTACCACTGTTCCATGCTGAAAAACAAGGTAGACAATCTACAACGAGTAGAAGAGAGAAAAGTGCTCAGGTAAACTCTGGGTGGAAAAAATCACGAGCCTTTGTGCTTTCACCACCTGAAGGGACTCCTAGGTGGTTCCAGTATTATATTATTCTGAATTTCCATTTTGGCACTCTAATTTAAAAGAAAACTTCAACTGGATCATTAAAATGAGGGTCCATGCTGTAGATACCTGTGACTTTTTTTCCTTAGGTCAGTGTTACAAACTTGCTTGTTTTCAATGTTTTCTCTTTAACAACACTGCACTTTTAACTCCCTTGGGTGAGGGGCTAAGAAGAAAGACAGAAGCAATCAATGACACCAATGCTCAGCGTTCCTTCCCTATATAGGGAGCAATAGAACTGGAACCCAAAGAATGAGAACCTTTCGGTAATTAGTTTCGTTTGGTTGAGTCTGGGTTCCTATGCCCCACTTTACAGAGGAAAAGAGATCACTAGAAAAGAAGTGCATAGCACAGCTTGAACCTCTGCATCAAGAAAGCAGTATCTGAAGTAAATCCCAGGCTATATGCATTTGGGGTTCAATCAGCTATACCTTCTATAATCTACATTTAGTTGGCTGCACAAAGAGATTCTTATCTGTAATCATGACCTGGGGGCACTGCAAGATAATCATTAAATGCATTAACTAAACTGTACTTACTAGGGCAGAAAATTGGAAAAACATACCTCAGAAAGATTTTCAAACAAAGGTTGAAATTTAAAAATGGTTTTCTACTTCATCTTCAGTTAATTAAAAAATTTTTACTCTGTCACACCACCACAGTTTGTAATGGAATAGAACATAAAATGAAAACCATTTGTCTCTATATGATTCATTTTAGCAAACATTCGTTCAGTGCCAGGTATTTTGTTACCTACTGAAAATAAATATGAAATAGCCCTACCATTTAGAACACGCTTAGCAAACTACAGTCCGCAGTCCAATCTTGTGTTTGTGTGGGCCAAGAACTAAGAATAGTTGTCAGATTTTTTTAATGGTTGGTGGCGGGTGGGGTGGCAAAAGAAGAAAAATATTTGTGACATGTAAAAATTACATGAAATTCAAATTTCTGTTTGTAAGTAAAATTATAGAAATTCAGCCACACTCATTTCCTCTATAATTTATCTGTGAATGCTTTCACACTAAGATGGCTGAATTGAGTAGTTAACACAGAGACAACTGTGGCCTGCAGTCTTCTACAGAAAAAATTTGCCAACCCTTGCTTGAGAAGCTCACCATCTATCGTGGGATAGGGTTACACATATACACTTAGTTTTCATAACACATTTAGTACTGTGACAGAGGTATAAGAAGAGTGGGAAATTCCTTCTACCTGTAGAAGTCAGAATTTAAGGAGAAAGAAGGCAACGGAGAGTGATGAAAAGGCAAGGACACAGAGAATGGAAGCACACCATAGGGACAGAGAATAACAAACCCATATTGTGTCTGGGAGAAGTTGTGTAAGTAGAAGTGGAGAAAGAAGTGGGAGATGAGATTAAGAAAGTACCTGAAATCAGATTAGGATTTCTAATCCACTCAAAGATTGTCTCCCTGTAGATGGTCATTAAAGATTGTAAAAGCAGAAGTACTTGATCAGATCTGTGTTTTAGACAGATAACTCTAGCAGAAGGGTGGAGACAGGAGAGGGACTGAAATCCTGAGAGAGTAGAGGCAGAGAAACCAGATAAGGGCTATTGCAACAACCCAGATGAAAGATGATGATCGGACTCAAGACAATCTATCATCCAAGGGCAGGGTGGAGTCCAGAGGTGCAAAAGCCTTTCAGACCAACTGAATTGGTGACTGACTGGATTCGAAAAAGAGAGGGGAGGATACTTGACTGAATTTCTGAGCTGCGCAAAATCAACCAATGAATGTCTTGAGGCAAAATAGAAAACCAAGAGGAAAAGTAACTATAACAGAAACAATCAAAGCTTTCCCACATCTCCTTTCGGTGAGAATAAGATAACAAGCTCTGTCTGGGGTACCTCAGGCTTGAGGTGCCTATGGACATCCAGGTAGAGTGGAATATGGCTGAGACAGCTTGATGACCTCTGAAGGTCAGCAGCAAAGAGGCACTGGATGAACCTACGAAGTGCATAAGAGTATTCCAGTCAATTTTACTTTAGAATATCATACCCAGATGCCTTTTTCCTTGTTAAACTATAAAATAATCCTGTTTAATTGAATAGGCACTACATATCCTTACAGCCTGGGTTCCTTGCCCCATTGGAAAGATTAAGCAACCACCCCACTGCTACAGCCTATTCAAAGCCATAAACATATTAGGTAAGAAACAAAGAAAGAAGGATATTAATTATATTCAAAAACATCTTTAAGTGATTTAACATCTTCTGCTATAGTACTACAATAAAGCAAAGTTATGGTTATCTTAGTATTTAAACATTAACACCAATATCAAATTTTAAATTGAGTTAAAAAAATAAAATGAGTATATACGTAGGACATAGAACCTATAATTTGCTTTAAATATGATGTTAAACATTTGGCAAACAGAAACAAATAAAAATACTTGATTGCATTGCAACTCTAAGCGCAAAGACCTGTCTATCCTACTGTTATTGGAAAGTGAATCCGAATTCCACTTGCCCAGGGCCAAGTTGCTTGGGTGTGGGTCATCCACAAGGTAAAACCACAAGGCAGAAGACTGGTAGGATTTGGTTTCCTTCTTCCTTAGTATGACAGTGGGGGGCGTTTGGGAAACACAGCATTATGAAATGTGAAACATATTTTGATACAGTGGACTCCCTGGTCTTTAATCCAATAACGTATCTTGTACATTTTCAAGAGAGGGGTACTCTTGGTTGCATTTTCTAAACTTATTTGATCACAAAGTAATTTTATGAAAGTATCTAACAGAACTAGTCCACCATGGAAGCCATATTAGGAAACAATCTATTAGTTACCTCCAAGAGCTATATACTTCTTTGTAGGCAACTTTACCCATCATTCAATAACCATTTATTTGCTGATTATGAGCAAATTTATATCTCTAGTTGAGTTCTTTGTCTCTTGAACTCCAGACAAGTGTCTAATAAGCATCACCACTTGTTCTGGAAGCACTGAAAAAATCTGTATGTCAAAAATTGATACCAACATTTCCATCTATGCTTCTCTCCACCAAACACACGCATGGGTACACTCACACTCACATTCATATTAACATATAATCTTCTGAGTACTCACAATCTCAGGAAATAGTATTTACATATGGCCAGTTGATTAAACAAGAAATCTGGAAGAAATCTTTGAGTTATTTTCTCCTTCACCATCAATACCCATTCATAAAAGCCTGATGTGATTACTTCTGAAATATCTCCATGACGTAGACAGAGGTTACAGGGCATTGAAACACCCACGATATGTGCATTCTATTTTATATAAATTATACTTCAACAAATACAAATATTTCAGTCTTTTGATACCAAATAATTCAAGTACCTTTAAATCAGAAAAGATAAGTTAGTTACTGATTCTCAAATGTAAATCATTGCTGAAATAATCATTTTGATTAATGAATTGAATGAATCACCTAAAATTCTGCTGTTATGAATCAGTGATCTTCTCATGGTTGTAAGTGCCAATAAAACTCAAACAAGTCAGATCAGTACATGCCTAATAAAAAGCAAGCCCTCATGTAAACCTCAACACTGCTAGGTAAGATTAGCCAGACAAATATTTCATCTCCAAGTCAAAGCTAGAATTTGCTCAAGGACCGCAACATGGTGTCCCCCTAGCTGCCTTTTCACCAGTTTAAGAAAGAAAGAACTAGGAATTACAGATAGAATTTCACCCCCACATCACATCCTGTTATATATTTGGCAAAATACCTTTGTAGACTATCTTAAGGCCATTAAAAAAAAAAAAAGACCCTTTTTGTTACAAATATATTTTATTTAAAAAAAATTTTTTAATGTTTATATTTATTTTGGGGACAGAGAGACACAGAGCGGAGGAGGGGCAGAGATAGTGGGAGACACAGAATCTGAAGCAGGCTCCAGGCTCTGAGTTGTCAGCACAGAGCCCGACGAGGATCTCAAACCCACGATCTGCGAGATCATGACCTGAGCAGAAGTCAGACACTTAACCGACTGAGCCACCCAAGTGCCCCTTTATTTTTTTTTTATCTACATCTTCAATCCTGATATTGACACACATATAGGGGAGAAAATCCACAACATTTCCAAAAGAACTTAATATTTTTCCTTCACTCTGAATTCCTCCAGAGCCAAATATATTCAAGAACCCAAAAGGCAAAATATAATTTTGATATTGGTTTTAAAGGCTATAACAAAAACCAAAATAAGAGTGGTTTAAACAAGCTGTAAATTTATTTAGTTTCCTCATGTAGGAGCCTCCATGGAAGCTTCCAGGGCAGGTAAGCATGGGTACTCCAGAGTCCTGAGAACACAGGATTTTTCATCTACCGGCTTTGCCAACTTTATCAGCCAGCTTCCATCTCTTGTTCGATGGCAACTTTAACCCTTACCATCTGCGATGGTTAATTTTTATGTACCAACTTGACTGTGCCATAAGGTACCCAGATATTTGGTCAAACATTGTTTTGAGTATGTGTGTGTGTGGGGGGGGGGGGGGGTGGTGTTGAAAAAGGTTAACATTTACATCAGTAGACTGATAAACCAGAGAGCTGTCCCTTTTGTGAGTGGCTCTCACCCAATCACTAAAGGCCTGAATAGAACAAAAAGGCTGACCCAAATGAGAACAAATTGCTCTCTACCTGACAGTCTTCACTCAGGGACATCAGTCTTCTCCTGCCTTCAGACTCAGACTCAGACTGGAACTTACACTCTTAGCTATCCTGGTTCGCAGGCCTTCAGACTGGAACTGGAACATCACCATCAGCTTCCCCAGGTCTCCAATTTGCCAACTGTAGAACTTGAGGCATCTCAGTCTCCACAATCCAATTATTTATAATAAATCTCTCTCTCTCCCTCTTCCCTCCCACCCCTGCACGCGCACGTACACACACACACACACACACACACACACACACACACAGAAACGCTTTTAGATTCTGTTTCTCCGGAGAACCCAACTAGTACAGACTTTGATACTAAGATTGGTTCTCCAGGAATAGAATTTTAAGAATGAGTTTTCTGAATTGTTTCTGGGGTTTCTGGAATGGACCCTCTAATCTGATTAGATTTAAAGATGCTAATTACTCTATTTCTAGTAGTAGAGAGGGCACTGATAGTCCATGGATTGATCTGGTAATAGCAAGACACTAAATATCTCCACTGGACACTTCTAATCAACTAGTATAAGAAGCAAGGAGCTGGGTCACCATGTATATGAAACTTTTCAACAGTTTTGGAAAACTAACAAGTTTAATGAGATTACCTTGTTGCTCCTAATGTCACTGGACAAAGTCGTGAAATAAAAGGATGAGCTCAGGGATTAGAATTCCTAGCTCAAGTGCTGCATACATTACCCGAGATCTTCTATGTGTGCCCTAGAGAGAACTGTATCTTCTGTAGCCACAGGGTCAAGATTGCTGAAAATCTAGTGTAGGATCGTATCCTGTGACTAGCTGAATTACAATGCAAGCCCAACTCCCAGCCTCATAAAGTGCCTACTGTTTAGTGACGGTATTGGATGGGATCCTGTAAGTTGGAATGGCGATGTGTGAGTCGAACCTGATAAAGCTGGAAACGTTGAGTCCCTAAATTCCGAAAAGTCTTCTTTGAGGAAATTAACCCAGTCTGAGGGAATTAACCCTGCATTGCCCAAGGAAACTGATATGGTCTCCTCTGATGGAGGTGCTATAAAAGACAATCCTGATTCTCCTCAGAACCCACCCCTACCACTCCTTTTTGTTTCTAGACCTCTAACTGAACTGAAGTCACATCAGGTCCCTAGAGGTGAGGTAAAAAGTGTGACCCATGAGGAGGTCTGCTCTACTCCAGAAGTATTTGAGTTTTTGACTTTATACAGATTTCTAAATGAGGGACCTATGTAGGAACAGATGTTGAGGGTGTGGGGTAACAGTGGAAATTGAGCCAAATTCATTGATACAGACTCACTAAACTTAGATTCTGCAATTAATGTTGCAGCTCAGGGAGTTAAGAAGAGTTCTAACAGTTTCATTGGTTGACTAAAACATAGACCGAGAGGTGGCCCACAGTGAGTGATTTAGAAATGACGGATCTGCCTTGGCTTAATGTAAAGGAAGGGATTCAGAGATGTGGGGAGAGTGGAATGTTAGAGTGAATTTGTCATTTAAGGCCTACTCTCCCACATCAGAGAGCCTAGAAAGCATACTTTTTATCACAACTGTGGAAACAAAATTTGTGAGGAGAGCCCCAGCATCCTTGAAAAGCTCTGTGATCACTCACTCTTTTCTGTAGGCCAGACCTTAGTAGGGACTAAGTCACTGACTTGGGAAATCTAGATGCAATGGAAGTAATTGGAACCCCGGGCTGGCAGGGCCAAGTGGCAGCATTCAGCCTCCAGGCGCAAGGTGGGCGTGGCAACTGTAAGAGACAGCAGAGTAAAAGCAGCAATCAGGATAGTCTGACCTATACATCACTATGGCACTGGCTATTTGATCGCAGTATTTCTAGAAGTGAAATAGACAAGAAGTGTACTAAATTCTTCCTTGATCTGTATAAGGAATTGATCTGTTGGAATTGATCCTTGATCTGCACTGCCAAAAACTTATACTGTTCATTTTTCTCCTAGCCTTCCCTGAAGGGATCTCGGGCCTTTTACCAAGGTAACTGTTTGATGGGGAGTACTGGACACTGGCTCTGAATCAACACTAATGCTGAGACTCAAAACGTCACTATGGGCTACCATCATAGAAGGGGCTTATGGAGAAAAATCAAAGGAGGCTTATCTCATAGTGGACCTGGTGAGTCTCTAAACCCATCCTGCGGTTCTTTCACCAGTTCCAGAATGCATAATTGTAATAGATACACTTATTAACTGGCAGAATCCCCGCACTCGTTCCCTGTTCTGTGGAGTGAGGGTTATTAGGGTGGAAAAGACCAAATGGAGGCCAATACAGCTCTCTCTGCCTAGGAAAATAGTACGCCAAACACAATACTGCCTTTCTGGAGAGATTGTAGAGGTCAGTAATACCCTCAAGGACGTGAAGGATGCAGAAGTGGTGGTTTCTATCCCACACCCATTCAACTCACCTACGTGGCCTGTGCAGAAGACAGAAGGCTATTGGAGAATGATGGCGGATTATCATAAGCTTAACCAGGCAGCGACTCCAGTTGTAGCTACTGTACCAGGTATGGTTTCACTGCTTCAGTAAGTTAACACATTTTCTGGTCACTGGTATGCAGATACGCTCTTTTTTCCCAATTCCTATTAATAAAGACCACCAACAGCAGTTTACCCCCAGCTTCAGCTCCAAGGCCAACAATATACTTTTACTGCCCTGTCTCTAAGGTGTATCAGCTCTCCAGGCTTACGTCAGAATTTAGCTCTTGGTGACTGGCCTTTTTCTGGCTTATCTTCATCTTCTTGATGTGTCCTCACATGGTGGGAAAAAAAGCTATCTAGTACTCTGTCCTCTTCTTATAAGGGCGCTGATCTCATTCCTCCACCCTCGTGACCTAATTATCTCCCAAGACCCCCACCTACAAATATCATCACATTGGGATTAGGATTTCAACATGTGAATTTTGGGGGGAACACAAACATTAAGTCCATTGCACGGTTTTAATTTTTTTTCAGTTTTAAATGTTTATTTATTTATTTTGAGTGGGGAGGGGCAGAGAGAGAGAGACAGAAAGAGAAAATCTCAAGCAGGCTTTGCACTGACAGCACAGAATTTGATGTGGGGCTTCATCTCAGGAACCACAAGATCATGATCTGAGCCAAAATCAACAGTCGGATGCTCAACTGACTGAGCCACCCAGGCGCCCCATTGCACTGTTTTAAATAGTATCCTTTTCATTTCAATTTCTGATTGCTTGTTGCTATTATACAGAAATAAAACACATATTTATGTGTCGATCTGGTATCTTTTAACTTTGCTAAACTCATTCAGTTCTGGTAGCTTATTTGTGGATCCACTGGATATTCTACATAGACAATCATATTTTCTGTGAATAAAAACAGCATTACTTCTTCCTTTCTAATCAGAATGCCTTTTATTACTTTTTTCTTAACTTTATTGAATCGTCAATTGAATCTCCAATACAATTTTATTAGAAATCATAAGGGCAGACATCTTTATGTCTTGCTCCCAATCATAGGAGGAAAGTATTCAGTCTTATACTATTAAATATGATGTTTGCTATAGGGTTTTGTAGATTGAGAAAATCCTCTTTTTTTATTTTTAATTTTTTATTTTAGAGACATTGAGAGTGAGAGTAGCAGAGAAGGGCAGAGGGAAAGAGAGAGAGAATCCTAAGCAGGCTCCATGTCAGTGCTCAGGGCGAAGCCTGACACGGGGCTCAGTCCCATGACCCTAGGATCATTTGAGTGGAAATCAAGGGTTGGATGCTCAACTGATTGAGCCATTCAGACACCTCCTATTTTTAATTTGTTAAGAGTTTGTCATGAATGGGTGTTGGATTTTGCCAAATGCTTTTTCTTCATATATTTTGACAATCATATGCTCTTTCTTTTTGGTTTATTAATATGGTGAATTACACTGACTGATTTTTTTAATGTTGAAGCCAACCTTGCATTCCTGGGATAAACCTCATTTGGTTATGATGTATTATATTTTTTATACATTGTTAGATTTAAAATTACTAAAATTTTGTTTAGGATTTTTGCATCTATTTTCATGAGAGATTGTGGTCTATAGTTTTCTTTTTATATAACGTGTGGTTTTTAGAAATAGAATAACCTGGACTCATAAAATGAATTGGAAAATATTCACTCCTCTGCAATTTTCTGAAAAATTTGTTTTGAATTGGTATTCTTTCTTAAATATTTAGTGGAAAACACCAATGAAGCTGTCTGGACCTGTAATTTTCTTTATAGGGAGATTTTTAACTACAAATTCAATTATTTAAGTTGACATAAAATTATTCAGGGTAACTATTTCTTCTTGAGTTTTGTTAGTTTGTGCCTTTCAAAGAATGAGAATATTTCATCTAAATAGCAAATTTATTGGCATAAAGTTATCATATTTCTACTAATATCTGTAAACTCTCTATTGATGTTACCTTTCTCATTCTTGATATTGGTAATTTATGCCATCTCTGATCAGCATAGCTAGAGATTTATCAATTTTTTTTTTTTAATCTCAAAAAAACAGGTTTGGGTGTAATTGATTTTCTCTCTTGTTTTTCTGTTTTCTAGATCATTTATTTCCACTCTGATCTTTAGTATTTCTTTTCTTCTTCTTACTTAATATGTAATTTGCTCTTGTTTTTCTAGGTTCTTAAGGTGGAAGCTGAGGTCACTGATTTAAGAGCTATCTTCTCATCTCAAAGAGACATTTAGTGCTATAATTTCCCCCTAAATACTGCTTTAATGTCACCCCATGAATTCTGACATGCTGTGTTTGCATTTTCACTCAGCTCAAGCAACTTCTAATTTCCTTTTTGATTTCTTCTTTGACCCATATTTACAAGCATGTTTTTTAGTTTCCAAATATCTGAGTGTTTTCTGGAGAGCTTTCTGTTATTGCTGGTAGATATTGTGAGTTATACCTCCTTTGATATTTTTGTTTTCCCAAAATTATTCTCAATCTTTTTTTCCGGGACACAGTTTGCTCCTATCAGATTTTCTTTTAAGATTTGTTATGTGTGCTTGAAGCAGTGCTCAAGCTAGGGCTAATTGTTCCCCGGTATGATGGAAGGTCTTTCCGTGTCCTCTGCCTAATCCTGCATGAATCATGAGGTTTTTCCAGTCTGGCTAGTGGGAATAGGCACTACTCACAGTCGCATGGAAGCCCCACACACTGTCACCTCTAATCCTCTCAGGTGGTTCTTTCCCCAGCCAAGAGTCATTTCCTGGTTAGTACTCAGTTGTGTACTTAAGTTTGATTTTAATGGACTTGTAAAGATCTTTGTGTCCACCAACTTGGCAAAACATGATCTTCAAATACATATGGAGTATTTCTAAAAACTGACCGTGTAATTCGACCGTAAAGCAAATGTCACACTGAGTTTCAAAGAATTAGTAAACCGAAAGGAAACAAAAAATACATTTAAGAATTTGAAAACAATTTTTAAAATAAGGCATGCAAAATCTATAAAATATCAACCACATTTTTCATAGAACTAGAACAAAATAATATTAAAATTGGTATGGAACCACAAAAGACCCTGAATCGCTAAGGCAATCTTGAGAAAGAACTCAGCTGGAGGTATCACAATCCCCAATTTCAAGATACACTACAAAACTGCAGTAATCGAAAGATTATGGTGTTGGCACAAAAATAAGACACATGGATCAACAGAACAGAACAGAGAGCCCAGAAATAAACCCTTGTTTGTATGGTCAATTCATCTATGACAAAGAGCCGTGAGGAAAAGGCTGTCTCTTCACTATATCCAGTACGCCTGACTCACGAGCACTTTCCTTCCTTAGCGCAGAGCCTGACATGAGGCTCCATCCCCCTACATGTCACTCAGTCTCAACTGTGAGGTCAGGACCTGCACTGAAATCAAGAGCTGGATGCTTAACTGACTGAGCCACCCAGGCGCCCCTGACAACTATACTTTTAAGCCAAAATGAATTTGTAATTAACATGATTCTATTCTAATGGAAATAGTTAACATGACAGCTTGGTTTACATCAACTCTTGGCTGGAAAAATAGGTCACTATTTAAACTCTATTTCCTTCCAAACAAAGTATTGCGAGGCTGCTTCGTTAACTTTTTATTAGGTTAAAAACATATTATTCATTTAAAAAAAAATACATGATTAAGTCTTTTGTAAAAACTCTAATAAGCTTTAAATATTGAAAATTAAGAAGAAAAAAAGACAGAGCCTTTCACTTAATGAACTTATTTTACAAGTTTATACACATTCACTTTGGCAAACGTTTCACCTTCCTTCCAGAGGAAATGCTGCCACTTGTAAGCATGGGGGCTTCATGGGCAAGAGAGTTTCTAGGTTGTTTGATATAAACAAGACCACATTTAGCTCAGTTCATAGGTTAAGGTGAACACAGCATGAAGGCAGGTGGGATAAAGGAGGCCACCGCCTAGCTGTGCCTGGAGACACAGTATCACATGGGGCATGTCTGGGAGTTAAGGTTCAATGACTAGCTTGGCTGCTTACTAGATGCTTCACCACGGACACACTCCTTAACTGTACTATACCTCAGTTTCCCTATCTGTAAAATGAGGATAATAATAGTTCCTCTTGCATAAAGTATTGGACAACCACCTGACACAGACACGTAGATCCTTTAGCGTCATGTGTAATATGGTGAACACAATACATGTCTGCCATTTTTATTAACAATTTCATCAGAATCATCTTGTAAAGCGGTCTGGACCTGGCAGATGGTCACATGATAAGTACCACAGAAATGGGTCAGATCTGATTAGCTGTGTCTCTCATATTCTATGTGACACATGCCTAGTATCCCTGACTATGTTTGATTAAAATGGCCACACGGATATACTTGAAGCCCTATGTGTTCAAATAGTATGATGTTTTTCACAATATTCTTTCTCTAAAAATTCTTCATTATGATGGGGTAAAATTCCTTAGTGTAACCTGGTCTAGAAGGTGATAGTATGAGGGGAAGACTGTTATTTGACACCTGCTGTCCCCAATTCAGCATCCTTCTGCTGAGACTGCCCCTGGCTCACCACTGTGAGGGTCAGCTGGGAAATTCACACAAGCACAAGAACATGGGAAATAAAATGCATCTTGTCTGGAACCCTTGATAGATACAGTACAAAACAGCAAAGTATTCCAAATTAAAATTTCAGCACGAGTGAACTATATATGAAGAAATGCAGATGATCAAGCTAACAAACTATAGAGGCAATAGTGATCCAAGAAAAATTCCTTCCTTCCCCCCCTAGAGAAAGTATCTCAATGCCAGAGCACTTCTTTCCCACCCTCATCACCAACACACACATTTCTCCAGAAGGACCAGCCCAAGACTTTGTGTGAGAGGTGGGGGGACAGAGGGAGCTGCAGCACTGTGGCAGAGAACCCCTCTTAAAGATTAAACACAGCAATTCGGCCCGCTCCTCACCCTGCTGGGAGCAAGAAGTCAGGAGGGCGGGGAATGGAGACTGATTATAAATATACATGTGTGTGTGTACACATATACACACGTACATACAAGTATACAAATATACATACAAGTATACAAATATATATACAAGTAAAATATATACACGAATAGAGAGGGAACTCAAAATGCCTGACGTTTTCAAAGATTTTTTAAGAATCAAACCTTCCACCTACCAATAAACCCTGTCACTGAAGTAAATACTAAATTGCAATTTGAAAAACATGCATTCTCACGTGTGGCTCCCTAAGCTTTTATCTGCCCATTTTCTGTCTCTTTAGAAATGTGCTCTGCTTTTTAAAAATATTCCACACCAACCAAAGGAAATGGGTTCAGGGTGGCTGATGAAATGCCTATGGCTAGCCACAGTCTTCAACATCTCAGGTGCCTAATGACTAATCTATTCTTAGATGTATTTAACATATCTACCCACCTCAAAATCAATCACTTTAGCCACTGAGCAGTGGTAGCTGAGAAGTGGTGTCGTGGAGTGCTCTGGAAGAGAGACATCACTACTCCAAGAGGTTATTTTTGCTCTGCCAGGACTTTCATCCAGAGGACAGTAGGCTGAGTGTTGTCACAGAGAACATACAGGTATGACAGATAAGCAAAGGGGAGGAGCACATACATCAGACTAGAGGAAACTTGGGTAGTGGGATGGGTCAGAAGAAAACTCATGAGCTAAGAGTCACACGGAAGCTATCAACTCCAATCCTGACCCACAAATTGCTCCTTTTAATGCCCTCCCTCCTGCCTAGTCTCTGAGGAATCACTTCCCATTTCCAGAAGCTCCTCAAATACGGCCTTCCACCTATCATTACAGCCTGTAAAATACTGTTTTCACTTCCTAAACTTCCAGGTCTAGATTAAGAAGCTTCTTGAGGCACCTGGGTGGCTCAGTTAGTTAAGTGTCTGACTTCAGTTCAGGTCATGGTCTCACGGCTTGTGAGTTCGAGCCCCGCATCGGGCTCTGTGCTGACAGCTCAGAGCCTGGAGCCTGCTTTGGATTCTGTGTCTTCCTCTCTCTCTCTGCCCCTCTCCTCCTCAGTCTCTGTCTCTCAAAAATGAATAAACATTAAAAATTAAAAAAAAAAAGTTTCTCCCTCCCACATCCACTATTACCATGTGCCAGGCTCTGCATTAGCTGGGATTATGATAAAAAATCCTAGTAAAGACTTACATGATGTATATGCACAATGTCCTGATAAATCAATACGTAAATTTCAATTACTGGAGGAAGCAAATGTGTATCTTACAATTTAAAGTTCTATCTTTAGGGGCACCTGGGTGGCTCAGTCGGTTGAGCACCTGACTTCGGCTCAGGTCATGATCTCATGGTTTGTGGGTTCAAGCCCTCCATCAGGCTCTGTGGTGACAGCTCAGAGCCTAGAGCCTACTTCAGATTCTGTATCCCTCTTTCTCTGCCCCTCCCCTGCTCACTCTCTCTCTCTCTCAAAAATAAATAAACATTTAAAAAAATTGTTTTTAATAAATAAAGTTCTATCTCAATTGTTGATTTCTTGCTAAGGTGACAAAAACAGTATTTCAGAAGTTTCAGAACCATAACAAGTCATAAAAGATTAGAAATTTCCCAAAATAAAGCCACCTTGGCCCAACATCCATTAACATGTGGCCATCTACTTAAGAATTCAAGCGAACTCCAAGTCTTGGCTTTAGTATCTTCTTACAAGTAAGTCAAACAAGAACTTATTTTCATTCCAACTTTTTGATGCTTTTAAAGAAGTATGTTCAACTCTGTTTAGATGAATAAGATAAAAGGTCATAAGCATCTTTGCGAAAAACTCCATTTTCTCAAAACATATGGCATGATGGAAACAATGTCATTGTAGTTAGGCCTCAGAACATTTTTCTTACCACAATTTCCAGAAACCTAGGTGTAATGAGAAAGAAGTGTTATTCATTAGGTTTTCTTTGGACATTTTACCAAAAGCCTTGTTTTCTTTTCCTCATTCACAGTTTACATGGGTGGTGGGGTGGGGGGTTTTGAGGGACAGCATAGCAATTCCTTAAGCATTTATCTGGTCTCATGCTTGCCCCTTGGTGATGGATGACATTCTTCTCATTACGTTTTTGCATAATTATAAAGGCTGTTGCTAATTGTTTTCAGGATCTTCCGTATTTGCTTTGTTTTTATCAGGAAGATCTGGTTCACCTAGAAGAATCAACAGTGTACGTGTCTTTCGTTTACCCCAGAATTTTACACTGCAAAAGCTACTGCTCTCTTGATTCCCAGAATGTGTTCTTTAATGTTTTTTGTTTTGTTTTGTTTTGGTTTTGAGACAGAGAGAGGCAGAGCATGCACAGGGGAGGGGCAGAGAGAGGGGGAGACACAGAATCTGAAGCAGGCTCCAGGCTCTGAGCTGTCAGCACAGAGTCCGATGTGGGGCTTGAACTCATGGAGTGTGAGATCATGACCTGAGCTGAAGTCGGATGCTCAACCGACTGAGCCACCCAGGCACCCCCTCAGAACGCGTTCTAATAGTGTGCAGAGTTTATGCCTAATATTCAGACAAAGATTAGATTGTATAAACTGTATAAATTAATTTCAAGGGGTTCAGAGTTCTACTTGATTAGGAATCCTATTGGACAGGCTTAGTGCTTCAAAACATGGACATCCTCCCCCCACCTCCACCACAGAAAATTCTCCCAACAATAAACCCTTAGCATATACTCAGAAATAAAAGATGCAAATTGGGAGAGTCCATTATTTAAAACAAATAAGTCTAAAAATCTACGGGCATATTTTAATTATAATCATGGAAAACGTTTTATAAAAAATTTAAAGATACACTCATTCAGAGAGCTATTATTAAAAAAGAAAGAAAGAAGAAAAGAAAGAAAGAAAGAAAGAAAGAAAGAAAGAAAGAAAGAAAAAAAGAAGCATTGGCGAGGATGTGGAGAAATTAGAACACTTGCCCATTGTTGGCAGGAATGTAAAATGGTGCAGCTGCTATGGAAAACAGTTTGGAGACTCCTCAAAAAGTTAAATATAGAACTACCACAAGACCCAGCCATTCCACTTCTGGGTATATACTGAAAAGAATTGAAAGCAGGAACTCAGATGCACACTAATGTTCATGGCAGCATTACTCATGAACTATGACCAAAAGGTGGAAATAACCCAAATGTTCCTCAATAAGGGGATGAATAAACAAAATATGGCATCTATACACAATGAAATATTATTCAGCCTTAAAAAGTAATAGAAATCTGGTACACGCACCACATGGATGAATCACGAAAACATGCTAAGTGAAATAAGCCAGCCTCAAAAAAGACAAATATTGCATGACTCTGCTTATATGAGGTACCTACAATAATCAAATTCATAGAGATAGAAAATAGATTACAGGTTGTCAGATATTGGGGAGAGAGAGGAACGGGAAGTTACTCTGTAATGAATACAGAGTTTCTGAGATGAAAAAAGGTTCTGGAACTGAATAGTGGTTGAGGATTGCACAACAGTACCACTGAGTTGCACACTTAAAAATGGTTGAAGTGGGGAGTGCCTGGGTGGCTCGGTCGGTTAAGCCTCCAACTTTGGCTCAGGTCATGATCTCCCGGTTTGTGAGTTCAAGCCCTGCAGCAGGCTCTCTGCGGTCAGCACAGAGCCCTCCGCAGGTCCTCTGTCCCCACCTCTCTCTGCCCTTCCCCACCGCCTCAAAAATAAATAAACATTTAAAAAAATAGCTGAGGTGGTAAATTTTATGTTACGTATGTTTTATACAATCAAAAAATTAAATGGCTTTTACGATTTTAAGAAATGCAATACAACTTATTTAAAACTAAGCAAAATGTCACATACCTGCTAATCTCTTCCTCTGTTGCACAGAAAAAGGACACAAAGAAGGTAGGCTGGAGAACCCCACTGGTCGAGATAGGCAAACCTATGCCATGAACTCCAAAGGGCCGAAACATCTCAGATCAGTCAAAACCACAGCAATGTCACACAGGAAAAACATTTTTTGATTGACCAAACATTTCACTTTCCAGACAATTGTTGCATTCTCTTGAATATACAACCTAATAATTAAGAAATTTATGCTGTTGCTCTGAGACATAAATTATTTCACCTTATCTTTTCCCCTCACAGTGATTCAGTTAGGAACACTACAGTCCATTTATTAAACTCTTTTTTCTCATCACATAAACATACAAATCCAACCACGCAAATACAGTTTGCAGAAAAGTAACAAATCCTAGAGCCATGCATACTACCTATGTAATCTTGGATAAATCCACCTCCCCGAAACCTTGATTTCCTGATCTGGAAAATGGAAATAAATACGCTGAGACCACAGAATCAACCTAAGAATGAATGAGAAAATGTGAAAGTACCACCTCCGGCATGTCATGAGGATCTAAATGATTTTTGAGTACATGAATGAGTAAATGAAACATAATGTACATAAATGAAACAACTGGAAGAAAATGGGGAAAGAGGAGCGTTAGGACTTTCCTCAAGTAACCATATCCACATGCAGGTCGTCAACACATGATTTATCTGATCTGTGGGAGCTTTTATGCAAAATGGGTGTGGAGATTTACAAGATTGGGCCTGAAGTGAACTGATGCACTCAGACATACTATATGTTGTACTAATTCTAAAATAATCAGAGCAAAAATAAACAAAATGACACCCGTAAAATACACAGACAAGATGATACAGGACAAACCACATATAATTGGATAATAACCACCACAACTGTGAATAGCGTGCAATTGTGAATCACAAAACATTTGTTTGCTATGGTTTCTTTCTTTCTTTCTTTCTTTCTTTCTTTCTTTCTTTCTTTTTTTGTCCCTTTCATGGAAAAAAAAAAAGTTGGTTTTTCTTCAAAATAAAAACATTGGTTTGTGGGTTTGGAGAGATTTTTTTTTTCACTCTTTGTGTAAGAAGGTCAGAGTGACTATCAACCCAAGTATGAAAGGGTAACAGTTTTCCGGCTCTGGAAATTCGATTGTTGAACAAAAGAAAAAAAAGAGACCACCTTGTATCACTGAAGACAAAATAAAGAAAACATTACATGTTTCCAACTTGCATGTCGTTAGGAATTTTGATCACTTTGGCACTCGTGTTAGAGAAAACATTGTTAATGTCTGTTGTTTTCCTGATACTTTAAAAGTTATTTCTTATATCCAAATAAGAAAGGAACGTATCTCCCCTGAAAAGAATTATTAACACAGAGGCAAACAATCTGTTGGATTGTTTTATGGTAACTTGACTAAACTCTGATGGTTCTATAATTTAAGCTACATGAAAATTAAGGTTGCATAATGGTAATGACAATGTGAGCAGTGCCAAAGAAACAATATTTTGCTCGGAACCATGGCAATGTCACAGTCGTCACACGTATGGAACAAACCTCCTGAACCTTAGGTCATATTTACCTCATCAGGTAAAAGTCAGAAGGGATGACGGCAGGTCATTCTAGCATGGGAGTAAATGAATTTATTTTTAACTCACTTCCCACTCCTCTAAATATTTAATTTTGTTCTGACCACTAAATTACGTTTTCTCAGTAATCTGTGTGTGGCGGTTTTTTAAAAACTATATTTGCAGTGATAGATCACTTCAGTTCATTCTGAAGTGATGAAATAGCTTCATTTTCTCTGTGTGTAAATGTCATCGACCTTAGATTAGACTCTGGAGGAAATAAATATTTCTTGCCTGATTTCTACAAGAGTTTTTCACAAAACCAATTCACCCATATCCACTCAAGATAAATATTAAAAGATAAAATCTACTTAGATCAGAAAGTACACAGACCATCAGGTTCAACAATATGATTTAAATGGCTGAAGTTATAACCCTGTTTATCTATCTAAAAATGAAGAGAAAGATTTATTTTTAGATGACAGCCTAAGAGAAAATTCTTAAAGAACGTTTCTCTTTTAAGCAACTCTTTTAACGAAAAGATGGAAGAAACATTCAGGATTTCATATATATGTGTAAGGCTTTGTCATTAAATGAAGATGGGAAAAGAAAAATACTTGTAGGGGCACCTGGCTGGCTCAGTGAGTACAATCTGCAACTCTTGATCTCAGGGTTGTAAGTTTGGTGTAGAGATTGCTTAAAATCTTAAAAAAAAATACGTCTAATATAATTATAATTCTTAAGGCAATACTTAAAGAAGAGTAGAATCAAGGATGTCTGGGTGGCTCAGTCGGTTAAGTGTCCGACTCTTGATTTAGGCTCAGGTCAAGATCTCACGGTTGGTGGGATCGAACCCCATGTCAGGCCCTGTGCTGACAGCGCAGAGCCTGCTTGGGATTCTCTCTCTCCCCCTCTCTAAACTCTTTCCCCACTCTCTTTCTCTCCCTCTGTCTCAAAAATAAATAAATAAATATTTTTTTAAAAAATAGAAGGGTAGAAATCAGTTAACTGAAGTGTTTAGAAAAGGAAGCAGGTTCACATTCTCAGAGAGTGATGCTCTGACTGGGATACTCGTTATAAATCTTTCTCATTCACGAAATTTCTCAATGGAGACAGTTCTACACAATGGGGTCAAGCTGCATCAGAGAAGAAACCAATAATAAAACTAGGAGTAGTAATAATATCTTGGATTTACATAACTACTTCTTTTCCTATAGTAGGAAAATCAAAATTATTTAATTTATTTGGGCTTGAAGTGATGATAGCACTTAATAGTAATAATATTAATGAGGGTATAACATACAGAGTTGTCAAATTACTGTGTTGTGTGCCTGAAACTAACATAACATTGTGTGTTAACTATGCTTCAAATAAAAGATGAAAGAAGAACTAATATAATAATGAGGAAAGGGGTGACTTCTTAGCAAGTTCAAGGTTTTTTAAGGTATTTTTAATTAAGAGGCAGAAATTACTAGTATTCTACCTCTTTGAAAAACTAAAAGAGAGATAAACTGATGTAATAGCAGAATAGATCTCTTCTTTGAAAGAAAGAATGCTCTAATGAAAAACTTCACAGTGGAAGAGATCCTTAAGTCATGGAGAAGGTATGGACTCCTCTCTCCTGTAGCCAAGAAGAGAGACTTTAGCTAGCTAAAGACTGGGTCTCAATCGGGACATTTGGAAATGTCTGGTGGCCTTTGTGATTATCACTATCGGGGCAAGGGGGTTCAGGGTCTTCCAGCATCCAGTGGATAGAAGAGGCCAGGGATGCAACTAAACATCCTATAATGCACAAGATAGCCCCTGCCCCGCTCCCCACAAGAAAGAGTATCCAGCCTCAAACATCAATAGCACTGAGGTTATGATGCTTTTAATTAGACTGGTATAGGACAGCAGTGAGTAAACTTTTCTAAAAAGGTCCAGATAACACATATTTTAGGCTTTGCTGCCTTCACAATCTCTGTTACAACTATTCAACTGCTCCTATATCACAAAAGCAGCTACAGGCAAACACAAATGGGTGCAGGCCTATGCTAATAAAATTTTATTTATAAAAACAAGATGGTAGGACCCATTTGGTCCTCCTGCCTTAGTTTGCTGACTCCTGGTATAAATCTTTTCTCCCTCATGGAATGCTTTGATTCTCATTTCTGGAACTGGAAAGAACTCTAATACCAGAATGACTTTTTGATAGTAGAAGTTTAACTTTAGGAATCGCATTCAATATGAGATAAAATCTCTAATTCTAGCAAAAAAATCAAATCTGTACAATGGCGGTAACAAATTTTTACAAATTTACTCTCTGCTTTGAAAGGAAATAATTTTTCCACTGATTTTATAAACATAGATTTAAAGATTGACAATTTGGTCCCCATTCCCCAGCCCCCTACCCCCAAAATTGGCAAATGAACGAACAAAAGTAGATACATGCACTGGCTCTCTAAGCCAAAAATGTGTATTCTATAGGTCATGATACCATGGAAAGTCCTCAGATAGATTCAGGGTCTTCTAAGTTTGCTGAAAGTCTGTGTAAATTATTGTGAGTACGTATATACATGCATTCTCATGACGGCCTAGAGCTTTTGAAAATTTAAGGTCCGCCAACTAAACCAGGCAAGGTAATTCCGAAAGAATGTTTTCAAGAGTGGACTACTTCTCCAAGGCTGCCAGGGTAATTGGAAACTACTGCCCAATCGCAGACTCAATTCTGCATCTTTGACAGACTGAACCGGTTGTCACAGATTACCACATAGTTTCTGATCAACTACGTGAAACTTGGACACCAATTTGTGTCACACTCAATTTGGTCAGATGGCAAAGGTCCATTTCTGAATCTAATGTCTTGGTACCTGTTTAGGACGTGATGCTTTTTTACTGCCTTGTTCCAAAAAATATCTACAAAGGCCTTCGAAGGTAAGTATGTATAGTGATATAATGTACCTGTTCAAGAGATGAGAAAGAGAGCAAAGGGAAACCATACAGGGACCTAAAATGGAGCCAATAATAGAAATGTTTCTAGACAAACTCCTCCACGTATTCTACCAGACATGTCAGTTGATTTGTCCGTGCTTCTGTTTCCTAATCTTCGGAACTGAAATTGATGATTTCTACATGGCATTTTTCTTATAGTCAGGATTTAGCAGCGGTGTAATAATCAGTCAACAAACGTTTACTGAATCTCCTTTGTGAATATAGCATTTTATTAGGTGGCATGATGAGTCAGAAATAAGAGTTTCACCCACTGAATCATTAACCTCACTTCCTGTATTAAGTGTGCTCTTCTGGGAGGTTCTTCTGTCATCTGGTTCCACAGTAATCGGCTTATGAAATCAGACTTAAATTATACCCTAACTGAAGACAATTCATAAAAAGCTCCTTGGAATGAGAAAGCAAAGGACGAGGAAGTAGTGATAAATGGGAGAAAGAATGGAAGAAACAGTGAACACTTTGATTAAAGTGATCAAAGTGATTAAAGTGATTAAAAGTTTTTTTAAAAACCTTTTTTTTTAAAACATTTTTTTTTTGTTTTTAACGACAACCACAACGACTTGGAAACACTGTTTCTCTTAGATATTACAGAACACTCGATTTGAAGAGTAACGTGAGAAATAGATCTACAGTGGCAATGCAATTCTGCAAACTTTCAACACAGGTTATTGGAGTCATCAACATGGGGGAAGATAAACAATATCCTTTTCCTAGGGGAAAGAGTTTAAGGGAAATCAGGCAAGAAGAAAGAAGAAAGAGTTTCTCTTTTAAGTCTTAAACTGTCGAGATAACACAGTACCTGATTGTGCTGAAACACATACTTCCAATATTATGTAGTTCCTTATAAGGTGCTCTATTGAGTTGAAAGCTTGAGTGTGTTTGGTTGGGGAGTGTTGGGCTGCACCATACTAAGTCAGAATCTGAATATTCTACTTTTCTTCTTTTTGCTTTCGTTGCATAAAGTTGAATTGCTGAATCATCATGATGCTCATGGAGTACATAGGCATTCTTTAAATTATGGAACATAGCTGCATCGTCCTGCTGCACAACAGGAAAGTAGAACGCTCCAAGCAATGAACGCTTAGTCTCTATTTTTATGGTTGTTACCATGTAGTCACAAACAAAAATTGATGATGAAAGAATTAAGTTAATCTATCTCATGCAATATCATTAGTCACTTCCTAGGTTCTGGAGCTCCCTAAAGCAAAGAGAGAATAAAATTTCAAAATATTACATTGCGAGTCGGTTTTATAGATATCAAGTTTGTACAGGCACATAAATCAGAATCTATTCAAAGTAAGGAGCAGATGTTTGAATTATTCCAACAAAGTAAAATCATCTTCTCTCTTACATGCTACAAATCGACCGCCTTTTCATAAGTATGAAAGCTGTGAAAAGGATTAGGATTCCTCATTTAGGTGATTTATATTCCCTTTGAGATTTTCACCCGACAGTGGTAGGACCTGAGGACACCGTGTTATTTCTATAACCATGACTGTGTGTGGCAAACAATCCCACTCTATACTGAGGCAGGAGTAGGCAAAAACCAACCCCAGTGAATTTTTAAAATTGTGACCATCTTCCTTCTCGGCATTTTATTCGAAGTTATCCTTCCAGCCAAAATAAGAACGTGGGGGGAGAGGAAAAAAAAATTAATAATGTGAAAGAATTCAAGGAGGCCACAGAAGAGGCCTTCATTTGAGATTATTTTTCAGCAAGCCTTTTTTTTTTTTTTTTTTAGTTTTGTATGTGGCCTCTTTACAAGAATTGACTTGCAGACGTTCACACAGTTCAGGCACATTAAGACAAATTATTGTTAAGATTAAACTGAGTCTGTCTGAAAGATTTACCATGCATAAGTGATACTATTGCCAAAGAGTTCTTTCCCAATACTTCTTACAGCATAAATGTTTATCTATTTTGTATACACCTTATAACAAGAGATCAGAGAGAGTCGAGCTTGTGCCTGTTATTTTTACGTGGACCACAACTCCCAATACACTCTGTGTACAGTGAAGCCTTAACAATTAACAATCAACTCAGGCTTTCCCACCATGCAGTCTGCAGGCATATGTCACAGAATCACCACCACATCAATAAGGCTCCCTTATTTTGAGTTACTTTCAAGATGAATCCTTCTTAACTGAATCACGATTAAAGGAAAAACAAACAAACCTTGATAAAAAATCTCCAACATCAAAAACAATAATAACATAAACTGCCTTAACTTTTGTGTTCTAATGAAATATTAGAATTACACTCCAGTTGAACCTAAACTCTCTAAATTAATATATAGTAATGAAGGATTAAACATTTAACAAGGATATTTTGGAAGCTAACTTGCATAATTATCTCAGATATTACCAAAATAATAAAGCAATAAATGTTTGAGCAGCGGAACAGATATTTCATAAATTATTGATTCAGTAAAACTGCTAAAATTATGGGGGGGATGGGAGAATAACATTACTCTAACACCAGGAAAAGAATATGACTCTGGAAAATTTTTTTAGAAATATAAGGAAATTACAGGGGCATCTGGGTGGCTCAATGGGTTGAGCATCTGACTTCAGTTTAGGTCATGACCTCATGGTTCCTGAGTTCAAGCCCTGGGTTGAGCTCTGTGCTGAACAGCTCGGAGTCTGGAGACTGCTTTGGATTCTGTGTCTCCCTCTGTCTCTGTCTCTCCCCCACTCATGTTCTGCCTCTCTCTCAAAACTAAATACACATTTAAAAAAAGAAAAAAGAAAAAGAATAAGGTCTGGGGTGCCTGGGTGCCTCAGTCAGGTAAGCGTCAGACTTCAGCTGAGATTAGGACCTCACTGCTTGTGAGTTTGAGACCCGCATGAGGCTCTGTGCTGACAGCTCAGGGCCTGGAGCCTGCTTCGGATTCTGTCTCCCTCTCTCTCTGCCCCTCCCCAACTTGCTGTCTCTCTCTCTCTCTCTCTCTCTCAAAATAATAAATAAACATTAAAAAATTACAAATACAGGGGCGCCTGGGTGGCTCAGTTGGTTGGGTGGCTGACTTCGGCTCAGGTCATGATCTCACAGTCCGTGAGTTCGAGCCCCGCGTCGGGCTCTGTGCTGACAGCTCAGAGCCCGGAGCATGTTTCAGATTCTGCGTCTCCCTCTCTCTGACCCTCCCCTGTTCATGCTCTGTCTCTCCCTGTCTCAAAAATAAATAAAACGTTAAAAAAAAAAATTTAAAAAAAAAATCAGTTGACCACAAAAAAAAAAAAAAAATTGCAAATACAAGGAAATTACAAAATGTCAAAGTACAGTAGTCTCCTTATCCATGCTTTCAGTTACCTGTGATCAACTGCAGTCTGGAAGCACATGATCCTTCTTCTGACATACAGTCAAAAGGTCCATAGCAGCTGCAATGCTACGTCACATGCCTACGTGATTTACCTCACTTCATCTCATCACGTAGGCATTTTATTATCTCACATTACCATCGTCATAAGGATGAATACAGTATAAGATATTTTGAGGAAGAGACCACATAACTTTATTACACTGTATTGTCACAATTGTTTATTTTACGATTAGTTATTATTGCTAACCTCTTACTGTGCCTAATTTATAAATTGCACTGTATCATAGATATGTACACACAGGAAAATATATATAGAGGGGTTGGTACCATCCACAACTTCAGACATCGTTCTGCAGGGGTATTGGAACACATCCCCACATATAAAGGGACACCACTGCACTTCTCAACTGGAATAGCTCCATAGAGATTCACACTATCTTTCACACATTATCTAACTGTGTGCATCATGAGAGCTGGAATTGTCTTTTTACATCTCTGTATCCCTACTGCCAGCTCCATCTCAGACACATAATCGCTCTTCAGAAATTATTTAATAACAAAGTAATAAATGAATGAATGAATATTTGGGGGGGCAACTAAAATAACAGGCTTCATTTATGAAAATGCTACATACAGTAGCAGTAGAATATACACTCTGATGTTCTCTTTCCACCTCAGGTATAACAGCTGATTTGGTCAGTTCCAACTGTACTCTTCCACCAAGGGCGTGCTCGTCAGATTGACCAGACGGGACTGGGCTGCAATGTGTGGCCAAAGCTAACTAGACCTGGCCCTACAAAATTTGTCTCCTCTGGAGCTTTGGGGCTATTGGTTTTGTTAGGGCAGGTCAGAGTTGGTCTTCCTCTGGGTGCTGTCTTTTTTGGGCTCCAGGGGTGGTGCTGTGATCTCCCCTTTCTGGCAGGGCCGGAACTCCAAGCTCTTTCTGCACACCCTTCCCCCAGCCTGCTTCATCCTAGCCTATTCTGCTCCCAATTCTACAGCACCTGCTCTCAGCTGCTCTCTGCACAAGAGGAACAGCTCAGCCCTCAGCCATGGACTCCTGGGTGACCCCGGGAAGGACTCCTGGGATCCCTTTGCTCTCTCATTTCTGTTGCTCTGACTCATGGATTCCAGCCGTGTCAGCTTTTTGAAACTCTGATCTCTGTCTCCTCCAAAACTCAATGGAATGACCATGCTCAGCTCAGACCCCAACTCTCTGCAACACAATAAGGAAATTATCCCTAACAGAATGGGTGATTACGAGCTATACCTCTTAAGTTTTCTTCCCTAACAGTTGACTGACTCAAATCAGGCATTGGATATGTTTCACCCAATTTCACAGTTGTTTCTAGTGGGAAGGCTAGTTCAGTGCCAGGTACTCTGTCATGACTAAAAATACACTGGTTTGAATGGAATGGAATGGAATATTATAGAATGGAATGGATTGGAATGAAAAGAATAGAATACAATAGAAAATATGGCAGCGTGTCTCCAGTAAAAGCAAATACTATTTTGTGTAACTTTGATTTCAGTTAAATATATCTATGTTTATATATCTCTCTATATATTTATAGATATATATACTTTGACATCCAGTAAAAATAAAAAATATTTTTTAAGGTTTTTTTTTTTACATGTTTATTTATTTTTGAGAGAGACAGAGCATGAGCAGGGGAGGGCAGAGGGAGAGGGAGACACAGAATCCGAAGCAGGTTCCAGGCTTCGAACTGTCAGCACAGAGCCCGACGTGGGGCTTGAACTCACCAACTGTGAGATCCTGACCTGAGCTGAAGTCAGACACTTGCCCGACTGAGCCACGCAGGTGCCCCAATAAAAAATATTTTCCTTGTCATTCATAGTCAAAGAAATTTTTGGAAGTCATTGAATCAGACCAAACCCCATGACCTTGATTTCTTTAATATAGAGTTGAATTCATCTCAGACACAATGTCAGTTCAGGAAAATGAAATGTTTATCCATACTCTCCACAGAAATATTACAAAGTACTTGGACAAACTGACTTACTCTAGGTGTAAAAGAAGGGGGTTTTATGTGGGAAAATAAACCCGCCACTCTCTTTTTTAAATATCCTCCAATGACTATCATCTACCCTTGTACCTCTTACACTTTAACAAGCACATGAATCACCTGCAGGTCTTGTTGACATGGAGATTCTGACTCAGTAAGTCCAGGTTAGAGCTTGAGGTTCCGCATTTCTGACAGGCTCCTGGGCAATGTCAGTGCTCCTGTTCCACAGGACGCAGAGTGGTAAGAATCTAGAGCAGAGGCCAGCAAAACCTTTTTTGTAGAGAGCCAAGCAGCACATATTTGAGGCTTTTAAGCCACATGCAGTTTTTGTCTCTCTTCCTCCTTTTCCTCTTCCTTCTTCTAAAGGAATTTCTTGAAAAAACTTTTTTTCATTTCCTCAGAAATAAATAAACGTTAAAAAAACCTTTTTAACATTTATTTATTTTTGAAAGAGAGAGAGAGAGAGCAAGTGGAGGAGGGGCAGAGAGAGAGGGAGACAGGGACTGTGAAGCCGGCTCCAGGCTCTGAGCTGTCAGCACACAACTTTACGCGGGGCTCGAACCCCACCAAATGTGAGCCGCAGTTGGGTGCTTAATCAACTGAGCCACCCAGGTGCCTCCAAAGCAATTTCTTTTAAATTTCTTAGTTCATCGGCCCTAAAAAACTGGGCACTGGCCTACAGGTCATAGTTTGCTAAGGCTGATCTACAGCAGTCCTGGCCGGTAGAAATACAATGCAAGCCACTTAAGTAACTTTAAATTTTCAAGTAGCCACATTTAAAAGGAACAAGGGTGGGGTGCCTGGGTGGCTCAGTCGGTTGAGCGTCCAGCTTTGGCTCAGGTCATGATCTCGTGGTTCTTGAGCCTGGAGCCCTGAGCCCAGAGCCCGCTTTGGATTCTGTGTCTCCTTCTCTCTCTGCCCTTCCACTTGTGCTCTTTCTCCCTCTCTCTCTCAAAAATAAATAAACATTTAAAATAATAATAAAAGAATAAAAGGAACAAGTGTCATTAATTTGAATGATGTTTTAATCCAAAATAGCAACAATAAGATTTTCAATATATAATCAATATAAAACTTATTCATTGGGTATTTTACTTTTTTTTTCAGACTAAGTCTTTGAAAATGAAAGTGTATTTTATGCTTAGAGCCTATTTTGATTTGGACTAACCGCATTTCCAATGCTCAGTAGCCACATGTGGCCACTGGCGATACCATATGGGACAGTGCAGATTTAGAAGAAAAAGTTCAAAATTGTTTCTTCGGCATATGTGCACTTTATGATCCTCCCCCGCTTACCTTTCTAGTTTCTTGACCTTTCTAGTTTCTTGTCCTATCTCTGAGTCACACTGTACTTGTTCCATTCCTTGCATATATCGGCCCCTCCATTTGGAATGCCCTCGGGCACCCACCACAGCTCAGTCAGTTGAACCTCTGACTCTTGATTTCACCTCAGCTCTTGATCCGAGGGTCATGGGATTGAGCCCTATGTCAGGCTCTACGCTGAGCATGGAACCTGCTTAAGATCCTCTCTCTCTCCCTCGGCCCCTGTCCCCAGATCAGTCTCTCTCTCTCTGTCTCTCTGTCTCTCTCTAAAATTAAAAATTAAAAAAAAAAAAAAAGAATGCCCTCATCTCACTAGTCCCCATCCTGAAAACTTTACTCACCCTTTCCTTAAATCGATGTGATTACAATAGCATTATACGCATTAAGAAGACACTAGAAAATCACGGAAAAAAAAGTATAATGCTACTAAATGAGTGCTGATGTTATTTCATAGTCCTAATTTTAAACTATTGAACAATCCGTAAGTTGTTACTTCTTTTAACATTAATATTAAGGAATTACTATCATATTATTAGTGTTCTATATGGAGGGAAAAACTTGTTTTTCCTCATTTTGTAAAATAAAATCTTTTTCCCAAAAGCATTTACAATATATTTATTTATTACCATGGCATCTCTAAATATGTTTAATGTCATTGCTTTTATTTAACAATCATGAAAGCTAACACCTCCAGGAGGTTAAATGACCTCGCGATAGGCTTGATAAATACATTGAAGATTTCACTGTTTTCAGAAGTCTTTTCAAATATAATTCCCAACTACCTGGGATAGTAAAACTTTAGTTATTTAGAAAATGACGACTAGACAAGATAACTTCTGAGGTAAGAAGAGTGGTATACTCCAAAGAATTTAATATCCTGAGTTTAATTCCAATTTTTTATCCTGAGCAGGTAAGAGAATTAAAAACAACACAGACCCCAGTTTCCTCACCTATAAGGAGGATCATAACAATAATATCGACCTTTCAGGATCACAGTAATAACCGGATAACATAAGTTACATTATTCAACATTTCCAATTTTGTATAAAATGTGATTTTTACTCAACAACCTTCCTTACCTTGGGGGTTGGGGCTCCAGTGAAGAATTGTTCCCAGAATAGGTCAAAGGAGGTCCATTGCGAGTGCTCATTTGGGAATCATTTTCATCCTATTAACATAGGCTAACGTCAGTGGTGCTGACCCCCAGTTGCGTATCAACATTTTCAGGGCTATAAAGATATCGATGTCTGGGCAATGATATCGGAATCTTTGGGGGCATGGGCCAGGCATGGATAATTTTTCAAAGTTCCCCCTCTCCCCCCAGGTGATTCTAATGTGCAGTCACATTGAGAGTTACTGGGTCTCTCAGTCTGGGGTTCTTTATTTGCAAAACAGGACTAATTCTTGGCTCATAAATTGTGGCAGGGATTAAAAGAGAGTACCTGGCATGTTTTAGAAATTTGATAAGAATTCTCTCCTATCTTCATGCTTCTTCAATTAATTCCCTTACTTTCTACTAATTGCTTGCATACTAGAACGGTTTTCTTCTCAAACAGTATTTTTTCAGTAGGTTTGTTATTTGTTGCTTTTGGTTGAATGGGACCAGTAGCTTCTGGCAGTGATTCAGCCTCATAATGAACACTGCACACTTCCCTACCTCCAACATCGGAACCCGAGTTTCTTTAAGCAGAGGTAGCCTCCTGAAGTACTCCCCTTGCTCCCACTAGCTGGATAACTCCCAGGAACTCCCAGGAAAACTTGCCCTCTCCCTTGAGAATACTGTAACTTTTAGTGATTCCTGCAGTAGAATTTCTTGGAATGTCCTTAAAATGCAGATTCCTGGGGCACCTGGGTGGCTCAGTCTGTTAAGCATCCGACTCTTGATTTTGGCTCAGGTCATGATCCCACGGTTCGTGAAATCAAGCCCCACGTCAGGCTCTGTGCTGACAGCACGGAGCCTGCTTGGGATTCTCTTCCTCCCTCTCTCTCTGCCCCTCTCCCACTTGCGTTCTCTCTCTCTCTCCCTCAAAAATAAACATTAAAAATTTAAAAAATAAAATAAAATGCAGATTCCTGGACTCCTCCCTCAAGCTACTGAACTAATCTCTTTTCAACAGCTTCTCAGGTGATCCTTATACATGCTAATACTTGAGAAACGTTGGCACGGAGAAATCAACAACTGGAGACACAGCATCAAATAACTCGGATTACTCTACCTACTACAATTCACTCGGAGAACAGGGAGGAAGGTAATGCTACTACAGTGTGGTTTGTTTGTTTGTTTAATGTCCAAATAGCTTTCTGCATTTTGCTAAAAGATTTTCTTGACCTTGAAAATGTTATTTTGCTCTCCCAGGGTCTTGGGGCTGGAAATGCTCTTAAATATCAGCTAATTCAATCCTTTGTTTTATAAGAAAGACTGGGATTTCCCCAAAGTCACCAACCTAGTTGTACCATATACCTTAAGGTAAATAGCTGCCGACTTTTCTTTTAAAAGGCAAAAATGGCTCCATGTAGATACAGCTCTACACTGGTCAGAAGTTGCTCATTCACAGCTTTGCCTCCTCTCCCTCCCCCACCTTTTTATAATGGCAGTTTCCTCTCCTCTAAAGTTTGGAAACATATCCCACTTCACAAATTAAGGGAATGGTCAGTAGTCAAGGACAGCTTCACACGGACAGCAGATTTTAAATATACCACAGAGCGAAAAAGCAGTTTCTACACAGGCTGTAACAGACTTGGAAATGATTTACTTTGAAAGACCTGAACCTGTTAGGGTTTTGCGACTTGCACACCAGTAAATGATTGTCAGAGCCGTGGGGCTGCTACATCACAGTCCTACGTGAGTGACACATCGTCCCAGCTAACTCACTCCCAGATATGTGTGGAAATTCAGCATGGAACATTATCCGTCCACAAATTCAAAAGAACCAATTCAACTCGCATTGGAAATGGACACTGCTGGTATCATTAGAATAATCCCTTCCACAGTCATAGCTTTGGAATTTGTAAATGTACATCTACAGATACAAGGAGCATTATACTTGTTTACTTAACTTGGCTTCCTACTATTATTGCTTTCATTTTTATTATGAAGTGTTTTTACATTTCTGAAGCTTGATTCATTAAGTAATTGCCATCCTCCTATCTGGGTCATTGGTCATATTTATTGCAAAAGAAAACTACAAATCATTATTCAAGAGCAAATTCCACATATTTTCCACGTCCTAAACTTTTCAACCTCTCTTATTTTGTAGAGGCTGATTCGTTCCAAGGAACAGCACATTCCCCAGAGGTAATCAGACTGAAGCAGGAGAGGAACAGGGTTGGTCTTCAACAGAGAGGTCCACAGAGTTTTTGCCTTAGTATTTTGTCCTTAGTATTAGGCTCTGTTTCTAAACATTATTAAGAGGTTTGAAAAACAAACCTGTGCGAGTATTGGTTAAAATCATCCTGAGTCCTAAATCATAGGGAAAAGCATGCACACACGCATGCGCACACACACTCACACACACACACACACACACACACTTACACTTCCTTTTCCTCTTCTTGTTCACAGAATAAGCAGGGCATTGTTTCTGACTATTCATTTCACTGTTGAAGAAAACATAAATAAAAGATGGCAGGATGAATGGATCACATCATTAACTTAAAGTGCCCCATACTTGAGAAGAATATATAGTTTACAAAGTAATGAGGTGCCTGGAGTTTGTGCGTAGAAAGTGTTCCTGTTTGTAAATAATGTATACAGCATTCTCCTTGTTTCTTTCTCTTTTGTTTTTCATTTCATTCTTTTTTCCACTACAGTCATTGTTGAGTCTAGATTATCCTTTTGTAATTGTGTTTCCTGAATTGCTAACTAAGCTATTTGTAAAAACTCATACAAAATAAACAGTTCAAGATTCTTAAAAGACAAAGCTTATTTGATGCCTCTAAATGAATGGGAAGAAAGGGTCCTTTCACCTTCTAAAGCAACCTTCTCTTAGAGAAGCCAGTAGACTCAGGAGGGAGGGAGAGAAAGAGAAGCCAGCATGTATACCCAGGATGCACTGCCATCACTTGTGTCAGGGGCTTTATGCACGGATTTCGTTTTTCCTCACAGCAACCTTATAAGGTCAAAATTATTATCCCCACTTAACAGGATAAAGCACAAAGATTCAAAGAGGTTAAATGACTTGCCCAAAATTATAGAACAATAAATGGAAAAGATGGATTCAAATATAGACTGACCTGACTCAAAAGTCTGTGTATTCTTTGCATATGGTTCAAAAATGAATACTTTTTTTTTTTTTTTTTTTGGTGAAGATAATCGGAGGTTGTTTCCATGGCCCATGAGTTCTTTTGTTTGTGTGCTTGTTTGTTGATTGTTTGGGTTTATTTGCTTGCATTCTGCATTATCTGTTTGCCAACACAAAGGAGAGAGAATCAGAGCCATGGAACTGTGGCACCCTCAAGCTGAGTATCATTTCCAGCTGAAAGTTAGGTTGTCATATGGGGTGTCTGGGTGACTCAGTCAGCTTCCGACTCTTGATTTTCAGCTCGGGTCATAAGATCAAGCCCCGCAGTGGGCTCTGCGCTGAGAGTGCGGAGCCTGCTTGGGATCCTCTCTCTCTCAAAAGAAATAAACTTTTTTTTTTTTTAAGGTAGGTTATGATAATCAGTTATCTATTGAGGCGGAATCACTCCCAGAGACAGAAAACAGAGCAATCCCAACTAATACACATGCAAGGCTCAGGAGGCCCAATATATGTTTGGACATATATTGACAAAGAGGGCATGCATGGGTTGAGCCCATTAGAGAAGGTGCGGGATGGTGTTGCCTCGATTCCTCTCTGAAGGCACATGGTCCCTTTGTACTCCTCAGGAACCCACTTACAGGCAGACATTTCATTCTGCTTTGGCTATGTCCTGCCTCTTGCTGCTGCTCAGAAAGCCAATGACACTAGAAACTAAGATATGCCCATCGTAACATAGGGTAGCCTCATTACATCATAGGCCGTGAGAGGACACAGGGGAGCAGCCTCTGGGTGAGAAGAGAGAAAGTCCTCAGACACAGGCTGGTCTTGCTTTTTGTTTTCCCCATGTGACAAACTATGTCATTAAAGAGAATAACAAAATAATGGAAAGATATGTCCTTCCACACCACTGTGCTTTCCCAGAATCCTCCCGGCACCCAGTGCAAGTTCAATGAAAAGAATATAAACTCCGGAATCAGACTGACCTAGTTCTGCATTTCAGATAAACAACTCACCAGTTAAATGCACCTCTCTGAGTGTCCATGACCTCATTTGTAGCACAGGGAAAAGAAGACCAACCCTACCACATTGTTTTGAGGATTAGAGATAAAAGAAGTGAAATGCCTGGAAGATACTCAGGCAAGAGCCCTGGTTGGTTACTTTAACCCTAAATAGTATCCAGGCCTAGTATCTTAGAGTCTGAAGGGTCTTGGAGGTCTAGTCCAACAGCTTTCCCAATGTAGAAATATCTTCTTTAACATACCGATAGATACAGTTTGATTACTTTCTGCTTTGAGAGGTATCTGAGCCCAGTAATGGCTCTGTAAAACAAAAATGATGAATTAGTTAAAATTAATCTCTTTGGAGAATTTTAAAAACTATCGAGTGAGATGAATTAGTTAAAATTAATCTCTTTGGAGAATTTTAAAAACTATCGAGTGAGATTATTCAAATGGATTCATATGACAAGAAGTAAAGTATAGCTGAGTTTTAAGCAAGGTAGAATAAATGAGTTAGTAAAGGGTTAAGGGTGATCACCTAAGGCATGAAGTGTATTAAATTTCTTGCAAGAAAAATCCTTTACACTCACAAAGTTGTACATTAATGCCACAATTAAACTCATATGTGTTTAACAGTCCTGGCAAATACTTTGTTCACAATTTGAGGTAATAAACTTGTAGATTCTCTTTTTATACTTACTAGATAAATGAGTCCTAAATATGGAAGGATTTGGTTAAATATTCAAAGATTGTCTTTGTTACTTAATTTTTAAGAAATAATTTTGTAGTATTCCTGTCCTCCTGCTCTAACCAACATACCCATTCAAAAATTAGAAAACTTAGGAGCATCTGGGTGGCTCAGTTGGTTAAGCATCAGACTTCAGCTCAGGTCACAATCTCGCAGCTTCTGAGTTTGAGCCCCACGTGGGGCTCTGTGCTGACAGCTCAGAGCCTGAGGCCTGCTTTGGATTCTGTGTCTGTCTTTCTCTCTGCCCTTCCCCCACTCGCACTCTATCTCTCTCTCTCTCAAAAATAAATAAACATTAAAAATAATTAGAAAACTTACCTTCCTTAAGATTAGATCCATAGTTTAAAAATAAGCTCAGTAGACATTTGTGCTGGTACAATTCAATCTGACCCATGTGTCCAAATGAAGACACCACACCCAAGGGCCGAGTCAAGGGCACAGACAGTAACACATATCCCCCACCCAAAAGGCTTGTCAATTTCCAAGACTTGATAAATGCAATCTTTGAAACCCAACTTGACCATGGGAAAAATGTTTCTGAGATTATACTAACGCCAACAAGTGATAACTGAACCTCACATGCTAGCTGTAAGTGAAAAATATGAGCCATCTGTAATTGTGAATTTGTTACATCTTTTCAGAAAATGGATTTTTTTTTTTTCTTTAAAGTAAGCTTCATGTCCAGTGTGGGGCTTGAACTCAACCCAAGATTGAAATCACATGTTCTACTGACTGAGCCAGCCAGGAGCCACAGAGAAAACGGATTTAAGTTGAGAAAGGGACTAAAGTAGCCATCTCTAGAGAACAAATTACCACCTTGTTCAAATCACTTGAACAGTCTTAATTCGTGCTCTTTATATTTTGTTCACAGCTGTGACTCAAGAAGATAGCCAGTATTAAGGGAATTATAAAAGTATTTTTTTTAAAGTGTCTAGGAAATTGATTAGATAAATCCTCCATTTTCAACACATATTTTGATTGCTCCTTGTATAGGGGATGATTTGTAAGTTGGAAAAGTGAACATGATCTTGAATATTTACCCTGCCCTTACTGTCACAAGTGCCAGTATAAGAGTTATATACTATTTGGAGATAGAAAACTGTACTAACAAATTTCACAAAGGTGCTGTATGCATTGCACACCAAAACTGAGTCAAATTTAAATGTTTTTGCTTACTAGGAGAAAAGAAACAAGTAGCAAAAGTTGGTCGAACATTCTAAAGAATAAGCTTTTTTGCACTCAACTTTTTTCATCTGTTCAGTTTTAAACGTTTCAGTTTTTGAGGCATAATTCATACACAGTAAAATGTACCAACCCTTAGTGGGCAGATCAAGCAATTTTTACCTCTGTATACATTCTGTAACAACCAGCCAGATCAAGATATGGAAGGTTTTCTCGCCTCAGAGAGATCACTCGTGCTCCCTCCCAAAGAACTTCTTCCCAGTTCTATCACGTAGCTTGGCTATTCTCCATACTTTTCAATTATTCCTTTCTTTGAGGAATAATAAATATACACATACTGAGGAGGCTTCACTCAATAACTAATTATAGCACAAATTCAAATTGCTAATCACTAGCAATATAAATATAAAAATGATAACTGTTCTTGCCTACAAGTTTTCTCAGTCTTCATTTTAGAATTCCAATACTTATTCCAAATGTTCCAAAGTATTTTCAATATTTAAAGCATACTTTTTCAAGGTGCTCATCATCACCAATCATCAAATCAAAATGCAAATCAAAACCACAATAAGATACCGCCTCACATCTGTTAGAGTGGCTACTATCAAAAAGACAAGAGACAACAAATGCTGGCGAGGAGGATGTGGAGAAAAGGAAACTCTTGTGCACTGTAGGCGGGAATGTAAATTGGTGCAGCCACCATGGAACAGTGGTTCCTTATGGAAGTTCCTCAAAAAATTAAAAATAGAACTACCATGTGATCCACTCATTCCACTTCTGGGCATAAAATGGAAGGAAACAAGATCAGTATCTCAAAGAGGTAATCTGCACTCCCAAGTTCATTGCAGAATTTATAATAGCCAAGATATGGAAACAACCTAAGTGTCCATCATCAGATGAATTAATACGGAAACTACAGTATGCACATATGTTAGAGTATTTTTCAGTCACTTAAAAAAAAGGAAATACTGCCATTTGTGACAACATACAGGAACCTGGAGGGCATTATTCTGAGTGAAATAAGCCAAACACACAGAAAGACAGATTCTGCGTGGTATCGCTTATATGTGGAATCTAAAAAAAAAAAAAAAAAAAATTGAACTACTAGAAACAGAATAAAACGGTGGTTGCCAGGGACTAAGGGCGGGAGGATGGGGAGATGTTGATTAAATCAAAGTTTCAGTTATAAGATGAGTAAGTTCTAAGGATCTAATGTACAATATTGCAACCTAGTGAATAATACTGTATTGTATACTTGGAATTGCTAAGAGAGTAAATCCTAAGCATTCTCACAACAACAACAAAAAAAGATAAGTAACAATATGAGATGATGGATGTGTTAATTTGATAATGGTGTATATTTCTCAATGTATACATATAGCAAATCAGCATGGTGTAAACCTAAAATGTATACAATTTTACTTGTCAATTATACCTTAATAAAGCTGGGGACAGGTGGGAAGCACACCTTTCAGCAATGCAATAGATTCCTATATCAGATACCCTACCGTGGGTAATGAATAGATTAACTACCAGAAATGGTATCTACCCAACAAAAGGCTCCATCTACTCCTGAAAGGTAGTTACCTTGTTTTTGTTAATGTCTAGGGTTTGTCAATTGCAAATACTTTTTTTAAAAACATCAGTAAAACCTAAACAAAACAATTCTCTGATCGAGAATTTGCATTGGCCTTCCCACATTTACTACTTTATATATTTCCTCGTTTGCCTTTTCTCCAATTAGCCATCTTCTTTCAGTTGTTCTGGAACCCATCTTGTAATTAGGTGAACATACTTCTACAGTTCACACAACAGCATCTTATAGGAGCAGAATTAAGAGGAATCGTTAATAAAATTGTTTGTCAATCCCACTGAGTTTTAGACATATTTATTTTTAGAACTAGACGGGTTCAGTGTCAAAATAACAATCTTCTCCAGAGTATTTTGACTTTGTTTCTTTAGTGTTGTTTCAGAGTTTTTTTTCTCCCACCTTGAGTTGAATACTTAATATATTTCCTTTTATTCTTGTCATATAATGTAGGACTATGGATTTGCTTCAGAATAGGAATTTCGTACCATCCAATCTTCCCCAAAAGATTTATATGCATTTTTTAAACTCAGACTATAATAATTTGAATGAGTGGTGATTTGAGAAATAATTTTAACATTTGAAAAAATTTGAATTTTGTCTTAAATTTTACTGTTTATTTTTGTTTTTTTATCTTGCAGTCAGAGAACGTGGTTCATTTCTTAGTGTATGACTTAGTGTATGACTATGAACAAATATCTGATCAAATTTTGGAAATATTCCATAAACACTTGAAAGGAATTATAATTTTGTTTATGTACTATATACTTACCAATTCATTTTCATTAATTCATTGTTCAGATTCTGTATGCCCTTATCTAAGACAAGAGGCAGGAAGGAAGTTCTGGAGAGATTGAGAAATGATCATTGTTTCTGTCAATTTCTCCTCTTATTTGTAAAGTTTCCTTTTTTTTTTTTAAGTTTGTATTTATTTAAGTAACTCTATACTTAACATGAGGTTCAAACTCATGACCCTGAGATCAAGAGTTGCACGCTCCTCCAACTGAGCCAGCCAGGCACCCCTGCAAAGTTTCCTTTCATATATCTTTCTCTGTTGTTGTTCAGCACTATAAATTTCATTTTATTAGTGATTTTTTTGTTTACAATATTGTTATCCTTGTTTCCTTTTTTTGTTATACTTGTTGATCAGCTTTTGACCATTATTATTTTGTGATTTAATTAACTGAGTATCTGGGACACCTAATGGAGTCTTTATATTGTTTATATTACTGTTAGAACAGGTATGTTTAATCTTTTAAAGTCTTATATGCGAATACTTTCTATGCTTCCTTGTTTCATCTTGGATGTTTTCTTTTTATTCTATAATCTATGAACTGCACTTTATTTTTATGCTCTCTAGAGCTTTTTTAGAAAGTATATAGCCAATGTTCTAATGCTTATAATGATGACATTTCAGTTTTTTAAAAAACATATATTTTACAATATATGTTTCCTGATCTTCAAAGTCAAGAATGATGTTAACTTTTTTTGAGTAGTTATTTAAATTCTAGTTAACATACAGTGCAACATTGGTTTCAGGAGCAGAATTTAGTGGTTCATCACTTACATATAACATCCAGTGCTCATCCCAACAAATGCTTTCCTAAGTACCTATCACCCATTTAGCCCACCCCCTGCCCACCTCCCCTCCAGCAACCCTCAGTTTATTCTCTATAGTTAAATTTGTTATGGTTTGTCTCCCTCTATTTTTCTTTTTCCCTTCCCCATGTGCATCTGTTTTGTTTCTTAAATTCCAAATGCAAGTAAAAAGATAATGTATTTGTCTTTCTCTGACTTATTTTGTTTAGCCCAATACACTCTAGCTCCATCCACGTCATTGCAAATGGCAACATTTCATTCTTTTTTATGGCTGAGGAATATTCCATTATGTATATATATATACACCACATCTTCTTTATCCATTCATCAATTAATGGACATTTGGGCTCTTTCCATAATTTGGCTGTTATCGATAGTGCTGCTGTAAACATCGGGACTCATGTTTCCCTTTGAATCAGATTTTTATATCCTTTGGATAAATACATAGTAGGGCAATTGTTGGGTCATAGGGTAGTTCTATTTTTAACTTTTTGAGGAAATTCCAGACTATTTTCCAGAGTGGCCGCACCAATTTGCATTTCCACCAACAGTGTAAGAGAGTTCCCCTTTCTCTGCATCCTTGCCAACACCTGTTGATTCTTGTGTTGTTAATTTTAACCAAGAATTATGTTAACTTTGAGTTTACCTATATAAGATGAGAAATTTATCCCTGACTTCCTAGTCTTTCTAATATAATTTGGAGTTTCAAAGTTACATTGTCATGAATTTTTTTTTTTTACATTTTATGGACTTTTTTTCCAAATTGGTTTTTGATATTTGTGTTGAAGAAAGCTTTTCCCTCACTCCTGATGTTTCCTTACATGGAAACTCTCCTGTCACTTTGCACTCTTTACTCACATCTCCCTGGAGAAGAAGTGGCTTAAGCTAATCTGTTGCAAAAAACTGAGCATGCTCACTCTGGAAACAGTGTGGAGGTTCCTCAAAAAATTAAAAATAGACCTACCCTATGACCCAGCAATAGCACTGTTAGGAATTTACCCAAGGGATACAGGAGTACCGATGCATAGGGCACTTGTACCCCAATGTTTATAGCAGCACTCTCAACAATAGCCAAATTGTGGAAAAAGCCTAAATGTCCATCAACTGATGAATGGATAAAGAAATTGTGGTTTATATACACAATGGAGTACTGCGTGGCAATGAGAAAGAATGAAACATGGCCCTTTGTAGCAACATGGATGGAACTGGAGAGTGTGATGCTAAGTGAAATAAGCCATACAGAGAAAGACAGATACCATATGTTTTTACTCTTATGTGGATCCTGAGAAACTTAACAGAAACCCATGGGGGAGGGGAAGGAAAACAAAAGAAAACAAAGAGGTTAGAGTGGAAGAGAGAGCCAAAGCATAAGAGACTGTTAAAAACTGAGAACAAACTGAGGGTTGATGGGGGGTGGGAGGGATGGGAGGGTAGGTGATGGGCATTGAAGAGGGCCTCTTTTGGGATGAGCACTGGGTGTTGTATGGAAACTAATTTCACAATAAATTTCATATAATAAAAAAATAAATAAGTAAATAAATAAATAAAATAAAATCAGTAGGAAAAAAAAAAAAAAAAACCTGAGCATGCTTAGCTCTGCTCCAAGCTTTTCCTTCTTGAGAGTTAACTTACTGCAGGGAATAAGAGCTCCTCTCTGCTCTCCATGCCATAAGTTTTACTTGATATGGAGAGTCCCACCCCAAAGTAGAGCACCATGACTATAAAGGTAAGTCGGCCATATTCTGAGTTTCAGTAGTTGGTCCATTTGGCTCTCACCCTAATTTATTATTATGGCATGAATTTTGTGTCCCCAAAAGATATTTTGAAGTCCTAACCCTCAGGATCGATGAATGTAGCCTCATTTGGAAGTAGGGTCCTTGCAGATGTAACTAAGTTGAGGTCATTAGGAGGGTCCTGAATCTAGGATAACTGGTGACCCTAGAGGAAGAGAGACACACAGGGAGAGATAGCTGTGTGCCAATGGACACAGAGATTGGAGTGAGGCATATAGGCTAAGGAACACCAAAGATTATCAACAAACACCAGAAACTAGAAGAAGTGAGGAAGGATTCTTCCATACAGGTTTCAGAAGTAGTGAGGCCCTGCTTGATTTCAGACTCCCAGCTTCCAGAACTATGAGATAATAAATTTCTGTTATTTTAAGCCACTCAATTTGTGGTACTATGTTACAGCAGCCTTAGGAAACTAGCACAGTTATGTTCTCCGGTTTAGACCTTTTCAGTAATAAACATAATTTTGGCACTCTACCTTTTCTTTGTTGCCTTATTTCTCGTTGGTTCATCATTTAGGCAAAGCCCCTAAAAATCTTGTTACGGATCTAGTTTCATCCACTAATAGAAACTCTTTATTGGGAAACTCAGAGTTATAGGAAATTTTCTTGAATCATATCATTGATTTCATCTTTTCTGCTTTTTCTAAAGTTTTCTATTTCTGTAACTTGTGCTTTTGAGGTATTGGTTCTTCCGATACGGTGCTATGATTTTTTTCTTATCTGTGCTCTTGTATGTTCCAAATCATTGTCTTTTGTTCTAATTTCTAGACTATTAGCTCAAGCTGATTTTTCCAATACTTAGAGAGGTTTTCATTTCTATTAACATACTTTTAACATGCAATAACCCCTTTTGTTCCCTGAATGTTCCATTTCTATATCATGCACTTATTATTTCATGGATACATTTGCTTCCTTTATCTTGCTAAGGTTATAAATGCTATATATTTTTTTAAGTTTTCTTCTTCATGAATAACCCCCATTTTTTTCAAAGTTGTCTTTTTTTCCATTGCTCTATTTGTGTGGCCTCTTTCTGTCATGTCAGAAGTGTTTTTCCAATATGTAGTAACCCTTGATTGTCCGCTCATGGTTAAGAGGGACTAAAAGCCTTTTTAAAAGTTCTGAGCATATGGATATGGTTTAATGACTTTGAGCTGGCTGTGCTGTTTTTCAAAAAAGATAAAAGCCCATCATATAGTAATTGGAAAACAGAAGAAAAAGAAGGAAAAAGCTCATTGATTGGAAGATACGAAACAGTCTTTAATAATACTAGTAATAATTAAAAAAAAAAAAGAAACAAATAAAGTCATAGAATAAAATATGTATAGAATGCCACCATTTGTATAAAAAGACAAGAGATAGAGATAGGGTAAAGATTTCCCTTCACTAACAATTCTGTACATTTTCAATTTTGATTATGTGACTATTTTACTTATATAAAAAATAAATGATTATTCTAAATGTTGCAAGAGTTTTTAGGTATTCAGCTCTTTTCAATAAATTGTTTAGAATACTGCAAAAGTTTTCAATCTCTATACTCATTTATTTTTAGCTGAAAAAGCTTTTCTTTATTATATCTTTAATTAATAGTTTTTTATCTAATTATTCTAATCTCCCCCAAAGTAACTAGTATTTAAGTTAAATATTAATCATATTTTCTGCCATTATTTCATCTGTCCTTTTCCTCTCCAAGTGTGTTCTACCTTATCCTACACATGACTTGTTCACTCTCATTCATTGTTTGTTTATTAATTTGTTTGTTTGTTTCAGGCAGTTGACTCTTCACACCTGACACAAAATTGTACATGGGAAGAAAATTAGGCGAGCTTATCAGTAAAAATCAAAGCAGCTATAACCTGCCCACCAAGAATGAGACATTACCATGAGTTTGGAGGGCCTGAAGTCAGCCAGCACAGAGCAGAACAGCCAATGGATACCGGTGACCTGACTGTGCAGGACATGTGTTCAGCAGTAATGTGGGACAGCAGCCGAAACATAACAAAGAGCCAGGACAGTAGCCCCTGTTGACTCTGTGTCCTATCCCCTGACCCACCTAAGGTCCCTTCTCTGGGATCTTTGACAGTTGAGGAGGGGCAGGAGAGGACTCAGGAGGAAGATACAGGACTTTGTGCCAACACAGACATGTGGTTGTATATAACCATAGTTGTATTCCAAGCTGATATGTGGAGAATATAATTTTGAAGTTTTTGGAAAGTTTTCCCTATTATTCCATCTAAATCCTTTCTGCTGTTAGACAAGCACATTCAATGGCTAATTTTTTTGCTTTTATTGCAGATATAGGTATGATACACATCCCCATAGATACAAAGTCCCATTTGTATTAACTTTTTGAATTAGAGTTAGAACCAGTGAAACTCAGACTGTTTTGTCTGACTGGTACATTTGACAAACCAAATAATTACATTTGAATGGCTTTAATCATGGGTCAGACTCTCCAGCCCAGCCATATACCCGAGTGTCCCTATTGTTACACTAAGTCTGATTCACACATTTGTGTTGCCTGCTGGCTTCCGTAGACTTGAGTTTGCCAACTCTGCTTTAGAGTTTTCAAAGTCATTTCACATACACTGTTTGCCTTGCTTTCCACAATAACCCCAGAGGAGGGTTACTTTAGCTACTATCATTCCCCCTTTTTAGACCAGGAAATGTGGGCTGTAAGGTGCTAACTGGCTTGCTGAAAGTTACCACACAATTAGTAAATGGTGGATCTAGAGTCAGTTTTATTTTTACCGAAAAACACTACCTTTCTCAGTATAAATGTATTCCAATCACCTTGTCGCTTTAAGTTTTCATACATAGTTGTTCGACTATTAAAAGTTATAATAAATAATCAAGGAATCACAAGAGAAAAGCATTATTATGATTGTTCCCTTAATGTTTTCAATGAAGTGAAATCACATGCTGTGAGTTGTTTGTGGTGATGTCCTCAGCAAACACATTATGAGAACTATAAAAATGATGTATTGATATCTTAATTACTCAAGCATGTATTCTTTGTGGCCAGTTTCTCAATTCTAGCCAGCTCCCTTTGCTTATCTTTAATGGCCAAGTATAGTTGCCCACATTTACAGTAAGGCAGATAAAAGAGAAGATCAGAGAATATGAAAGACATTGAAAAGTTCTTTTTGAACACTTAGGGCAGAGTTAGGTTTCGAAAGGCCACCCACCCCCACCGCCTCTGCCAAAAGAACTCTCAACTTTTTGAGCCCAGAATCCTAGTCAATGAGTGTCCTTTATCATCACTAAATGAAGACAAAACTGCTCTCTGCCTTGAGATGGCCAAATTCTTTGAAACTAAAGATCATTCAAAAGTCTGCAAAATTCTTTTTATAAAATGTTAAAGCTTTGAAATATCTAACTTCTGTGAAATAATGAGCAATTTAGCTTAAAACACCGGGGTCCGGGGGTGCCTGGGTGGCTCAGTAGGTTAAGTGTCTGATTTTGGCACAGGCCATGATCATAGACCTGACCATGATCTCGCAGTTGGTGGGTTCCAGCCCCGCGTTGGGCTCTGTGCTGACAGCTCAGAGCCTGGAGCCTGCTTCAGATTCTGTGTCTCCCTCTGTCTGCCCCTCCCAGCTCGCACTTTGTCTCCCTCCTCTCAAAAATAAATAATCATTAAAAAATTTTTTTTTTTAAATTGTGGTCCAAAAGCATTGGCATACCAAGACTAGGTGAGAGAAAGGGTTTGAAGCGGTCCACTCTGGGAGGAATCGGTGATCTCTGACATTGTTTAGTGATGCTGACCTGTGGTCATAATGAAAGCACACTGATGTTTAGTTGCCTTTAAGTTGTTTTTAATTTCTCCACGGACATTGCAACCGCCCATTGCCTGCGCTCAAGGTGAACCACCTCCACCCACCCACTCCCACGCGCACACCGATTGAATTCTACGCACTACGAGCAGCCCCTCGGATTCTCTATAATAATGATGACAAATGTCAATGAAAATATAGATGTTACGGGACTTAAGATAATAAAAGTTTAATTTTGTTTTTATCCCAGTTTTATTGAGATGTAATGCACATGCAGCTTAATTTTAAAATTAGTGAATTATGTCACCTAAATGAGCCTCATGAGGGAAAAAAAAGTGAAGTATTCTAATCTATTTAATGAAAAATATATTTATGAAAAAGTTTGAAATTTCTATATTAAAGTCTATGAAATGTGTAAGTTGAAAAGCATATAGTCCCAGTCTGTAGGGGGCTTTATTATACCTTTTTGATGAAAGAGATACTTATTATATATAAGCTTAGTATACCACAAAAAATAGAAGATTTAAACGTTTTAGAAAATTGAAAGTTTTCTGAAAAGACACCTGTATGAAAATCTCTTAATGCATACGTAATTTACTACTAATACAGTTAGGTTTAAATCATTTCCATTTCCATAACACGGACTAGATGTGTATATATGTGGAAGGAAAGGGAAAGAGGAAAAAAGATAGTATCTACACAAAATTGCTCTGTTTTTTGTTTTTTTTGTTTTTTTTTTCTTTTTTGAGAGAGAGAGAGAGAGAGAGAGAGCAGGGAGGTGTGGCAGAGGGAGAGAGAGAGAATCTTAAGCAGGCTCCCTGCTCAGCATGGGGCCCGACACAGGGCTCAATCCCACAACTGCGAAATCACGACCTGAGCCAAAATCAAGAGTCAGGTGCTCAACTGACTAAGCCACCTAGGCACCACAAAATCGCTCTGATTAATCTCTGTATGGATATCATGAAACAGAAAAAGCTTCTTGAAGAAAGTGGCAGTTGAATCATTGAATCAACACTGCAAATATATAAAAATAGACATTTTCTCCTGAATCAAATTTCTAATCATGCTATGAAATAAATACTAGTGCCCCATAACAACTGTTATCAAAATTGTTTGTTACCAACTTGTTATCAAAATTGTACATAAAGGTTGAATTTGAAGGTAAAGCAAAATACATTTCCCTACAAATTTATCTTTACATTCCCTATAATTTATTTTTATAACTGCACATTCTTTCGAAAGGCATTTATAAAAATGTGGCTATTTAAAAAGTATGGAAAATATATACACGAATATCCTAACAGAGTTTATTTACACTTTATCCCAGGTTAGAAAGTCTTACCATACTTAGATATGTGGAAATATTTTTCTTTAAAAACTTGAATTTGTGCTCAATTCAAGCAAAATCCGTAGAGGATGTGCAACATTCAGGGGCCAAACATTTGTACCTAAACGAGACAATCTTCCCTTGATCAAAGGAGAATTTGGCCAGCCCTGGGAAATCTTATGGCCTGTCTCAGCATTGTTCATCACAGGATTTGCTGTAGTTCAATGTAAGTGTTGTTAGCTCTTTATGAGTCCCCATAGCTGCCTATTGCCATGACTTTTAGGGTGGGGTAGCACAGTGTACTTTTATAGCAATAAACGGCTATCTTGTCGAAATCCGCTCATTCCTTATTTTTTACTGCTCTCCAACACTGACTCAAATTTACAAGCATCCACTGAGACCTCTCTTAAGCCTGTTCAGGAAAAGATTAACTTCAAACACAGACATTGTAATATATGGGTAACGCACACATCCACAGATAGTCACATTTGCCTGTTTCTCACAGAGCTGAAAAGTATCACATTTTTATCATGGCGAAGGAAACACATTTAATTATACTGAAAACTCCTCGGGTATTTATTAAATAAACTTGGGAAAAGGCTGTGGTATATGACTTCTAAATAGTACTAGGGTGCGTGTTGGAATTATGACTATATGTTTCCCAAAAACAGTGTTCACCACTTGTGAAGGAAAGGGTAGAAATAAAATGTGTCACAAATCATTTCAATAATTAATTCTCTATGATCATTATATAGAAAAGCCAAAAAATATATTTCCCTAACTTCAGAAAAGATCACATTTAAACCATTTGAGATTTAGCTAAATACTAATTAAGCATCTATTATACACATGGTGCTAAGCTAGATGCCATAAAGCAGTACGTTTCAAACCGCACCTGAATTTCTAACAGCAGAAGAATAAGAAAAATTACCCCCTTGGAATTGGGGAGGGTAAGATTTACTCCTTCAGGAAGGGTAGGCTCGGTTGTGCTGTAGTGACAAATATCCCCAACACTTGCTTAAAGCAGAAAGGTTTGCTTCTGGCTCTCACTTCATGTTCCTAACAAGCTGACTAGAGAATCTGCTTAGCGTCATTCCCACATAAAGATACAAGCTGATGGGGGTGCCTGGGTGACTCTTGATTTCAGCTCAGGTCATGATTCCAGGGGTGTGGGATTGAGCTCCGTGTCAGGCTCTGCCCTGAGTGTGGAGCCTGCTTCAGATTCTCTCTCCCTCTCCCTCTGCCCCTTCCCCACTCACTCTGTCTCTAAAAATAAAAAAATAAAAAAAATTTTAATAAAAAGATTTTCTCTTTCTCCCTCTGCCCCTCTCCCCCACGTATATACACTCTCTCTTGCTCTCTCACTCTCTTAAAAAAAAAAAAAAATTACAAGCTGATGAAGAAGCCATCTGAAATGTTGCAAATTACTTTGTCAAAAGGAAAGAGACCTCTGGAAGGCCTCCCATCAGCAATGAAATGATCTGCTCACAAGTCATTAGCTAGAACTAGGCATCCAACCTTAGGGCCAAGAAGGATAATCCATCCATGTGCCCAGAAAGAGAGGAGAGCCAGATCTCAGTGAGTGCTGCACATCTACCCTAATTATTTTCTCTTAAAATTATTCAAAATTTGCATTCTGCTTCATGCTAAATCTATTATTATAAAAATAAAGTTTTAAATGACCACCAAGCAAAATGGACAAGCAAAATACGTTTTTATTCTTTGGCACTCGTATACACAATGATCAAATATCATGACAGACCTTTTCAATCATGCAAAGAGTTTTGTGTTTATCCTGAGGGCAATGAAAGTTATTGTGGTAATTTAAACTGGGCTGTAAAATAATCAGAATTTTGCTTTATAAGGTCACTCTGTTTGTCAGTGAGAGATGGGTTTAGATTGCACAGTACTCCTTTAGATGGAAGGCAGGGAGAACCTGTTAGGAGGCTCACAGAAATCCAGAGATAATGGTGAACCCGAATAAAGATTGTATAATCAGATTGAATAGAATTGGACAGATTTGAGAAATATTAAAACCAAACTGAAAAGACTTCATGATTGGTTATGGAGGTTAAAAGAAAGGGATATCTCTTTTTTTTTTTTTAATTTTTATGTTACTTAAATCCAAGTTAGTTAACATGCAGTGTTAACTGCTAATGATTTCGGGAGTAGAATTTAGTGATTCATCACTTACTGTAACACCTAGTGTTAGAAAAGGATGCTTCTAAGTGTTCTGGTTCAGCACAATCATTCTCTGAGAAGAAAATAAAGAGGGAAGAGCTGATTTAATGAGACGTGGAGAGTTATGTTTTGAACATGCTGAATTATACGTATATAGTAGACATATATGTATTTAGCCACCTAATAATTCTCTGGAAATTACCCTGCCCCTCTCAAATCCACACACTTAAGTGAGAGGACCACACCCCTCAGCTTCAGAGCCCTTCTTGGGATTTTTTTTTTTTTTTTTTGCCACGAGCTCTTTTTTTTTATTTTTATTTTTTTATGTTTATTCATTTTTGAAAGACAGAGAGAGACAGAGCATGCACAGAGAGAGGGAGACAGAGAGACACAGAATCTGAAGCAGGCTCCAGGCTCTGAGCTGTCAGCACAGAGCCCGACGTGGGCTGCGAGATCATTTGGAACTCATGAACTGCGAGATCATGATCTGAGCTGAAGTCGACGCTCAACCGACTGAGCCACCCAGGCACCCCTCCCTGGAGCTCTTTTACGAAAGAAGCTTGGGTCCTCACTATAATTCCTAGGTGCAAAGATAATATAAATCTATCATTCCTGGTAACTATTATTGCCCCAACATGGGAAGAGGATCCTGATATTGAACCCACGCAGAGAAAAGAGGAGACAAGATTATTAAAGACACTCTACAAATTCCTGGGTTCACCATCTACCCACTTACATAGAGCAATAGATTCCTATTTTTGCTTATGCCATAGTGAATCAGCTTTCTGTCACCTGCAACTGAGAAAAACCTGACTAATCCTTGAGAGTGGGGCACACAAAAGGAGTCACCCAGAAGTCATGTGAAGCATTGAAGCCTTTGGAACTACTTGAGCAACTGTCAGGGATCGGAGAGTAGGAATTTTCTCCTGGAGGAATATCCAACTCAATCGCTAAGATTCACCTTGAGTCTAAGATTCTACAAAAATGTATTTCTCTTTCCCCTAGAAAATTCTTCCCTTCTCCCTTTTCCTTCACAGCAAAAAGACTTTAACACGATTCTTTCATTATTTCTTCCCCTGAGTAATGATTATTTTTAAATAGCTACTTGGTAGCTGTATGTTGGGGTAGAGGTGAACAGGGGAGACGAGAGTTAGGACACCGTTGCTCAGAACAGAAAGCGCACGAAGTTAGCACTAAAACTAGAAAACAAAAGAGCTTTACATTGTTTGGAAGATGTTTTCCCCTCTTCTTCGTATTTTCTATTACTTTCAGTTCACTTGGCTAATATCCATCTAGCATGGGCTGATTAATGACGTGTGATGGTTGCAGGAATATTTGGAATCAGAAGACCTGAAAGGGTGTTGCTAGAACCAGATGTGTTAGCAGCGATAATTCCAACCTCAAGGTCCCTGTTTGGAAACTGGAGATTTCATATCACACATAGTCGATATAAGAGACCAACCACTCTCCCCTCCTTCCAGCGGGTATATGTGATGCCTTCTCTTCCAGATACTAAGCACTTGCGAGAGTTGTAGTTTTCTTGACGTCTCTTTCCTCTTTCCTTCCGATAACCTCCCTCCCCAGTGTCTAGTACAGAGCTTTGTACACAATAAGCATAAATAAATATTTCCCGAGAGTATTTAAATGTAAAAAGCAGAATTTTCTGGAATACCCTCAATCAAATGTACTTATCAGAAAAAGAAATCACACAGATGTTTTTGTAACAAGCAGAACCCAAATTAGTCATTCACGATTTCTGCTGATCATATTAGAATCACCTCGACTTAAAAAATAATGCACACACACTCAAAATATCACTGGCTTTTTTTTTTCCCCCGTATAAGCAATATTTAAACATGAAACAAGCTGGGAAGGGGAAATAAAAGCCTTTAGCTGCAGATGATTCTTTACCACCAACTATTTCCTCTGAGTGAGTAGTCCTGCTGGCATCCCTTGGAGTTAGCCTTTGCCGCTGCTTGTTATCTGATGCGTTCCACGAATAAAAAGTACTCGTGAAAGAGCTTCATGTAGACACTCAACCTAAAGGAAACGTGAGCACACAGTACCCTCTGATTCAACAAAAAGAGGTGCCAGGTCACCATTCTACTTCAGAGAGTACACTAGCTGATTCAGAAAATTCATGCTCACCACAGGGAAAAGAAGCAAGTCGGCACCAAGTAAGCAAGGCTTCCCCTAAATTACTCATGCTTCTTTAAGATTTCAATTTAAATCTGCATATATTTGAGTCACATCTCTGTGAAAATAACATGAGTTTCAGAGCCTTTGAGATCTTTAGAGGAAAGAGGCATGGTAAGTATAAAGGTTAATAAAGCAAAGCATGAGAACATGAGGGCAACTGAAAGCATCTCCGGGGTCAGAAGTTAATCCTTTCCGTATGATCAGGTCAACCTCTGCAACCAGGGTCATATTCTGTCTTCATGTGCCTCTAGTCTTTTGTGCAGAAGGAAGAGGAGGAGCTGGAAGAGGAAGGGTAAAGAGGAGGAAGGAAATGAGAACAAGGAAGAGAAATTAATGTCTTTTGCATTCACAGAAGTATTTTTTAGTAAAACTCTTTGTGTTGTTAATGTATGTTTACATTGCATACATGGATATGCACTTATGCCCACTTCTGAGATTTGTGTTGCATAAAATATGACTCCCACGTGTAGTTCCTCCGCAAACTACAGAAGCTGTCCAAGGGCGGAACGAATACCAAGACCATGTGAGCTGTTCAGTGAGGTGGTTAAGAAGTCTGGCTTTTAAGTTTTTCAGTTTTTGTTCAATGTTCATTTATTTACTTTTGAAAGAGAGAGAGAAAGAAAGAGCCCACACAGGGGATGGGCAGAGAAGGAGAGAGAGAATCCGAAGCAGGTTCCACACCATCAGTGCAGAGCCCCACGTGAGGCTCAAACTCATGAACCGTGAGATCGTGACCTGAGCCGAAATCGAGAGTCAGATGCTTAACCGACTGAGCCACTCAGGCGCCCCAAGAAGTCTGGCTTTACTGGGGCTCCTGGGTGGCTCAGTCGGCTAAGCATCTGACTCTTGATTTCGGCTCAGGTCACTATCTCAAGGTTCATGAGTTCAAGCCCTGCATCAGGCTCTGCACTCACAGGGCAGAGCCTGCTTCAGATTCTCCCTCTCCCTCTCTCTCCCAAAATAAATAAATAATCTTTAAAAAAAAAGTAATCTGGGTATAGAATTAGATACTCCTAAGTGGCTTCAAATAGAACACCCACCACTTCTTTTTTTTAAAAAAAATTTTTTTTAACGTTTATTTATTTTTGAGACAGAGAGAGACAGAGCATGAACGGGGGAGGGGCAGAGAGAGAGGGAGACACAGAATCGGAAACAGGCTCCAGACTCTGAGCCATCAGCCCAGAGCCTGACGCAGGGCTCGAACTCACAGACCGCGAGATTGTGACCTGAGCCGAAGTCGGACGCTTAACCGACTGAGCCACCCAGGCGCCCCAGAACACCCACCACTTCTTACACGTGTGAATTTAGACATGTTATTTAAACCTTACAATGCTCAGTGTCCTCATTTATTGATCAGAAATAATAATACCTATCGTACTGGATTTCATTAAAGGTCATATGAGATAATGTTTATGAAAAGATTAGCCGGGAACCTGACATTTGGTAAGTGTCAATAAATGATAATCATTATTACTGCTATTTAAACTGTAGGAGTATTGACCCTGACTTCAGATAAACAAGATTAGCAAAATTCTATACACTTAGAAACAGATTATTCTTCCTCTCCTTTTGTTTCTAACTCATCACAGCCAAGTTCTGGAAACCCGAATGGCCTGCAAAGTACCAGTTAGTGGGTGTAATTACTTTCTTTATTGTAATTATTTACAGTACTGGTGGCTTCACGTTTGCATTCCTAATAGACCTTTCAAAGTATACTAGGGGTGCCTGGGTGGCTCAGTCGGTTAAGCGTCCGACTTCAGCTCAGGTCACGATCTCCTAGTTCGTGAGTTCGAGCCCCACGTCGATCTCTGGGCTGATGGCTCAGAGCCTGGAGCCTGCTTCCGGTTCTGTGTCTCCCTCTCTCTCTGCCTCTCCCCCATTCATGCTCTGTCTCTCTCTGTCTCAAAAATAAATAAAGGTTAAAAAAAAAAAATTAAAAAAAAACAAAGTATACTGACATTTCCATTGGTTTTGAAGGCTCAAAACTTTGCAAGTTTCTGTAATGAGCCCAAGATATTCAGAAACCATAAGCTAGTTTTAAAAATAAAAAAAAAAAAAAACATTATATAGGGACATGTGGGTGGCTCAGTCAGTTGAGTGTCCAACTTCGGCTCAGGTCTTGATCAGGTTTGTGAGTTTGAGCCCTGCGTTGGTCTCCTCGCTGACAGTGTGGAGCCTGATGGAGATTCTCTCTCCCTCCCTTTCTCTGTCCCTTCCCCACCTGTGTTCTCTCTCTCTCTCTCTCAAAATAAATGAATGAATGAATTAATTAATTAATTAATTAAACAAAATTTTTCATTAAAAACATTAAAGAAAAGTAAACACTAGTGTTCTGGAAAAAAAAAAAAAAGAACATTCTATGTCAACACTGACATTAATTCAAAAATACTCCCTCAGGTCAAGAAACAAAGTAAGGAAACAGTGGATAGCTGCTGTTGAGAATATCAGCAAGAGATGTGGCCGAGACCCCCACCACCCCTGTGGAGACCTTGGAATAAAACTATCTAATTGAGCCCTAACTATACACCTTCCCTATTCTAAGAGCTTTACATTTGTTAGTGCACTTTATCCTCAAAGCCACCCCTTGAGGTACTATTTTTACTCCCATTTTATGGGTAAGAAAACTGAGGCACAGAGAGAATAATTTGTTTGTTCAAGGTCACACAGCTAGCAACGGAGCAGTCAGTATTCAAATACACACAGTGTTAAACACTATGTCCCCGGATGTGTTTTTGTCTATAAGCACTGGTGAAAGTAATAAATGTTAAGCATAACTTGGATTTACTGTACTGCATCGTTAAAAATCCTACTGTTAAACTGTGAATTGCTAGGCAATAATATGCTAATGTTGGGAGGGAAAATTCTCTCTCTACCAACGGGTCTAGTGATTGGGGACCTGCAAATTAACTGACAGAATAAAAGGAGAAAAGATAAGGTTTGTTTACACTTGCACATGGGAGTTGTTAGCAATGAGTAAGGTTTATCTATATCACGTTAACGAAAGGGGGCCATTTTAGGGCTTTAAGTAAGAGAGTATGGAAAGTCCTACTGGGGTTTTTGCTGCTTATGGGAATGGTCAGTTTGTTTCCATGACACTGAATTTTCAGGAAACTCCTCTGAGGGAGGTTAATGACAGGTGTGCTTTCAGGAGGCTCTGCTTCAGTTAGATCAGGGAAAGTTCTGGTAAGATTTCTATTTGCAGCTTCTGTAGATCAAATATTTTCACATTAAAATCATCTTTATGCCAGGGTACCTGGCAGACTCATTCGGTAAAGGGTGAGACTCTTGATCTTGGGTTGTGAGTTTGAGCCCCACATGGGGTATAGAGATTACTTAAAATCTTGAAATAAAATAATCTTTATATCAACTCTAGGGGCCCAAGTGGGTCCATGCGCTAATATAATAGTCTGTCAGGCAGGGAACAAGGATAGCAAATATGGATTGCGTTCAAAATTAATTCAGACTAGCTTTAAATAATCTGCACATACTAACAGTGATTAGTTCCTAGTTAGTATGTTTGAAAGTCAGCAGTGGCTCTCGCATTCTCTATAACCTATATACAGTAACATAATGTTTGTTAATGTTTGGCCCAGAGGAGGTGTCAAATACATATTTATTGAATGAATAAAAGAATCATTGTAAATATTAAATTGTCTTGTGCTGATCTAAATACATAGTAGGTTTCCACATACTTATCGCCATCACTTGAAATATTGTTTTGCTCATAATCCTCACCACTCGAAGCCAGTTAGGTAACTTTAGGGAAAGATTTCTGTTCTCATACGTTGAATAAGAGATCAGGACCAGCACCCTTAGCTTCAAGCTCAGTGGCAGGGTTATCGACAAACCACAGACAGGCGTCTGCGTCAAGCCTCAGCCAAACTGCAGAGCCGGTAAACTCCACCAAATCATCCCCATCCATGTACTTGGCTTCCTCAGGCCCTCTCCCCAAATCGTTCTCTTCCACCTCCCCTGATATCCATCATTTATTCAGTTGGCGGCAAGAGCTGAAACTGGTACTCTCCCCACCCCGCCGAGAAGCGTGGATGTTCATAGACCTCAAAGACCTACCAGAAAAAAAGCACTCCTGGAAGTATTTTTTCATTCTTCCATCAATTTGACAAATAGTTGCTAAGCACATACCATGACCCAGGTGCTAGGAAAACATTGCAGGGAGCAAAACATTGCAGGGAATAAAAAGTAACTGCCTACCCTCTTGGAGTTCACATTCTACTGGGCATTGCGGCCAATGTCAGTCACGCAAAAAGCACTTCAAAGTGACAATCGAAAGAAACATCAGGGGCGCCAGCATGGCTCAGTCGGTTAAGCGGCCGACTCTTGATTTCAGACCAGGTCATAGTCTCACGGTTCGTGGGTTCAAGCCTACATCGGGCTCCACACTGAAAGTGCAGAGCCTGCTTGGGATTCTCTCTCTCCCTCTTTCTCTGCCCCTCCCCAGCTCCTGCTCACACGCTCTCTCTTTCTCTCTAAAAATAAATAAAAAATACTTTTTGAAATTAAAAAAAGAGAAAGGAAGAAACATCAGAATGTCCAGACATAACTGAAAACCACGAATCCACAGAGCACCTATGTAAGAACGTAAACATGGACTTTGGAAGCCGACCAAGCTGGGTTCAGACCAGATCACTACTACAAACCAGCTGTGTGATTGTCACAGGCAAGCTGCTGAAACAGTACCTGTCCTGGGGCTCCTGGGTGGCTCAGTTGGTTGAGCATTTACTCTTGATTATTCAGGTCATGATCCCAGGGTCATGGGATTGAGCCCTGCATCAGGCTCCACTCCCAGCATGGATTTTCTCTCTTTCTCCCTCTGCCCTTCTACTTGGCTCAAGCGCTCGCTCTCTCTCTCTCTCTCTCTCAAATAAAATTTTTAAAAAGAAAAGAAAAAAAGAAAGCAATAGTGCCTGTCCTCATGGATTTTTTTTCTCTAATTGGTGACAGGAACAATATGTAAGTAAACAATTAAATAAACTTATCACTGCAGAATGTAATTTGTTCATCAAGTCCAAAAAGAGCCCCTCCTCATCTGCCCTTGTCATCCTTTCTGGTTGACAAAATCCAGATGGGGTTCCCTGGGGGTATCCTCTATTGACATCTCATCTCCTTTTTCTCAAACCTGTCCAATTCTATTTAATCCCTTCCCTCAACATAAACGCAGACCAATGGCACCATCCAGGGAATCACATGCCCGTTCTGATGGAAAGCTTGAAGCCTGCACTTTTGTACTTTTAGATAGTGTTCTGCTCACTGCAGGCAAGGGTGCAGCCAGCCAGCCTCACAGTGACCTCCATCACTGCTGCTCTCACCCCCACCACACTGCCCTGGAAGTTGCCAGGTGACCTCTCAATGATCACCTCTAACATTCCGGGGCTTCTGTTGCACTTGATTCTGCGGGTCATTCCTTCACATTCAAAATTCCTCTTTTGGGGGGCGCCTGGGTGGCTCAGTCGGTTGAGCGTCCGACTTCGGCTCAGGTCATGATCTCGCAGTCTGGGAGTTCAAGCCCCGCGTGGGGCTCTGTGCTGACAGCTCAGAGCCTGGAGCCTGTTTCAGATTCTGTGTCTCCCTCTCTCTCTGACCCTCCTCCATTCATGCTCTGTCTCTCTCTGTCTCAAAAATAATAAAATAAACATTTAAAAAAAAATTTTAAAAAACAAAAAACAAAAAAAACCAAAATTCCTCTTTTGGCTTCATGACCTTGTGCTCTTCTGACCTCTGTCTAGCTGACTCTTTTTTTCACCTTTTTTTAGGATTCTTCTCTTGATCCATTTCTCTGCTCCTATATATATACATTCTCCTAAGAAATTTGCTTCTATTTTTGGGTTTCGCTTCATTTAACCTGTCTTTACTATGCAGGTCCCTCTGTTGTGATGACCCATCCCCAACCCTTCCTTGATATTATTCTAGTCAAAACTACTCCAAGGATGGTCTCCTAACCAAAAAGAAAAGTTCTTTTTGATGGTTCTAGTCTGCATCATGCGCCTTTACCCCAAATGCTGTAACACTGAGAGCATTTCTTAGTCTCTCCCATCTTAAAAACAAGCAACAAACACACTCTTTTGACCTCGTATCTCCCTCCAACTATAGCCTCATTTCTCTGTTCTGTATCATAAATAAGGTGACCATTTGTACCAGTTTCCCCAGAACACATCTATTTTACACCTGCTGTCCTGGTATACTGTCCGGTTTACCATTTGTTCCAGACTTTTTCATTTTTTAAAATGAGGCAATATTACTAATAGTTGCTTCAAAATACGTTGGAAGGGGTGTGAGAGAGCCCTCGCTTCATACTTTAAATATCTGCCTTGGTTACAGTTATTGTATGTGAACCACAGGCACAGCCGACAATTTCACTTTAACACTTGGTTAAATCTCAAAGACAGCCTGGTAAATCATCCCCTTTGCCCTGACCCTTTTGTGATACAATGTAACTACCACCTTGCTTCAGGGGCAACGTGGGCTGGTAAAACAAAGATGCTCAGACAGCAGCAGATGGGGATAATTAATTTGGATAACTTTGGAGCAGATATGTTCTAGGAATTGATTCTGGTGCTCCCATCCTTCAAAACTGCATGCAAAAGCCTGTGGTCATCTGCTGATCATAATAGAAATATTATTTTTATATTTACACAAAGTAACTGAACTAACTACTAAATATTGAATATACAAATTATTTCAGCAGAGCAGTAAATTCTTCTTCACTTTAATGCCTGACAACAATTGGAGTTCATAAGTGTCTCTTTTTTTTTAATGTTTATTTCAAGAGAGGGACAGAGAGCATGAGTGAGGGAGGGGCAGAGAGACAGGGAGAGAGAATCCCAAGCAGGTTCCATGCAGTCAGCCCAGAGCCCGATGCAGGACTCAATCCCATGAACCATGAGATTATGATCTGAGCCAAAATCAAGAGTTGCATGCTTAGAAGACTGAGCCACCCAGGTGCCCCAAGCGTGTCTTTTGAAATTCTACTTTGCAAATCAACCAAAGTGTCCTGCAATGGTAATGTGCTTTCTGTAAACAAGGCTTCAGAATTTGGGTTGTATTTTGTTTAGCATCAGCTGGAAGTCTTTAATCAAAGCAGTCAATACATGGGGCATTAAAAAAAACCTTCAAATTTTGAGCTTTCACAAATTGCAGCGATTGGAACCAAAGCTTACAGATATGAAGGCACTGAAACTGACCCTTACAACAGCAAACAGGAACTGAATATATTCAGTGATAAGAGCTCAGTCTTCATCCAAGATTTGATCGCATGAATCTGCAATTGTGTTTTAGAATTTCTTCACTTGTGGGGAGAATATTTTGATAGAGCTCTTTTTTGTTATTGAAAAAAATTCATGTTTGATACGGAAGTAAAAAGAAATTGAGAGAGACTATAATTTTATGGCATCAACATCTGTATAATAATCAAAATAAGCATAAATGAAGATGAGTGTATGAGAGGGCTTTGTCTTACAAAAATAGTAGAGAAGAAAGATAATTTGCGTGGAGGAAAAAAGACAATAAGTGTAAAAAAAAAAAAAAGCTCAAATAGTTAAGCAGTCTACTCTCCCTTCTCAAAAAGAACAAATGAGAAGTGAGGCTGTCCTCAATTAACAGGATCTGCTCTAAGCTTACCAGATATCCCAGTGTTAGAAGAGAGAGAATAGTCTTCATTTTAAATATACTGTTTTAGAAAGAAGAATAAATAAAGTGTCACAATTTCAAATTTTAAATCATAAAATTCAACACTGAAAAAGATTGCAGGCAGTTTTATGAAAAAACTCCAGACAGTAAGAATACATTGGAAAAAGCACGTTCTTTAGAAAAATAATGGAGAGAAATACAGTAAAGGACTCCTTCCAATTTTGTGAACATATGCCAAGAATAATTATCTTGCTTATGTTGTTTTTATTGTTCAGAAAATCAATATAGTGAGGATAAAATTTTTTGTTACACATATTTATTTTTAGAGAGAATTTTTTTTTAATTTTTTTTTAACGTTTATTTATTTTTGAGATAGAGACAGAGCATGAACGGGGGAGGGGCAGAGAGAGAGGGAAACACAGAATCTGAAACAGGCTCCAGGCTCTGAGCTGTCAGCACAGAGCCCGACGCGGGGCTCGAACTCACGGACCGCGAGATCATGACCTGAGCTGAAGTCGGACGCTTAACCGACTGAGCCACCCAGGCGCCCTGAGAGAATTTTTTTTTAATGGCTCTTGAAAGAAACTTTTACAAATCCACCAGGTTTGCTAAAGCCAATTTGCTACCAAGTAATTATTTCAAAAGTTATGTAATTTCATTCATCAAACTGTGTGCCTGAAAGGATAAATTATACAGTATATAAATTACGCTTTGACAATCTGATTGTTTTTCATTACATAATTTGATTTATTCTTAACATACCCCCCCACACACACTGCACTTCAGTCTCAAAACTGTCCAGGTTTGGATGGCAAATTACACGTTTACTTTTTGTAACAAAAATCTTAAGGGGCACCTGGGTGGTTCAGTCAGTTCAGTGTCTGACTCTTGATTTCAGCTCAGGTTCCTGAGTTTGAGCCCTGCGTCAGGGCTTAGCGTGACGCGAAGTGTGGAGCCTGCCTGGGATTCTCTCCCTTTCTCTCTGCCCCTCTCCCACTCGCACACTTGTGCACATGCACTCTCTCTCTCTCTCTCTCTATCTCTCTCAAAATAAATAAATAAAAACTTTTTTAAAAAGGGAATCTGTCAAATCTTCCTATTCTTTATTTTTTTAAAACGTTTATTTATTATTGAGAGACAGAGACAGAGGGTGAGCAGGGGAGGGGCAGAGAGACGGGGAGACACAGAATCCGAAGCCGGCTCCAGGCTCCAGCTGTCAGCACAGAGCCGGATGCAGGGCTTGAACTCACAGACCACGAGATCATACCTGAATCGAAGTCAGACACTTCACCCACAGAGCCACTCAGGCGCCCCCAAATATTCCTATTCTTAAAAAAAAAAGTCTTGGGGCGCCTGGGTGGCTCAGTCGGTTAAGCAGCCGACTTCGGCTCAGGTCATGATCTCACGGTCCGTGGGTTCGAGCCCCGCATCGGGCTCTGTGCTGACAGCTCAGAGCCTGGAGCCTGTTTCAGATTCTGTGTCTCCCTCTCTCTGACCCTCCCCCGTTCATGTTCTGTCTCTCTCTGTCTCAAAAATAAATAAATGTTAAAAAAAAATTAAAAAAAAAAGTCTTAAAAGTTTCTACCTTAAACTTACTGTCTCCATTTCCCCATGTCCCACTTTTCTCTTCACGCACATCAGTTGAACTTTCAACTCCATCACTCCACTAAAGCCACTGTTTGCAAGACATCACTGATGTGCATTCTGCCAGGTTGGTGTTGTATTGTCACTTTACTCACCTCTCTCCACTATTCAACACAGTTGACCAGTTTCTCTCTCAAAACTTGTCTTCGGTTGGCCTCCTCACCACCAGAGAATTCTTTTTTACCTCTCATCCACGGCCCACTCCTTCCTACTCTCTTTTGCTCAATCCTCTTCCTGAACTGTAAATACTAAAGTGACCCAAGACTCTGTCCCTCTTTTTTGCCATTCTTTCCTTAAGTGACCACATCCTGTTCCACTGCATAAAATACCGTCTATATTTGGATGACTAGCAAGCATATATCTGGTCTAGACTTCTCCCCTGAGCACTTGAATTGCATGTCCCCCTACTGTATCTCTCCAATAAAGCTTCTCCTTTGCCTTTCTAGTGCAATAATAATAAAACCAAGCACAAAATTATTGACTCTAAGACCCTGTCTGATCTGCCCCTCTCTTACCTCTCTTATCTCATCCCATATCTTTACCTGTCTCCCCTTCACTCTGATTACTCCATCCACACTGGCCTTCCTTTCTTTCCTTGAGCCTGCCACATTCATTTCTACCACAGGACCTTCACACATGTTATTCCCTCTTACTGGAACTCTTTGAATGGCTGATTCCTTCCCATGATCCAAGGCTCAGCTCAGTATCTCCTCCTCAGAAAGCCTTTCTCCAACCATCCTACCTAAGGTAGCCCACCCACCTCTTATCCAGCCACACCCCCTCTTGCAGTGGAGTGAATCATTGTACCCCCCAAATTATGTCCAAGTCTGTGAAGTTGACCTTATTTCGGAAAAAAAGTGTTTGCAAATGTAATTAAGTTAAGCATCCTGAGATGAGATCATCTTAGATTTAGAGTGGTCCCTAAATCCAATGGCAGGTGTACTGATAAGAAGAGAAGACACACAGACACAGAGAGAAAAAGGCAATGGGAAAATGGGGGCAGAAAAGGTAGTTATGCTCCTATAAGCCAAAGAATGCCAAGGATTGCCAGCAACTAGCAGAAGCTAGAAGAAAAGCATGAATCAAAATGTCCCTCAGAACCTCCCGGAAACCTTGATTTTCGATTTCTGGCCCCTAAAACTGTGAGAGAATACATTTGTGCTGTTTTTAAGCCTCCCAGTTTGTGATAATTTGTTACAGCGACCCTACAAAACCAATACACCTCTCTAACATGACCCTGCTCTTCTCCTCTCACAGCACTTCTCAATATTTGAAGTCATCCATTTAATTATTTGTGCACTAGTTTATATTCTGTCCTCCACCCCTCACATAGTCTCCATGAGGAAGCTTCTTTGACGTATTTATGCCTAACTACACTGTCTATGCCTAACTTGGAAGACACCTGTAAATACATGTAGTAAAAACTTAATACTTGTCAAATGAATGAATGTTGCTTTAACACTTACATCCTATAGAAACAATTTATGGATCTTTCTCCTTGATTTCACTTACGCTCTTTGGTAGAAAGAAGTTGTGTCTTTATTACCACTTTACCTCCCATCACAACCAATTAGTATAAGGCATAGAATATGTTTGGGGCATCTAATGTATCCTAGGCAAGCCTCTAAACACAGCCATTTCATTTACTTCTTCTTCTTCTTTTTTTTTTTTTTTTTAGTGTTTATTTATGTTTGAGGGGGGGAGGGGCAGAGAGAGGGGGACAGAGGATCCGAAGTGGACTCCATGCTGACAGCAGAGAGCCCGATGCAGGGCTCACACTCATGAAGCATGAGATCATGACCAGAGCCAAAGTCAGATGCTCAACTGACTGAGCCACCCCAGATGCCCCTCTCACTTACTTCCTAGAATAGTATCTATCTATATATACGAGATACATATAGATAGATATATACATATATAGATACATATATATATATATATATGTGTGTGTGTGTGTGTGTATAATTATTATCTCCAATCTACAAATGAGGAAAGTGAAGTTAAGAACAGTTAGGTAAATTGGTTAGATCACCCAATTAATAAGTGATGGAGTCAAGATTTAAACCCAAGACTCTCTGATTTCTAACACCAAGCCTATTCTACTGACCTAGCGTCCTTAGCAATAAACATCTCTGTGCAAGATAAAAATAAAGGACGAAATATTAAAAATAAATTAAAATTTTAAAGATTTAAAGATTTTAAAAATCGCTTCCCTCACTCAACTCCAAATGCCCAGTATTCCACAAGGAGATTGGTTTCCCTCTGTCCTAAAACAAAGAAAAGCATTTGCAGTATCATTGGTGGCACTCCCATTAAATCACACCTGTGACCTACAGTTCAGAAGAGCAGGTTTGTCAGCAAAGCAACATAAACCTCTGGGAGTCTGGAGAGGTTATTAGCTCAGTAGTTGTCAGAGTTCAGTGTGCAGAAGATCCTGGGGGTGGTGTTGGGGGGTGTGGTCAAAAATGCAGATCCCTGGACTCCACTCACAGATACTCTGACTCAGTAGATCAGCCAAAGCCTATGAAATCTATTTTCTTTTTTTTTTTTTTAATTTTTTTTAACGTTTATTTATTTTTGAGACAGAGAGAGACAGAACATGAAGGGGGGAGGGGCAGAGAGAGAGAGGGAGACACAGAATCGGAAGCAGGCTCCAGGCTCTGAGCCATCAGCCCAGAGCCCGACGCGGGGATCGAACTCAAGGACCTCGAGATCGCGACCTGAGCTGAAGTTGGATGCCCAACCGACTGAGCCACCTAAGCGTCCCTATGAAATCTATTTTCTTAACGATTGATGGCAAGTGCACTATTGCAGGTGGTTGTTAAGCCTTTTGAGGAACCACCTTTAAGGGACAGGGAGAGCAGCACACACACAAAAAAAGAAAGGGGGTACATACGGCAGGAGAACGAGCCAAAGTCAACCTCTGCCAACTTCCCGGCTGTGCCACAGGCTGGCCTAGTGAGGAGGCATAATTAGTGTGGGTAAAGGGGGTTGGTATCTTTGGGTGGAAATTCATGTGAGCATGCCAAATATCAATATTGTGTTTTATCTGAGATTCTCTGTTAGCTTTCTCCTGCCACACCTTTTAAACTGTGGTGATGGGAACAATAACAAGCCTGTGCTATTTGGTTCCAGCAGAACTACTTTTTTTTTTTTTTTGGAAGTTTATCCATTTATTTTGAGATAGAGAGAGAGAGCGAGCACATGCAGGAGGGGCAGAGAGAGAGAGAGAGAGAGAGACAAAGAATGGAAGTAGGCTCTGCGCTGGGGCTCAAACTCACACACTGTGAGATCGCAACCTGAGCCTAATCAAGAGTCAGACGCTCAACCGACTGAGCCACCAAGATGCCTAAGAGCTACTTTTTATACATCTAAAAATCCTGTATTCATTGTTATACAAACTTAAATGTATTAGCATGAAGTGACTGGGAAAACAATGGTAGATATTTACTCTTTGGCCTTGCTCCACGATTATCCTTTTTTTTTTTTTTTAATTTAACTTCAAAACTACACCTTATATGGTAAATTTCTAAGTAGCTTACAGTGCCTCACGTTTTTTAAATTGTTTTTTTAATGCTTATTTATTTTTGAGAAAGAGACAGAGTGCAAGCAGGGGAGGGGCAGAGAGAGAGGGAGACACAGAATCCGAAGCAGGTTCCAGGCTCTGAGCTGTCAGCACAGAGACAGAAGCAGGGCTCGAACCCATGAACCGTGAGATCATGACCTGAGCCAAAGTTGGACACTTTAACCAACTGAGCCGCCCAGGCGCCCCCAGTGCCTCACATTTTGATCTAACTCTCAACATTAACGTCCATGAGTTACAGGTGGAAATTGCAAACATTTTCATTACTGTGGTATCTCCATTTTATTAGTAAGCAAGGTAGATCAGAAAAGAAAAAGATTAAGCTTGTCTCTGAACCTGGGATAATCCCTTTATTTATCAAAGAGAAGTGGTGAAGCAAGGTAGAAGGGGAACTAGATAAAGAATCTCATCCTGGTGATGCCTCTGGCCGCTCAGAGAGCCTCTCTGAGCCTCTCTGGAATAAGATGGAATAGCTGAAGCGGACGAAGGCTAACACTCTCCCACAAACTAACGTTGATAAGTCTGTGTGATCACATCGCTCCTTCAAGAAGAGTCCCACAAAACACTGTGAAATAGAAGTGCAGCCAATTCTTCATTATCTCTCCTGAGCGGAGGAAGTGTCTCTGTAAGTCATCCAAAAGCTGTGTTTGTCTGCCTTACCCTCTGAGGGTGTCACGAAACTACACCTGGCAGATCTAACACAAAACGTTCTGAGAACCTGCCCCATCTCTCCATCATTCAAAGCATAAGGCTGAACTGAGCGCTGCTGTCTTGGTTTGTCTTTTACAGCTCAAACCGAATCAGGAGGGAAGGGGTGTGTCATGAGGCCAGAGAAATAAGTGGGTATTTTGCTCTCGAAATTCTTTCCCGTTGGCCGAATTGAACGTAAAGAGAGAGCCCCAAGCCTCTTTCTAATTTTCTACTGGATTACAGATTGACCAACAGATAATCAACCAATAAATGGATAAGTACAGTATTTATGGGCCAGCTACACGGAACTGAACTAAGCACCGTAGGGAATTCCAGAATTATACAGGGTCCCCTAGCTTCACGGAATTTACGATCTGTTTGCTAAGGGAAAACACTAACACACCTAAGATAGGCAAAGAAAAATTGTTAACAAACATGCCTTGGTGCAAATATTTCTAGATAGAGAAAAGGAACTAATGTCCATAAAAAGACTCTACTTGTACAATCTACAAGGTGAACTGAGATTTAAAGAAGAAAATGGGAATAGAACCTCCAAGTGGGGTACACCGCTTGGCCGCCTCCCATCTCCGTGCTCGCGCTGTCTAAAAGCGAGATCAGGGCAACCACTGTGAGGAAGGTAATGTAATGCTATTCAAGATTAAATTTCAGAGGCGGCTAGGAAGAACAGTTTAAAATTCTGATTTCCAAGTTCCCAAGGGGAGTCAACTTTTTAAGAAGAGTCCTTTAACATGTTTTTGAAATCTTTTGTAATCTCTAAAGAAATATTTTTAAATTGGACTGGACAAAGAACAGAGATTCTTAATGGCAGCTTTGCATTGTGCCTGAAAATTAGTTAGCAAAATGGACAAATCCTATGGGTTTTGTCTTCTTAGAGATTTTTTTTTTTCCGTAAACAAGAGAGAACGTCCTTACAACGGAAAACTAGTTCCAAGATATACAACTTAAGAGAAATATGGGAAAGGAATTATTTTTTTCCAAAATACTTCCCTTCCTTCTCATTCTAAATGATTATTACAGTGTGTTTTTTTTTCTGATAGAACAATAGACTCTTATTTCCACAAAACAAATGGTATAAGCAATCAAAAACTACTTCTCTAATGGAAGACAGATAAAAAAGAGAGAGAAAAAACCCACTGTCTAAAAAAAAAAACAAAAAACAATATCTCCAGCATTATAGTTGATATTCAAATGGAAGAAAATAAAATGAGCTTTTAACATAATGATTTTACCGTTTAGAGAGCACCATCCCATTTTCGCATTTCAAAACACGTGCCAAACAACTCAGAGGTACCGGAGGATGTGTGAGGAAAATCAGAGAACAAGTACTTCTTGGCATCCTGGTCCGACTGTGCCACAGGCACAGAGGATTATGAAATAAAAAAGTTGTTCCGCAAGTGGGAAGGTGTGCCTGTTTTTCCCTTGAAAATCAAGACTTCTGTTTGACTTTTGTTTTCCGCTGGATGATCGAAATGTCGAAAAGCAGATCTCGCTTCAGGGGAAACTGCGAAGTAATAAGTAATCGCCCTATGTAGTGAGCGCCAACTATATAAGGTGCTTCATGCAGTATACAGGTGAGTCTACACAACAATTCTCCAAGGGAATATAGCACAGTCTTACAGATTTGGAAACTGAGGCTTACAATGCCCTAATTAATTAATTAATGACCCATGGTCACACAACTTATCAATGGATCCAAGATTTGAATTTAGTTACTTCTGGCTCAAAAACCTTCATTTACCTGCCCTCTTCCTCACCATTACCATGTCTCCCGTGAAGGGGTTCAGAGCGCACCTCTGCAAAATGCCACTTTGACATACTAATTCTTTTGAGCTGAAGGTACTTGAGAAACAGCAAATGAGGGAAGGGCTTTCTGAACTTTCCCTTCCTACTTAAGAGCAGGTAAGCAGATTTCCCATGGGAAAGGTGCCCTTCCTGTGCCAGGAAAAGAAGAACGTTCTTATCACTGAAGGCAAGGAGTCCATGCCAACGAGGCCTCGTACAAACAGACCTACTAAAATAACCCCTATCATCCATTAGTTTCCCCCGTATGTTTCCTAGTCTCTATCCCACAATCTATTGACCTGAGCCCAAACCCCATTGTCTTGTCACATCCCCACGGTTTATCGTTCTTTGCTCAAAAAGGTATATAAGCTTCAGGGCCTAATGGCTTCTTTGGGTCTTCATTTTCCTTCGGAGACTCTTATGTGTACACAAAAATATTAAATAAAATGTGTATATTTTCCCCCTGTTAATCTGTTTTAGGTCAGCCCAATGCTTAGACCTGGCCATGGAACATAAGAGGTAAAAGGAAGTTTTCCCCCCAACCCCCGTCCCATCTACCCAGAGTTCTCAAACTTCTCTAGGGTCTTCCTGTGATGGAGGAAATAAAAACAATTCACATAACTTGTTAATGATTTAATGTGTTATCTGTCCAAGAATCATACTGGAGAGAATAATATTTAAACTTGGGTCTCCAGTGGCAACATTTCAAAGCATCTGGAAAGAAAGGATTTTTTAAGGCTGAGGTGAAACTTGGTCACACCTTTCAAACCACCCCACATGGGACCACTGTGTTGCACAACTCCAGGGTCAGGTACATGGGAATCCAAGAGAACGGAGACCTGTGGACTTGTGTAGGGCACTGCTGACATGGCTGTGTGGTCATGGGGGACCAGACCCCACGTAATTATCAATTGTTAGCAACTAAAGAGGCCATATTGATCATTTTAGGCAATGTCTGCTTATGTTACAGAATAGAATATTGAACTCTAAGAAGGTAAGTAACTGCTCTATCTATATCAGAGCTGGAACTATCGGTGTGGGAGAGGAAAATGGCGGTAGGGGCAGGGAGGAGGAAACCAAGACATGAAAGAGATGTCTGTTAGTCTTTCAATTGGGTCTTATAGTTGATGCTTGAAAAAAATGAACCCCATCAATTTCCCCTGCCTCCACTTGGCAACTCAAAAGGTTAGGGATTGACTCCTATAGATCAAATTAAATTTATCTTGAAGACTGGAACAGAATGGCCATCCAGTTATAAGCTTTCCTTCTCCAAAATAAGTCATGGATATTACAACCTCAAACTTGCCAACTCTAATATCAATCTTCCAAGCTTCGCCATCCAATTATTCCTCTAGTTTAGAGGGTATTTGTAACTTTTAGAAGGAACAGAAAGGTAAACAGTTTGGAAATTCTTCTCAGTCTTCCAACTGCAAAGTTCTAGCTAGAACTTTGCTGTAGTAGCTTTCAAACTGTGACTGCTTGGTTTGCAAGGAAGAGATTCAAGAGTTCTAGAAAACATTTGATTTCCTGATCACCAGATGACAGAGCTCAGGACAAAGAAAAGCTAAATCACCAGGGGAGTCAACATGCTTGAAAAGAAGTTGGGGGCTGGTTGGCCCACTTGCTTATTGTCAATTTCTTGGGCTCCTCCACCCAAACCATGACCTAGCTATAAGGTTTACCTTCAGAATAGGTTCCACTCTTTTAGAAAAAAGTCTGTGGAATATCAAGTTACATGAAGAATCCTGTAGCTCCCAAAAGCTGCAATAAGCTTCCTGAGAGAAGTTTCAGCATTGAGGATTTAGCAGACTGCTCAAGATAGCAATCATGGTCACACTTGCTTTGAATACCCACTTTAAAATTGCTGTGCAGGGGCGCCTGGGTGGCTCAGTCAGTTAAGCGTCCGACTTCAGCTCAGGTCATGATCTCACGGTTCGTGAGTTTGAGCCTCTTGTTGGGCTCTGTGCTGACGACTCAGAGCCGGGAGCCTGCTTCGGATTCTGTGTCTCCCTCTCTCTCTGCCCCTTCCTGGCTCACACTCTTTCTGTCTCTCTCTCAAAAACAAATAAACACTAAAAAAAAAAAAATTGCTGTGCAAAACATGGACAATTGAGGCACTGGCACTTCATCAAAACAATAGTACTTTGTTAAAACAAGGAAATCGATTCTAGTATGAGCTCTACTAAGTACAAAGCTTAAGAGCTGAAACTGAGGAATCTGGATTTATGAAGAATTTTTTTTTTTTTAATTTTAGGGAGAAAGAGAGCATGAGTGGGGGAAGGGCAGAGGGAGAGAGAGAATCTTAAAGCAGGCTCCATGCTCCCAGCATGGACTCATCCCATAGCCCTGGGATCATGACCTGAGCCGAAATCAAGAGCCAGATGCTCATCTAACTGAGCCACTTAGGTGCACCAAGAATTTTTTTTTTAATAATTTGAATTTTGCTTTTAAAGTATTATTTTTCTGGGAGGCTATTGACTAAGATTCTTTCCTCTACAGCACAGAACTGTGGAGGGTACACATTATTAACTGGAGTCTAAAATCACTTTTAATCTTCTTTGCTATGCTTCCTCAATGGGATGTCAGTACCAACTTTCTTACTGAAAGACAAAAAGGCAAGAATGAACAAGATTTTAGAAAGATATAAAGATGTTTTACCTCCCAATCTTAAAAAGTGGTATATATAGAAGCCTGCATGTTCTATTCAGGCATTTCTCAAAAATGGGTCACAATGCCCTGGGGGTTGGAGAAAGTTTTCCAGAGCATATTCACACTGAGAGGGTTTTCAGAAAGCTCCCTTCTTTGTCCTGGAGGCCAGCACTACCTGTAGTACCATTAAGAAGGGGGCGGCTGACTGGCTCAGAGGAGGTTGTGACTCTTGATATCATGAGTTCAAGCCCCATGTTGGGTGTAGACATTACTAAAAAATAAATAAATAAAACTACAGAACTACAAGACAAGAGAAATATTCCACCCTTGCACTCATCTCCACACCCATTGCCATAAAACTGTTGTGTGGAGAAAAGGCAGATTAGCATGGTAGCCTGATGTTAGCCTGGTGTTTTAAGTCTATGTTGATGGGGTGGGCACAGCTGACAGAATCTATGAAGTCAGAAATGTTTTCCTGAACTAGAAAGAAATTTGAGGTAAATTTCATGAAGTCTCACCCCAACACACTTTCGCAGCACCAAAGGTAACAGGGGTATGGTTGCACCGATGGCGATTCCCCCCCACCCCCGACACTCGTACAAAATAAGACTCCATCTTAGAAAGCAGAAAGTGCCGAAATCATCTGTGACATTGCTCATTTCTTAAAGGAAAAAAATCTTCCAGTGACTGTGCAATTTGTCAAATTATTCAAAGATTTCAAACTCATCACCAAAGAGCACTGAGCGTAACTGATGCCCAATTTGAATACAGTGCCCAACTATTAGGCAATCCCTTCCTAGAAGTTTGAAATTCAACCTTTCCTCCTTTCAATCGTTTTACAGAGAGGGTTTCTCTAGTTAACTTTTTTCAATTCAACGGTCAACTCAACTGGCCATATAAATCAGGTACACAGGGAGATATGGTCCCTGCCATAGAAGGGAAATGAAAGTTGTAAACAAATATATTATCAAATGTGTGAAAAGTGTTATGAGAAAAGGAAATACAGGAAACTAGAGGTGAGACGGGGACAGAACTATTGAGTGAATTTTTTTAAACCAGTTTTCTAAATAAAATCCCTTTCCTAAAAGAATACTCTTTTAGCTATTCGATACCAGTTACTAGTGGAGTTCCTGACGGGCATACTAATTTCCTACATAAACCTTTCATCTAAACATCCAGATTGTAAATGAGTGCATCATTCAGTCATTCGACAATCACTTGAGCACCTACTATGCGCGCAGATAATTCAGCTTTCAATTTCTAGAGCATGAACCAAGGATGGATTAATGAGTCTCACACTATCCCGAAAATCCCAGTCCTTGAGCAGAAATATCTGAGGCTTTCGCTTGTTATTCTTTGCTCAGCTCCCTGGAAAGAATTTGACAAGAGTCTGGGTGAGACAGCTAAAATAAAAATAAAAACCACGTTACCGATCCAGGGAAATTTTTACATCAGCATATCAAATTATATCCAAATAGCCAATATGAAAATTACCATCCACATTTCATAGCATAATCAAACAATAACAAGAAAAAAAAGTTCCTTCAAAATATGATCTAGGTAAGATAACCACCAATGTTTATCTTCCCCTGAGCTATTGTGATGATTAATAAGATAATGTTCACAAAGGACTTTGAAGGAGTAATGTAATGTACTTTGAAGCATTATCCTTTTTTTTATTAATGAGTTTTGATTCTGACAGCTGCCAATTGCAGCGCAGCCACGGTAAACCTTCGGTCGTCCCCACAAAGGAAGGAAAATATGATCCAAAGGAGCAGATAGCGTGTGACGGCAGATAATACTTGCTCCAGGAGAAAGCCAAATCCTGTGAGAGACAGAAGCTTTAGGGAAATAACTAGAAAACGATCAGGAGGGACAGGTACTGTTAGGATGGGACCAAAGCAAATACAGAAAGAAACACACTCCAAATGCACATAGAAAGAATGTAAAGAGATAACCCAGTGTTGCCCGTAACAACCCAAAGTTAATTGCGTTGCATTTATTCACTTGTTCATTCACTCATACCCTTATTCCAGATATTAAGCACCTCCATATGCTAGGCAAAGTGCTTAGTGCTAAGGATATAAAAACAAATAAAAGAAATTCTGTCTTCAAAAGGCTTACTCCTTACTCAGGGGTGTAGACGAGAAGGAGGTAGAAGATATGGACACTTGGGGAGCCTGGGTGGCTCAGTCGGTTAAGCGGGTGACTTCGGCTCAGGTCATGTTCTCACGGTCTGTGAGTTTGAGCCCTGCGTCGGGCTCTGTGCTGACCACTCAGAGCCTGGAGCCTGTTTCAGATTCTGTGTCTCCCTCTCTCTCTGACCCTCCCCCGTTCATGCTCTGTCTCTCTCTGTCTCAAAAATAAGAATTAAAAAACGTTAAAAAAAAAAAGTAAAAAAAAAAAAGAGATATGGACACTTAATATTGAAGAGTTATAGGGAATGTGAAAGAAATATGAAATACATACAGGGTAGAGGGAGGCCAAAGAGGAAGAAGGGCTCTGTTCTCAGGGAAGGGAAATACTTAGAGATATCCAGGAAAAATGTATCTTAAAAGAAGGACAAGGCAGAGAATGACACTTCAGGCAGAGGGAATGTCAGTAACACAGACTCCCTGTGAACAGCACCCCCCTTAAAGTTATACCAGCGACCACTCCAGATGCAGTGACCCTGGATAGGAGTAAAAGTTTAAGGGGCCCACAGTGAAAGATAAGGCTTGGTCAGAAGATAAGGACCAGCTCTAGGAATTAAGATTTATCCTAAAGGCATCGAAAAGCCTTTAAAGTTTTTTAAGCATGTAAGTAACATGGTCATGTTTGTGGTTTTGAGAGATATCTCTAATATCCGCATGAAATTCGTATTGGAGAGAAGTCTGGCAGGGGCTGGGGGGGAACGTCAGCGAGGAACCTGTTGTAATTATCCTTGTGAAGGATTCCAAGGCATAGAGGAGAAAGGACAAGGGAGGAAACATCAGACTCGGATACTGCTAAGAGTAGAGATGGAGAAAAGGAAGTATCACGAAAGTCATTCACAGGTTCATGACTTGGGTGGCAGAATTAATAGCCCAGAGGAAAATGAGAAAAGGGAAAAGCAAGTGGGGCAGAAAGTTTACATTTTCCTTCTTTGTATTCTTCATCTTGGTGACTGACCTCACCACTCATCCTGTCCCCAAGGTTTTTGTACACCTCAATTACTCATACAGCCAGAAGAGAAACACCAGACATGAACAGGAGCTCCAGAAATCATTCTCTCTCCTAATTCTCTCCCCATTTTATTGCTTGCTAATGCTACTCTGGAATATGCATTCAAAGGTTAAAGTCATTTTAGAGGCAAATTTCAGACAATGTTTCTGTCAGTCCCCTTTCAGAGTCCTTAATGGCACCTAAATGAAAATAAAGGTTCAAATGAAGTTCAGAAAACTTAAAAGCACTTCTTAATGGTGGAATTTTGGCATTAAGGGTTTATTTCTTACTTTGTTTCATGTGTTAAATATTAACTTGAATTTTGTAAGAATTAAAAGTTTTAACAAGAAGTATTTATACTGGCCAATTAAAAATGTGTCTATAGTAACAAGTATCTCAAACATCCTCAAAATGACAAATATATTTCCATGACATAGACTTTAGAACATGAAGAAATATCCCAATAGAATTAGTGTGCCATAATTACATGGGTATTCTACTTTTAAACAAATTGAATGTCCAAATTAAAAAAAAAATTAAGCCAAAACTTTGGGGTGTCATTCTATAAGAATTTGTCATGTCACTTTCATTTAAAAAAACTAGCATTTGACAGGGAGCTCAAAATGCGATTTGCTAAAATTTCATTTAGTATTCTCTAAAGTAAAAAAAGATGTGAGGAAATCATAGTAAACTTAAAAACGCCAAGTTCTATTGTGTTAAAATATGATTTTAAATGTTTAGAAAAAAAAGTTTAAGTTCTGTAAGAAGTGGAAGTCAAGTTGCAAAATACTGAAAGAGGTTAACCAAGAAACTCCAAATAAAATAAAGCATGTAGCACAGCTACTCTGTGAATACCCTAAACTCCCTGTAAACATTAGCTTCTCACCTACCTCTCCCTACCCATCCAGGTATGCAAATACATTTACTAGTTAGCTGGAGAGGACAACAGCTGAAGGCCAAGCCTCGTTGCCACGGTAGCCAAGAGTTCTGGAATAAGCCCACCATGGGCAACCAGAACGGTTGGAGCTTCTTCATTTTGCCTCATGTACAGTTCCACAATAAGAATAAAAGGACACAAGGGTTTCAAGCCCATGAAAATAAAAAGTTCTTTTGCAAAAAGGGATATAGAGAAACAAGCAAGAGGGAGAAAGATCTAGAAGAAATAGAGTTAAAGATACCCTTCCTCAGATAATATTAAAAGGGGGAAGCAATTAATGCCTTCTCTTTAGTAAGTTCTGTGGTCCTAATTAAAAATGCTTAATAACTATCACAAAAGCATCATGCTCTCTCTAAGCTAGAACTAAGAAACTAAGCTAGTTTCCGCTTTAGGAAAAACTTCAAGGCAACTGAAGAATGTTCTCTATTTAGCCCAGGTAAGGAAGACAGTATCAAGTAGTTTTTAAAAATACTATAGTGACAAAGGTGTCATTCTGTACCAACGTGTCTTGCTGGTTTCATGAACCTTCTCACATTATTAGTGGTATACATATAAAAAATTTCTCTCTTATTGACCGCTGTGTTCATTTTTGAAGGCTGCTATCACAAAATCCCACAAAATGGGTGGCTTGAAACAATAGAAACGTGCTCTCTCCTAGTTCTGGAGGCTTGAAGTCCAAAATCAAGGTCCAAAATCAGCCGGGGTTCAAAACTGATTTGAAGTCCAAAATCAGCAGGGCTATGCTGCCTCTGAGACTGGATAGAGACCTTCCTCGCCCCTTCTAGCTTGTGATGGTCGTTGTCAGTCCTTGGCTTTTCCTGTGCTTGCGGCGGAATCTCTCCAATCTGTGCCTCTGTCTTCACCCGCTTTCTTCCTGTCTCTCTGTGTCCAATTTTTCCTCTTCTTATAAAGACCCCAGTCATATTGGATTAGGGTCCACCTTAATTCTATTAAGACTTCATTTTAACTTGATTACATCTGCAAAGACCCTGTCTCCAAATAGGGCCCCATTCACAGGTACTGGGGGTTAAGATTTCAACAGATATTTTGGGGGAGACAATTCAACCCACACCGCTGCTGTTACCGTAAATCATCAAATCCTCCTTTCTTACTGGATGGCAGCTCCCTGCAACGTTTGATTCCCCTGTCACCAGGCACTCACATTCATCAGTCCAGTTCCATTCAGGTTTGTAAGGTCCAGTCCAGTTCATGTAGTTGCATGTCATCTAAGCTCACTCTCCCACCCCAACTCAGTCTGTTCCGCAGCTTTGCACAGTCTGCTTTCTCTCACACCCTCTCCTTTTCCCAGAACTTACTCCTCTGGTATTCGGTTAAAATGGAGGGAGAGGTGCAGCGCCTGGTGGCTCCGTCAGTTAAGCATCTGACTCTTGATTTCCGCACAGGTCACGATCTCATGATTGGTGAGTTCTAGTCCGGTCTCAGGCTCTGAGCTGACAGAGCAGAGCCTGCTTGGGGTTCTCTCTCTTCCTCTCTCTCTCTCTCTCTCTCTCTCTCTCTCTCTGCCCTTCCCCCCTCATTCTCTCTCTCACTCTCTCTCTCTCTCAAATAAATAAACTTTTTTTTTATGGAGGGAGGGGCACCTGAGTGGCTCAGTGAGTTGGGCATCCAGCTCTTGGTTTCAGCTCAGATCATGATCTCACGGTTCACGTGTTCAAGCCCCATGTCGGGCTCTGCACTGATAGCATGGATCCTGCTTGGGATTCTCTGTCTCCCTCTCTCTCTCTGCCCCTCCCCCTCTCACCCTCACTCTCTCTCAAAAATAAATACTTTTTTTTTTTTTTTTTTTTTAATGGTGGTGCCTGGGTGGCTCAGTCAGTTAAGTGTCTGACTTCAGCTCAGGTCATGATCTCATGGTTCATGAGTTCAAGCCCCGCATCAGGCTCTGTACTGACAGTTCAGAGCCTGGAGCCTGCTTTGGATTCTGTGTTTCCTCTCTCTCTGCCTCTCTGCTGTTCATGCTCTATGTATCTCTCTCTCTCTCTCTCTCTCTCTCAAAAAATGAATGAACATTTAAAAAAAATTTTTTTTAACGGAGGGAGAGGCAAATACTCATTGCCCTCTCATATGACTGCACATGATACATTGGGGTGGTCTCCTTGAATGACCAAGCCTATGAATGGGCTTTTTCACAGGAGTCCCACATGGGCTCAAGGAGGACATGAGGTGGCCATGCCTCTAGATGGTGATGGCCTCTTTTGAAATTCAATTACATCTTCTGGGTGAGTCTCAGCTGGCAAGAAAACACATCCCTCTGCTGGCAAATCTCCATGCTCAGTGCTGAGGTGGTTCTTAGCAAGCCTGGACTCCCATTCTCATCAATGTTCTACAGTGTCCACCTTGGGGGCACCAGGGAAAGGAAAAATTCATTTTGCATACATCTTGGAAATAAGAAGCTTGAAGTGGATTACCTTTGTCCCCCGTGGCTGACAAAGGGAACTGTCTGCATGTAGGGAGACCTATTTCCCACTTCTTCCATGGTAACAGAACTCCAATTTAGTGAAGTAGCCAAGAGACCAACTACATACTTTTCTCCCCAGCCTCCGCAACAGCTCAGGGTCACCATTTGACACAGTTTTGGCCCGTGAAAAGTAAGCAGAGGTGGGAATTCTTAGATAGCCTTTGATTTTCTGGTGAAAGGAAACACTTTTGGCTGGTGCTTACCTTTCCCATTTGTCTACCTCAGAAGCAGCCATTGTGTTTAGAAGTACAGCAGCCATCTTGTGAGCATAAAGTACAGGCATGGAGAATCACCAAGTGCCAGCCCTGATATCATCCATTCATGGAATCAAAGCCAGTAGCAGCTTGCCTCCAGAAGTCTTATCATGTGGGAAAATTAAACCCTTATTTGTTTAATCAACTATTAGTTGGGTTCTCTGTGACTCGAAGTGAAAGCCTGTCTGGTTTGATTCCACCACAGCTGGTTTAGCGGATGTTCTTTTCTTCCCTTGGGTGGCTCTGCCAGATCAGGAAGAGCTATAGCTGAGAACACATGCAACAAGGAAACAAATGATCAGTCTCTCTTCTTGCAAGTTGAAAAGTTGTCGCATATTGCAAATCAAAAACCCTTTTGGTCCCTGAATTTAGTTTTTATATCCGTACCCCTTGTCAGTCCAACTCTCCAACCTACTTTCAATGACCTACTACCATATTTTCCTGATGAGTTTTATGACTGTTTTGGTGAGTTGTTGCTGTTTAATCATAATAATAATCCAGGTCCCCTTACATCTTTATTATAGCGCAGGGTCCTGAAAAGCACTCCCTTGGCCTGTCTGAACAGGAAATAAAATTGTATAGACAGTATGATCACATCCATATAAAAGCTCAAGTTAAATGAGTGAACAAACAAAAAACCGTGGAAGGAAAATCTACCAGAATATTAAGGTTAGTTATCTTAGGACAGTGGAAATTTTACTTCTTGTCTATTTTTCCTGAGCTATCTATATTGTTCATGCTTTTTCACAAAGGGCAAAAATAAGATAAAGTAATCTTTTTAAGCTAAGAAAATAATAATAAATAATTAAAACAAGGATTTTCCTCCCATCTCAAGTGCAAGAACATACACAATTTGTATGCTGGTGCTACAAATCTGGGAGAGAATATTACACCATATGTTAGAAATTTACTGCCTACAAAAATGGGGACCCACGTGCTTCTGTGAGAGCAGGTCACTAAAGCTCCTTCAGATTCCCTCCTCCACCCACCAAAGCCAAATCTTTGGTAAGTGCTCTAATGATGTACCTAATTCCCAATCACCTTAGGCCCTTCTGAAGTTAACTCTTCTTATCTTCATTTTTCTTGATGATATCTTATCAGAAGAAATCTTTGAAAATTTATCTTGTGAAATTCATCTATTTCGAAACCTTCTGATTTGGAAAGCAAGGAACCGGAAAGCACCATTGCTTCCCCGCTGCCTTTTTACCACCGTGTTCTAAGGGTGAAAAAGCTTTGAGAAATGTTTTCCAAATTTTAGTTCACAAAAACAATGTAGTGCTTCTGTAAATATCTTATTTTAATTTACATTTTGAAATATCTATTTGTGATTATGAAGAAAATTCGTTAAATGGTACAAAAAAAATTTGAAGATTTGAAGTGCATGTCTGCCTTCCACCTCAGATAACCCAACCCACCTCCCAGAGGTAAACTCTTTTTTTTGGGGGGGGGGGGGAGCACACACGCATGCGCATGCACAAGCCAGGGAGGAGCAGAGGGAGAGAGAGAGAATCTCAGGCAGACTCTGCACCCAGCATCAAGCCCGATGGGGGCTCGATCCCAAGACTCTGGAATCATGACCTGAGCTGAACTCAAGAGTCAGATGCTCAACTGACTGAGCCACCCAGGTGCCCCCAGAAGCAATACTATCAATAGTTTGCTGTGACATTTTTCAGACAGATGAGTATTGCACACAGATATGTATCTTTTTTTTTTTTTTTATCTCTCACGCACAAAAAAGAGGGTTTTGTACACAACTATTCTCTACCTTGTTCTTTTCACTTAATGAAATATCTTGGGAATCTTTCTAATCAATACATACAGATATATTCATTCTTTTAATCAACTATATATTAATCTAAAGCATACACATATGTAATTTTTTTGAATATTCCTATAGTTTTGGACACTTAAAGAGTTGCTAATTTTTTGTGAGTGTATACAGTGCTATAATTGAAGTCAGTTTACATATATAATTTTATATGTATCTGGGGAAAGTCCCAAGACATGTGGTCGATGGATCAAAGGATATGCATATTTAAATTTTTTTATTAAAATTGCCAAATTTCTCTCCAAAATTCCTACAAAAGTATGTACTCAAAAACAATGCAAGTCAGTGCCGATTTCCCACATCCTTGCCAAAGCTTGAGTTGTCAACTTTTATCATATGTGCCAATCTCAGAAGTGAGAAATGAGAATTCATGTTTAAAGTTACATTCTTTTAAGTATTTTTAAATTACAATAGAATCAATACATAGTAAAAAAAAAAAAAGCTAAATGCCAAATTTTAACACATTAGAGATCTCGAACATGTTAATTTATCCTGCACAAACCTACAAATGAAGCTTTCCCTGATGTTTTTGTGCATTTTTTGAATTTGTGCATGTACCTGCACATTAACTCTTCATTTTTATAATTCACACTTTCAGATGCCATTTATGTACAAACACAGTACTATAGCTGTTATGTTCTTGAGTCAACCACAGTTGTCACAGGTATCACCCATTAGCCTCTGTGCTGATCTTGGCATCAAATTCAATGGTGCCCCGTGTCACATAAATATCTTAGTATATAGAAGGGTTTTGCTCCTATGGTAGGTTTGAATGATTTTAATTTATCTGCCTTATATCTATGATAGGTTTCCACACTGCCTCTATTACCTGCTATATACATTGGGGTTATACATGAGATTTTGGGTTTTTTAAATAGCGTTCTTAGAGTTCGTGATAGAACAATATGAAAACAACTTTAATATCCATCAGTAGAGAACTAATTAAATTAATTCAGTTGCTCTACTAAATCTATTATGTGACATTAAAAATAATGAGGTCAATCCAAATATGAGACAATAAATACATCACCAAGTCTATTGTTTAACTGAAAAAAGTGAAGTGCAGAATAGTTTTATAGTGTTCTCCCATTTGTGTGTGTGTGGTTTTTTTAATTGTTGTTTTGTTTTGTGTGTGTGTGTGTGTGTGTGTGTGTGTGTTTTAAGTTACGTGAGATTGGCAAAACAATGTTTGGCTCTGATGAGGAAGTCTTGGTGGTGGACAATAGAGATGGAAAAAAGGTTACTTTTTACTGTATACACTTTTGTACAGTTTTTTCCCTATATATTTGTAATCTTTTTAAAAAAAACACCATGTACAGTTTTTAAAAAGCATATTTATGAATACAGGGGAAATAGACCTTTGAGACGCGAGCAGCTATACACAAAGCCCACACTTCCGTAAAAGAGATTGGGTCACATTCAGGTGTTCACGCCAAACACTATTTATTATTTAAGACAGAGGATTAGAAATTAGATACACCTATAACATCCACAAGTAAGAACAACTGACAGCACAAAGAAGAAACAGAAACTATACGTTAAAAGCTAGGAGATCTATAAAAATATAGCAGCCAAATGTGTTTTTTTAATTGTGGCATAAAAAAACCACAATATAAGTTTATATAAACTTACTTTCAATGATTTTTAAGTGTACAGTACAGGATTGTTAATATATGCACATTGCTGCACAATGGATCTCTAGAACTTCTTCATTGTGCATTACTGAAATTCTACCCCACTGAGCAACAGTTCTTTGTTTCCCCGTCTGCCAGCCTCTGACAATCACCATTCTAGTCTCTGTTTCTATGAGTTGGATTACTTTGGACAACTCATATAAGGAGAATCATGCTGCATTTGTCTTTTTTGTGACTGGCTTATTTCACTTAGCATCATGTCCTCATAACATCCATGTTGGAGCACATGCCAGAATTTCCTTTTTTTTTTTTTAAAGCTGAATAATATTCCACTGTATACATATACATATGCATATATATATATATATATATATATATATATATATGCCATATTTTCTTTACCCATTTACCCACTGATGGACATTTAGGTTGCTTCTACATCTTGGCTACTGTGAATAATGCTGCAATGAGCATGGATGCAAATATCACTTCAAGATCCCGCTTCCATTGGCTTTAAGCTTGCCTTTCTGCCAGTACCATACTGCTTTTTTCTTATTTTTTTTAAATTTTACTTATTCTCAACCTAGTTAACATATAGTGTAGTCTTGGCCTCAGGAGTAGATTCCAGTGATTCATCACTTACTTACAGCACCCAGTGCTCATCCCAACAAATGCTCTCTTTAATGCCCATCATCCATTTAACCCACCCCCCACCCCCTCAACCCTCAGTTTGTTCTCTGTATTTGAGAGTCTCTTATGGTTTGCTTCCCTCTCTATTTTTATCTTATTTTTCCTACCCTTGCCCTATGATCATCTGTTAAGTTTCTCAAATTCCACATGAGTAAAATCATGTGATATCTGTCTTTCTATAACTGATTTATTTCACTTAGCATAATACCCTCCAGGTCCATCCACACTGTTGCAAGTGGCAAGATTTCATTCTTTTTCATTGTCGAGTAGTATTCCATATTGTGTGTGCGTGTGTGTGTGTGTGTGTGTGTGTATACATACCACATCTTCTTAATCAATTCATCAGTTGGTGGACATTGGGCTTTTTCCATACTTTGGCTATTGTTGATAGTACCACTACAAACATTGGGGTGCATGTGCCCCTTCAAATCAGCACTCCTGTACCCTTTGGATAAATTCCTAGCAGTGCAATTGCTGGATTGTAAGATAATTCTATTTTTAATTTTTTGAGGAACCTCCACACTGTTTTCCAGAGTGGCTGCACCAGTTTGCATTCCTACCAATAGGGCAAGAGGGTTCCCCTTTCTCCACATCCTCGCCAGCACCTGCTGTTTCCTGAGTTGTTAATTTTAGCCACTTTGACCAGTGTAAGGTGGTATCTCATTGTGGTTTTGATTATATTTCCCTGATGATGAGTGATGTTGAGCATCTTTTCATGTGTCTGTTTGCCATACAGATATCTTCTTTGGAGAATTATCTATTCATGTCTTCTGCCCATTTCTTCACCAGATTATTTGTTTTTTAGGTGTTGGGTTTGGTAAATTCTCTATAGATTTTGGATACTAGCCCTTTATCTGATACATCATTTGCAAATATCTTCTCCCATTCCATCAGTTGCCTTTCAGTTTTATTGATTGTTTCCTTTGTTATGCAGAAGCTTTTTGTCTTGATAAGCCCCATAGTTCATTTTTGCTTTTATTTCCCTTGCCTTTGGAGACATGTCAAGTAAGAAGTTTCTGAGCCCAAGGTCAAAGAGGATGCTGTTTGTTTTCTCCTGCAGGATTTTGATGGTTTCCTGCCTCACATACTTTTTGCTTTTTAATGTTTGTTTATTTTTGAGAGAGAGAGAGTGAGAGCAGGGGAGGGGCAAAGAGGGAGGGGACAGAAGATCTGAAGAGGGCTCTGTGCTGACAGCAGAGAGCCCAATGGGGGACCCAAAGTCATGAACTATGAGATCATGACCTGAGCCAAAGTCAGACAATTAATCAACTGAGCCACACAGGTGCCCCCTACTGTTTTGTTTACTGTAGCTTTGTCATGTGTTTTAAAATCAAGAAATGTGAGGCCTCCAGCTCTGTTCTGTCTCAAGATTGTTTGGATATTCCCAGTCTTTTGTGATTTTAAATTTCAGATAATTTTCTATTCTGCAAAAAACTCCATTGGTATTTTGATAGGGATTGCATTGGATCTGTAGATTGCTTTGGGTAGTACAGACATGTCAACAATGTTAATTCTTCCAATCCATAAACATGGGATGTCTTTCCACTTATTTGTGTCTTTTTTCATTTCTTTCAGTAATGTTTTGAAGATTTCAGTGTACAAGTCTTTTGCTTCCTTGAGTAAGTTTGTTCCTGAGTATTTTTTCTGATGCTATCATAAATTAAATTGTATTCTTAATTTCCTTTTTGAATTGTTTATTGGTTTTGTATAAAAATACAACTGATTTTTGAGCATTGATTTTGTATTCTACAATTCTGCTGATTCATTTCTTAGTTCTAACAGTTTCTTTGTGGAACCTTTAGAGTTTTCTATGTGTAAGAAATGTCATCTGTGAAGGAAACAATTTTACTTCTTCCTTTTCAACTTGGATGCCACTTTTTTTCTTTTTTTCTTGCCTAACTGTAATGGCTAAGTTTCCAATACTATGTTGAATAAAATTGAGAGAATAGTAATCTTTGTCTAGTTCCTGATCTCAGAGGAAAAGCTTTCAGTTACTCACCATTGAAAATAATGTTGGGCACCTGGGTGGCTCAGTCAGTTGGGCAACCGACTTCAGCTCAGGTCATGATCTCACGGTCCATGAGTTCGAGCCCCGCATCAGGCTCTGTGCTGATGGCTCAGAGCCTGGAGCCTGTTTCAGATTCTGTGTCTCCCTCTCTCTCTGACCTTCCCCCATTCATGCTCTGTCTCTCTCTGTCTCTAAAATGAATAAACGTTTAAAAAAATTAAATAAAAAAAAAAAGAAAATAATGTTAACATTATATTATGCTAAGGTTATTAACATAATATGTTGGGGTAATTTTCTCCCATTCCTAGTTTGTTGAGCATTTTTATCATGAAAACACATTGAATTTTGTCAATTGCTTTTTGCATCATTTGAGATAATCATGTGATTTTGTCTTTCGTTCTGTTCATATGATTTATCACATTGATTAGGTTTTGTATGTTGAACCACCCTTGCATCCCAGGGATAAATCCTACTTGGTCATTGTATAATTCTTTTAAGGTGCTGTTGAATTTGGTTTTTAAATGTTTTGTTGAGAATGTTTGTATCAATACGGGTTTGTAGTTTCTTTTCTTGTAGTATCTTTGTCTAAAGACCCAAATGATTTTCATTATAAGGGAAAACATACTTCAGCCCATGAGAGTATCATGTTATTATACCAGTAATAAATGAGGTCTATAATAATGGCCCTGAATTATCAAAAAAAAAAAAAACAATAGTAAAATAAAATAAATTATGTTTATGTGCCCCTTAAAGAGGCAGAAAAGTACATAGCTTCTAACAATAATGGTTAATTTTTTAAGGTTCATTATTTTTTTTTAAGTTTATTTATTCATTCTGAGACAGAGAGAGAGAGAGAAGAGGAGAGGGGCAGAGAGACAGAAAGAGAGAGAGAGAGAGACAGAGAGAGACAGAATCCCAAGCAGGCTCCACACCATCAGCGCAGAGCCCCACAAAGGGCTCGAACATATGAACTGTGAGATCATGACCTGAGCCAAAATCAAGAGTCAGACTCTTAACCACCTGAGCCACCCAGGCGCCCCTAAGGTTCATTATTAAAAGGAACACTTGTCTGCTACCTGGAAAGGTCTTCTTAATGTTAGATTAATAAGCTATAACCATCTGTGCTTCTCAACATCATAGTAGTTTTCCTCTGCAATTCTAGAAACCAAAGAATGCCACAGAAACCAAGCTTATAGTGTGTGGTTTTAAGCCTAATTCATGTAAGATTAAGAGAGCTGCAGACCATAACACATCATCTTTCACTGTGGAAACACAGCTTCTAACATAGTGGAGAGCAGTGGCAAAGCTGTCCAAGGAAATCTACCCGTTTTGATCCTGTCCCTTTGGAGCAGAGAGTGATTTCATGCACTTGTTTAGAAAGTATTATATAGAAATTACCCATTAGTCCTTTCATCTAAAACTGCAAGATCAATTTTGGAATACAAAGAAAAGAAATTTCTTTGGCTTTTGAAATGAATTTTTTCCCCCTCTTCACTTAATATTTGTTTTGCTAATTCTTCTGTGTCTCTGTTGATGGTATTTACTGTTCTGTTGCTAATGTAGTTTTTGGTCTTTAAAGCTTTTAACCTTTCATCTTCAGCAATTCAAGTGGGTTTAAGAAATCTCTTTCACTTTCCCATGTCTAAAAATGGATTTTCAATCAAATTCTCTTTCAGACGACCTAAACACTTTGTTACCTGTGGCCTTGGAATCACAGAGGTCTTTATGAACTGTCTGTTTAGTGACCTTTTTGAAGTGCTGGTTATTGTTATTTTTTTTCTTTTTTCTTTTTCTGGTTAGTATTCCTTCCATCCTTCCATCCTCCCTTCCTTCCTTCCTTCCTTCCTTCCTTCCTTCCTTCCTTCCTTCATCCTTTTCTACTCCTTCTTCTTTTTCAGATAGTATTAGGGGTCAGAGATTTAAATAGGGGCTGTCGGATTTGGATGCTGTGTTACAGTCATAGGAAAAAGGCAGATTTCAAGAAGTCATAATTAATTGTTTTCTTCTTTGGTCAGTTGGTTTATTACTTCTTAAAGAATTTATCCATTCAAGTCTAATTTTGAAAGCTTGAAATGTCTGGGCTTTTCAAATGGTTATTCACATCTCTAAAGCATCAAGGTAATCTTTGCTACAAATTATGGTAAAAGTTTTAACTGTTATTTCCCATCATGGCAAACAGCTTCATTGAGATGCTCGATTATCCCCTCAGCCTTCAAAAAATTCCAGTGTACCAAGATTGAATCCAATTTAAATTCCTTTGCGTGATAAATTCTTCCGTGATGTAACAATATTATCTTATTTCCAATGATGTAGAAGGTGTGGAAACCCATTTTTTTTCTACATCTCTCCTTTAAAAAAAAAAAATAAACCTTCCTTCCAAAATTTTTGCAGCACATTTGCTCAAATATAGCATCCTTGGTTGTTTCTTTGGGGTTTTAATTATATCAATCTTTTTATAAAAGGATTTTGAGGTAGAGCCTAGCACATTCCATTCACGCACTGCAGTGATTAATTCCTATTGCTGCTCAGTCACTTGTTACTTTATTTTTAGGGGCAAATTTATAGCAAGTCCTGGATCACATGTACAATGGTATTTGAAGTATCTGCAGCTGCTTACATAGCAGAAGTTCCAAGCTACATTCCTGTTGTGAATCATAGGTTTGTGAGGACTGTGCCACAGCAGCAAGAAAAAGAGTTAGCCTTATGGAAATGTGCATGCACTCACACATACATATACGAGTCTCCGAAGAGTCTCAATATGCAAAATTAAGATCATCCTTTAAGTGTCTTATCAGGAAGATGTCACCTTCAATGAATGCTATTTACATCTAGTCAAGTATATTCTTCAATCAAGAATCTTTGATACTCCTGCATACATACATACATGTATATCTGTCTATATGTCACACAGAAATACACGTATGTCATATAGATGACCTAACCATTTTTCCAGTTTAAAAATTCTATGGTACAATATTCTCTCCCATATTTCACCATGGAGCTGTCATTGGGTGATTTGTATCGAGGACATCCCAGTGAGGTGCTGCTACCTGTCATATGGTAATTTATCTAGGCCTTTTTGGGCCAACCACCGAAACCCACTCTGCTTTCATATGGATTTAACTCACACAGAAATCATCACAAGTCACAGTGCTCATAATGGAAGTTAGGCATTCAGACTCTGGAGTTAGACTGCCTGGGTTTGAATCTCAGCTCTCTTTCCAAACTGGATGGCCTTGGGCAAGTACCTCCATCTCTCTAAGCCTCGATTCTGTCTTCTGCTTACCTCCGAGGACTGCTTTACGGTGAAATGAGATAATGCACATAAAAATGCTTAGGACAATTTGGGCTCTTGATAAGCCCTCAGTACATATAAGCTATTTTTGCTATTCTGAAGAAGCAGGAGAGAGGACCAGTGCTTAGGTAGTGCTCTTAACTGAGTTGAGTGGAGAGGCCACCGTAGGAACAGGTGCATTGTGGAAATGAACATGTGTCCCTTCAAGTAGTATCCAACAGAACACTTAAAATTCCTTAGTGATGGTACAATCTTTGAGGATGAAGGCCTCTTGACCAAAAATGGCCTCTATCTCAAGGAGAAAAGGATAATTGTCTCAGATGGAGGCTGGCTAAAACAGGGAAGAAAATACTTATCTCGACTTCCTTGGGACTGATTCAATGTTTCCTGAATTCAGAAGTTATGTAAGGAAAAGTATATGCCCCCTAACAAAAATTATCATGTGTCTCAAAATACAAAAACACTTACAATGACTATAAAACATGCTGATAAGTTCACCGTAATAAATCTAATATCAATCAACTATAACATAAGACCATAAGGGGTAGAGAAAGTTGTCGGTTATGTTCACAGATATTTTCTGGGGCTAGTACATGGGAGACACTCAGTAAAGTTTTACCGAATGAACCAATGATGCGTAGGCTTTAGGGGCCTGGCAAATTCGATCATAAAGTGACATTCTAGCATGTCTGATTTTTGAACCCTGATTTTGAGGACGACGATTATATAGATCGAGATATGGAGAGGGTTGTTTTTTAGGACTAAGGAATGGCACAAAATTAAAATGAATAACTTTTACATAAGAGAAGGAAATTTTTGGTTGGGTTAGCATTGTCCTACTTTAATGCTGTAAGCAGTTATACTGCAATTCCTGCCTTGTGACTGTTCCCTCTTGTTAGATAGTGTTAGCGTGGCCATAGACTTTTGGGCAAATCTGTCTAAGGCAGTGGTTCTTAAAGGCGAGGGGAGTGAGAGTGATTTTGCTCCCCAGAGGATGTCTGGCCATGTCTGGAGACCTTTTAGGTTGTCACCACTGCACATACATTATCGGAATCTACAGAGTAAATGCTGTTAAACAGCCTACAATGCATAGGATGGGCCCCCACAGCAAAGAACTACCTAGTCCAAAATGTCAGTGTAGCCATGGTTGAGAAACTCTGGGCTAAGGAGAGCTTGAGTGGAGAATATGTTCGGTTTGGATTTGGTGGGTATATTTTTTTATTTACAGTCACATCCCTCCTTGTGTAGAAAGAATGTCTGTACCTATGAATGCCTTGTGTAGAAAGTTAAATCCACTGTAGCTATGGACCCTGTGTAGTGACACCCAGGGACCAGACCAAAGGTTATTTTGCCCTATAAAAGTAGAAACGAGTCCTAAGATGTTCTTTTTGTAGGGGCCTAGGGCAGACTGCCCCAAGATGGACCACTTTGGCATAACAATTATTTCAAGTTAAAAGTAATCAAAATGCAGCAGATGCAAGAAAGCTCTCTGCCTCCCCCTCAACTGCCTAAATTTACATTGGAAAGGAGAGACTGTACCAGAAAGAGAGTGATTAGCAGAGACCCCTTCCCCCCTTATCCCCTTCGGCTTTGGCAAAAGCTTTAGACCCCACAAAATCACTCTGGGATGTATAGTTTGTGTTTCAAAAGGATTTATCTTTGTGAGAAAACCCTGCCAATGTGTGTGCGTGTGTCTGTGTGTGTGTGTGTAAAATATATGTAACTAATCTTTCCTTTTTCCTCTTTCCTTTCCTTTTCTTCTTTTCTTGTCTTTTGTTTTCATTTCGTTTTGTTTCGTTTCATCAACTTCACCCAGACCTGATCCTCATCAACCCTGAGACTCTTACAGTAGCCTCAGGCTGGCGTTCCTGACCCAGAATACATGCCCTCACACACCGTCCATCCTGCAACAACCTCAGTCCACTGAATGTTCATGAAATGCTGCTGTAAGCACACCACACAACGACAAACAAAGAGAACCACCCTGGACAGGGTGCTCCCTTGACAGCCTGTGCATCCCTCTATCCTGGCCTTATTGCTGGGCCTGGTAACTGTCTTCCCCTCTAGTCTGTGGAGTCCCAGAACGACATGAGATCTTCATCTTAAAAAAAAAAATTTTTTTTTAATGTTTTATTTATTTTTGAGACAGAGAGAGACAGAGCATGAACAGGGGAGGGGCAGAGAGAGAGGGAGACACAGAATCTGAAGCAGGCTCCAGGCTCTGAGCTGTCAGCACATAGCCGATGCGGGGCTTGAACTCACGAACCGTGAAATCATGACCTGAGCCGAAGTCGGATGCTTAACCGACTGAGCCACCCAGGCGCCCTGAGATCTTCATCTTAAAGTGACTACAGCCGCGCCTGACTCAGAGACGGGCAACAGTTTGGTGTGTCTACTTCACATCTATTTCGTCGACAAGGAAAATCATAAATGCACATTATACTTGAGCCATCACAGCTTGCTATCCAGAGCCCTACACCTTTGCAACTGCTCTCTGAAGAGCCTGCTGCAGTTTGCAGTTCAGCCTTTTCCAGGTAACAGTGGCTCGAGCCTCGTATCAGGTCAAAGAGAATGGAAACACAGAGCCTCCTGCCGACTGGCCGTCAGGGACAATTGTTTCTTGGTCACCAACAGGACAGCCTCAGAGCAGTCCTGCCCTCCTTGCTAATGACAACCCCACCGCTGCCCCGCAGGCAACAGCTGTCTGCAAGCTGGCTGTCGCCCTGGCTCTGCCCTGGTCGGGAAGTGCGGGGCCACGCCTGGAGGAGACCAGGTCCCCTGCGGGCGCAGGAGCGGCGTGGGGGAAAGGCCCGGGAATTCAAGGTCGCGCAAAGAGAAGAAGCGGAAGTGACTAAGAAGGAATAAGGAAAAAGACTTTTCAAATAAGGCTGGGAAAGGACCTGTGTCAATGCACCAATTACACATAAAAGGAAAGCTGTTAACATATAATTCTTCTGCAGAATTAAAAGGCTGAATTCCCCAGAGGTAATATCTACACACACACACACACACACACACACACACACACACAGTTCTCTTCGTTGCTGGGGGCCACATTTGAGCAATCAGCTATAACGTGAAAGAGCAATCAGTATATTCATGAATTCCTATATTTACCTTTAAATTCCAAAAGCTGTTTATTTGTTTTGCTAATAGATTTGGGCCGTGATGATAGGCTATTGAGAGGCATTAAAAGGTGCCCAGATTTTACAAGTTTGTTTAAATTTCACAAGTCTGGAGTGTTAGTTGAGGAAATTCAAGCAGCCAGTGGTTTCAAATGCTAACACTTCCAATAAAGGCCCGAGGCTTTATTTAGATTAACCAATTAGCAATTATAATTCAATGGTAAACAGAAAGTGAGTTCATTAATTTGTTAATTGTGCTGCTGAACTACAGACATTAGCTTTTCAAACATACTTTTAACAGATACGTTATTTTAAATGTTCGGAAATTGTCAAAGATCTGTGTGAAAAGGCAAGCCCAAGATGTTTTCACAAAGAGCCAGCTCTTGACCTTGCCAGCAAAATCCTCTTTTTAGCGATACATTTATTCATAAAATTGATTGCCTTAACATCTTCTTGAGTTTCTGAAACTTACAGCAATGTGCATTTATTATCCAGGATCAATGAGACCGATAAAAAATTGCAATAACTGAAGAGAATATAATACTCTCTTTGAACTTTATTGTTGCTTTCCTTGACCCTCTTTCAATTTGACATTTTAACAACTAGGAGAAATATAGATTATAGAGGCTTGGCCGAAACAGCAAATGTTTTCTCAACTAATCCCCTAAGAATTAAACCATTTAATTTTAGTGAACAGAAAAAGTGATAAATTACTTGGGATTATACCTCAAAGGTATAAACCCTGTGCAGATGGGTTGCAAAATGATTGTGAGAGAGTAAATCTGAACTGCAAATATGCAAGATTATTCAGGCACTGACCTTCCTTATAGGTTAGGAAAGCCATGTATGCCTAAATGTCTATTTCAAACTTTAGTTGGAGGCAGTGAAATCAATTCACGTCAAAGCAGGATGAAATCTGATTTTAAAAATCGAATTATTTCAGTGATTTGGCCAAAGGTCACTAGTTAGATACGTTGAATAGCTATGTTAAATATTATTCATCTCATGATAGGAAACAACTTTAATCTCTGTTTATTATGTATGAACTACTGTAGCCAAGGACCAAAGGTATAAAAATCCCAAGGCCAAAAGCATGTCTAGTGAACGGGCATAATAAGCTATTTCTTTAATAGACTTGATAGCCAAATACAATAAAACTCGAATTTCCATCTGCACTCAGCTCTCAGGATCAGCAGGGAAATTCTGTGGATGGGCACAAGTGTCCAGTGTTTTGTAATCCTTGACAAAATGTGCAACATGCATTACTGCTTTTAGTAAATTCACTCCAAAGCCCAAGCTTACATCATCATATTGCAATATATACATTTTTTAAGAAGGGAGAGAGAGAGAGAGATGCACCTAATTTCATTTGTGCTCAGGGGCTGAGTTTGGGGCCAGGCTTCGAGGCCCCACTCATGTGGGAAGAGCCGTATCACAAGCACACAGGTCTCCCTGTATGTCCTTTATCAGTTCTCTCATCCCCAGGCCACGCCAGCCTGTACCATTTGTTGTTTCTTTAAAAGGCTATTCTTACGGAATACAAAATATAATTCACTTAAAGCTAATTATCTGCATAACCAAAATCATTTTGTAACTCCCTCCGTTTTAGAAAACACTGAGAAGTCTGACTATAGGTTAAACAATCGCAGAATGTGACACTAAGCTACAAACTCTCTTTTTTATCTCCCTCATAGTACACAGTCTGATCAGTGTTTGAATTCGTTAAGCTGCTCTGCTTTCATTTTCCTATAATTAAGTTGTAAAATAATTACCATGATCATTAAGCGTCCATATAAGACTTTATACGTTCAAAGTGTTTCACAATCATTTATTTTACAAAGTATATCGTTCTGTAAATCAAGCTTTATCATGTCCTATGTTAGTCTGACAACCATGTTCTACATGATCAGATTAACAGGTGATATATCAATTTTAGAGGCAAAGGTTACTCTTTATTCAACATGCATATCCATTATTTATTTGTGTCCTTTGACCTTTGTGCAGCCTAAACACGCTGTTTTTATTCTATCAGGAGTCAGAAGGATCCTAGAGAAGACCAAGAGAGGTGCCTTTTCAAAGTGCCATGGAGAGAGCTGGTGGAGCCCCACGAATAGGTCTGAGACATGTCACCATTCAGGGCACTCAAGCATCAGTATTTGCCACCCTGGCTCTTCTGTGTTAGAAACTGGACAGTTATTATAAAACCATGAAATAAACCCAAGTACTGGACAAGTATCTACAGGGGAGGTGCTGATGTTTCCATGTGACAGAGATTGTATATATGGAAATGTCAGAACCTCTCCTTTATTGGTCCAAAGGTATATCTCACTAATCCTTCCTGCAGGAAAGAGGGGTGCAGATCCAGGAATGTATTCTTGTCTCATTGTGTCTCCTACCTAGGGAGTCTTCTCAGCCACTGCTGCCACATGGGTCTCTAAACATTCTCCCTCCTAGGACTGACATCTCTTGTCCATGGGATCCCCCAAAGAGAATAAAGGCAGATCTGGATAGCACAGAAAAAACACAATGAAAGATGGGGAGGGACGGACAGATAGACAGTTGGTAATTGCTCAAATCTGTGGATCCAGCCATTGAAAAGCCACAGATTCCCTTTCTACTATGCCTAATCCGAGTTTGAGTTCTGACAATTTAGAACCTTATTACTGGATGAGGCTGGATATAATCCAAATGCCAACAGTGGCAACCATGAACTTTGTGTTTTTGCTTTATCTGTATTTCCTTGTTCTTTCTTTTTTTCTTTTCTTTTTTTTTTTTTTTTTTTACAATGACTATCTTTTATTTGTGTGATAAAAACAAGTAATACATAAAAGTGATTGAGTACAGCTGGGGCAATTAGAGAAATAGGTGATTCGATGGAATACCCTGAGCTAGATAGACTCTACCATAACACTTCTTGAATTTGATTCTAGCAGCTGTGCTCTTCCCTGCCTTATCTATAGACAGCAGGTTCCTAGGGCAGTGGCCAGGTTCTATTCAATGTCACAATTCCAGAACCCAGCACCATACCTAACACAAGTTACCACGAATTATGGTTTTGTTGACTCTCTGACTTGAAGCCACTCAAGATACTTATAATCTAATTGGAAAGACAAGAAACATGGAGAAGGGTATATGTTCCTTTTAAGGCAACACAGCGTCTTTGCCCAAATTTGGCCATTTTAGTGCTTGCAAAAAACAATAGAGTAAAGGAGAAAATCTGGTGAGGAGAACTATCCCCACTGCTTTCCAGTGCTACGTCTAGAGCAGTGCCATCCAACAGAAATATAATTCGAGCCACATATGTATGTCTAAATATTCTAGTAGCCATGTTAAGAAAACTAAAAAGCAATAGGTGAAATTAAGTATGTTTGGTGGTATATTTTATTTGATCCAATATATCCAAAATATTATCATTTCATCATATAATCAATGAAACATATCATTGAGCTATTTTACATTCTTTCTTTATATTAAGACTTTGAAATTGTGGTTTGTATTTTACATTCACAGGCCATCTCAGTTCAGACAAGCCCCATTTCAAGTGCTCAATAGCCACACGGAGCTAATGACACAATACTGGAGAGCAGAGGTCAACACAATTAACTCCCAGAATATGCGTATTGAATAACCTGTCATTCAATGACCCAAATGACTGCCCCAAGTAGCTTATTGAAATCTGGAGGCCTACTTCTAAAAAACCTGCTGCCTTTTCTCTGCTGGAGACCTGGAGCTAAAGGGTAATCAGTGAGATGCAGATTCTATTCCCAGATGCAACAACCCAGAGTGAGGGCTCAATACAGGTTAGTTCAGTGTTGAGCCACTACTCTCCCCTTTCCCAAAGAACTTGGTCTTATCAAACCACCAACAGTTCTCCACACCTTACTATAATTTTCAAAAGGAAATTCGAAGAAATAGAAGCAAACAAGGAATCTCTGGAACCCAAGTGAAATGAGAAATCAAAAATAGGAAGATGCATTTTCAACGGTCCTTGAACATCTTATTTCAAGACTGCTTGAAAATTAGGAGGCAAAGTTTCTTTCAAATAGAGTAACATGATTTCACTGTCAAATGGAAGAATGCAGTTCTCTTCTCAGAAATCCCTTTATTCTCACTTAGCACCACTAGTTGGAAGCAAGAAAGGGGAAGAGCTTTCCTGGCCGTCATATATGATCGCTGGCATGCAGGGCTGCATCCAAGCCCAATCGGAGTGGTCTTAGATGCCTTCGAAAAAATCTTCATGCCAACGTTGGAGTCCCCACTTGGAAGATTTCTGGGAAACCATATATCCAAAAACAACCATTCACATCATTAACAGCCTCCATACCTTCTAGGCCAGGTGAGGGAGGCAGCCCACCATCCCTGCATGCACTGCCACCACAGAAGGCAGATACAGACCTGCTGTGACCTCAGAGAAGAGCTGGACCTTGTTCAGGTGAGTAATCCCAGCCCACATCTCTCTTTCAGGTAAGAGGAGACATTCATAAAGGGACAAGAGACAGATGTCCTACCATTCATTTATCACCCTTGGGTGGTTGACCAAGAGGTGGAAAAACAGAGAATGAAGGAGAGACAAGAAGCTGTTGTTTCCCATCACAGAATCAGAGCTCTAAGCTCTGGAAAGAATCTTGAGAGCTCAGCTGCTCTCTCCCTCTGGCCACATGCAAGACCATATTTAAATCATTTCAAATTGATGAGACCATGTTATTTTTTTAAGACCTCTAAAGAAGCAGATAACATTCCCTCAGCAAAGTATTCCCTGACTCAACAACTCTCATGAAAGCAGTCTTTAACTTGACATGACTGAAATCCTACCACTGCTCTTTCCAGCCCTTCTGTGCCTTTAACACACAGTCGCTGGGTTCCCAGCAGGTAGGAGGCCCGCACTAAGGGGATCCAAAGGCGAAAGAGGCAGGCTCTGGGCTCCCCACACTTGCAGTTCAGTAGGGAAGATAAGCCTTGTACATAAATAACTGCAATCCAAGGTAGAAAGTGCTAAGTGCAATAAGATAATGCTCTGGGACAGATCTGAGGACGGAACTCTTTGTCCCTGGGAAGAATGGAGAACAGCTGGCCTCCATCCTCCTTGTTTGTCCTGGGTAATCTCTCCCTTCCTCACTTTTTATTTGCTCTTCTACATCATTTCTTAAGGCTGTCAATATTTTGAGACATATGGAAGACACTGTATGAGGTGGGAATATACCCTATCTGATAGTAGAATGTTCTGTTGGGGACATTCTGGCCAACTGCCCAGGCAGCCATCCCACCTGTTCCAGAACTTTCCTTTCTCTCTCTTGCCAATTATGTGTCCCACCTGCTGTATTAAAACTGAGATCAGAGATCAAAACAAGTACTAAACAGTGTATTTTTGAGCTCATTTAATGTTAAATCAACATCCCTCTCTTCTCCCACTGTCATGTGTCTTTTCTGACCTCATAGGAGTGCCATAGAGGGTCATTTCTCACATAGGACACTAATGTTCTTACATTGTCTTGTGTGCTTGTCTTGCCTCCCTGGTGGGTTATAGCCCTTGAAAGCAGAGTTTAATTGTTCCTTATCCTTTTCTGGTTTTCTTGCTGCCAAACTATGTGGCTCTTAATGGAAAAAAAAAAAATCTTTTGTCACAAGAAATCATAAGTAAAGGCTCTAAGAAATGAAGTGACTTATTCAAACCCACACAATTACTAGTGATGGAATGGGGATTTGAACTCAGCTTTTCCGTATCCTTTCTTCTTTCCATTGTGTTGTTTCCTATGTGCCCATCGAATCTCCTTGACAACACTGTGAGCTCCTAGGGCACAGAGACTATGTCTGATTTAGCACAGAAAATAAGAAATATAATTCTTGTTGAGTAGTTGCTTTGACTGTTCTGGTATAGATTCCTGGAGATGAGTCTTTATATTATTTTATTTACCACACTATGTCCTTTCCCCTTTGGTTGAGTGTGGGAGTATGCATGCACGTGCACATGCATATGTGTGTGCTTTAACCTACATGGAGAACAAGATCAGATGTGGAAGGTGCTGGGGAGAAAAACAGAAAGATGAATACAAATACCTGTTCCATGTACAAATCTAGAGCTCCTGGATTTCTAAACACATGAATGTTACTTTCTACTTCTCTCGAAATAATATAGTAGAGAACTAGGGTTTAGCTGTTTCCACAAAAGAGCAAAACAAACAAAACCAGCACTGATGATGGCAAGTGTTAGCATACCAACCAGTGGAGGAGAAGCCTACCAGGTCTGCCTTCCCTTCAGACCCTGACCTAGACCCTCTAGATCAGAACAGGCTGACAGACCGGGACAGGCCACAAAAACCAATGGAACAAATTCAAGACCTGTTTCAGTTTTGGACCCAGTGTCAAAGTTCTTGAGGAATAGAGAAGATTTGACATCATTTATGGTTTGTATTCTGGGTGTAGAGAGAAGGGCTGGCCAAGGCAGAAGAAGTTGACTTAGGTGCTTTTGATGCCCAGGGAAGACATAGAATGAATGGAAGGCTGGTTCCGTCTAAAATAACAGCTCAAAGAAAGCAAAAGATATCCCATAAAAGAGTAGTAACTAATAGACTTGATAAAAATGACTAGGTCTAAACAACTGTTGTTAATGAAACAGTGAGACTTAACACATTTGTTTGAAAAGATGAGGGGGCTTCTTGAAATTGAAAGTGCTTGATATATAATAATAATATGGAACTAAAACTTCAGGTTATTTCCACAATTTCTGGGAATTGCAGAGGTGTGTTAAATTTCTCATTTAGCCCAAGGATAATCCAGACATTTTCATTCTTAATGATGAAAAAGAACTAGGTTGATATATATGTATACACACGTGGTTCCCCACCCCCCCACCCCACCCCCCACCCCCGACCCCGCTTAGGTTTACCCTAGCCATAAAAAGCAGAATAGAATGTATAACTTTGAATTACTAGAGACGAATGAAAGGAACAAAGTTTAATGCGACAATGGGGTAAAGCATGTTCAATTTTCACTTTCACTTATATTCACTTGTATTAAATTTGACAACAATGTAGCTTTCATAATTTTCTCATGAGATTTTTCTTTTCTCATTCTTAAAGATTTTTTTTTTAATTTTTGTTTTTATTTTTGAGAGAGAGATAGAGCGTGAGCTGGGGAGGGACAGAGAAAGGGAGACACAGAATCCGAAGCAAGCTCCAGGCTCTGAGCTTTCAGTACAAAGCCTGAGGCAGGGCTCAAACTCACAGACTGCGAGATCATGACCTGAGCCCAAGTTGGAAGCTTAACCAACTGAGCCACCCAGGTGCCCCTCATGAGATTTTTTTGATATAAGATAAAGTAGAACATTAAAAATATTTTTAAATAAGATGAGACAAGACTTTTAAAATAATGACAATACCAAAAGGTTTGCTCCAAAGAAGGTATGGTTTTCTCTGCTTTCAATTCACATAATTTGGGGGCGCCTGGGTGGTTCAGTTGGTTGAGCTTCTGACTCTCGATTTTGGCTCAGGTCATGATCTCACAGTTCGTGGGATCAAATCCCACTCTGTTAGCACAGAGCCTACTTGGGATTCTCTCTCTCCCTTGCTCTCTGCCCCTTCCTTGCTCACATGCATGTATGTGTGTGCGCCTGTGTGTGGGTGTGCACGCTCTCTCTCTCCACATAAACTTAAAATCAATCGATCAATTCATGTAATTTGGAAGGAGGGACAAGGGATGTGCTGCCAGGGAAGACTGACCACAAATGCCAGAGTTCTTTACAGGGAAAAAAAAAATGTCTTGTTTGCGAATAGACCTAGCTGAAACGTTAGCTATAAGTTGAGATCCTGAAGAGATGCCCAGGTGAAAGGCACGACTTTACCAAGATAATTAAACTCTCAAGTAAGAAAGAACAAGATTTGAGGGGATGGCGCTGCGGCCAGAGGAAAGACGGGGAATAAAGAGAGGGGGATCACAAACCAGGCGGCTGCTAAAACAGGTAGAGAGTAAAAAGTTGCCAAGGACCAAGGAGTTTTAGCACTGCAATATTACATATTTAACTTTAATGATGCTATTATTTAAACTTCTTTTAGTTAATTAAACAACTCAATTGCCATGAACTTCAGTGAATGTCTGCTCTACACACAGCCTCGGAATGTGAGAAGAAGGACCTGGGCAGTGTCCTTTGTGGGGCAGAGAATGTGTAGTACCAACAGCATGGTTAGCCATGGACCAAGCCAATCAGCAGAAGTAGGAGTCCAGGGCTAGGAGAGGCCACGAGAAATGGAAGTGTCCTGTCCCCTATTGCCTAAGACATTCAGAAGCACTGAGGCTCTCACCACACATGGGACAAGGGATTTAAGCCAAATCTCAAAGGACCGGTTGACCTGGAGTGACATTTTGGAATACAGAATGTATTTTCTCTCATCAGGAAAACTGGAGGTCAAAGCGTAGGAGTCCAAAAGTTGGACTTCAGAGATTTTCTGTAACAACAGCACATTTAATATTACTATATGAAACATAATGATCCAAAAGACTTTTTAAGTGAAAAAGAGAAACTATAAGAAATGGTTGTAAGAGTTTACATGACAAGTTTGTAAAGAAAAGTGAAGAATCATAGATTTCTAGATAACTGTAAAGCACAAAGTCTTCAATCCAGAAAAATAAAAAGATATTAGTGCTAAAAGGTTCAAGTTATGATATGGAATAAAAGCCTTATTAATTAATGAATAAATATAATCTTCTGTTGGAAATGATTTTAAAACAAGTATTTTAAATCCAAAATACAGTTGAGAGCAACTTAAAGGTTAGATGAAAAGAAAACAGAAAGCCGCATAAGGTTTAGACCTGATAATACAGGGGTTCCTTTCCATATTTCCTGGTAAAGGAAATGAATGAGTCAAAAGAAGAGGAATTTCTGGTTGGTGAGAGATCAAAGATGAATGTGATTTAACCAGTCAAAAGAGAAAAACAAACAATGAGAAAGATTGCATACAGGTTCTGAAATCAGAGCAGATCTTCTAAAAAGCCTTGAGCCACCATGTGATGAAGAGAAAACAGAAAAGGAAGAATAGTATAGTAAGAATCCTTCCTGATGATTCAGGTAATGACTAGAAACCACTTCAAGATTCCAACTCTTACTAAGCAAAGGGCCCTCTGGAATGGCTAAAGGGAGAAATTCTCCCACCTCCACAAACCAAAAAATCCAGAAGACTCCTCCTACTCCACCAGTATGTGATAGGCCAAACTCTCCTCATGGGCAAAGGTTTGACATGATTCCTGTTCACACAGGAGCCTTAGAAGCCTGGAGAGAAAGTTCCTTTTCTTTCTGTCACTTCATAGTGTGGCCATCTATGTTCATCCTGCTTATAATACCACCGAATACCTGCTTTATATGCATCAAAATTGTCAGGAAACGTGTTCAACCCATCCTTATCTCTTCCTCACTGCACCAGGGTCAGTATAGAATATACTTGACATACTCAGTAAATACTAAGAGATGGCTTTTTACATGTTCAGAATATTTTTAATTATCATTTCTTCTTACTCAAGATGCAAAAAAACAGTCAAAAATGCTTGTTTACTCTGGGTCATGCTTAGAGATTTCCACTCATCCCTTTGCCTTTCTGAGCCTTGATTCCTCATCTTATGGAAAGGAAATTTGACCAGTGACCTCCAGTGTCACCTCCCACCTTCAACATTCTGGGACTGCCTCATCTTAAGTATGCAATGGCATTTGCCCCAAGACATATTTCATCAGCTCCCTATTTCCAGTCAGAAGCAAGAGAGGAGGAGGAATGAGGTCTGGATGCACAGTACACCAGAGAAATTGCACCTTGAAGATCAGGGTCTGGTGTAGTCCTGCATTTATGCTTCTCTGTTTCTTCCCTCTTGCTTTGTTCTTCTCTCTGAACTCGCATTTTCTACATCTGATTCTCTCCCAGTCCTGTTCCTTCCTGTCCTTTGATTTGTACCTTCAATAGAGGCCAAGGAAAGTTTGTTCGGAGAGAAAGGAAAGATCTCCTTAGAAATGGCTGTCTTCTGCGCACTCCAGCCCATTCCAATGATCTACCTGGAAAAGCACCACTTCTGCACTTGACCAAACCCCCTTCCCCATTTAACTGTTGGTGTGCATGAGCATTTGCAAAGGTCTATTATTAAAAGTGCTGGAAACTTTTCAAAAATCTTTCCTCCTCCCCTGCTCTGGGCAAATAGCCTGTGTCACTTGCTGTGGGACAGGGAAAAGGGAGGGTAGATTAAAACTCAAGCCAGCCTACTATTATTATTTCCAGTAACAGGGCACTGACTTCCACCCTACTTAGAGAAAAGGCAAAGTTTCACTTAATGAAATGCTCATGTTATCTGTAAAGCTCAGTATTCATGTTCATTTCTGTCTTCCCTCATCAAAGCATCTATTAGAGGCCCATTTGTGCTTAATCAAGAGTTAGACACTCAAAATTAACTAGAAATATTCTAAGTTAGCTTTGTGAATCACACATTCATGAGGTCTGAGGCCTGAAAACGACAGAACTGTAGGTGATAATGTAAGTGATACTGGTTTTTAAACTATTCAAGTCAAAATTGTACAATGCCACCCTACTGAGTTGCAATGAATTCTTCCTCAGAGGTTATGAATGGATCCCAATGGACACCTATTAGCCTTTTAAAATAGAAGACTGAACTGAAATGGAGATAGGAACATTGCTAATTACATAGGTATCTTTTGCAAGGTGAGGTCTTTGGATTTGGGCCAACCGATGCTGATTTCTGCTGTTCCATCTCTACTAAAAAGGCTGTAAAAAGCAGACCTCCATTACACCTCATAAATTGACTTTAGGTTGATACTTGGAACATTTTATCATTTATCTCAGGCATTGGTATGCATTTGGTGTTTTTGTTTTGTAAGCACTCAATAAAATGATATATAAAGACACAGGAATGTCAGCACAACAGATAAGTTTGTTTCTAGAATATATCAGATATTCTACAAATATGATCATTTCCTTTTAAAATGGAACACAATAATTGCCTCTAAAGAAAGCTCAAGCCAGATGTCTTTTTTTTAATGTCAGTCTGCTGTGCAACATCACCCTATCTAGTGAAACTTGAGAGAATTTCAAGGTTTGCTGTGACAGAAAAACAAAGAACCAAATCTACTCTGAGAACTCTAGAGCCTTCTTCCCAAAATGAATCGAACCATATTGTATGCTTAATTATTTCTATTGTACCTTTACACTAAAGAACTATAAGAGGGTTTTGTTTTGTTTCTGCCAGTTTACATTAGGCTTTTGATGTATGGTCTTCTGTTCCCTTTAATAAAATCACGGTACTCCATTTAAGGAATATTTGCCACGAAATAAGTGTTTCATCGTGTTTTTGTTTCCTAAAATCTTAAGGGTCTGCTCCACGATTCCCATTATTCATACCCTTGGAATAAATTACTACAATCAGACCACATACGAAGAAAAGTTAGCTCCTGATTACAAAAGGAATCAGTCCAAGAGGTAAAGTATTAATCAACGATACTTCTTAACAATCCCATTTTCCGTGTAGGCATGCATCCTTCTGTCAGGCCATGTTAAAACAACATTGGCATCAGTCATTTGCTCGGTTACTATGTGGTTTCTGCTGAAATCCAGGGTCCCCCATGGTTAATGCGAATGGCTAACCTTACACCCATCTCCAGTGTCCCCTTGATAGCTTTATCTGGCTATTATAATTTGTCATTGTCAAGCCATTAGGCCTTTGGCTTTGGTCTTATTTTTCCTGCAGGTGTCAAAAATGCAAAACCACAATTTATAAAACACAACATGACAGAATCCCATTTGCACTGGTTTTGAAATGCCAGAAGGTAACTTTATTTAAAATATCACAACCTTCTTTCCAAACCAGTTGCCTGAGTTCCAGGGTGGTCTGAAGAGTTGATTCAAAAAATAAATGCCACCACAGCAACTTATAATTCCTAAGGCCAAACATCCAGATGTGTCAATAATCTGTATAAATTAGAAACAGATGTAAGCCCTTGTTGAAAAATAATTATAATAGAATTATTTCCTCTTGCCTCCTTATGCTTTCACACACTTGAATTTATTCCTTCCACATTTTTTTCGAGTTGGTTCAGTTGGTTCTAATTTAAAAACAAAAATCATTTCTATTTTTCACACGGGGGTGTAGCTACATATGAAGTTCTCTAGAAAAAGAAAAGAACAGTCCATTTTGTGCCTTGTTTCATGCCCAGTGGAGCTAATCCAAGCACAGAGGCTTTCTGGAGTCAATTGGTGATCCACAATCCAGCCGAATGTTCTGGGATATAGTCTAGATTACTACTGCCATGTGTAGTAATTGCCACCATGAAACCCACTCTTTGTTTCCATGAGGTTATCCCAGTTATAAGACAAAATAAACATTTCAAATATGATAGAACCTACATTACCAACTACTTTGACTTATCTTCATTTGATGTATTGTAACATTGTTGTTAGAGTTAAGAAAATGTTTTTTGTTGTTTTAACCTTTTTTTTAGAAATGAACTTGCTACTTAGGTCCCATTGTGTGTGTGTGTGTGTGTGTGTGTGTGTGTGTGTGTGTCTGGGTTGGGGTGAGGGACATGTGTACCTCTAGAAATTTTGTGAGAAGAGATAAATGACTATTTGGCAGACAGAGGATTGCAAGATAGATATCAGTGGTTTGTGATCTTTAGAATATAAATACCAAACCAACTGCAAAACTGTTTATGACACCATTGACATCAATTAGAAAAGTTCTAGTGATTACAGAGTTCTATTCTGGATCCCCTGGGGCCATTCCATCTCCATCATATGGGATCCAAGGAGGTAGATTCAGCTACTTACAAGCTCTGAGAAAAATAACTTTACACAAAATGAGCCAGTTCCACATTCACCTCCTCAAACACCATTCAAAATAATAATAATAACAGTAACCTTCTTGCAGGAAGTACAGTCCTATAGAATTTTGTGATCTGTCAGTAACAATATTCAATTCTTCAGTGATCTCCAAATTTTCTGTAATTGTTGGCCCCAATTACTCAGCCCTACCCGGATGTAGTGAAATGTAGTGTATTGACTATGTAATGTCCAGGGCTAAACTGTATTAACAAAAAGGCAACATTTGTACTTCAGCTTCTGAAAAATTTGACCTTAGCTAAAATAATAAAATAAGCGTGGGGGCACCTGGGTGGCTCAGTTGGTTAAGCGTCCAACTCTTGATTTCAGCTCAGGTCATGATCTCACAGTTCGTGAGATCCAGCGCTGGGTTGGACTTTGAGCTGACAGTGCGAAACCCGCTTGGGATTCTCTCTCTCCCTCTCTCTCTGCCCCTCCCCCACTCAAGCATATGTGTGTGCAAGCACATGCTCTTCTCTCAAAATAAATGAATAAACTTAAAAAAATAAATAAATAAAATAAGCATGGTTTGCCTTCATTGCTGTCAATCTATTGCTCCCCCACCCACTCCATTATGACAATGACTACCAGATTCTACCCAATGATGTTCTCCTCCGTTTCCTTATTAGCAGAAGGACTGGGAGGGAAGCAGCGAGGAGGGAAGCAGGTGTTTGGGTCAGAAAGCTACCTTCCTTAGGCCCTTTGAAGATAGGCATGTTAGTAAGTAGGGCTTCAGGAAGAGCTCTTTAAAGGGAACTGTCTCAACTAGCAGAGCTCCCTTGCCCAGTCTCTCCCTCCGCTTTTTTTCTACCTGAGTCACGGATGTGATGGCTGGAGCTCTAACAACCATTATATAAGCCTGAGAATGAGAACAGAGATCCTAGCCTCTAATGACATCAAGGAGCTGCCATATAACAGATCAGCTTGTCTGCTTCTGGACTTGTCACTAAATGAGTTAAACATAAACCTTACTCTTGTGGAGGACGCCATTTCACAGTCCCTATTAGCAGCTGCAGAATGTAATCTCTGATACGCTCTCTGAAAAGTTTCTGCCCTAAGCTTTGCCCGGGTTCCACCTACCCAGGCACCCACCAGAGAGTCAGTCTATCACCCACTTCTGCCTTTCAGAGCATTATTATATTATTATATTTTCCCTCCAAGTCTCCAATCTTGTCTTTGCCAAACTTTTCGCTAGTGAAGAAATTGTTTTTATCCTCTCAGAGATCACTTTGGTGCTTTCACTATTTTGTATTTATCTTGGAATGTATTTATAAGCCACCTCCTTTTCAAAAGATTTACATAAGGCAGTTTATCACCTAGCTGATCTGATTACTTAATATGGGTTGTTGGGCAGATAGAGAGGTCATGGTAGAAAATAAATAAAAAGTAAAAACACAGAGATGGTTGTACTATGCCAATGATAGCCAAAGGGATATAAATAGAATTCTTTCCTACCCAAGTACCCTTCTTTAAACAAATACACAATGTTTTAGATTTTAAAACACACACACACACACACACACACACACACACACACACACAAACACACACACACATTTGGTGAGGATGGTTCAACTGGAGTGGGATTAAATAACCACAACCAATTAAAGAAACCATCCATTTTTCAGAAGCCAAAGCACAGCAAATCAAAAGAAGTTTAGAACCCTTCTCCAAAACATGGCTTTCTCCTCTTGAAAACCCATCCCTTGCCAAAGTGGCTTCTTCATTTGCTCTGTTTATTGTCACTACACTATCAACAAGTTGGATGAAAGGCACTTACAAACACGTGCAATTGTTTGGGTTAAGCTGCAGCTGCTGGAGGGCTGTTCACACTGACCCCATCTGGAAGGCTGGCTCCCGAAGCAGCCCTCTTTCCAGGACTACTCTACTGTCTTCTTTTCAAAGGAAAATCGCGCCTATCTGTACCTGATTCTGCTGAGGACCCAGACGACTACTTTTCTGCAACTCTCCTCCTCAGAGCTATTCTCTGTTTACCCTCTTAACTTGGTTAAGGCTTGGTTAAGTCTTGAGGAGTGGGCTCCAAATCTTTCTTTTAGCTTTCCCTTGCAATTCTGTAAACTGAGTCTCTGTATTTAACAACCTATCCATTCACCCTTCTGCTTCCCCCATTGGGAGCTGATAATCCTGGGAGGGTAGGGTGGAAGAGAAGAAAGAAAAAAAAAAATTGTGCCTGCAAAACAAATTTGCTACTACTGAGTCAGAAGGATTGCATCCAAAAAGTGACTCACTGCACCAAGTGACATTGTCTTCCTAATAAGTAAAGGCAAGTAGCCAAATACACGCCTGCCCACAGGTAAGAAATTTAATTGTTCCCAGGATTGCAGATACCGTGAGCTTAACATGCAAATCCACAGCCTTGATTTTGCACACTTGCCTGGCAATCATCTCAGGGAGATTTCCATCCCACTCCACCTCTTGGCTGTCATTTCACCAAACATGTGAGGAAACGGCAATATGCTCAGGGAAGTTAGAAGCTGATGGGTCAAGAAAATCAACTGCTCCACTGCCTCCTTTCTGAAAACTTCCAATTTTTCTTTGGACGATTCTGATATGCAACTCTGTTGATGTTGCATCTTTAATTTCTCTTGTAGGACATTTGCCTAAAATAGGTGTACTCTGATGTTCCAAGAAGTGTTAATGTATCAAAAGAGGCATTGGTTGTAATTATTAATGTTATTTCCATTTTAATTTAAATTATTTTATCACAAATTTATGAATTGACGGGATGCCTGGGTGGTTCAGTAGGTTAGACGAACGTCCGACACTTGATTTCGGCTCAGGATATGATCTTGCAGTCATGGGATCAAGCCCTATGTTGGGCTTTGCACTGGGCATGGAGCCTGTTGGGATTCTCTCTCCCTCTCTCTCTGCCCCTTCTGCCCCTAAAAAAATTTATGAATTGTGTACTGTAAACACCATCCCCACTTTGCCATATGACAGATGTTTTTACTAATGGCGCTAAAAACTCAATCTCCATGCCAGATCACTCTTTTTCAAATCCATATGCATGAAGCAGTGATATAGCTCAGTGATTAAATGAAGTTTCTGGGATCAGACTCCTTAGGGTCGAATCCCAGTTCCTCTACGATCTAAATATATTATTTTGCATAAATTACTTAATCTCTCTGCCTGGTTTCTTCATCCATAAAATGGGGATAATACCATATTTTTACCAATTCTAGGAAGGACATTTAACATCTTTCATATCACGATGTGTTTTACAATTGATGGCACCTTAGATTGGATTAAATAAACTAGCAATAGCTGCTTGGATGGTTGTGAGGATTATATCAGTTAAAATATACAATTTACAACAATATTTGGCATCTACTGGGCTTTCAATAAATGCCAGCCAATACTATTGTATTAAGGGATAGATCTTTTTCAATTTTTAGGCATCTCAAACTCATGTTTCCTTCAAACATGCTCATTTTCCGTATTTCTTAATTGTTTAATGCCAGTAACATAAGCCAGAAATACGGAAATCATCACCAATTCTTTCTTCTCCTTAACCCTCTGCATCCAATCACTTAACAAGTTCTCTTAATTTTACAGTGTGAATTCAATATCCTTCAGCTTTCCTCTTCTTGCCAGGCCCACTGGCCACTCCAGTCTGGAACATGGCAGCCTCTAATTAAAACTTTGCCTTTTTTGGGGGTTTGTTTTCTTAACCTGTTTATTTTGACAGAGAGAGAGCATGAGTGGGGGAGGGGCAGAGAGACAGGGAGAGAATGAGGATCCCAAGCAGGCTCCCCAGTGTCAGCACGGAACCCATCGTGGGGCTCAAACCCACCAACCGTGAGATCATAACCTGAGCCAAAATCAAGAGTTGGAAGCTTAACTGACTGAGCCACCTTGTAGAATCATCTTTCTAACATGAAAGTCTGATCATAGCCCTCCCTGTTTCTAATTATTCAGTGGCTCCCCACCACCTAGAGAATGAAACCTCAACTCCTTGATGTGGTACCAAAGTCCGGAGTTCTGAGAGGGGCCTGCAGAGCTTGATCATCCTCCTTTCTGCCCCAATCCCTCCCTCATCCTAAACTCTGCCTTTACAGGACACTTACCACTCCCTGAACCCTTTGGCTGATTAATTTCTCAGGGTTCTTCCCTCTGCCTGGGGCAATCGTTCTCCTTTGATCTACTTATCCCTATCCTTCACATGCAGAAAGCTGTGAAGATCTCTCTCCCTTTTCCTCCTCCTCTTAGACAAACTGGTCCTTCTTGATGGTCCCATACAACCTTGTTTCCATTTATACTCTATTTCTCTAATTCTTACCCTATTTATCTCTTCCTAATTGACACTGAATGTTTTAAAATAATATTTCATTATCCCTAATACCTGGCTTTTTCCTGTCACATAGTGAATAATCAATATGATTGGGGTTTTTTGTTTGTTTTAATGTTTATTTTTATTTTTGGGAGAGAGAGAGAGAGCATGAGCAGGGGAGGGGCAGAGTGAGGGAGACACAGAATCAGAAGCAGGCTCCGGGCTCAGAGCAATAGTCAATATGATTGTTAAATGAAGAAAGGACTAAATATGACAACATGCATGGCAATGTATATGACAATGTTTTGAGGAAAATATATTGAAGAAAATCATGAGAAAGGATAATATCGAGAAAAAAATCCATTTACAAAATAAAATATCCAATTACATCTTTCTAATTAGCTGCAAAGATCAGCTCTTTCTTCCTCCATTATGCTTTCTTTTGTTTCCCTTTCCTACAAGGGGCTCCAGTAAAGAATGGATGTTCTAATGCCCTCAGGCCAGGAGACTGATGCCCCTTTTCAAAATATTGGCAACAATATCCTGTTTGGGTACCTGATAAATGGATATTATTTTTATTCCAATTGCAAGACAACATCCTTTAATGTACTGCTCTGTTTTTGTTGAAAAGGTGACAAACTATCGAAATGTGGTTAGGAATAAAAATTGCATATGTGGCAATGATAAAATAATGGAAAATGTGGACAAATGGCAAACTTCAAGTGCATTCTCTGAGTCTGCACTTAAATGATTGGTACTTCCTGTGAAAGGCACATTGCAGAAGCATTTTCACAGACCTTCAACACATTGCCAACCCCACCCTGACCCCCACGTGCACTCCCCAGGCAAATCCTGTGTCAATATGACAGAAACAGGGTACCAGAAAAGTTCTTTTATTAGCTACACTTAAGGATTCTTTTGTGGCATGGAACAAACACTGGGGGCAATGCATATTTGGCATCTCTTTACCCACAGCTCACCATGATGCATTTCAGTTAAAAAGTTGGCCCAACGGGTGCCTGGGTGGCTCAGTTGGTTAAGCATCTGACTCTTGATTTTGGCTCAGGTCATGATCTCATGGTCATGGGATCCAGCCCCAAGACAGGCTCTGTGCTGGCCGTGGAGACTGCTTAAGATTCTCTCTCTACCTCTCCTTCTGCTGCTCCTCTACTTGTGCTCATGTGTGCATGTGCACACACTCTCTCTCATAAATACATAAATGAATAAATGAATGAATATATATATATATATATATATATATATATATATATATATATATATATATAAAGTTGGTCCAAAAGTGTAACTCCAACACATTGGAACAAAGTCTTCTCAATTCATAATGGCCAAAGGTCATTAGAGAAAGTGCCAAAACGTTCAAATTATTGACACTTTCCTTGCACAAGCCAAGAACCCATATGCAGCAATAAAACTACAGAAAATCATATCTAGCCATAAAAGCAGCAAATACATAATATACCCTGCTTGGTTTAGAGGGGAAAAGAAGATTAAATCCTGCCTATTGCATCTTATCAGACCTTCATTGTGTGTATATATTCTTTTAGTTGATAGCAGGGCAATGACTGGTAGGGGACAGAAGTGGTGTCACATTGGTTCTTAGGAACAGAAAGGTGGATATTTAAATCTACCTAGTAACTAACTGAAGTGTAATGATATTCTACTGCAGTAGCCTGTGATTACTTTTCAAACTGTGTGTCTTATCTCAGGGTCCCGCACCAGAGGGAGATAATTAAATGAGAGCCTCACTATGGTATCATCCTCCAGGTCCAGCCTCAGAACTGCTTTCTCAGCAAGGCAATACTGTTACCAAGTCCCTCTGGCAGTTTAGAACTAAGAATCCCCACCCCTTGGAAGGAATCCAAGACAGAACCTTGTCGTATCAAATTCCATTGCAGTAAGTTGTGCCATACTTTATTATACTTTAACTTGTACTAATTACATTACAAAAGCAAGATTCCATTTATACTCAATGCAGTGTTCATCAGATGGAGAAGAAAAATTTGCCTAAAAAAAATGTTGGACCAGATTCTTACAACCACTAAATACATCACCTCCTAGAACATTACTAGGACTCACCAATGTTTCCCATTCTGTTCCTATCTCTGAACATATGACTCCCAGTCGGTGAAATTGAACATGACCATTGGACTTGTTTTGGCCAATAGATTGTGAAGTGGAGGTGATATACATCACTTCTGAGCAGAAGCCTCCAGAGTCAGGATGAGATTCTCTGTGCTCTTTTCCACAGCCTTAGTGATCGTGAACACAAATACTGAGATGCAGGTACCCTGAGATCAAAGGGCCTGCAAGGTTGGGCCACCAACTAGTGAGTCACCTGAACCAAAGTGGACTTGGTGTGACAAAAAAATTTTCTATTGTTTGTCACCATAGCATAACTTAACCTATGTGGATGACACAGTAACTTTAGACCTTGGGGAGCAAGGTAGCTTCTATACTAGTCATCAAGAAAATGCTAATGCTTTCAAGATTATATAACTCCCAGACAGAAGTTTATATTCTGTTTCATCGAACAAAAATCAGAATCTAGTGTTTCCATTAAAATTGAGTTGTAAGATGAAACTGGATCTCTTTTTTACACCATACACAAAAATAAATTCAAAATGGATGAAAGACATAAATGTGAGACAGGAAACCATCAAAAGCCTAGAGGAGAACACAGGCAGTAACCACTTTGACATCAGCTGTAGCAACTTCTTACTAGATATGTCTCCGGAGGCAAGGGAAACAAAAGCAAAAATAAACTACTGGGACTTCATCAAAATAAAAAGCTTCTGCACAGGGAAGGAAACAATCAATGAAACTAAAAGGCAGCCTATGGAATAGAAAATATTTGCAAATGACATATCTGATAAAGGCCTAGTATCCAAAGTCTATAGAGAACTTATGAAACTGAACACCCATAAGACAAATAATCCAGTTAAAAAATGGACAGAAGACATGAATAAATGTAGTATTAGGTATTTACCCAAAAGAACAAAAATACTGATTCAAAGGGATACATGCACCCCAATGTTTATAGCAGCATTATCAACAATAGCCAAACTATGGAAAGAACCCAAAAGTCCACTGACTGATAAATAGATAAAAAAGATGTAGTATAGGGGGCCTGGGTGGCCCAGTTGGTTAAGCGTCTGACTCTTGGTTTCTGCTCAGATCATGATCTCACGGTTCCGTGAGTTCAAGCCCCTCATCAGGCTCCATGCTAATAGTGCGGAGCCTGCTTGGGATTCTCTGTATCCCTCTCTCTCTGCCCCTCCCCCACTCACACTGTCTCTGTCTCTCTCAAAATAAATAAATAAACTTTAAAAATTACCACTAAAAAACCCCATGTGATTGATATATATATATATATATATATATATATATATATATATATACACATATACACACACAATGGAATATTACTCAGCCTTAAAAGAATGAAATCTTACCATTTGCAACGACATGGATGGAGCTAGAGAGTATTATGCTAAGTGAAATAAGTCAGTTAGAGAAAGACAAATACCATATGATTTCACTCATATGTGGGATTTAAGAAACAAAACAGACGAACATATGAGGGGAAAAGGAGAGAGGGGCAAACCAGGAAACAGACTCTTCACTACAGAGAACAAACTGACGGTTACTAGAAGGGAGGTGGGCAGGGATGTGCTAAATGAGTGAAGGGTATTAAGGGGGGCACTTTATGTGATGATCACCAGGTGTTGTATGTCAGTGATGAATCACTAAGTTCTATACCTAAAACTAGTGTTACACTGTATGTTAACTAACTGGAATTTAAATTAAAAAGTTGAAGAGAAAAAAAAATAATGAGTTGCAAGAATACAGTGAAATCTTTTGCCATAATTCATAATTTTCTCTCTAATTAATTAACTACATGTTATTATAAGAAAATCAAGCCTTTGCGTAGTGTGATTGCAATTATGAAGGGAGTTTAAGGTTATAGTTAATTTAAGTCACAGAACTTCCTCAACAATATCAATTTGGCCTCTGAATTATAAAAGTCAAAACTGTAAGAATTTATGCAAAAGTGCATTGGGCTAATTGCTTAACAAATTGTTTAATATGCATCATAATATTCCAAGAATATAGAGAAAATATTTTCCATTACAAATATGAAAAGTGGATTATCTTAGTATTCTCCGTGCCTCTATGGCCTTAGATAAAATTAAGACATCTAAAAATAGTTGTAATAAATATTGAAATTTTAGGCCTCTGGGTAAATTTTTTTTCAGAAAATTCTTCCTTATTTTTGATAATTCCTTATTTTTGATAATTCTGAAAATAAGCAGATGATGAGGAATCCATCTTTTGTGGAATCCAAAGTCTACACAAATAGGATTTTGTGGAGATTCATACAAATAGTATTTACTGAGCATTTTCTATGTGTTCAATGTGCTTGCTCCAGAGATGAAGTGATGAAAAGGAGAGATGTGGCCCCTGCTCTCCTCAAACTTATAATCTAGCAACATCTGCTTCAGGGAACGTATTCTTCTATTTTCTCTCCAAGTTTTGAGTTGTGAACATAACATTGTCATTCTTAATACCAATATAGTAGATCTTAATTTATCTGGAAAGCTCAGTTATCTGGATGACAGCTGAGAATCAGAAAGACAATAATGGTAGTCTTTGAGAATTCAAACATTTCACACATTAAAAAAAAAAAAAACTAAATGTTACAGAGTAGATATTCTGTGCTATTTACTTTGCTAACTGGTTTATACCAAATACCTCATTTTTCATAAAACCTCATGATGGGATACTAGTATTTTTCCCTGTTTATAAGTGAGGAAATTGAAGTTCGAAGAAGATCAGAATTACACTCACCTAGGGTATTACAGCTGATGGAGCTGGGGTTTGAATCCAGACCTGCCTAACTCCAGAGCTCAACACCTTTTTTTTTTTTTTTTGAGAGAGGAAAAAAAAAAACAAAACACAAGTCGGGGAGAGGCAGAGGGAGAGGGAGAAAGGATCTGAAGCAGGTTCCATGCCCAGTGTAGAGCCTGCCGTGAGGTTCCAGATCATGACCTGAGATGAAATCAAGAGTTGGATGCTTAACTGACTGAGCCACCTGGAGAACCCCGAGCTCAACATCTTAACAACTACCCTACACAGTGTTTTTGCAAAGACTGGGCACTTAAATTCTTAATCTCTACTTACAGAAGAAATCCTAAAGCTTTGTTCTAGTTACTATTGTTGCATAACAAACCACTCTGGACTCTGTAGTTCGGGAATTTGGAAAAGGCACAGGGGAAACTGTCTCTGCTTACTCCATGATGTTTCAGGCCTCAGCTAGGCCTCAAGGGAGGCAGGGGGAGGGGATTCAGGAGAAGGATTCAACAGATGAAGGCTGGAATCATCTAGAGGTGTGCATCACAATCACACAAGTACCTGGAGGTCAATGCTGATCAGCTGGACCTCAGCTGGAGCTGACAACTGTACTACCTTCATGTGGCCTCTTTATGTGACTTGGGCTTCTTGATAGCATGGAAGTCAGATCTCTTATATGATGACTCAAGACTCCAAAAGTGAGTGACAAGGAAAAAAAGTGCATTATCTTTTATGATTTAGTCTTAGAAGTCAGATAGTTTCATTTCTCCAATACTCATTACAAACCTACCCAGATATAAGGGGGTAGGATACAACAACCCCATATTAATGGGGGTCAAGTTCACAGTGTTGAAGTGGATGTGGTATGGAAGATTGTTGGCAGGCATCTTTGGGAAGTGCAATCTGCCACAATCCCTCCCCTGAAGTTTGATTGCTCCTTTGTCCTATCCAATCCACGCTGGGAATATTCAAACATTTCCCAAGAAGAGAGAATACAGTAAGCATTGTATAGACATTGCCCAGCTTCAATAATAACCAATAATCTGTCAATCCAAACAATAAATATCAAGGATGGCTCATAGGGCAGGAATTAAAAGTAGGAATGTCAGGGGTTTTGTTTTTGTTTTTTTTAAGATTTTTTATTTTTAAATAATCTCTATACCCAACATGGGACTCGAACTTACAACCCTGAGACCAAGAGTCACATACTCTACTGATTGAGATCGCTAAGCACCCCAGGAATGTGTTTTACTAAAGACAGAAACACGAAAAGAATGGGCAACAGATAAGAACAACTCAAAAACTACAGCCTGCAGGGCCTACCTTTCCATACAGCTCAGTAACCCCACAGGCATTCTTGCAATGAAAATTAAGTTTTTTAATTACGACAATACCCATCTATATGAGATTATATTCTGTCTAGTATATTACACAATGGAAAGTTGTAAGGTGTGTGATATATTTTTGTAATGATTTGCATTTGAAAGAAGTATTTTCGGAGAGTAAACACATTTATCTCATGTGGAGCTATTCATTTCTCGGTGCTCGTTTCTGGATTATTACCGCTCACATAGAAAACATAGAGTTTTGGATGTCTCTGTTTGGATGAGAAAAATAAAAATAAAAATACTGCAGGTTGTGTTTTCCAGAGCTAATGCCCACATTCCACCCACAATTACCAAGCTGGCAAACACTGCATGTTCACATAGCTATGTGCCGATGCATGCACACATTTGCAGACAAGCACCTGTTGTGGATATTTAATTTTGATCCTTATCTCTTAAAACTATTTTTAAAAAATAAAATAAAAGATCTCCAATCTTTTATTGGACCCTGGCTTTGAGTTCCAAAACCAGCAAAAACCAGTGGAGTAACTGGAGATAGTTCCAAAGTCCATATACCATTCACCATAAGGAAGACCAGTAGTCATCTGCATTGGATTTTTCCCAGCAAATTTGCTTCCCTTATTGACATAGATGCACATATGCATAGATGCATAAAATATCAGTTTACATTTCTTAGCTGACAGATGAGAAGAGCCAATGACAGGTAAAAGTCTGGATAGATCATCTGGAACACTGGCACTAAAATTTACCAAGGGAGGACAATATCATCTTATGGGATTATTATTTCAAAGAGAAACATTTGATGGTATTTTTAAGTTTGGTGCTGATCTTTTTGAACCCCTGAATACTGTGAAGAATATCTAAAAAGAAGTCTCTTTTCCCATGGCTCCTGTTCACCCACCAACTTCAACTTTTAATTCTCACAGTGACTTTTCAAAAATGGTTTTCATTGAGCAATGGAAAATTTGAACTATTTTATAATGTCACCGAACAGAATAAGCTCTTGAATAAGCTGCAACACAGAATTCTTTAGACTAGGAACAACTGATGGGATGTGAAAACCAGGCAAATAAACAGGAAATCAAAGAGTACAGGGAGATGTGGCAAAACACACAAACAAAACAGTAAGGATGTTGGTCTCTTTGATTGTTTAAGAAAAGTTCTGGGAACTTTAAAAATCTCTCTGTCTCTCTGACCCTCCACCTCCATCCACCTATGAGCTTTATTTCTTTTTGCTTATTAAATACCTGTGACACAAAAGTGTACTTGTTTCTTCACGCTAGTTGCTAGAGCCTGTGCATTGTGAGTGGCTGTGAGCTGCCATGTCATTGCTGGCAAGATGATGGGTGATGGTTAAAGTAGAGAACAGAGGGAGGCTGCAGCCTTTGTGCACAAGGCCCAGGACCTCTAAAAACCAGACAGCCGGAGACATACCCAGACAGGGTGAGAGAGTGCAAACAGGAAAAAAAATAAGAGAAGAAAGGGAAATGGTTATTAAATCAGATTGTGAGGAAAAGTTATAGTGTTTTCCCTTCTTAGCAAACATATCTCAAGACAAACACCATATAAAACCAAAAGTTTAGGGGTTCTTTCAACAATCAGACAATTACTATCAACAAATAATTGATATATTTTGCAGTGTGGGGAGTCAGGACCCTAGCTTCTTCATATTTTTGTTATTAAGTTCACCACTGTGCTCTGGCTTTATAAACAGAGTGGCACATTACACCAGATTAATATATAAGGATTATATCTTCTGAAAAGATAGAAAAATTTCAAGTATTATCATTAAAGAATAGAAATGGAACAAACAATCTTAAAATTTAGATGGAACCACAAAAGATTTCAAATAGCCAAAGCAAGCTGGAAAAAGAAAAACAAAATGGGAGGTATCACAATGTCAGATTTCAAGTTATATTACAAAGTGGTAGTAGTTAAAACAGTATGGTACCGGCATGAAAACAGACACATAGATCAATGGAATAGAACATCAAAATAACATGTTTTTGCACAGTGAAGGAAATAATCAATAAAACTAAAAGGCAACATATGGAATGGGAGAAGATATTTGCAAATGACCTATCTGATAAAGGGTTAGTATCCAAAATATATAAAAAACTGATATAACTCAATACCCTAAAAATAAATAATCCAATTAAAAATGGGCAGAGGACATAAACAGATATTTCTCCAAAGAAAACATCCAGATGGCCAACAGATACATGAAAAGATGCTCAATATCACTCATCATCAGAAAAATGCAAATCAAAACTACAATGAAATATCACCTCATACCTGTCAGAATGGCTAAAATCAATAAAACAAGAAACAACAAGTGTTGGTGAGGATGTGGAGAAAAAGGATCCCTCATGCACCACTGGTGGGAATGCAGCCATTATGGCAAACAGTATGGAGGTTCCTCAAAAAATTAAAAACATAACTACCCTATGATTCAAGAATTACACTACTGGGTATTTGGCCTAAAAATACAAAAATACTAATTCAGAGGGATACATGCATCCCAAGTTTATAGCACCATTATTTACAATAACCAAAGTATGGAAACAGCCCAAGTATCCTATTGATAGATGAATGGATAGAGAAGATGTGGTATATATACACAATGGAATGTTAGTCAGCCATAAATAAAGAATGAAATCTTGACATTCACAACAACATGGTTAGAGCTAAAGAGTAAAACACTAAGTGAAATATGTCAGTCAGAGAAAGACAAATACCATAGGATTTCACTTTTTTGTGGACTTTAAGAACCAAAACAAATGAGCAAAGAAAAAAAGAGAGAGGGGGAGAGGGACAAACCAAGAAACAGACTCTTAACTATAGAGAACAAACTGATGGTTACCAGAGGGGAGGTAGGGAGGGCATGGGGGAAATAGAGGATGGGGATTAAAGTGTACACTTATCATGATGAAAAAAAAAGAAGTAAAATTAAAAAAAAAAAAACAATAGAAATGGACTGTGACAAACAAGACAAATTGTAAGTTAAAATAAGATGGTAAGGGGTGCTTGGGTGGCTCAGTCGGTTAAGCTTCCGACCTCAGCTCAGGTCATGATCTCATGGTCTGTGAGTTTGAGCCCCACGTCGGGCTCTGTGCTGTCAGTTCAGAGCCTGGAGCCTTCTTTGGATTCTGTGTCTCCCTCTCTCTCTCTCTCTGCCCTTCCCCCACTTATGCTCTGTCTCTCAAAAATATGAATAAACATTTTTAAAAATTTTAAAAAATAAGATGGTAAATATAAATCAAAATATATCCCAAATCACAATAAATGTAAATTAACTGAACTATCTAGTAACAAGACAAAGATTGATTGTTATTTCTTTAAAGATATATGTTCCGGAGTGACTCAGTGGCTCAGTTGGTTAAGCAGCCAAATCTTTTACATTTTTGTATTTTTTTTAATGTTTTTATTTATTTATTTTTTTTTAATTTTTTTTTTTAACGTTTATTTTTGAGACAGAGAGACAGAGCATGAACGGGGGAGGGTCAGAGAGAGGGAGACACAGAATCTGAAACAGGCTCCAGGCTCTGAGCTGTGAGCACAGAGCCCGACGCGGGGCTCGAACTCACAGACCACGAGATCATGACCTGAGCCGAAGTTGGCCGCTTAACCGACTGAGCCACCCAGGCGCCCCTGTTTTTATTTATTTTTAAGAGAGGGACAGAGTACTAGGGAGGGATGGGCAGAGAAAGAGGGAGACACAAAAATACTAACAAAATAACAACTGAGGCCATGAAATTTACCTATGACAAAATAGCAGACTTTAAAGTGGAAACATCATTAAAAAATAAAGAGGGTCTTTACTACATATAGTTTTTTAAAATATTAAGTTAACCAGTATGGTATAATAATTCTATATTTGTATGTACCTAATAAAATGAATGAAGTAAAAATAAATTGCAAAACATATCTATCATTGCAGTAACAACTTTCAACATACCTATCTCATTATTGACAAATAAAGCAAACAAATTTTTTTTTAAATGATTTCAACAACAAAATCAAGGGCACCTGGGTGGCTCAGTCAGTTAAGTGTCCAACTCTTGATTTCAGTTCAGGTCATGATCTCACAGTCATGAGATCGAGCCCCCTATTGGGCTCCATGCTGCATTTAAGATTCTCTCTCTCCCTCTCTTTTTGCCCCTCCCTTGCTCATGCTCTCTTTCTCAAAAAAATAAAAATAATAAATGTTTTAAAAAATTAAAAAATCTGTGAATTTGAATTCATAGGCAGAGACAGAATTCTAGATCAAACCAGTAAAGAATAAATATTTTTCTGAAACACATGTGAGAAGTTGACCAAAAACTGTCATAAAACTTGTTTCAACATATTTCAAAGGATCGGTATATACAGGCCTTATTCCCAGACCACACTATAATCAAGTTAAACACAAAAATAAACAAGTTAAAAATCCATGCAATTGGAAATTCAGAAACACGTCCCCCAAATAATTCATAGGATGCAGAAGAAATCATATCGGAGTTAAAAAAAATACTTAGAGTGAAGAAAAACAAAGATATTGTTATTGAAGCAAAAACTCAAGAAGAAATACATAGCCTTATAACATTTTCTGTTATACAAGAAGAAAGGCAAAAAGTAAATGAGCTTCCAGAAGTTTTGTATCAACTTGACAGAATACACATCCACACTCATCCACACTCTAGACTCTAGACTCCCTTCCCCCAGTTCAGACTTCCAGTAACAGTGCTCCATCACCCAACGAGACTCAGAAATAGTAATTGATGACGTGTGGTATCATGTGACACTGAAACACAACCTGGCCCTAAAGTCACACTCCAAGGATTTCTTGGCTTGCACTTAACTCTGGGAGAGAAAAAAGAGGGAAAATAGGAAGGATTTAAAAAAAAAAAAAAAAAAAAAAAAAACAATATGAATAGGGAGAGAACTGGGAAAATGATTTTTCTTTGATCCTTAACTGAGCTATCATTAATCTCCACCACAGTCAACCACGCATAACCATCTAGTTTATAATTTTGGAGCTAGTAAAAACGTAATGAATCGTATGTCACATCAGCCATAACTAAACTCCTAACATTGTCTCAATTACCTTGTCGCTGTAAAGTCAGTAAGCAATGAGTCTAGGAAAAATCACTTAAAATACCTCAGTTTCTTCATTTGATCCCTTCAAAATTAAAATTGTATACATTTCTCAAACGTTTTCTGGTGAAGATGAGCTGTTAAAAATTACATAGCACAGGTCTGGTAGTTACTGCTAATAGTTACAGTAGTAACTACTTCTCAGTAAATGTCTTCCTCAGAGAGACACCTTGTAAAGGAAATATCTAGAAAACATTGACATCAACCTGGATTGAAGGTTTTAGATATCAGAGGGAGACGTCAGCTGAAATGTTGGTCAGCCTTGAAATCAGAGGGGGAAAAAAGTATCATCAAAGCAAACATCAACAGTGCCCGTAAGAACACTGTCCAGGATTTGTCTTGTCCAGTAGTGATAGCTACCTAACTCTACCATGAATGGATCATGCTAACCAACCACAGGCCTCCCCGTTTGGGTGGCATTTTTGGTAGAGTCAGAAGGTTCCACCCTCCCTTCAACATTTGTCACAGTGTGGGAAAATCTAACAATAACAACTGGGTCTTGCCTTCAGGCATTGTGTCTAAAAAGACCCTGCTAGGATATAAATGCTCTTTGTGAAATAGATTTGAGTTAAATAGTTGTGTTGCCATTAATCTGAAAGAATGGGAAATGTTACGGTAAAATTTTAAGTAGGAGAAATTTCATATAATGTATGAGTTTGAGCTTCTGACCTCAGTTAAAATTTCTATTGGTTGTGTGACCTTGGGCAAGTTATTATGCGTCTTGAGGCCATTCCTTTATGTGTAAAATAGGGACAAAAAAATAGCTACCTCACAAGGTGAGGTGAGGTTTAATGAACACTTGTGTAGTGTGGCACACACTAAGCACTGGATGAGTGGTAGTGATTATTCATGAAAGGAAAAAGAGTGGGCGTGGAGCCAGGCCTGGCTGAGGAGGATAGGCCTGAATGGGGAGCCATTGTGGGAGAAATGGCACACGTAAACACATCATAAATATTTGGGCTACCTACTGAGAAGTAGCATGAAGTGGGGGTAAACAGAGAAAAGAATGGGACCCAGGTGACTTATTTCACCACCTTCCCAGTGGAGTTTCAGACCAGGTCCACATGGGAGAGAATGTTCTCCCCTCAGAGTGAAGGCAGTTCAGACATGGGAAGATCTAACCATGTAGGGTTGCTGATTAAGCCCCTGCTCAAAGAGCCCCAGCCCATGTTGAGTCTTGGCTGCCAGTGAAAAGCAAATTGCTTCCCATTGCATACCTCAAATTTCCCAGGCAAGACCTACCTACTGAACATTATACATAAATTCCAGATGAAAGCAAGGCATCTATTTCACAGTAATGTAACTTTCCCAAACACTGCACACACAGATTTATAGTAACATTGGGCAGCCATGCAAAAGGTTGCATTGTGTTCAGTAGTATTGCTTCTAATTTCAGGAGGATTTCGGTTGAGGACCTTTGAAGTGGGAACTTGAATCATGCATCTGTAAATTCCTCATTTTCCACAGTTATTAAAACACCCGTCAGTGCCAGGGTATCCCATTGTTCATTCACTCCTTTGGCATGCCAGTGTGGGGGTGGATGCCAACCACACAGCAGCCACAGAGTCACAGACAAATAGTAGGTGAGGCAGGCAGGCGTCGTGGAGACTAGAGACTGCATGCCAAAGGGACACATGCTTGGGACCAGCCATACTGTCACCACTCAGAAGTCCTTTAACTCCCTGTGTGTGTTGAAAAATCCTTCTGAGCTATGTGACACAACATGGAAACAAGCTGAGTTCATCAAGAGATGAGCTTCTGCATCCAATAAAGTTTTGATTCTAAATAATAATAAAGGCACTCAGGCATACCAAGATAAGCAAACATTTTCTTATTGTTCTTCATCCACTACATTTTGCCTGGCCACACTCCACGGGTCAAGGAGAGAGTACCCAGCTGAGTATCCCAAGGTCATGGTCAGAAGGCATATTTATAGGTTAGGAGATCAACCCCAGCCACAGAAATATGAGTTAGAACCAGGACAACATGTTTGCCTTAATTAGTTCTTTTCTTTGGAGTACAACACACTATATATAAAACACTTTGTTCCCCCATACCCCAGATCACCACCACTAATTATCATCATAATGCTTTAATAGTAATTTTCCCATACAAAGAGTTCAAAACTTCTCACCTACATTATCTCCTTTTTCTTCAAAATATTCTTATGAAATAGCTGGGGGGAAGCTATTATTATCTCATTCCAACATATAAATAAGTGGAAGCAAAAACCTAGATATTTAAACAGGGCCAGAAACTAATAAAACTAATTTTTAGGTGTAGCTTGTGGGATCAGTTTCATTATGCTCATAGTGACACCTGTCAACTCACCCATAATCATCTGTTTTCAGTAATGTTACCAGGACCGACTGCCCTGGCCTGAGCTCAGAGGTGACTATATGGAGGCAGCATTCATTCTAAGAAGGGTCAGCAGACATGTTACCTGTCACCAAAATCTACCTATTAGCAGGCAGATGGAACAGCCTTTAAAAATTGCCTAATGGTTATTCAATATCAGCACTACTGACATCTTGGGTTATTTGGTGTGGGGGTGGGGGGGATGTCCAGTGCATTTTATGATGTTTAGCAGCACCCCGGCTTCTACCCACTGGATGCCAGTAGCATCCCCAGTTGGGACCACCAAAATGTCTCCAGACATTGCTGAAAGTTCCCTGGGGAAAGAGGAGGAGGTGGACAAAACCATTTGTTACTGAGAAGTGCTGGCTTAATCAATCAAAAGCAAGTAACAATTGAACACTACTCCCAGTCTGGCAGTGTATTAACCAAATGCTAGAGGATAATAAATAACATGGTCTTACCTTCATGGGATGGAGGTAAAGATGGAGTTTACATTCACAGAAAATCAATGGAGGCTGGATATGAAGAATCAAATTAGGCAAAGGGAATTTGAAATGGGAGAATCACAGTGGGTCAGAGCAGACTTCATGTAGGAGTTTGAATTAGACCTTGAAAAGCATATAGAACTTAAAATATTAAGTGATGACTTTATGGCATTGCTGAAGGGGAAATATTACAAATATGGATCTAGGTGCAAAAAGGAACACAAGAAAAATCGGCCACCTGAATGGTGGGTGCTGGGGAGTGGTCTCCTAGTGCTGGAACAATGCCAGCAAGAGGGGAGTGCCAATGACTGGTCAGATCTCCACCCTGTTTATCAGTTGTCCTTGGTTAGAAGACACAAGTTTTCACAATCTACATATTCAATGCAATCCCTATCAAAATAACACCAGCATTCTTCACAGAGCTCAAACAATCCTAAAATTTGTATGGAACCAATAAAGATCCCAAATAGCCAAAGCAATCCTGAAAAAAAGAAAACCAAACCTGGAGGCATCACAATTCCAGACTTCAAGATGTATTACAAAGCTGTAATCATCAAGACAGTATGGTACTGGCACAAAAACAGATGCATAGATCAATGGAACAGAAGAGAGGACCCAGAAATGGACTCTCAAATGTATGGTCACCTAATCTTTGACAAAGCAGGAAAGAATATCCAATGGAATAAAGACAGTCTCTTCAGCAAGTGGTGTTGGAAAAAACTGGACAGCAAACTGCAGAAGAATGAACCTGGACCACTTTCTTACACCATACACAAAAATAAACTCAAAATGGATGAAAGACCTAAACGTAAAACAGGAAGCCATCAAAATCCTAGAGGAGAATGCAGGCAAAAACCTCTTTGACCTCGGCTGCAGAAACTTCTTACTCAACACGTCTCCAGAGGGAAGGGAAACAAAATGAACTATTTGGGCCTCATCATAATAAAAACTTCTGCATAGCAAAGGAAATAATCAGCAGAACTAAAAGGCACTGAACAGAATGGGAGAAGATATTTACAAATAACATGTCAAATAAAGAGTTAGTATCCAAAATCTATAAAGAACTTATCAAATTTGGGGCACCTGGGTGGCTCAGTCAGTTGAGCGACTGACTTCAGCTCAGGTCATGATCTCACAGTCCATGAGTTCAAGCCCCACGTCGGGCTCTGTGCTGACAGCTCAGAGCCTGGACCCTGCCTCAGATTCTGAGTCTCCCTCTCTCTCTGTCCCTCCCCTACTCATGCTCTGTCTCTCTCTGTCTCAGAATAAATAAACATTAAAAATATTTTTTTAAAAAAGAACTTATCAAATTCAACACCCAAAAAACAAATAATCCAGTGAAGAGATGGGCAAAAGACATGAATAGACACTTCTCCAAAGAAGACATCCAGATGGCTAACAGAAACATGAAAAGATGCTCAACATCACTCAGCATCAGGGAAATACAAATTAAAACCACACTGAGACACCACCTCACACCTGTCAGAATGGCTAACATTAACAACTTAGGCAACAACAGATGTTGGTGAGGATGCGGAGGAAGGGGAACCCTGTTGCACTGCTGGTGGGAATGACAACTAGCACAGCTGCTCTGGAAAACAGTATGGAGGTTCCTCAAAAAATCAAAAATAGAACTACCCCATGACCCAGCAATTGCACTACTAGGTATTTATCCAAGGGATACAGGTATGCTGTTTCATAAGGACACATGCACCCCAATGTTTATAGCAGCATTATCAACAACAGCCAAAGTATGGAAAGAGCCCAAATGTCCATCCACTGATGAATGGATAAAGAAGAAGTGGTGTATATATGCAATGGAATATTACTTGGTGATCAAAAAGAATGAAATCTTGCCATTTGCAGCAATGGATGGAACTAGAGTGTATGACACTAAGCAAAATTAGTCAGAGAAAGACAAATATCATACAACTTCATTCATGTGTGGAATTTAAGATACAAAACAGATGAACATAAGGGAAGCAAAAACAATATAAAAAACATGGAGGTGGACAAAACATAAGAGATTCTTAAATACAGAGAACAAACTGAGGGTTGCTGGAGGGGCTGTGGGCAGGGGGATGGGCCAAATGAGGCATTAAGGAGGACGCTTGCTGGGATGAGCACTGCATGTTGTATGTAGGGGACGAATCGCTGGATTCTACTCCTGAACTCATTACTGCACTATATGCTAACGAACTGGGATATAAATTTTTAAAAATAAGTTAAAAAAATAGATACAGGCTTTCAAATCAGCTGATGAAATGAAGCTAGAAGTAACAGTGAGTACAATGGATAGCAAGACCAATCTTCAAAAAGATCTTAAGCACCTGGAGTACTGGATTGAACTTAATAAAATGTTATTTAACAGTGACAAATGTAAGGCTTGTGTTTGCATCCAATAAAATCACCTGCAGAAATAGAGTATAGAGGTAACAAGGGGGTAATAAGAGTAAATGTAAAAAAAAAAAAAAAAAAAAAAAAAAGAATTCCAGACTTTGTCAGAAGTGTATTTAATGGATATCAACTATAAAATATTAATGTCCCCTCTCTGACACCCTAAAAATGTAATAAATTCCTAGCTTCCATTAATAGAAGCCTAACACGGGGGAGGTGACAGATCCCTTCTGCATATGCATTTAGAAATCCACAGGTGGATTTCTGTGTTCAGTTCTTTAAAGCTTATAGACAAACTGGAATATATACAGAGAACAGCAAGCCCAGTGAGGAAGAAGTTTGAAATCATACCACATAAAGAATTTGCATTTTTAATCCAGAGATAAGAAAAACCTGCAAACATGATAGCTATTTTTGCACATTTTAAGGCCCTTAGTGGTAGGGATAGAATTAAGACCAGTTAGCAGAAGTTACATGGAATTAACTTTTGGATCAAACATAAAAAAATAACTTTCTTATGCTCAAAGCTGCCCAAAGATGTTACTTTTAAGAGGAAGTGAGTTCTCATCTGAGATCATTTTCCAACATAAGCAAGATGACAACTGAACAAGAAAAATAAAATCTCTATAAACTTCCATTTCTTCTATCTATAATTAGAGGTAAGAACAAAGAGCTTTATGAGATAATATATGGCAAGAGGTCGGCATCTAGAAAGTAGATTTGTTTTCTCTAAGCAACCCCTCTCTACCAGAGAACTGCAGGTGGATCAACTAATGTATGGAATTTCCAATATCCTTAACTGTTCTTGGAAGGAGAATCAGCGTCAAAAAATGTGTGGTTACAGGAATTCTAAGCCTAGAACTCTGATTTCTCAACTACAGAGGTTAGGTAAGAGGTGACGTGGCGTTTATTGCTTTCATGATATTGTAACCACGCAGCATAACCAACTTCTCACATTTCCCAACTTACCTCTTTTATTAAAGGCTTTTGTAATGGCTTGCTTTCATACGCAACGCACGTGAGCCAAGCTACACTCAGACTAGTGTAATTCAGAACACTAGTGTGTTCACATGTCCTCCCTCCCTGGAAAGGTGGGAAAATGAAGTATCACTCCCACTGACCGGTGTGAGTGTGTGCTCCACAAGCCCACACAGGAAGAATGCTGGGGCCTTCCCACAATCCTCATTTTGTGTGACTTTACAGGCAGCGTTGGTTATATTAACATCATAGCAAAATGTCTTGAATGTTTCCTCCTGTCAGGATCTGATGTGGGTCTAATCATGAAATGACTAAAACACTACTCAGAATCTCACAATGACCATGCCAGAATGAATGTGATTTGTCTTTGGTGCATGATCTATAAGAATTCTGCTAGTTATGGGGTGCCTGGATGGCGCAGTCAGTTGGGCCCAGGTCATGATCTCATGGTCCGTGAGTTCGAGCCCCATGTCAGGCTCTGTGCTGACAGCTTGGAGCCTGGAGCCTGCTTCGGATTCTGTGTCTCCTTCTCTCTCTGCCCCTCCCCAGCTCATGCTCACACTCTGTCTCTGTCAAAAATAAATAAACTTAAAAAAAAAAAAAAAAGAATTCTGCTAGTTAACAACAAACTTTTCCTTTGGTTGAAGGATTGCCAGACTGTTATGTGGAGCTGGCCTACGATGCTTCCTTCTTGGCATATGTGGGAGCAGCCTTCTGTTTCTTTACATGAAATTAGTAAAGCCAACATCCCACCCTTGCTTACCACCAGCTTCCTTCATGTATCTTTTATCCTAGTCCAGGGCTGGGACTCGGGTTAGGCAAATAAGGCACTAGGGCGCAAAATTTCTGCATTCATCCCACACTTGCCAGCTCCTGAAACTGAGTGCCTTGTCCTTTCCAGCTTTAATGTCCTACTTTTCTCCCACTCAAAGAATGAGTTCAAGCTCTATCTCCTTTCAAAAGGCCCCCACTGTGTGTGTATCTGGAGGCCACCTGTCCCCACTGAATTCACACTGAAACCTACCTGAAGCTCCCTTGAGGCACGTGAAACTGTTTACCCTGTTTTATAAATACTTGTACGCTTACTAGTGACAGAAGATGTTAGTTTCCTACCCAACATCCACTTTCCCCTTTGCTTTAATAACAGAACCTTGATAAATGGCCAGATACATCTTACCCCTCTATAAGACCATATCTCCCAGCCTCCCTTGAAGCTAGATCTCTAAATCTTGACCATTCAATTATAATATAGTATAGAATGCCCAGAAAATCTCAATGAGAGAGAAAGGGTACACTCTTTTTCTCCCTCTTCCTCTACCTTTGTGTATGAAAAATGGATGTGACATTGGAAATTCCAGCAGCTGTCTTGAACCTTATGATCAACGCCCTCACTCTAGGCAAATGAAGAGGAAAGCTAGAAGATCCTAAAACACTAATGATATCACAGAGCTTTTATGCCAGCTCTAGACTGCCTCCCCCAAAACTCTTTTACTGGAAGAGAAATAAACATGCATCATTTAAGCCACTGACACATGCACCCAAACTTAACCATAACTAATATAGATGTTGATAACAAAAGGGGGCTGCTGCCTAGCTAAAATGTGGGATTCGTTTAAAGGAGATGGTTGAGTGGCATCAACAAGGACAAAACTGCTGCAGCCTGGAGAGCTGGCATCCTGGTAAAATAGTGACTAGCAGAACGCTGGAAGGTACAAAGGCTTGTGGCATTAATGAAAATTGTGCAAGATTTTTATTTATTTTATTGTGGTATTTATTTTGAGAGAGAGAGAGCATGAGCAGGGAAGGGGCAGAGAGAGAGAGGGAGAGAGAGAATCCCAAGCAGGCTCTGCACTGACGTGTGGCTTAAACTCACAAACTGTGAGATCATGACCTGAGCTGAAACCAAGAGCCAGACGCTTAACCGGCTGAGCCCCCCCAGGTGCCCGGAAAATGGTATGAGATTTTTAGAAGGTGGCATGTGTTGGCTGATTCTTGACACTGTCGATAATATCCTACAAAAGAGGCGAACCTGGGCTAGAGCTAGCCAGTCTGCCAGCAGAGTCAATAGCTCACAGACTAAGTTAACAGAGAGTCTAATGTGGAGACTTTTCAGGCTGGAAAAACTTACTACTTCCTTACTTCAAAGCGAAGCTATTGTAAGCCATGGCCAGAAGCAGGAGCAAAAGCAGCCCTCATAGGAGATAAGACCATGGCCCGTGCCTCTTTCAAGTACTTCCTTCAAGAGTTTTTTTCTGTCAAATGTGGAAGCAGTTAATTACAAGGGCTACCATGCCTATTTTTTCAAATAGTCTCAAGTTAATCTGGGGGAGGGGGAGTTGGCAAAGCACAGAAGCCTGTAGGTAGTACATCTTTAGCCTCAACAACCTTATCAAGACAAGATCTCTGATTCTGGTTACTCACACATGGAACGGAATGGCAGCAAGTAAACTGGAAGCCCCCTTTGGTTTTTAGGGAATTGTATTGCTAATGAACCCCCATGCCTAGCCAACAGCATCATGACAGTCCAATCTCTAAAACAATTTCTGTGTCCTCAAACTTAGCCTCCCAAAAGGGTGGACTAGGAACATAGGCCCCAAGAAGAGTCTACTTTCTAATGCCTACCTTGGAAAGACCATTGAGGAGAATGGACCAGGAAGAGCATTCCAGAGCACAAAGCCATGGGGTGTTAAGGCCAATAACCATGGACATCAGTCCACTGCCTGGGCTGGAGTTGTCACTATTCTGGCCCAACATGATTTAAAAGTTGTTGCGGCCTAGTGCTTGATTTTCTCCTTTTCTGCATGGAAGTTATACTGCAGTCATTATGTTCCTACTCTGCTCGTGAATATTGGGTATGACAGGCAGAAATTTTGTGCCAGATCATAATGATCCACCCTGGGTTCTGAGGAAGCTGACTGCACACAGGAAGAGATCCTTAACCTTGAGCTGGAGACTATAACTGTGTTGCATTTTGAGGAGTCTCCACTGGGGAAGGGGTCTATGTATGAGAGGAAAGGGGCACATGCCTACTTGGGGAGTAAGTGGAGCAGACTGGCAGAGACTGATAGCTTGTTACTCACCACCTCTTCTTCTTGTAACAGAACCCGGAATTTTATTTAGGTAGGCATGTCGTTTATTGAACAGGCACTGGGAAACACTTAGTGCTTTTTATTAGAATTATGCTCTAGGAAGATTACTCTAAAACAGTAGATGGTATTCGTGAAAGGAGGAAAAACAGATTAAAAGAAGGGATTCTGGCTAGAAGGCTATTGCCATATTCAAGGAAGAATTGAGGAGACCCAAATAAGGCTGGATGCAAGGAAAATGAAAGAAGATGGGGACAGACAAATGCAGAGGTAGATGCTGCCTAATTTAGTGATGAACATGAGAAGCAAAGGAAAATGTCAGATATGACTCCCTGGTCCATTTAGAGTATATGGCTTAGTCAGTGGTCACACCAGGAGCAGACACAGAGGAGGCAGGAGGAAGGGAGGACTGTAACAACTAAAATAAACTCTGGTCTGAATATATAAGCGTGCATTGCTGGCAAGACACCCAGGTCGGCATCTGACACAAACTTAAAGTCATTGAGAAGAGACAGTGGTAGACAGCAGACTGGAAAATTATCTGCCAAAGATAGTAATTAAAACATACAAGTAGAAAAGATTATCAAGAGAAAGTTTTTAGAAAGAGTAGAAAGCCAAGAACTGTCTCACAAGATTGGGAAAGGTTTTCACAGAAGCCATTTCCCTATCTTGCCAGTCAAGTCCAGTGGTTCTCCAAGTGTGGGTCTGGACCTACGGCCTCAGCATTACATGGTGTTATGGACTGAGTCGTGTCTCCACCAGACTTCATGTGTTGAAGCCCTAGTTCCCAGCATCTCAGAATGTGACTGTATTTGGAGGTAGGGCCTTTAAAGACATAATTAAACAAAAACGAGGCTATTAGGGCTCTAATCTAATATGATGGTATCCTTCCAAGAAGAGGAGATTTAAACACAGAGACACACCAGGGATGTACATACATGGAGGAAGTGCCGTGTGAAAAGGCAGCAAGACAGCAGCCATCTGGAAGACAGGAAGGGAGATCTCAGAGAAGTCAACGCTGCCAGCACCTTCATATTGGACTTCCAGTCTCCAGGACCGTAAGAAATACATTATTGTTTAAGCAACCCAGTAGGTGATCATTTTGCTACGATAGCCCTAGTGGTCTAATATAGATGAGAACTTGTAAGTAATGCAAACCTACCCTACTCTAGAAACTCTGGGGATGAGGCCCAGAAATCTGTATTTTAACAAAATCTCCAGATGATTCTGATGTACGAAGTTTGAGAACCATGGGTCTAGGATGTTCTAGCTCAAGAACAGAGGAAGCCAAATAAATGATATTTTTTTATTTTATCAAGAACTCTTTAAATAAGCAGAAACAGGCTATAAGAATGTCATAAATAATCAGTTCTAGTTTGTATTAAAACTACTTCAGGTAATAATATCAGTATCTAAAGCATTCACTATATTGGCTCCTCTACTGTACAATTATATAGGGAGTTTTTTTAAAAACACAGTTTCTAAAACTTGGATTCTACTGGTCAGTGTAGAGTCCAGGACTTCTATGTTTAGCAAACATCAAATAATCTCCAATCATGCTCCAATGAGTAGGCATCGGGAAGGCACAAACTGTGCTTCTCTTGTTCAGTCAAAGAGCAGAAAGACGAGAACAGCTATCCAGATGTGTTGACGTGGCTATAGAAACCAAACAAAAAATTTTATATGGCTTAGAAGGAATCCTCAAAATGCCACTCCAACTACTTCTTGGTCTTCTCAGACAACCTTTTTCTCAGTCTACTCCAGGTAATCATAATTGCAGAGATTCTGTAAGACCATTCATTCACCCTGGGAATAGGGACTTCAGAGTCTGAAATTCAGGTAACAGGAGCTGACTAATGTTCCTCAAACTCTCCCACCCCTTCTGGATGTCACAATTTTTCTTCTAGTTGCATCTGAGGAAGCCACATCAAGGCAGATCACTACTGGAAACATCAAACAAATTTGATGTTTTTGGATCTCATTCCCAGACCACTTCCTGTCCTCCAAATAAGGAGAGTTAGTCATCTTTCTTTGTCCTCTATTGAAATAAAATACAAAATTTTACTTTTTTTGTCCAACTACCACCATGTCAAATAACACTAGGGGGAAATGCTCCATTTTACCACAAACCGAGTTTTAAACATGTGTTCAAAAACAGAAATAAGGTATGCAATACATTTGGCTAAATAAAAGTCACTTATGTTAAAGATACAGTTGACCCTTGAACAACAGTTCAACAGTTTGAACTGCACGGGTCCACTTATACACAGATTTTTTCAACAAATACAAAACAGGTTTGTAAATGTATTTTCTCTTCCTCATAATTTTCTTAGTAGCATTTTCTTTTCTCTAGCTTTCTTTATTGTAGCAATGTAGTATATAATACATACACAAAATATGTGTTAATTGACTATGTTATTCATAAGGCTTCTGGTCAATGGTAGGCTATTGTAGTTAAGTCTGGGGGGGACTTAAACATTTTATGTGGATTTTTGACCCCACAGGATGTCAGTCCCCCTAACCTCTGCATTGTTCAAGGGTCAACTTGAACAATTATTTTAAAATAATCATGTATTCCCCACATGGCTATAAGTATGTAAGACAAAAATAAATAAATAAGAAATGGATTAAGAGCCTTTTGTTGGTAATAGTTCTATCCTGTTTTTCCTCTTAGACAGTGAACTCCAATGAGCTATACTTCCTTCGGTTTTTCAGATCTTACAATAAAAACACTTTCGTTGAAACATTTAATCATTTTAAGGGTTTCTTTCTATAACCACTACCTTCTCATAGACAAATTTTCTATTCAGAACTTCAAATGTAACAATGGAGAAGCCCCTAAAACAGAATTACCCACTGATCTCCAGGGAACCTGACCCACATGCCTTCCTTCCTGAGAAAAAGCAGCTTGCAATGGTTCACACAGTCAGCCATGTTGTTGCTGTTTTTGTAACACACCCGTATCCAATGAGAAAACCTGACATGAAACATTAAATATTAACAAAACTAATTTGACTTTTTTAAGAGGGTTGGATTCATTTGGACAAATAGCTACTAAAAATGACAAAATTAGCTCAGAAACAAATAAGACGATTAAAATTACACAGGACAAGCAAAGAGAAGCTGAGGGGGGCTGATTCACCCTGTTTGTGGCTTTGTCAAAAGCTCTTCACTAAAAACTGGAGCTGGCCCTTTTTGCCACACAAATTTCATGTGTAACCTTGCTTTGTGGGTAAAGGGAGAATCACATGAAACTATATTATGAGCTCCATCCCATGCTGGGTGTGGTAGTTGAGAAGCCAAGTCTCACAGTGATGGCTAAGCCATCATATAACTAACTTAACTAACCCACAGGAGCCTAACTCCTTTTCCAACCTCTCTGTGTCCCCCTACAATCCTCTCTAGTAGGACATGCCTAGTAGTCCCCTGGTGAAGGATATATCACCTCTTTTTACAGTCCTGGTCCCATTTTTGGCTAGCCACTTCTTTTACATGAGCTGGATGCCAGTGGGCTTCCTAGTGACTCCTTATGAAGGGACCTTGCAGGTCAAGGTCCCACTAAGAGGAAAGAAGCGGGTGGGGGCTTTAATACCTGTTCGCCAAGGCTACTAAAGTTAAAGCCACTTCCAATCTAGTTTCTGTGAGGACTACTTATTCCTCCTGTTAAAATGACTTCCACTTTTCTCCTTGGAAAGGGTAACCCTGGCCTTATCATGCTATACTGCACTCACCATTTTCCCCATCTAGTTTTTTCATTAAAGAGATTCTCACAGACACTCCCTCTGTCTGAGCCTGAGACATCCCAATAAGAGGCACTAAGGTCACACAGTATCTTCCTACTGTCAACTTTCTCCCTTAATTGCAGGGAGGGGGAGATTTTTGTTAAAAACCAAGAATTCCAAAAGGAGTTACTTTTCTTGCCCATAAAGCCATCAGTCTATTCTGGAATAGGAACCATGCAATATGTGTTAGAGGAAGTGGCTCAGACCCAGTGAATGAGCCTGCTCCCAAGGCAGGGAGAAAGTGGAGACACTGCACTGTCACCTCTTATGGAGAGAGGTGATCCTGAAAACTCCTAACAGAGGACATTATGTTCTTGTGAAAGACAATGGATAAAGAAAGGCTGCTAGACTAGACTAAAGAAGAAAAAGTACTGTGAAACTGAAAATAAAGATGCTAAAGGAACAGAAAGAATGAGATCTAATGGGCATGATTATAAAAGGTCTATAAATAAATAAATAAATAAATAAATAAATAACTACAAAGCAAATCTAATTGTATTTTGTTTAAGCTATTCTATTAAATTCATTATATCAGTCAGTACATCCATATTAAACTCCAATAATTGGGTTTTCTCCTAGATAGCAAATCAGATAAGCACACTCTTGGCCGTTGAGAAGATTACAGTCTTGAGAGAAAGAGACATTAAAAAATAATGATCCAAGTACCTACATAATGTCAACAAAGAAAAGTACAAGGTGCAACAAGAGCATGTAAGCAGAGTAATGGCTTGAGGAGCGTGCAAGGAACATCTCCAAGAGGAAGTGACATTTAGACAAACCACAAGTGGGAAGAGGTGGCATGGAGGGGACAGGAGAGGATCTCGCAGGAAGGGTCTCAGGAGCAAGAAGCTTGGTGTGTTCCAGAAATTACAGCAAGGCCAATGTGGTTGGGGAAAAATGAACAAAAGAGATGGAGTTGGGGGCAAGAAGAGCAGGAGAAGCAGATGATCAGGGCTTGGAGGACTCAAGAAGACTTGGGTCTTTGTCTTAAAGGTACTGAGAAGCCATTCAGGTTTTAGCAGGAAACTGGCTTCAGATTTGACCATGAGAGCAGCCGTGTGGGGAAAAGATTAGAGAAGGACATGGGAGAATGAGGAAAAACCCATGAAATGGAATTCAGGTGAGAGGTGAAGGTGGCTTGGACAAGGAAAATAACTGAATGGATTCAAGAAATACTACATAAAAATGTAATTTAAATCATGAGTTCCTTTGCTTTAAAACCATTTAATGACTTTCCATCACACCAGAATAAAAAACCAAACTCCTTACCATGGGCTCCAAGGCCTCAGATAATTTGGCCCCCACATATCTCTCCAACATTACCAAGCCTGCTCAACCCTCAGCTCACTGTGCTCTAGCCCATGGATCTGTGTTTAGTTTCTTGAACTCTCCAAGCTCCTTTCTATGTATCTGCTGCTGCTTCTGACTAACACACTTGTCCCCCCTATCTCCTCAAGTCTAGTTCATTATTCACATCTGCGCTTTAATCTCATGTCCTCAAGGAAACCATTGCTAGCTTCCATGTCTCAGATAGATCCCTATCACCTTCAATATTTTCTCATTCATTCAGTCATTCGATAAATAGTTATCAAGCATCTACTGTGTGTGAAGCACTGGAAGATATATTGGTGGACAAAACGGGAAAAAAATCTCTACCTTTAAGGGAGATTCTACTGGAGGGGAAAGGCAGGTAATAACAAAATATCCAACTTAATACATAGGTCTTAAGTAAATACAGAGTATGTTAGGTCAGAATATTATGTTAGAACATTAGAGGAGATAAGAAAAAAGAGAAGAGAAATGGGGAGTGAATGAGGCAGAGGGAGCAGGTCGTAATTTTAAATAGGAGGGTCAGGGTAGGCCTCATTAAATTAGATGACACTGGGTAAAAACAAAGAAAGTGAGTTACCCTGTGGAGACCTCCAAGTGTGTTTCCCTTACAGCCTTTATTACAATTTTTAATTATATTTGCTTCTTTGCTTAGAATGTAAGTTCCATTAGACCAAGGTCTCTTGTCTGTCCTGTTCATTCTTGCATCCTTAGGCCTTAGTACAAATATTTTGTGTGATGAGTCAACACATGAAAGGAAGCAAATGTTTAAAGGGCTCTCCTATCAACTTCTATACCAATCAAGTAAAATCAAGTTGCCTGATCTTATCCAATGTTGATGATTTTCCAGTATACCCAGCATTTATTTGGCAGAGAACCATGTCAGCTAAGGTTTTTGTCTGCCCACCACACACTCTCCTTCCCCATTTCCCTGGTAACAAACTCTTCTTGATTGTGGGCATTCTACTCCTCTCACACCAAGTGAGCATATCCACAGATAGCCAAAGTTCCACACTACTGTGGCTACACAATAAATCCCAGGATGGATGTGTGACACAAACAGTGCTGATGAGGGCCCCTAGGGGCTGTTGAGCTTTTGCTCTTTACAAACAACGTAAGCTTCCGGTGGCCAACTTTGTCCCCATGTACAGAGATCCTGCCTAAGAATGAAGTCAATGCAGAGAAAGCAGTGATAAAAGAGGAGAAATAGAGATGGCTTTATAAGCACTTGATAGAAACTTTTGGACCCATTCATTTCCAAAGCCAAGTTCACTCCCTGAACTTCCCAATAAGTGAGGGGGGAAATGTTTTTAATCTGAAGTGACTTTTTTTCTGTCATTCACAACTTAAAGTCTTTATTAAATATATCTACCCAGGAAAGGTTTAAGGGGATGTGATCAGAATATGAGAAGGTTTTTTTTTTTTCTTTAAACTATCCATCTTCCAACTAAACAAGTAAGTGTTGCATTAATAACTAATGGACTGATGACAATAGGACCATGATTAATTCTATACAAAATGTTCATTCAATTAATAAAACATATAGTGAACATTTACCATATACTAGATTCTGTGCTAGGAGCTGGATATAGAATGTTGACATGACCACAAAATTCTTGTCCTTGTTTGAAGAATATAAACAGTAGTAAATTTCATATGAGGTAACACAAATGAAGAAGCTCAGGGTGTAATGGAAGTTCAAAGTAGAGAGCCCATTCTAGTCACCAGGGGTAAAGGCCTGGGGTACTCAGGGCAGTCCTCAAAGGAAAAGATGCCTAAGGCAAGACCCAAATATTACTAGGGTTTTGTCAGGAAGGTAGAGGAAAGGGAAGAAAAAGAATTGTCGTCAGAGAGAAGGGCAACTCAAAGACCTAGAGGTAGGAGGATCTTGGTTCTGAAATATTCCTCTGTGACAATATCAGCAGAATCTCAGGGAATGTCTCCATGGAATCACCTGTCACATGACCTTGTAAAGGTCACACATTCCAGCTTCAGCATTTACACCTTAATGACACTTTCTCTTTGCAAAACACACACACACAAGTTTATCCCACATTCTATCTTTTCCCATTCTTTATTAAACAGACACCATTAGGATGGGTCATTTATTACTATTATTTAGTAGTCTCCTTACAGAATAATACACATGATCACCTTTCTAACAAATGCTACAGATACGTTAACATTCCAACTGTATTTATAACTTTATGGAAGCAATTTCTCTATAATCCTGAAGATGAGGTTTCAGCTGCATGGCATGTAGTCTCAACTTGACAAAGGTTATGCCTTACACCCTCTGTAGAACATTATAATCATATATTTCAATAATAAGTTTCTGTAGAGATGAAGTGGTTGTTTTGTATAACAAGATCATATATCTTCCAGCTGGAATAAAATGAGACTTTGAAAACAAAGTTATTATATTGTTAAATGGGACATAGAAAAGACATTTCTCCTCCTCAGAACGTTTGTTATGAATTTAAACAGAAAATATTTTTATGGGAACAGCAATAATAACTTATGAACAATTCTATTTCACCAAGTTTTTTTTAATGAATCAATATTTTTGGTTACAAAGAACATTCTTCTAGCTTGATATGTTAATGTTACACAAAACATATTTGAGTTGAAATATGGCATCACTCATGACTTTTCATTTTGCCTAGCGAAGGCCAAGGCATGTTAGTTTTGTGCAAACCACACATCTGTTTTATTATAGAAGATAACTATTTCTCACTTGCTAAAAATATATACAATAGCAAAAAAAAAAAAAAAAAAAAAAAAAAGCCTCCCAAAGTCTAAACTGGTACACATTTAGCCCTACTACAAACAATCTATGGTCCTTGAATTGAGCAAATCACCAACCAAACTAGCAAATGTTAATATTGCTGTCTGCTTTTCATAAAGAAGAGTGTTTTGTTTCTGTTGGACACATTTTCAGGAAGTGAGGTAATGTTCAATTTTCCCCTAGGAAAGTAAGCCTGAGGCATGCTCAGAACTGGCTTGATAGGGCCATTGTTTGAAGGTAGAGGCAGGTGGTGGGTGGTATGATGAAACCAAGATAAGATTGAACTCAAAACCAGTGAGTATGAATGTTCAAAGTCATTGACGTCAATTGGACTTTTACAGAAGAAATGACTATAGTGTGTGGCTTCAGGATTAAAAAATCATTATTGATCATAGAGGTCTTCCTTCCCATTCCCTCCATCTGACCTTTCATGTAAAAGTTACCCTCTCCTGGATAACTTGAGTTGCCCTCCCCTCCAAAAAAAAGGAGGAGGGGGAGGAAAGGAAAGGAAAGGAAAGAAGGAAAGGAAAGGAAAGGAAAGGAAAGGAAAGGAAAGGAAAGGAAAGGAAAGGAAAGGAGGAAAAAGGGAAGGAAGGAAGGAAGGAAGGAAGGAAGGAAAGAAAGAAGGGAGGGAAAGTGTTTTCAAATATTTCTCTGTATTAGTTATAAAACATGAACTGAATGTTCTTTAATATCTACTGCTCGAAGGCAGTAAAAAAAATGTATTAAGTGAATTGACAGGATGTCTTCATTAATGTCCACATTTCATACCATATGATTATGGTCACAACAATTTTGCCTAAGACTGAAGCTCCTGTTGCTTCCCTGAAGTTGTAGTTTTGGGTTTTTTTAATTTATTTATTTATTTTGAGACAGAGAAAGAGAGAATGAGCAGGAGAGGGACAGAGAGAGGGAGAGAAAGAATCCCAAACATGCTCCATGCAACTAGGGTTTTAAACCCTGACCTCACCAACCGTGAGATCATGACCTGAGCAGACATCAAAAGTATGACACTGAACCGACAGAGCCACCAGGCACCCCCGAACTTGTAGTTCTTAAATTGGGAAGGGAATAATATTCCATTCCTTGAAAGTTCTAGCCATTTCCCATTCACCAATTAGGAAACTTAGAAGTTACTAAAATCCTGGGCCTCCAGAACTTCCTGAACTTTCCCCTAATACCTGAGAGAGAAAGTAGCCCCCAAAGGGACTAATTCACAAGCAGGCAGAATTTAATCCCTGGGAGAAATTTGGCTTAATGAAATCACTCCAGCATGTCAGAAATGCCTGGGAAATATTTTATTATTTTTATCACTTATACAGCAGCCAATTATTTTGTAATAATTAATTAGTTTATCCTCCCTCAGCATCATCTCATTGCTATGCCTCGACTGAGGTTCTGAGATGCATTTTATCCACTTTACATAGGGAAACTGTGATCTAGAAGAAGTCACTGTATTCAATGTTATCCCTGTCATGCTGGGGAAGGAGGCAGCCCTGAGCCTCAGCTGTGGTTGTGCTTTCCATCTGGAATCTCTTTGAAAGAATAACAATAATACCTGATATTTACAGAACACTTTTACAGTTTACCAAATGCTTTCACAGGTGTTATCTCATTTAATCTTGACAATGGCCCCCTGAAAGACATATCACAGACATGATCCATTCCCATATTCAGAGGAGAAAAATGAGACTATACACAGACACTGTGTAAGAACCCTGATCTAGGTCCAAGTCAAGAGACTTAAGACAGGGAGTGATATAGCAGAAGGTCTGAACAACATCATCCTCCAAAAGAAAATCCAAATGAATCCACTTTTGGTCATCTCCATGGTCTGCATTATGGCCCACATCGTTGTCATCTTTCACTTAGACTCTCGCAAGTCTGATGTGATTTTTTTCCCTTCTAGCATGCACCACCAGCTGAACTTTTCATACCATTTATAGATCATGTCACCGCCTGCTTGGAACCCTCAGTGGCTTCCTTCTCATTACAATGTACGATGAATCTGTAACTCTTACCTCTGCTCTACGAAGCCCTCTGGGATTTTTCTCCTCAGCACCTCTCCAACTGCAAGATGGTTCCAGCCTCATGGGCCCTCTTTGTGGGCACATCAAACTCATTCTACCTGCCCTTGAATATGCTCTTGTCTTTGCCTAGAACATTGGGCTCCAAGTCCATTTCCCATGTCACTTCCTGTGACTTCCTTGACTAAAATAGCCTGTCCAATCACTGTATTTTACCATATCGCCTAGTTTTATTTCTTGATACCATAACTATTTGAAGTAATCTTGTTTATTTTCTCTTCTCTATCCATACACTTGCTCTATGAGAACTGTTACCTTGACTATTCTGATCCTTAATATCCTTTATCCCTAATATCTTAACTAGTATATAATTGACAGCCAAAAAAATCTTCTGAATGAAATAATGAATAACATACAGTTGGCTTTTTTTATATCTATACTATGGATCTACTAGCTAATTATATGGATGCAAATAATCTTTAATTTCCTACTGAGAGACAATTGGGGTATTTGCAATTTTTCCCATTGTAAACCACACAGAAACAAATGACTTTGTTCTGATACCCTTGTGTTTTTGTGCATCTTTCTCTTTCTTTCTTTCTTTATTTCTTTCTTTCTTTCTTTCTTTCTTTCTTTCTTTCCTTCCTTCCTTCCTTCCTTCCTTCCTTTCTTCCTTCCTTCCTTTCTTCCTTCCTTTCCAGTAGGCTCCACCCCCAACACAGAGCTTGAACTCATGACCTTGAGATCAAGACCTGAGTTGAGATCAAGAGTCAAGCACCTAATTGACTGAGCCATCCAGGTGTCCCATGTACAAATATTTCTATAGGGTCAATAGGAATGCAGGTTTTGGATTTTGATAGCTACTAACAAATAAGCAATGCAGTTCTTCCTTTAATCTTCCTTCGGTACTATCACGGCCAAATATAGGGTTGATTTGTTGTTATTTTCTAGATTTGTAGATTTCCCCCACTATGTTCCTTTTGTAAAATCTCCTATTAATACCCACAATGAATGAAATAGCGCTATCTCTATAAACACGGAAGATAAATCAACTTTCTATTTTATCATGTGAACAAAATTCCACAGTGACAATTAATAAATTTCAACATAATTTCGTGTCTGCTCAAGGATAGCACATACTTCTTAAATACTGTGCAAAATTAAACATGCTACCATTTTTTATCAGAATAATGTAAAAGAATTTAGACATTTTCAATAGACTACTGTGGCTCTAAATCTTGGGGTTCATTATGCTGCCCAGTCATCACTTTAAAATCATTTGGTAAGACTTGTAGCCTATAAATCTGATTTTTTTCCTGCTTTTATAATTACCTCCCAAACTGGAAAAGAAAAGAAACTGTACTACTTGAAGAATTAACAAAATTGACTCCATTATCTTGCCCAATTAACTCTTCTTGTTTCTGCAGCTGAGAAAGCCTCAAGGGCTTTGTCAATCAGGTTTAAATCTCCCAGGTAAATCCAAATTCTCGTTTAAAGTATTCAAAAGAAAATTAAGCCTCCATATGGCCTCCTACTTGTCCTGCTGGGAGAGCTGGCACTCTCAGATTTCGGTTTCTCAGCCTCTTTTCATGAAAAGGGTTTTTAAATCTCAGAGTAATATAATCTTTTGTGATTAGATTGATCTCACTTTTGAAGAAAGTTCTCTATAACTTGGCTGAGGTTGCCTGCCAGCGCCAAAATGACAATCACAACACCTTCACTCTTCTTCCCCTGAATAGGGTTCACTTTTGATTATATGCTCGGCACACAGATGGACGGATGGACAACACCATGCTGAGATGGCATTTGTGATAAAAACATTATTGCTCACACTGCAAGTTTGAAGTTAATCAAAGTTCCAATCAACTGACTGTTCCTCTTTAATAACTAACTAACTAAATAAATAAATAACCAAAATTTCAGTGCTGAATATTTGGTTCCTGAGATAGACTTTTTCTTTTTTTACCTTGAATTTTTCTTAATTTTCTCATAAAAATGTTGACTCATAAGCGACTTAGTTATTATTTTTTTAATGTTTATTTTATTTTTTATTTTTTGAGGGAGAGAGACAGAGACAGAGACAGAGACGGAGACAGAGCACGAGCGGGGGAGGAGCAGAGAGAGAGGGAGACACAGAATCTGAAGCAGACTCCAGGCTGTGAGCTGTCAGCACAGAGCCCAACGCAGGGCTTGAACCCACAAACTGTGAGATCATGACCTGAGCAGAAGTCAGATGCTTATCCAGTTAAGCCACCCAGACCCCCCATAAGTGACTTAGTGATAAGACACAAATTCATATTACAAATTAGTAAGTAATCTAGTTATTCTCTTAATCTTCCTTTGGTATATCAGGGCCAAAAATGTGGTTGGTTTATTCATATGTTGTTTTTTCTCTAAATTTATACAATCTATGCTAGAAGTAGCTATTTTAACCAAATTAAAATGGTTATAAATTGTTTTGGCCTTCTATCATTATATGCTTTGAATCTTATTCTTTACTGTTGGATGAAAACAAAAATGGAAATAAATCATGGGTCACCCCAAAACTGCCCCATAGGCAGAAAAGTTCACACTGGGGCAATCCCAATAAACCAGAACTATCCCGTGTTTAAAGACTTCCTCTTGGGAAGTTGGGAATTAGCCACAACAGGGAAAGATGTGAGCTGAATTTCCTGTTGTCACCTAAGATTAGTTGACCATTTCAGAGCAATACAAAAATTCAAAGAACAAGTTCCTTGGAATATAATAATACCAGTGTTTGCTTCGGCAGCACATATGCTAAAATTGAATATAATACCATCCTCCATTTATGAAGAAAACCCAAAAATTGACCTTTTTCTGTCATTCCAATTCTGACTGAGTTTAGAAAAAGATCACTGCTTATAGTCTAGAGAAACCCTAGTTAATTTTTTAACAATATCCCTGAAACATGAACATTTTTATCCTTCATTTGGGAATCTTCTAAAGTTGTTTTTTTTTTTAAGTTTATTTGTTTTTGAGAGAGAGAGAGAGAACATACACACACAGGGAAAGGGCAGAGAGAAAGGGGGAGAGAGAGAGAGAGAGAGAGAGAGAGAGAGAGAGAGAGAGAGAGAGAGAGAATTCCAAGCAGGCTCCACACTGCCAGTACAGAGCCCTATGCAGGGCTCGAACCCATGAGCTGTGAGATCATGACCCAAGCCAAAGTTGGACACTTAACCCACTGAGCCACCCAGGCACCCCCATTTGGGAACCTTCTAAGAATTGTTGTTTCATTCATCATGAAGGTGGACGAGATGACTCTAAGATTCTTTCTGGCTCTAATCTTCTATAATGTGAGTTTATGTTCATCCACGCAGCATTTATTGTGCAAACAATGCAGAGGATGTCTTGAGTTATTCAAAAAGAGAATGTCCTTGAGAAGCTTACTCTCTGTGTTCAGGACAATTTTCCCTATATATACACAACATGAGTATATGCCTCCTAAATTTCCCCAGCTTTACTGGTGGTCTACACTTCACCTACAAGTTATCAAACAACTTTCCATTTTCCTTTGCCCAAAAGACTTGATATCATCACTGACTTCTAAGTCTTTACTAATTGCCTATATTATATCAGAGAATATTGACTTTTTTCACTGTTCTTAAGACACTTCAGGTTGACTTTTTAGGTAGGAAAATTATTGAGAACTTACCATCTGATCCTCACAACAGCACACAAATTCTGGAGTTAGGTATCCATTCATTCATTCACTCATTCATTCTACATCTTCAGGAGCTTTTTATTCTGAGATTATAGTATTGGTAGGGCTGATAGTCTAATGGGAGAGACAGGTACTTCTAACAAAGTAGATCCAGTAGGAGCTATGCTGTCAGAGAAGGAAGCCCTGTTCCAGAGGAGAACGTCATGAGCAGGAGAGGCTTTTGGTGGAATTGGACCCGAGCTGAGGTGGGAGCAAAAAGCATGCATGGATTGACAACATGTAAAAGGGTGAGGAGAAAAAGCGAAGGTGCATTCCGGACAAAGGAAACAAGAGTTACTCAACAAAGACTTGTGCTAGGCACTAGAAACCCCGTGGTGACAATAGAATGCATTAATTATATTTGTGTCCAGGGCTGTGAAGACAAAGAACAGGGTATAGCATAGTGATGACTATTTCTGAATCCCACTCTGTTGCCAGGTGATGTTCTAAGTGCTTTACTTATTATAACTATTTCTCAGAACAACTGATGAGGAAACTGACTCAGAGAGGCCAAGTTGCTTGCTCATGATCGCGTAACTGTTAAGAGACACAGGCAAATTCAAACTCAGGCTCTGAACCATGAAAGAAGATAGTAGCCTCTCCTCCCAGACCAGACTGAAACCAGTAGTATGTGTGTGAGGTGACAGGGAAGGGGTGGAAATATCAGGGAAAGTTTTTATGAAATGGTTCTTGAATAATTAGTAGGACTTAGATAAGGAGATGGGACAAGTGTGTGCCAAAAAGAAGTATAGCTTTGGAGAAGTAAACCCCTTCTCTGACCACTGCACCCCACCACTGAGTCTGTTATAGAAATGTTGCCCCAGGGGCACCTGGGTGGCTCAGTTGGTTAAGCGTCCGACTTCAGCTCAGGTCACGATCTCATGGTCCGTGAGTTCTAGCCCCGTGTGGGGCTCTGGGCTGATGGCCCAGAGCCTGGAGCCTGCTTCCGATTCTGTGTCTCCCTCTCTCTCTGCTCCTCCCCCGTTCATGCTCTGTCTCTCTCTGTCTCAAAAATAAATAAACGTTAAAAAAAAAAAATTAAAAAAAAAAAAAAAGAAATGTTGCCCCTGAAGTCATGGCAATGAGGCTGCAGAGCTTTTTGGATTTTTATTCTAAGAGCAAAGGGAACCCAGTGAAAGGTTTTAAGAAGAATATATTTTAAGAGATCACTGTTGCTGCTAGGTAGACAATGCACTGGATGGGAACCAGAGTGAGTATCAGGAAACTACTTGAAAAGCTAATTTAGTTATATCAGTAGGATGTGATGGTGGCTTCCATGAAGGTGGTGGCATGAGAAGAAAGTAGCCAGATTTGAAAAAAATATATAGGAAGCAAAAAAATTAGGAGGTCACACGCACACACGCACACAGGAGGAGAAGTGTGTTTGCAAGGGAGTGCACAGCATCATCATGTGGTTCCACATGACCCCAGTGAAGGGTGTATAATGTGGTGTGGGCAGATTTTTGGGCAATGGAGTTAGAGAGAAGGCAGGTCCCAGTCCATGAAAGGCTTGTTCTGTTAAGTTTCTCTTAAAAGCTAAGAGATGCCACCAAATGTTTTCTTTTACTGTATAACTTGATTTTTTATATAATTTTTTAAATTTTGAAGTAATTTTTGAGGCTCCTGGGTGGCTCAGTTGGTTAAGCTTCTGAGTCGATTTCAGCTCAGGTCACGATCTCATGGTTTGTGGGACCGGGCTCTATGTGGGGCTCCCTGCTGTTAGGGCTGTGGGACTCTCTCACAAAATAAATAAACAAACATTTTTAAAAAGTTTTAGAGTAATTTTAGATTTACATAAAAGTTACAAAGGTAGCACAGAGAGTTCCTGTGTACCCCCGACCCAGTTTTCACTGACACTAACATGTTACATAATCATAGTACTTTTGTCAAAACTAAGAAACCAACATTGGTACATTACTACCCACTAAACTCCAGATTTTGTACAGGTTTCACCTGGTTTTACACTAATGTCCTTCTTCTGTTCCAAGATCTCATCCAGGATAGCAAATTATTGTTTTTGTAATCTCATCTCCTTAGGCACCTTTTGGCTGGGAAGTTTTCAATTTTTTATTGTTCTTAATGACCTTGACAGTTTTGAGGAGGAGTGGTCAGATGTTTTGTAGACTGTCTCTCAACTTGAGTTTGCATGATGTTTTCCTCATGGTTATACGGGACCATTAAAGGATGTTAAGAATGGGGAAAAGACAGGCTCAGTTTTCATTTAGAAAGATCACTCTAGGGGCGCCTGGGTGGCTCAGTCAGATAAGCGTCCGACTTCGGCTCAGGTCATGATGTAATGGTTCGTGGGTTTGAGCCCCATGTCAGGCTCTGTGCTGATAGCTCGAAGACTGGAGCCTGCTTTGGATTCTCTGTCTTCCTGTCTTTCTACCCTTCCCCTGCTTGTGCTCTGTCTCTCTTTGTCTCTCTTTCTCTCTCTTTCTCTCTCCCAAAAATAAATAAACATTAAAAAAAAAATAGAAAGATCACCCTATGTATCGAGACAAAACAAGAATGTTGCTTCCTAATCTAGTGATGATAATTTCTGCCAAATGAGACTGGAGTTGATTTCTAAACTTTCATCCTTGTAATGCTTTTATCTTGTTTCAATGTTTTATATGGAATGCAGGTCATTTTACTTTTAGAAAACAAAAGAGTGATTTTTCTTTCAAAAGAAAAACTGGCAGCAAATAAATAATATGTCAACAGTGATTAATTCTGGGTGATTAGAATATGGACGACTGTTATTCTCTTCTGTCGGGTTTTTCTCTATCTTTAAAAGTTCTAAAAGTAAGAAAAGGTAAATTTAAAAAAGGAGAGAAGGAAAACAAATCCTAGAAAAGGGGAAGGAGGAGGACAAGAGGGGAAACAGGGGTACCAGGCAAGAGACTAGAGCAGAAAACAGTTCAGATAAGGGAGATGCAGGAGGCCTGAACTTGGTAATGAAAAAATGGAACAAATTCTGTAAATGGAGTCTATGGGCTGCAGTGACTGGCTGAATAAAGGGCTCAGAAAAAGAGAAGAGTCTTTGGGTTCTGGCTTAGCAACTTGGGGATGGTAATGCCATTCATATAGCAAAGGAACCCCAAACACACAGCAGGTGTGGGAAGCAAGAGATGAGTTTAGCTAGATACATGGGCAATGGGGTATCACATCTAACACCACTGCCTTTTCTTCAGTTCTTTCTAACCTTAATGCTTTTTGGTGGTATTATTTCTATCTTTTCCCCCACAATTCTCTGACCACTTATTCAGTATTTTTTTTTCTAAAATTCTTATTTATGCCTCCTGTACTACCCAGGAATACTACCCTGTATTACCTAAAATAGGAATTGCTCAGATTGTCCTCCTTTGTTTTTAGAGTCATGACCATGGTACAAGTGTTAAAACTAAGAACCAACATTGGTATATTACTACAAACTAAACTGCAGATTGAATTCAGATTTCACCAATTTTTAAAACAATGTTTTTTTTTCTGTTCCAGGATCCCATAGGTTTCTATAGTTCCCATAGGAAAAGCAGAGCACAAAGATCTCACTCTACGTTGGCAACTCCCCAGCAACCTGAATTTAGGACTAAAATTAAACACTCTGAAGATGTTTCTTCATTCACGAAATGAGAATGATCATAGTATCAGCTCTCCTTTGTTCAGAGTATTTTTGTAAGAATTATAAATGTAGAGTATAGGTACTGGGTGGCTTAGAAACAACAGAAATTTATGTCTCACAGTTTTGGAGGCTGGAAGTCCAAGATCAGGGTGCCAACCAGCCTGGTTGAGAGAGCCTTCTTCCAGGTCACAAATCTGTGGTATCCTCATATAGCAGAAGTGGGTGAAGGAACTCTGCAGGGTCTCTTTTAGAAGGGCACTAAAGGGCCCCTGAGTAAGGGCTTTGTCCTCGTGACCTAATCATCTCCCAAAGGTCCCACTTCCTAGTACCAGCACCTTAGGGGTTAGACTTTAATATATGAAGGTGGGGATGGGGGGCAAATTCAGACTGTAGCAGGTACTGTGAAAGACCTTAAAATGCTTTTTTTAAGTTTATTTATTTAAGAGAGGCAGAGACAACATGAGTGGGGGAGGGGCGGAGAGTGAAGTAGAGGGAGAAACCCAAGTAGACTCCATACTGTCAGTGCAGAGTCCGATGTGGGGCTTGAACCTACGAAGCCATGAGTTCTTGACCTGAGCAGAAACTAAGAGTCTGATGCAACCAACTGAGCAACCCAGACGCCCCAAGACTTTAAAATGTTTAAAGTTACACAAACATAGGGCTTACTTTTTGTTAGTTAATGCTGACCGTCATCCATCTATTTCTAATAGAAATAGAACTAAGATGTGGATGACTGACTGATCAAATAATCAAAACATTATGTAGAGTTGACTTAGAAATGTATTTGTGAATGGATAAAGAAATTGTGGTTTATATACACAATGGAATCCTACGTGGCAATGAGAAAGAATGAAATATGGCCTTTTGTAGCAACACGGATGGAACAGGAGAGTGTTATGCTAAGTGAAATAAGTCGTACAGAGAAAGACAGATACCATATGTTTTCACTCTTATGTGGATCCTGAGAAACTTAACAGAAGACCATGGGGGGAGAGGAAGGAGAAAAAAAAAAGTTAGAGAGGGAGGGAGCCAAACCATAAGAGACTCCTAAAAACTGAGAATAAACTGAGGGTTGATGGGGGGTGGGAGGGAGGGGAAAGGGGGTGATGGGCATTGAGGAGGGCACCTGTTGGGATGAGCACTGGGTGTTGTATGGAAACCAATTTGACAATAAATTTCATATTAAAAAATAAAATAAATGTATTTGTGAAGCATGTTTATATTTAAATACGGATATGTCTAATATCCTGGCAATTTTGTTCAAACAAAATACTCATGCCAAACTGAAGATCCAATCCTGAAAGGGGCTGAGATATCCAATCTCTTCTTTCTGACCCCCTCCTATTCAACTTCTCTCTGCAACCAGTCCATCCTGGGAATGAACAACCCAATCTCCACTGTCCTTTACCACCAAGCACACCTACTTTTTCTCCAGGGCTCCTTCAGACAGCTTCAATATGTAGGTTTCCAAAAAACCACCTAGTGAGATGCAAAGTAATAGAGGAACAGCATAAAAGGTTCACAAAATCTTTACCTCTATGAGCATGCTCCTGGAAAACAAATGAAGCAAAGTTTTACATAAGCCGGTAAGAGACATGACATCAAGATGTGCTTGCGGCAATAAAGTGGAATATCCATCCGAAGAAAACCATTCAAGTCAGCCTCCTTGCCAGCTACCCTTTCTCAGACTCTGGCTGGCAGGATATTTCCTCTTAGATGTCTCTATATAAAATAAAACAACAATATCTAAAAGTTCAAGCCAATTTACAGGCAGTCTCTAGCAAGGATAAAAAATTCATAGTACTTGATTTATGTTCTAACCCCTCTTGAGGCTTCTCCTTTCCTATTTTCTTATTTTCCCTTTGACTCATTTTTCTTCAACCTAAATTGTCACCTATTTTGATCTTGTAATATATGTGCCTTCATAAACTAGCCTTATACACCACTTTTTCATGATATGCATCTTTGCAAACTATCTTCATAAAGCCTTTCTGGAATAATATGAAGAAAAAATAAGTAAGTGCATAAAAATAGATGATAGATAGACAGACAGATAGACAGACAGACAGAGAGATAGATAGGTAGGTAGGTAGGTAGATAGATACCTCTATGTTCATTTTTTTAGAATTCAGCAATTCACCTTCCCCAAAACATGAGCTCTACCTGGATTTTTGTGCATTCTTCTCTGCTTACCCTGTCCCTCCAAATATATATTTATATACATAATTTCCCACCAGAGTACTACGTACCTGTCACCTTCACCAATGTTATCTCATTAAACCTTCCCTCAGCTCCAAAAAGTTAAATGTTGTATCTAAGTGCATTCAAGTAATAACCCAGAGCCCAAATCAGAACCGTAGTCTATTTGATTTAAGCTCTCATGGTCTTTCTGGCACTCCACTGAACTTTCTGGTCTCTGTGGGCTTGGCATCTAACAGGAATGAGACACCATAAGCTTCTTGTTATCATGTATTCCCACCACCATGCTAGCTGGTGCAAGCCTGAGCAGTACTTCTTCAGCATGTCTCCTTGTCTCCACAAATTCTATGTCCAGCTCTCAACTCTGTCCCATTACAGGCAGAACAAAACACTTGGCCAAAATAAACGTTATCCTTAATGATCCGTGGACTATTCAATTCCTATTCCCGGGCTATTTTCTAACTTAGCGCTATCAGTTTAAACTTAAAAATGATTATGAAATGTTTTACTCTAACTCTCAACTCTCTCTTGAATTTTCAGATCTTGGTGGGCTACCTCTACTTACTAATTTCACTCTTATTCTAAATTCCAGGTCTCACTCCCTAAAAGTAATCTCCCTTCAATTATTTTATTTCTGTCAGTGAGGTGATATCTCCATTCTCCCAGAAAACATATATTCTTCTTTCACGTAGACAAAGGGAATTATAGAGTTTCAAAACATATTTTCAATAGCCATCTTCCTCCAACACTAGTCAGAATAGACTTCCAGAATATTATTATGAAAAGGAATGAAGTACCCATATATGCAACAAGGTGGATGAAAGAAGCCAGACACATTATGTCACAAATGATATGATTCCATTTTGTGAACTATCTAGAATCAATAAATCCATAGACATAGAATACAGGCTGGTAGTCATCAGGATCTAGAAAAGGGGGAGAAACTGCTTTTAATAGATACGGGCCTTTAGGGGCACCTGGTGGCTCAGTTGGTCGAGCGTCCGACTTTAGCTCAGGTCATGATCTCATGGTCCGTGAGTTCAAGCCCCACGTTGGGCTCTATGCTGACAGCTCAGAGCCTGGAGCCTGTTTCTGATTCTGTGTTCCCTCTCTCTCTGCCCCTCCCCCACTCAGGCTCTGTTTCTCTCATTCTCAGAAATGAATAAATATTAAAAAAAATATTTTAACAAATAGATAAGGGCTTTTACTTTGGAATTATAGAAATGTTTTGGAACTAGAGATAGTTGTACAATACTGTGAATGTACTAAATGCCACTGAATTGTTCACTTTAAAATAGTTAATTTCACACTATGTGAACTTCACATTGATAATTTTTTTGTTAAGATTTCTATCAAGTCCATCAGCCTCCAATATCTCCCTATTCCATTCTATTCTATCCCCTGCTGACAGATTTATCTTCCTGGAACACCACTCTCACTAGGAACCCACTAAGGTTTCCCTTTTCATCAAGGTTAAACTCATCTGCCTTCAGTGATCAGGGTCTCCAGGCTCATTTTCCATAAATATCACTATACATCGATGCTCGTCTCCTCAACATATTTCAAATGTGAGCACTCGAGCTCATCTCTTGGGGCTAGGAGTCTAAGAGCCCACCTAAGTGTCTTCAGTGACCATCTGGAAGCTTTCTTCATCTTGTTCCAGCTTCTGTGTGCATCACTAATATCTCTTTTACCTGAATGCTTTATGCATTTGTGCAGACACTTCTAAAGAAAGTAGTGCTTTCATGTAATAAGTCAAATAATATATTACCTAACCAGATCATAAGCTCCTTTAAGGCAAAATATCACATCAGAGACATCATTGATTCTCATACTGCCTATGTCACGTTTGGGAATGCAGGAAGGATTCAATAAATGCTTCACTGATTACTCACTAACTACTATTCAGGAAAGTTCATTATCTGTTTCTCCCACTCCTTCTGTTAACTTATAGTATACCCTTTGTCTGGAACAATCCCCAACCTGCTCTGTGAAGTATTCTCTTTCCATTCCATCATTTAGCAAGAAAATAGTTTCTCTAATTTAGGGGAAATTGACTATATGCCATCTAACAAAGAAGTACCATTAATATGCACAGTCCCAGGATCTATGAGATAGGACAAATATGGTAATTTACATTAGCCATCTTTTTTTTCACGGGGAATTCCTGAAACCACATCCCGTATATTTGTTTTCTATAGAAAGAACAGATAGTCAGTCCTAGATGGAAAGACTGATAAATATCTCTGGAATGATGCTTAGGAAAAATACTTCAATAGATGCTCTCTCAACTAAAACACACAAAAAAATAAATAAATAAAAAATAAATAAAATAATTAATTGAAAACACTAAATCTTTTGTCCAACCAGCTAGTCTTTTATAGCCCTGTTCACCCTCCCTTGTCCCACATATTTATCATGTGGCACAAGAGAAAAGGCATTAGTATGCTGAAGCTTTTGTAAGAGGTTATGGGTGGGTAAAAGGGGGGCACACAGAAATCAGTTACATTAGGAGTTCAAAGAGTAAAGCTGAAGATGGAAAAATTTTGCCCCTAGACTTGGGACATTCCAATGAATGCTTAAATGTTTTATAAACCCAGAAAGAATAAAGACAAACCAAACAGGCCTTACCATTTTAAGTAGCCTTCCCTTCTAAGATGCAAGAGTGCAATGGTGTATAACAAAGGTAGAGGTGGATGGGGGTAGAAGCAAGATATAAACATATCAACACCCAATAGACATAGGTCCAAACACAGCGGAAATCTGATAAGAGTTAAAATTAGCATAGTAAAGAGATTCCAATTATCTTTAATATCAGAGATTTGCCATTTCATAACATTACAATTATATCATTGTGTTTATATAATAATGCTGGTCACAGCATTAGTCCATAAGCTTTGTTGTTTCATACGTTTACATATGTATTTTTTCCATGGTTGCGGTTCTTTCCTTTTTACATATTTTTATGTTATATTTTCATGAGCAATTCCAATTTGGCTTCAGAACAACATTTTTCCACCCACATGGGAAACCCTGCCAAACCTTCAAGGTTTTGCAATATTCTTTTGTAGTATTCCTTTTATCAGGGAATCAAGCAAATATTAATTTTTTTCTAAAGAGAGAAGTATGCTTTCCTGCCAAGCGCCCAAGTTACAGTGTGATATAATACGAACTATCAACACATTCTGTATGTTCTCCAAAGACTTCAATCGAGATACCTCAGTAGCTGTTAGCTTCAATGAGAGGCATATGTGTGGAATTAAGGGGCCAAATGTGGCTCAGAGCTCTGAGCCTTTTCATGAACAAATACATAATTTAAGACTTTTTGCTATCTTTTTTCCTCACCAGTTCATATGATCAATCACTTCATTTTTCACAACCCCGGGACCCCTTAGGTGCAATGGTTCTTAGACATCATGCAGTGGGACTCTTTATTCAACACAGAATATACCTTTACCATAGAAAACCACACAAGTTTTAAAGCAGTGATGACCTGGTCTCAGTTCACATACAGGGCATTAGCCCTACGAACTACAAAGTGGTTTAAATACATTTCTTGAGGTTTAAATACATTTAAAAGCCACCATGGCAGCAGTGTGAAAGAGAAGAAAGAGGAGAGAATAAAGAGAGCAGTGAGAGAAATAGAAAAAATCAGAGAAGAAAGATGGCCAAGGAATTCAGTCTCTAGGACACACTTGAAGCTTCAGATATCACATGCAAGGTTTACATCCCTCTGAAAGCCCGGGATGGAAATGCATCTGTGGAAATCCTAACTCAGATGTGCCCTTCTGGAAGTCAATGTAGCTTAAGATTGTTTAAGTTTTAAATACCAGCAACATCAAACCAAAACCAACTAGCAACTAGAAAAAAAGGAAATGAGATTCATTGGAGGAAACCACAAGTGCAACACAACTCAGGGCTTACCGAGGAAAAGATAATTCTCCCACGATTTAGACTAACAGATCCATATTCTACAAGTTTCCTAGTCCTTTAATTAAAAGAAGCCCACTTGGAAGATAGAAGTATGTCTATGCATAATGAGTCATCCCATAGCATATAATTTTAAGCCTGTAACTCATTATCAATTTAAATCATATAGGATCTGGAATGCAATGATAGATGCTAAGGCTGGCAAAGGAATAAAGCCTCACGCTATATGTGTGTCGGTGTCTGTGCACGCGCATGTGTGTGTTGCATCCATGAATATAGTAGTATTGACGAATGAGGCCATATGGAGCATTCATTTCCTGAGGTTCCTTGTGATCAGACCACAGTGGTTGTATGATCAAACCATCATAGGATCCCTATTTGCCAATGAGGAAATCAAGATGAATAATGAAAGCCCTCTCAAGATCACACATACAAACATGTAGTTTCCCTGCAGAAAACGAGCTCAACCTTGGAAAGGAAGAAATCACCTAGCATTTGTCAGTCTCATTTACCCATTCACTGCAAAATTCTTGGTATGCACATCCCACCAGAGTATTAAGCAAGTATTGGCCATCCAGCCACCAAATAACCTGGCCCTACATCCTCAGAAGGAAATCTTTCTCAAAAATGGAAGAGCTGGGGGTTACTGAGTGGAGCTTCAATGCTCCTGACCAGTAACTCTGGCCATGAAACTCCTCATAAAAGAATCAGTGGACAAACTTGAAGGCAATGCAATTCCTTCTGTTTTTGGAGATCAATATGAATTACCACTTGACCATCTACTCATTTCCTAAGAGTTACACATTCTCCCAGGAAAAGATAGAAGGTTGAGCCTGCCTGACCAGGGGGCAGACTGGCATCCTTCTCTAAATGAAAATGGAGTCCAACTTGATACTATTTGAGATGATTTGTTTAAACATTGGAAACTTGTTTCATTTAATATATCTCAGTAGTCAGTGAGTTCATGGCATAACACTCTGAAGAGATCATAAATTCTATTTGGTAGATGAGGAAAAAAAGAGAAGTAACTTGTCTTTGGTCATAAAGTAAATCAATAGCAAACTCTATGCAAATAAAAATGTATCAGTAATGTTTTAATTCCACTCTTTTCGATGTAAGAAAAAGTCTAAATCATGGTCATAACCTCTTAGATGTTAGGGCCAAATGTATTGCTATAATAGTATTCTCTCTGTCAGTTTTCCCCAGTTCAGATTTTTATGAAGTACTCCATGGCTATCACATGAAGGTAAGCAAATAGACCATATGTAAAGAATCTACTAACCACCACTTTCAGGGGCAGCTGAATAACCATTTAAGCAAATATTCACTTATTTGAATTCAAGACAGTGGATTAACAATACCACAGTAACATTTTGCTAAACAGGTGTACAGATTTAAAACCTAAAACCGCAAAAAGAATTGGGGGAAAGAGAGAGAGCATCAACAAATAAGTCGAACAAATTTATGGGAGATTGTAGGCATAGCAAAGGTAACCAATGCAGCTAATTGATTTTCTCAGAGAGGTTGAAGTATATATTAAAATCATAAAATAACAATAGGGTACTATGGAAAGTGAAAACTAAGAAAATATGAGCAAGGTCTAAGAAATCAAAATATAACCAACAATCATATGACCCAACAATTCCACTCATAGATATATATCCAAGAGAAATGAAAACATGCGTTCACACTAAAATTTGGACATGAAAATTCGTAGCAAAGTTAATATTATTAAAAAATAGTGGAGACAACCCAAATGTCTATCACCTGATGAACGGATAAACAAAATGTGATATGTCTGTACAATGGGATATTATTCAACCATAATAGAGACAAAGTACTGATACATGTTACAATGCAGATAAATCTTGAAAACACTATTCTAGATTAAAGAAGCCAGACACAAAAGGCCACATAGTGTGTGATTCCATTTACATAAAAATTTCAGAACAGGTAAATCCATAGAGACAGAAAGCAGATTAGTATATTCCAGGAACTGGAGAGAGAGGGAAATGAGGAGTGACTGCTAATGAGAGTACAGGATTCCTTTTGGGTTGATGAAAACCTTCTAAAGTTCCATAGTCGTGATGGTTGCACAACTCTGTGAATATACTAAAAGCTACTGAACTGTTCACTTCAACTGGGTGAATTGTATGGTATGTGAATTGTATTTCAATAAAGATAGACATAGAGATAAAGATATAAAATCATCAAGCATATAATCCAGAGACTATCTCCAAGCTGAAGAACAAAAAAAAACGCCCTCACCTAAATATGTCACTGGGAAGTTTCCAAACCCCAAGGAGAATGGGAAGATTCTAACATCTTACAGATTCTCATCTACAAAGGAATGAGACTCATACTGGTAAAGGATGTCTCATCGGGAGCTCCGGACACCAAAAGGCTTCGGACATTGCTTTCAGTGCTGGGGCAGGGGCGGCGGGGGGGCAAAGGGGGAGATGATTTTCAATACAGAATCTTTTATCAAAACCAGGCTATAAATCAAATGAAAATCAAGGAAGGCTAAGAACATTTCCCTCCCATATGTCCTATAATAGGAAGTTTCCTGAAGATGCACTCCCACAAAATGTGGATAAAAAAACAAAAAGTAAGAAGATAAGAGATTTAGACAACAGTAAATTCAACCAAGTAGGAAACAAAAGAAAGAAGTCCCAAATGCCAGCTGTGTAACAGCCTTATGGGGAACAACCATCCACACTACAGCAAGAGGCCAGAGGCTCCTGGAAGGTATCCAAAAATATTTCCTCTATTCCAGGGACTGGATGCCATCTTTGAGAAAGAAAAGCAACTTCAACATGAGATAAAGGTAAATAAAGATGTAAGTTTAAAATATCCTCATCTCCCCTAACAGGCACTTCCCATAACAGAAAATTAGCAGAAAATGTCTAAAATAAAAAGGAAATAGGGAGCTAAGTATATTATTTAATGAAATGAAGGTAACCATTAGAAGAACTTAAATCAAAAACAATTACAAATTAAATGTGCTTTCCTCTGGTAAGCAAGTTCAGCGGTAAAGGTGGAGAAGGGCCTATTGCTTTTTTCATTATAAATCCTTTATGGGCTTTTTAAAACCATTATTATATATTATTTTCATTCAAACCGTTGAATATTTAAAAATAAAATATATTTTGGGGTGCCTGGGTGGCTCAGTTGGTTAAGCATCTGACTTCGGCTCAGGTCATGATCTCACGGTTCGTGAGTTCGAGCCCTGCATCGGGCTCTGTGCTGACAGCTCGGAGCCTGGAGCCTGCTTTGGATTCTGTGTCTCCCTCTCTCTCTGGCCCTTCCCCTCTTAAGCTCTCTCTCTCTCTCTCAAAAGTAAATAAACATTTAAAAAGTAAATAAATAAAAATAAAACATATTTTTTTGATAGAGAGAGAGAGAGGAGTGGGGAGAGGCAGAGGGAGAGGAAAAGAGAGAATCCCAAGGAGGTTCCATGCCCAGCTGGGAACCCGACCCTGGGTTCAGTCTCACAACTGTGAGATCATGACCTGAGCTGAAATCAAGAGTCAGATACTTAGCCAACTGAGCCACCCAGGTGCCCCAAATGTAAAATATATTTGCTTACTGCTCACTTATCACTTGTAAAGCAGTATGTCAAGGTACAAAGAGAGAGACAAAGCTGAATAATTTAGTTTCTATGGGGCAAAACCAAATACACACATCAACTATGAGACTTGGCAAATTGAAATAAATATTATGAGATGTTACCTCTCTTCCTCAAAAAGGTGCAATGGGTGCAATTCTGCCTAAAAATAAAGCAAAGTTGTGTAAAAGAGGTGGCATTTGAACTAAACCCTAAACTATTGGTAGGATTTTGATAGATGGAGAAAGGAAAAGTATATTCTAGTTTGTCCTAAAATACATTCCACAAAAGGACAATCATTTTTAGACATTCCTAACCAAAAGCCAATTGCACCTTCCAGGAAGGAGCTGTTATTTTTGAAATACTCATCTGAAGAGGAGAAGAAATATTCAGAATATTTCATGCTAAGCTCAGACTTACCTGTACCAGAAAATATTTTCTGAGCTTATGAGTCACTTAGTTACTTAAAGAATAAAATCCTGAGAGAAACAAGATTATATTGTGTGTCAGTGACCATGAAGATTAAATTCATTTACCTAGAACGGTTTCTGTTGACTTAAATATGCTTTAAGTTGACTTCTCTAATTCTGCAATAAAAATAGCAAAGCTTGTTTTATGGGAAATGTTCCCACTGAAGCACGCTTTGAGTGTTTCGTCCTTTTTCTTTTTTTTACTATTGCATATTTTGGTAATTTTTAACTCTAAACTCTGATATTTATGGAAGCTTAGATCTAGAACTATATACGTTACTATTTATGCCAACCAACTTGGTCTAAGTATCTTATTTACCATTGATTTTTTTTTTTAAGAAATGAGAATTTTTCCATCCAAAGTCAACTTGGAGTCAAATAGGTGATATACACTAAAATTCAATGAGTTTGCTATGAAGCCTTTTGGGGGGAAAAATCACAAGCACTTTTTGGCTAAAACAAGTGTTTTTGTTGCTGTCAAATATTTTAAAAATAATTATTCTACTTTTTAGCATCTGTGTGCCTTTTACTACTCAAATATACATCAAACTGTTCAGAGGATGAGAGGGAGGATCTGAATATTTTAAAAGCTTAAAAAATAGATTTAATAGGGAGTGATGATTTTTCTTTAAGATCATAAACTTCATTAAAATCTCCTCTGCCTCCTGTTTATTCTTCCACTTTACCTGCTTAATCTCAACTGCTTTCACATATCAAATTCATTTACTCAGGCAGAGATAAGACTAGTGGGAAAGAAAAAAATGTACCTTAATATTTCAAGTCGACAAATACTTATTAAGTGCCCATTTTGTACAAAGAACTATGCTAGGTGCTCTGGAGAAAACACAAGTAGTATGATACCCGATCTCTGTTCTCAGTCTTATATAGAGAGATTAAATGGACGTGAAGTTGCAAAATAACGCAACATGGGACTATGTGCCAATGGAGGAGGCATAGACAGCAATGTGCAGTCTTTTAACTTCTTTTTTTTTTTTAAGTTTATTTATTTATTTTGAGAAAGAGCATGGGAGAGCATGAGGGAGGGGCAGAGAGAGAGAATCCCAAGCAGGGTCTGCACCAGAGAGCTCTTTGTGGGACTCAAACCCATGAACCGTGAGATCATGACCTGAGCCGAAGTCAGACACTTAACCAACTGAGCCACCCAGGCACCCCTCATTTCTTCTATTTTTAAGTCTCTTTCAAGTAGCCCGAACTTCCCTGGAATTTTGTTCTAACTCACAGGCTTCCTCTCTCATCTTTCCAAAAACACTATCATTCGATAGCCTCTGGGAATCTTTCTGCCACACATCAAAAAGATGAGATTTCCCCCCAGGTGATCATTCCTTGGTGGTTCCCTCTTAGCTCATCAGTCCACTAAACCCACTCATCCTTTTCGTTGTGTAAAACTTGGCTTACTTTTGGGGCACCTGGCTGGCTCAGTTGGTGCAGCATGTGACTCCTGACCTCAGGATTGTGAGTTCAAGCTCCACATTGGGTGCACAGATTACTTAAAAATAAAATCTTGAAAAAAAAATTTTTTTAAATAAACTTGGCATTCTTGGAAATACCCAAATCAGGACTTCTCCCCTTTCGGGTGCAAGTGCATGTAACTGATAACAGTAATTTGTGACCTAGTGAACCCAGTCTATCAGTTTCTATAAAGGCGCTAAAATGGTACATGGAGGCAGCAGCAGTGAGGTATTCTCTAAGAATTTTGAACAAGAACATTAAGATTATCCTGTGAATACTGAAATATTTTTTGCCTTGTGGTTTTTTTTACTTTTTCCTGATAAAAGGAATAAATTTATTGTAAAACAAGATCCTGTATTTAAAAATCAACACAAAAGGAGGCAGAGTAGCTATTATTTTGTGTATCCATCCCTCTTTCCTTGTCCTCCTTATGTTAACAGATACTACCAACCTTACAAAGGGCTTTTACACAACTCAGTTTGGAGTCTTATCTCCTCCTGACACAGCAACTGGCCAAGGATGGGCACGTGAATGAAACAGAACTACTGTAAGTCTTCCCAGGATTTCTTTACTGGGGATACCAAGTGAGGAATTGCTTGTTTCTCAAGTCAGTAAATTAAAGATTGCCTATGGGCATGTCCACATTTCCCCCACCCCCTCCATCATGGAGAGAGCCAGGCTCCCATGGAAGAAAATGGAGCTGGCTTCAGAGGGAAACAGAGATAAGACAGGCAAATAGAGAGACCTGACATTATTGTGGTCTCCTCTTTGGTCATCACTAAGGGGGGGTGAGACCCTTGCCCTTCCAGATGGTTACATTTTTCAGTACCTTTCCTTTTATTGTTTAAGCTAAAATGGGCTTTTATCAGCACAACCAAGAGTCCTGACAATTCAGGATAAAAGTAAAGACATACCAATTCAGAATCCTGGTATTAATTGTTGGCTTTGGAATCACACAGACCTGGGTTCAAATTCTAACTCTCGCTCACTATCACGTGACCTTGGATAAACTACTCAACTCTCAGCTTCTTAAGTCTCAAATGGGAAGAGATAGCACTTATTTTTCATATTAGTGGGGATTCCTTGATAAAATATATATGGCAGTTGATGGCACCAGTAAGTGTCCAGTAAAGATTTGTTGTTGCTGTTGTTGTTATTATTCTTATCACTAGTGTCATGATCTAAGAGAGTAAAATTGCTTTAGGGCCAGAACAAGACTTGACCATAAGCTTAGATATCATATATCTAGAGAAATACTATGTTTATCAGAAGAGAGTTTAATCAGAGAGCTATACTTCAGCTGGTCCCTGGCAAGACAACATAAATATGGAGTCCTCCTGGAAGATAAACACATGAATTTCTCTCAAGGAGTGCACTATTCTTTTGGTTCACATGAGCCACTCCCTTGCTCTGATCCCATATTCACCAAAGTGTCAGGCCATTGGACGATTCCTCTAAGACAAAGTGGAGGCTAACAGGACTGGGATCCCTTTCATTGCTGCCTTTGCATCTGGTTTTCAGTGTTGCCCTATCTTTTGGCTGTTTGCCTCCAAGGAAGATGATGTCCACTGTGCTCCTATCCTCCGGGTCTGGATTGCCCACAAGGGCCAGGCAGGTAATGCAAATGCAAAGCAAGCTGGGTGGGAGTCAGAAATAGAAGGGACTTGCCCAAACATGGAATGCTTTATCTTCTCAGTTTCCAGCCAATTGCTGCATATAGTAACACAGACCCAGTATTGACAGTTGCCTGATTTTAAAAAGAAGCTGGACATGCAGGTTTAAAAAATAAATAAATAAATAAATAAATAAATAAATAAATAAATTTATAGAATAAGGCTCTCATTAAAAATTTTAAATGCTGTGTAGGCCAGACAATACCTGCTTACTGCACAGCTACCAGTTTTAATATGGTGCTCTGAACACGGACAACGTCTGTCAATAACTTCCCTGCCATATCTTCCTTCTGCACTCCACATGCAGGACCACATGATGCAGAGGAGTATTTAATAAAAGTTCTTAATTTTAAAAATCCATTTAGAGGTAGAGATATGGCTCCACCGTCTTTCAAACTCAACCAAAACAATAGTAAAGGGATTTGTTAAGACATAAACTCAAAAGGACAATGAAAATGAGAGATATGATGACAGCTACTAAATTTTAGAAACTGAAGAGCAGAAAGGTTAGTGGTAAATGACTTAGCAGGTCTCAGAAAGCAAACAGTGGGGAAGCCAAGGATTAATGAGATTATACTACAGAACCCCCAAAATTTTGGAAATGGGCAACACTGAGTAATATTAAACCAGGGATGAAAGTAGCACTACAAACCAAGAGGACTGGTTGGAAGTATGATTAAAAAGCAATTAAAATTCCCATATTCCTACCCTACCCTAAGAGAAAACTGAAGGCTTACTCTCTGGAGACAATAGAGAAAGTCTATGGATCAGAGGGCACCAAGCTAAGTCAAGAGCACTGGGACCATTCTGAAAACAAAGGGATTAAGTGAAAATGTACAAAATGAACGCTGAAACCCTGAACCTCCTTCCACCAACTCCTAAAATGCTGACAGCCAGAATTATATTCCTCAGGAAAGAGATCAGCACTGATTTGTTTGGGAGAATATAACCAGGCTTAGGTAAAAAAATTGAAGATTCTGACACTATGGGTTCTCCAATAAAATGTCCAGTGAAGCAGACAGTGGGAAAAGCCTACCTCCATGCCAAGAGACTCCAAATAGTTTTTAGGGCCCTACTTTTAAATATGGACACACAACCAAGGATCACCAGACATTTGAGAAGGCATCTAATGCAAAAGACAGTGTGGAAACTGAGCCTGGGTGGCTCAGTGGGCTAAGCATCCGACTCTTGATTTCCTCAGGTCACAATCTCACAGTTTGTGAAATTGAGCCCCACACTGGGCTCTGTGCTGACTGCATGGAGCCTGCTTGGGATTCTCTCTCCCAGTCTCTCTGCCCCTCCCCTACTCTCTCTCTCAAGACAAGTAATTTAAAAAAATAAACGTTAAAAAAAAAAGTGGGGGCGCCTGGGTGGCTCAGTTGGTTGAGTTTCCAACTCTTGCTTTTAGCTCAGGTCATGATCCCAGGGTTGGGGGACTGAGCCCTGCCTCAGACTCTGCACTGAGAGTGGAGCATGTTTAGGATCCCCCCTCTCTTCCTCTGCCCCTCTCCCCCACTCACAGGCTCTCCCCCCACTCTCTCTCACTAAAATTTAAAAAAAAAATTTTTTTTTAAATAAAGATAGTGTGGGAAAAAGAATGCAATGAGAATAAATGTTACCAAAAAGCACCATTAACATCCTAACAGAGGTAAATTAACAGCAACAACAAATCAGGAAATAAAGAAAGAGGCTTTGGAAATTAAAAACTAAAAGAGCAGAAATAAAAAACTCAAAAGAAGATTGGAAGGTCATCTTGTGAAAATATTCCCTAAAGAAAAGCACAAAGGCAGTGATGGAAAATTGGGAGATTAGGTCCAAATCAGAGGATTTGTTCAGCACATTCATTTTCCAAATGATAAAGTTCCAGAACAAAAGAAGAGAGGGAATGGATGGAATTAAGTAATCAACAAAATAATTTAAGAAAATTATCCAGAACTAGAAGGTATGATTTTCCTGATTGACTATTTGAGGGGGTGGGGGTACTTAAATATTTTTATGTACAAATAAATTAATTAATGATACATATTAATATTTATTTCAATTAATATCAAAGATAGATGTATCAATTAGAGATTTATTCAATAAATGAATGCATTTAATTTATGGATAAATAAATAATGAATCAAAAAAAGAATTTACAAAAATACCATCAAGCTCTTTTAACTTTCAACTTCTAATATTTGTTTATGAGCCAATTCCTATCATCAATCGTTCCTGGCACAGAGTAGATATTAAGAAATGTTTGTTTTTTGAATGAACATCAGAATAAATGTCATAAAAGAAAATACTCTCATCAGTCACAAAATTTAGAGTAAAAATTTATTTTCACTTTCCCATGAGGTCTCCCATTCACTTGCCATTATCTGGCACCCATACTGCTTTAATTTCTTTCTTACATTCTTCTTATTGTTACATATTCACAAGAATCTTAATTTAAATTTCCTTACTACATTCTGAGTGCCTTTGCATTAAAACAACAACAACTTTAAGAAATGATTAACGGGGCGCCTGGTTGGCGCAGTCGGTTAAGCGTCCGACTTCAGCCAGGTCACGATCTCGCGGTCCGTGAGTTCGAGCCCCGCGTCAGGCTCTGGGCTGATGGCTCGGAGCCTGGAGCCTGTTTCTGATTCTGTGTCTCCCTCTCTCTGCCCCTCCCCCGTTCATGCTCTGTCTCTCTCTGTCCCAAAAATAAATAAAAAACGTTGAAGAAATGATTAACAATTTCTAATTCAAGATACCACTTTCTCCCAACCCCAGGGAAGGGATGAGACAAATGTCTCAAAATGGGATCTAGATAAAAAGACAAAGCAGATTTACTTCAGTTGGTTCAATGCATCAGTCTGAGATGAGGCTGTGTGTCCAGAATACAGCAAAATGGGTACAGCAGGTAGGCTGGAAATGAAAAGAGACAAACTAGGTGCACTTGAGAATATCCCCACCCTGGGTCTCTCCTTGGGTAGTTAATTCACTCAGATTGGAATGCCATAAATTTCCAGAACACCAGACACGCCCAGGTTCCAATGCAAGTACAAAAACATACTCTGTCGCCAAATCCAAATTATTTTTGTATCATCTACCATTTGAGACTATGTCCTGTTTTTCCCTTTTTCCCCAGATCAGATAAGCAAGGGTCAACTCTGCAGTCATCAACTAAGAAAAAGAAAATGGGAGTAATGGATTCACCAGAAATGCTGCAGGGTCTCAACAGACTGATGAATAGAAGAATTTGGTTTCATACCATATCCCCAGCTCAGTCACTTATGCAATAGGGTAACTAACTGCTTACATCAATTTCACTGTTAGGTGAGAACAACATGTCTTTCCTTCTTCCTAGCGTGCTGTGAAAGCTAAGAAGATAACATCTGAAAATACTGAAATACTCGGAAAAAAACGATACCATAGAAACATGATCTTATCACCACACTCCAGTGTAGCGTGCATTTTCTTCATACACAGCACAAACAAAATTCTTCCATAACAGACACAAAAATCTGAAAAGCAAGGAATTGCAATCTGCTTTGTGCACAAATCTTTTATCGGGAGGGTTAGAGAATATACATTTCTATCCTCAGTCATGTGCACTTGTTTGATTTCAATTAATGGCATATGTATTCAAATGAGAGGAAAACTTGCCCCGTAACTTTACGGTTTGGAATTCAGTCTTCACAAATGAGGTATAAATGTTCCCTGAAGTTTGGAGGAAATAGAAAAGTATTATTTTAGGTTACTCTTCATTCCAATTTCATTCAGAAATTTCAAGCCACTGATACCTTTAAAAGATAACATTTTTAAAAACCTTACCTAGAGGGCAAATATGATAACATGGTCCTTATTTCGTAAGATAAAGGACATTACTGGCTAGTAGGAGCCCACGCAGGAGATTGACATTTTAACTTCCAAGCTACAAGTCTAGATCTATTGATCCCAACGGCAAAATTCCAGGAAGAATTCCATGCATGTGTTGTAGATAACTAAATATGCATTAGGTCAGAATATAAAACGCGTTTCAAGTTACGTGCCAACTCCAACTAATTGTTTGTAGTTTCTAGAGCACCTTACTGAAAAAATTCTGAGGCCACATCTAGCATCAATGATAGAGGACTATGATCAACCAACAATGTACCACAGTCACAGGAATGGGAAATGGTGACATGTGTGATATGTGCCGTCTCTGGGATAGAAAGCAAATGTCCCCTAACATAGTGACTTTCATTATTAGTTATCACTGTTTAACTTAGATGGTACTAATATTTTTTTGCTATTGAGAACGCACAAATTGCCAGTCACCATGCTTTTGACATTTTCCCAACAGAATTATCTCACTATTTCTCACAATAATCTTCTGATGAATATATTATTATCCACTGTTCCCAGATAAGCAAATGGAGCAAAGATGTTATGCAACTTTTCCAAGGCCAACAGCTAATAATTTGGGGGAAGTTGAAACAGATAAAAACTCTAGCCTGTTGACTCCCCAGGTCCATCAGGTGTCACCCAACTTGGAGTACAGGAACATGCAGCTGAAAAAACTCTAATGGTCCTTTTCTGCAGCAAGATGACTTACGCTTGTCAAAGGATAAAATAAAAAAGGTTGGCTCAGTGTTTCCCCCATCTCAACTGCTTCTAAGAGCTCTTCCCTACAGAGTCTGTTTAAAACCTCCCCCTTACATTGCTCTTCCCCCTCTGCACACAAATATGCACAGATCTCTTCTCTTCTATACTAGACTTGAACCACACAGGTATTTCTCTACCAAACCTTCCTGATTCCTCCTGACTTCTGAGGCTCTGCCTCTGCTCCCTCACCTCCCGCTCTCCTGCTCCACTCCTCCCACGGGATTCAAAACTCATAAGCGATGGCAACAATACAAAACTCCATGTCCTCTGCTCAGGGGCCTTTCTGTACTCTCTTGGCATCCCTTGAGACAGACCCTTCCCTCCCTTGGCTTCTTCCACGAGGCTCCGGTACATTCCCTCTTCCTTTGTGACCACCCATTCTGTTTCTTTCAAAGGAGTCATTCTCACTCTGTGCATTCTGTGCCCAGAGAATGTCTCCCTCCATCCTTTACACGAGATTTCAGCAAACTTTCCATAAAGGACCAGATAACAAATATTTTTACACCTTGTGGGCCATCAGGTCTCTGCCACAAGTACTCAACTAACCCCATTGTATCTCCAAAGCCGCTCAGATGATATATAAAGGACTGGGTGTATCTGTGTTCTAATAAAATTTTATTTATGGACGTTAGAATTTAAATTTCATATAAATGTTAGGTATTAAAGAATCATATTCTTTCTCAAAAATTTTTTTCCAACCATTTAAAACACCATTCTTAGCTCATAAGTCCATACTGAAATAGGCAGCAGTCTGGACAGTAGATTGTCAACCCCTGATCTGCACAACAAAATCCAACCCATCTTTAAAATCTAGCTCAAATCCAACCTCCTTCTCAAAGCCTTCATTAAGGACCCCAGATTAAAGGGACAACTTCTTTGTCCAAGTAAATACATCTAATCAATTCAACTGGCAACTATCATCATAATCTTATTTCATTATTTCTAGTATTACATGAACACCCCCCCCCCCAAAAAAAGGTATTTTACTGGTTTTACACTTTCTATATATATAAATCCTATCTTTCTAAACAGACCACAAAATCCTTAAAAACAGAAACAATGTCGGGGCGCCTGGGTGGCTCAGTCAGTTGAGCGGCCGGCTTCGGCTCAGGTCATGATCTCAGTCTGTGAGTTCGAGCCCCGCGTCGGGCTCTGTGCTGACCACTCAGAGCCTGGAGCCTGTTTCAGATTCTGTGTCTCCCTCTCTCTGCCCCTCCCCCGTTCATGCTCTGTCTCTCTCTGTCTCAAAAATAAAAAAAGTTAAGAAAAATTAAAAAAAAAAAAAACAGAAACAATGTCTTTATCCGGATGCCCGGGTGACTCAGCCAGTTAAGTATTTGACTCTTGATTTCAGCTCAGGTCATGATCTCATGAACCAAGAGATCGAGCCCAATGTTCTGACAATGTGGAGCCTGCTTAAGATTCTTTGTCCCTGTCTCTCTGCCCCTCTTCCACTAACGCAGGTGCACTCCCTGGTGCGCATGCTCTCTCTCTCTCAAAAAAATAAATAAACTTAAAAAAAATAATAACGTTTTAAGGTAACGTTTAAGGTTTACCCCCTACAGTGCCTTGCAGGTTGTAGATATTCTATAAGTGTTTGTGATATAATGTTAACATTAACAATATATTTTAGAACCTTTTTTTTAATGTTTATTTTTGAGAGAGAGAGAGAGAGAAAGAGACGGTGTGAGTGGGGAAGGGGCAGAGGGGGAGACACAGAATCTGAGGCAAGCTCCAGGGCTGAGCTGTCAGCACAGAGCCCAATGCAGGGCTCAACCTCGTGAACTGTGAGATCACGACCTGAGCTGAAGTCAGATGAACATTAGCAGTATATTCTAAAAGACTATATTGTTACACAAATGAATTAATAGGGATCTAAATGTCAGTTCTATATCAGTCACTGGCTAAAAGCTTTCATACACATTAATAATTCTTTCAATTAACCCTCACAACAGTATAGTGATATAGATAGTATTATTCCCATTTTACCAAAGAGGAAACTGAGACTCAAAGGCAATTGACTTGCCCATGTGATCCAAATCTGCTGACTTTATACCCCATACTTCTACATTTGCTTCACTTCAGAGACTCTTTTTTTCAAATCATGTTTTACCATCATCCCTGTCATGGATGAAAAGAATGGAACCAAGTACAAAGTTTGCAAACACTGGATGAGCTTATTTTATCCAAGTTCCTCTATCAGAAATCATGTCCATCCTTGACCCTTCCCTGTTCTTAACCCTCAAAATCCAATCTATCATCAATTGTTTTTGACTCACTTTCAGTTCTCCTCACTTAAGTCTTCCTTGCTGAATCACTTCAAGGCCTCCAACTCATTTTTCACTCTACTTCAGAGATCTTTCTAGAGCACAAATTTGCTCATGTCACTCCCTCATTAAGCCATCCAAAAATGTCACTTTGCCCTTAGAAGGAGTGTACATCTCCTCGAGCAGTATATAAGGGCCTCCAGGGGCACCTGGGTGGCTCAGTCAGTTAAGCATCCGACTTCAGCTCAGGTCATGATCTCTCAGTTCATGAGTTTGAACCCCGCGTCGGGCTCTGTGCTGACAGCTCAGAGCCCAGAGCCTGCTTCAGATTCTGTGTCTCCCTGTCTCTCTGACCCTCCCCCGCTCGTGCGCTCGCGTTCTCTCTCTCACACTCTCTCACTCTCTCTCTCTTTCTCAAAAATAAATAATAAACATTAAAAAAAAATTTTTTTAAAGAACCTCCACCATGTGAACCCTGCCTCACCTCCAGCCTCACCTGCCACCACATGTGCCCTCCTGTTCTGTGTACCAACTTATTTCAATTGTTCCATCAGGACACAGCCTCTGTACTCAGCTTGGCCACTTGCTCTCTAGGGAGGTTTCTGTTGCTCTCTTCAGCAAATGGAAAGAAAATGGAAAACCTGGAGAAACTGGAAGACATGGAGGGCCATGACAAAGATGCAGGATCCTGTGCCATGGGCCCTCTGCTTAGAATTCTCTTCTTCTCCCTCTTTACTTGGCTAATCATCATGTACCCTTCAAGACTCATCTTTCGAGTATATGAAAGAATGGTACCTTCCTCTCCTTTGACCACAATGCATCCTACAATGGACATCTCTTCCTCAATATTGTGTTCCCTATCTGCACCTCTCTATTACCTTGTTTCGCAAAAAGGTCTTCTGCCTCTATACATTTAGTCACCCCATTACTAATCTGATCTCCCAATTGACACACCGACAGCTGAAGGGGCTGTTCAAAGCTTCCTCCATCTGTCCACTGTCCACATTCCAAGATAACCAGATGGTGCACATCAAAAAAGTTGAGAAGAAGAACTCTGGATTTACATCTCCTATACACAGCATGACCAGTCTACCTACCAATTGTCCATAGTCTTTACCCAGGACACTCCCTTATAACTTCCCCCACAACTCCTAATACCACCGACACTTCAGTTTCCCTTCAGGATCCAGGCAGGCTACCATCTGTAGAAGACACAGAGGTGCACCACCGAATCTCTTTTCAAGTAAGGATTTGCTGCCCAGCCACAGGGGTGTGATCAGCAGACAGACAGCTATTAACTCTTCCTGCAGAGAATGCCTTTGACTGAGGTCAGGCCCTTCCCATGAAAGCCCACATGTGTTGACTAAGAAAGGTAGAGATATAAAGATGCAGTCATTTAGACCTAACATGAAACAAGAATGATTCACTCCAGAGCTCCCCGCTGGGATGGCCAAAGTTTAATTAGATCTATATTCCAATTTGACCTCTTTCTCTGCCCGTTCTTGCTTTCTGCACTTTCCTTCCTCAAGTATTAATTCGTAATAAACATCTCACACACTAACTTTCACTCAGAGTCTCTTTCCAGAAACAGACTGGAGGTTAAAACACAAAATGAAGGTATGTACAGGGCCATGCTCTCTCTGAAGGCTCTAGGGGAAGATCCTTCTTTGCTTCTGCTTATCTCCTGGTGGTTGCCAGCAGCCCATGTACCCCTTGGCTTGAAGCTGCTTCTCTTCCATCTCTGCCTCCATCATCAGCCTTCTTCTGTGTGTGTGTGTGTGTGTGTGTGTGTGTGTGTGTGTGTGTGTTCACATGGCATTCTCTTCTCTGCATGTGTCTTTTTCACTCTTCTTATAAGGTCACCAGTCATACTGGATTTAGCGTCCATCTTGCTCCAATACGACCTCATCTTAACTCACATCACAAAGGCCCTATTTCCAAATAAGGTCACATTTGCAGGTACCAGAGGTTAGGAATTGAACATAACCTTTTGGAAGACACAATTCAATGCATAGCAATACTATACCAATACAACCCGAAATTCTTTTTTTTTCTTAAGTCTATTTATTTATTTATTTAGAGAGAGCGTGTACATGAGCAGGGTAGGGGCAAAGAGAGAGGGAGAAAGAGAGAATCCCAAGCAGGTTCCATGCCATCAGTGCAGAGCCTAATGTGGGGCTTGATCTCACAAACTGCAAGATCATGACCTGAGCTGAAATCCAGAGTCAGAGGCCTAACTGACTGAGCCACCCAGGCACCCCCAACTTGAAATTCTTTACTGGATACAATTCACATATTCTCTACTTACTAATACCATTGATAAGAGGCTCTTGGAAACACACACACACACACACACACACACACACACATTTTGGCATCTGCCTAAAAGACTGACCAATTAGAACTAGAATGAGGGAGAAGCTGGTTTCAGAAAATTTCTAACCATACTTTGCTAATACTAATAACCATATAACCTAAAATGTTATAGTAATCTCAAGTTTCAGAATCACACCCATGAGGGGCACCTGGGTGGCTCAGTCAGTTAAGCGTCCGACTTTAGCTCAGGTCATGATCTCATGGTCTTTGAGTTCGAGCCCCGCGTCAGGCTCTATGCTGACAGCTCAGAGCCTGGAGCCTGCTTCGGATTCTGTGTCTCCCTCTCTCCCTGTCCGTCCTCCACTCATTTGCTCGCTCTGTCTCTCTCTCTCTCTCTCTCTCTCTCTCAAAATAAATAAACATGTTAAAATATATATTAAAAAAAATAAGAATGTGTCTAAAGAATCACACCCGGGGCGCCTGGGTGGCTCAGTCGGTTAAGCGTCCGACTTCGGCTCAGGTCATGATCTCATGGTCCGTGAGTTCAAGCCCCGCATCGGGCTCTGTGCTGACAGCTCAGAGCCTGGAGCCCGGTTCAGATTCCGTGTCTCCCTCTCTCTCTGCCCCTCCCCTGTTCATGCTCTGTCTCTCTCTGTCTCAAAAATAAATAAACGTTAAAAAAATTTTTTTAAAGAATCACACCCATGACATTGTGTTGAAATTCATCATGCCTATACTTATAGTCCTTTAAATCTACCTGTCTGGCTTTGGTATAACTAAGGAACCTACTTAAAAATATATCAAAAAAGTTTTTTATATTCTTTTTTCTTTTCTCTTTTTTTTTTTGTTTTTTTTTGTTTGTTTGTTTGTTTCTTACAAACCATATAAGTTTAAAAGTTTCCTGGTACAGTCTTCCATATACAAAGACAAAGCTTGACTTATCACTAAGACTTGTATTTGAGCTGTTTTCGTAGTCAGCACTGATCCTCCACACTGTTTCTCCTGGTTGGCCTGGCTCAGAGGTGGGGTCTCAGGCCACAGCATAGAGTAGAACTGACTGGCCTGTGGTGACCTCATCTGTTCTACCCTCTCACACTGAGTTATTCAGACTTGGATTAGGTTGTGTTCTCTTTAAGGTCACATGTGAAACTGATTCTCATTTGAAAGCACTTTTGGTGTATAACACAAGTGACATGTTTCCTTCAAAGCACAGCAGTGTAAACATTATTATCAAGACTTGTTTTTTAAAGCATTCCCTACTGGTAAGTCAGGTCACCGGGTTCCTACCTGCTGGTCTGAAGTTCAAACAAGCCGTGACATATTTTGCTTTGCTTTAATAGAAGAACATATCTAGAGACATGAGCATTCTATGTGATATGGTGACAAAATAGCATATTTGTTATAGTCTAGGTGCAAAACAGTACTATTCCCTTTGAATATGTTTTCTAGAGACTTCATTTTATCTCCCTAAACCTAAAATAATGGACATTTCTAAGACCAAGAATATCGGAGGGAATAGATTTGTTATTTTAATATTTACAGAAAAGCTGGTCAAGAAGTACCATAGACTAACAATAGTGCTTATTGTAACTCTGTGCATTTAAATTTTCTTCAAAAGCAATCTAATTTGGGATATAAATTACAGCTGGGAACCATCCAAGAGTGGATAGGAATTAATTAGTTATTGATCATGCCTGGGTTTTCATTTCTTTATATATATACATATCCCGCAACCCTGAGATCATGATCTGAGCTGAAACCAAGAGTCAGACGCTCAACTGACTGAGCCACCTAGGCACTCCTAGGTTTTCATTTCTAAATTTTTTTTAACGTTTTGTTTACTTTTGAGAGAGAAAGAGAGAGCACAAGTGGGGCAGGGGCAGAGACAGGAGGACAGAGGATCCAAAAGCAGCGAACCCAATGTGGGGCTCAAATTCGCAAACTGCGAGATCATGACCTAAGCTGAAGTCAGATGCTCAACTGACTGAGCCACCCAGGCATCCCTAGGTTTTCATTTCTAGAACAGACTGGTTGTGTATGCACACTGGCTGTACCACTAACTACCAATATGGTCCATGGGCAATATACTTAACATCTCTGTGTCCCGATTTCCTCATCTGCAAAATGGGATAATAATAGCATCTTAGAGGGTTAATTGAAAATGTTAAGAGTTAATAGATGGAAAAGAGTCAAATCAGTGCCTGGCAGATAATAAGTACTCTGTGTTAACCACCTCCAGTGAAGGCACAGATCTATATTATCTTGTTCACAGCTCTATAGCCAGCACAGAGAACACTTCCTGTGCATAATAGACTCTTGATTAATTTGGTTTTTTGAAACTTAATGGATATTTGACTTTTATTAATGTTACTAGCAGTTAACCTTGGATAATAATGTCCTAATAGCATAAGTACATAAAATATTCAACTTTCCACATCAACTGTTTTTCACAATAAACATTTCTTTTACTAACTCTTGCATATAAGATCATAACCTAACACGGTGTCATCCATCACAGTAGATGTATGAACAAGACTTTATGTCAGGGATTTTTACATTTTCTTCTCTGATGCCTATTTATGTATGTACGACTGCCTTGCTCCAGAGGAAATTTCAGACAACTTCATAAATATTTTACTTTCAGTTCTGCATTTTACTTTCAACCTGTGTTTTACTTTCGGTTCTACTCTAAACATTTAAATGATGTGAAGACATTCTCCTGCTTTATAGGGAGATCTAAAACTTGTGCATGTCTTTTTTTTTTTTTTTTTTTTTTTGCTTTTTAGAGAGCTAAGATTTGTGGAGACAAGAGAGTGGTGACATTTAATATTTAAGAACAGAATGAGCAGAATATCTGGTGCCATTTGATAGCAAAACATCAATCAGAAATGACATCGGGGCACCTGGGTGTCTCAGCAGGTTAAGTGTCCCACTTAGGCTCAGGTCATGATCGCGTGGTTCATGAGTTAAAACCCTGCATCGGGCTCTGTGCTGACAGCTCACAGCTTGGAGCCTGCTTCGGATTCTGTCTCTCTCTCTCTCTCTCTCTCTCTCTCTCTGTCCCTCTCCAGTTCATGCTCTGTCTCTCTCTCTCTCTCTCTCTCCCTCAAAAATAAAAAATATTAAAATTTTTTTAAAAATTAGGAATGACATTAACAAACCATGTATCTCTGAATGATAGAACAGGCTTCACATAGAATGAGGCTTACAGAAGCTAACCCCATAGGTGGAAAAAGATACACAATTTTTTTTTGCCCTTGCCAAGATGTGAATCAGAAAATCCATGGCACACTGAATAACTGGTTGATGAGGAAGATTCTTTCTTCAATGGAGCATGGATTTTAGAAAAAATTACATTCTGTCTATGCTAAATCACTCAGTGTTAAGTGATCTAGAACAATACTACAAGGAATGAGGTCATTTCTACACAACATGTATAATGCAGGAAAATTCTGAGGTCTGTTTGCTTTACACAATGTCAGAAATTTCCAAATACATGGGAATTTAGCTTTACTCTGGTGATGGACCGGATTTCTCACCTTTTCCCCTGGTGTCCCGACACTCCGTGTAGATGAGCATTTACTGCCCTTCCCCCCTTGTTCTCCCTCAGTCCCTTCCTCAGTGGGGCAATGCTTGTCCAGGTCCCTCTCTTTAACCTCTCTCTCCTCTTCCTCCCTCTTGAGCGCTGAAGTGGAGAATTAGATGTTTACTAAATTACAGACAAACTTTATTTGGCAAATACTGACCTAGATGCAGCCCATAGTAGAACAACAGGTGCACATGTTTTGAAGTAGAGTAAAAATAACAACAACAACAACAACAAAAACCCACATTTTTTAGACGTATTCTTTGTTTCAAATGTCCCTGACCATAGCTGAGAAAATATGAGGAAGAACACTAAAAGAAAACTCTAGGCTATAAGGTCAAATTCTTAAAAGAGTTTAGGTTCATTCTCTGTCTCAAAGAATAAATACAGAATTCTAGAGTTAGTTTTCTATCTCTCATTACTCCATATTCAAATGCTTTTAGTTTTCTACCTTTGGAAATGTTTTGTAAAATCATGGCGTCTTCCCTTCAGTGATTTTTCTGCCAGAACATTTTCACCACCAAACCCTTCTAAGATGTTAAGATGTCCTTTTCAGTGGAAAGGAACTGAAGAGCCCATGCAGGATACTAAGCATCAGGAAGGAAGAAGAGACCAAAACTTGCCACAGAATCCAAGTCCAGATGCTGCTGCAAGAAAAGAGTCAACGTTACTGAATGTTGCTGACACCAAAGCCAACGGAGAGTTCATTGGAAGGCGATTTGTCACTTAGGAGTTAACTGCTGAACCACTGAAAAAGCAGCTTCAGTCATTGGTGAAGCCAGAAGCCAGATTATAGTGCATTGAGAGGTAAAGGGAAAGTAAGAAAGTAAAAACAATTCAACAGTCATTTCTAAACCCTGTCTCAACCGTTTTTTTCTATGAGATTTCTTTCAGAAAGCTTCCCTTTATAGGAAGAGCCATCACAGGCAGATATTTAAAATATATTTATCTAGCTAGTGGGTTAGATATAAGCATGGCAGGTACAAGAAATCGATATGATAGAAAAGATAAGACAGAAGGTAAGAACCTTACGTAAATTCAAATCATGTTAACATAGGGGCATAACAAAATAAGAAAGGGACTATTTTTAAAAGTCTCATTTTAATTCCATTGCCATTATCACATGTTTACGCCTACTATACGTTTTAGCACCACATTAAGTTAAGGACTGCTGAAAAAAATAAATGATTCTGTCCTTTAGTGTTATCCACAGATTAAAAATGTCAAGGAATACCATGTCATTCTAATACTATCATGATAGGTACATAATAAAATATAAGCAATTGGGGTGCCTGGGTGGCTCAGTCAGTTAAGCATCCTACTCTTGGTTTCGGCGCAGGTCATGATCTTGCAGTTCATGAGTTAGAGCCCCATGTCAGGCTCTGTGCTGGCAGCATGGAGTCTGCTTAGGATTCTCTCCCTCTCTTTCTGCCCCTCCCCCACTCGCACTGTCTGTCTCTCTCAAAGTAAATAAACAAACTTAGAAAAATGTTAAAAGTAATAATAAAATGTAAGCAATCATACATTAACTTTTATGTGAATCTTTTGATAAATTCCTAACTATTAAAACCTAACTTCGAAAAGGAAGGAGGGGGTGAATGAAAAAATAAACTGTGGTGCATCCAGACAATGGAATATTATTCAGTACTAAACAGAAATGAGCTATGAAGCCACGAAAAAGAAAATGAAGGAAACATAAGTGCATATTTCTAAGTGAAAGAAGCCACCTTGAAAAGGTTACATACTGTTTGATTCCAACTATAAGGCATCCTGGAAAAGGCAAAACTATGGAGAAAGTGAAAATGTCATTGGTGACCAGGGGTTATTGGAGGGAGGGATGAATAGGTGGAGCCCAGAGAATTTTTAGGCCAGGAAATCCACTCTGTGTGATAATATAATGGTGGATACATACACTGGTCCAAACCCAGAGAGTATGCGACACCGAGAGTGAGCCCTAATATAAACTAGGGACTTAGAGTGATTATAATGTGCACTGTAGGTTCCTCAGTTGTAGCAAATGTACCACTCTTGTCAGGGATGTTGATAATGGAGGCAGCTATCCATGTAGGGGTAGGGGGTACATGAGAAATCTCTCATTTCCTCCCAATTTGGCTGTGTAGCTCAAACTGCTCAAAAAAAAAAAAGTTTTAAAAAAAGGGAAGAAGGTTGGCACTTAGAAGTAAAAACCTAAGGATATAGTTGAACTATCATATCAAAATATATTCAATCAGTTGAATTGTTTTTGTTTTTGTATTTTTTAATTTGAGAGAGAGAAAGAGAGCATGAGCGGGAGAGGGAGAGAGGGAGAAAGGGGGAGAGAGGGAGGGAGAGAGGGAGGGAGGGAGGGAGGGAGAGAGAGAGAGAGAGAGAGAGAGAGAGAGAGAGAGAGAGAGAGAGAGAAAGCCCAAGCAGGTTCCATGCTCAGTGTAGAGTCCAACACAGGGCTCAATCCCATGACCCTGGGATCATGACCTGAGTCAAAATCAAAAGTCAGACGCTCAATTGACTGAACCACCCAGGTGCCCCAAATTGGTTTGTTTATTAGCAAAGGTGGTTCTTTCCCACCCATCTCTGTTGCAGCCACTGAGCTAATCATAATGGGGGGATGGGGGAGGAGGGAGGCATGGAAAATATAACAGTCTTTAAACTTAAAGTGCCAGGCACTTTCTAAGTTATATGTATGTATTATCTTTTTAATTCCCATACTAACCCTATGAGATTGGTACAGGGACTGGGCAGGTTTTGTGAGGCCTAAAGCTTACATAATTTGAGAAGCACCCTTTAAGGAAAAGAATTAACCATATTAGCTGCTGCAATAGCTATTCTATTGATCACTCTCCCCAAAACAGTTCACAGCCTGGGCAGGAAGAAAGACTAAATAGATAGCTAATATGTGCTTTGAAAGAGATATTTATTCAACCAAAAACATTGATGAGCACTTACTATGTGTGACACATTGTTGAAGGTGTTGAGATAAACAAAAGTCCTTGCCCTTGTAAGTATTCTATATTAGCATGGGAGACAAAAAAGTAAATGTGGCAAATAAACAAATGATAGGGCATATTAAAAGTTGATAAGTACTATTTCAAAAAAAAAAAAAAAGGACTGAAGGATAAGAGTCAGGTATTGGACAGGGGCTAGAAAACAGGTTGTAGTTTAAGGAGCATAATCAGGGTAAGTCTCATTGCAAGGTGATATTTGAGCAAAGATTCAAAGGGGCCAAATGTAAACACATGGATCCCTGGGGGAAGAGGGTTCCATGCTGAGGGAACTGGTAGGGCATGTTTCATGCGCTTAAGAAACAGCAAGTACGTGGTGAGCCAGTGCGCACGTGATAGGCGAGAAGCAGGAGATGAGCTGTGAGAGATAAAGGGGTGTGGAGTTGTAGAACCATGTAAAGAATTTGTTGTTAGCTCTGAGATAGGGAAGCATTGAAAGGTTTGAGCAAAAAGGTGGCAGGATCAACCTTACAACTTCAAAATATCATCCTGGCCACTGTGCTGAGTTTTTGGTAGCTGAGACCAGAATGGTAGCAAAGCAGATGGTGAGAAATGTTCAGATCTTAGACATACTTTGAAAGTAAAGCCAACAAAATTTGTTGGAGTGTGACGATGGGGCATGAGACAAGGAGGAGAGTCAAGGATGGCTCCAAGGATTTTGACCTAGGCCACTGCAAGGTCAGATTGCCTTTGAATGAGATGGATAAGGACACAGGAGCAGATTGGGAGGCGAGACAGGAAATCACTCATTTGAGATGTCTACAAGATACCCAAGTGAAGATGCTAACTAGGCATTTGAGCAGATGAGTCTGGATTCAGAAGGTGCCAATATTGATGGAGTATCAAGGAAAAGATGAAAAGGATCCTACCATGGCCTCCTCCAGAGATCAGTGCAAGCTGCCTGCATTAGAGGTGCCCAATCTGAAGTTTTTCACATGAAAGTCTTCCAAAGAGAAGTTTCCTAGAATCCCTAGAAGTCCTCACACCTGCCAGTCATTAATAATAAGGAATATGTTAAGTACAAAATAACATGTTACTCAAAAATGAAAGATGTGAATGAAGGGGGAAATCAAGAGTCCTGAGAGAAGAAAACCTGAGTTGGCTGTTTTCAGACTTTACTGGCTGGCAGGAGGATGGACATACACGTCCTTGCCACATGGAGCTCATCTGCCGTCCCTGGGCTCTCCACCACACCTCCCTTCCCTTTTCATGAGGCAGTCTTTCAGAGGTTCCACAAGTCAGGACTCAGGAACTCTCATCTGCTCCCATGGAAGGAAGAAACAAAAACCCCTGGTTAAGACAAAATGCAGGGGCGCCTGGGTGGCTTGGTCGGTTAAGCGTCCGACTTCGGCTCAGGTCATGATCTCACGGTCCATGAGTTCGAGCCCCGCGTCGGGCTCTGTGCTGACAGCTCAGAGCCTGGAGCCTGCTTCCGATTCTGTGTCTCCCTCTCTCTCTGACCCTCCCCCATTCATGCTCTGTCTCTCTCTGTCTCAAAAATAAATACACGTTAAAAAAAAAAAATTTAAAAAAAGACAAAATGCAAAATTCAAAGACAAGAGATGCCAAATGAGTAACTCGCAACCATAAATAATCTCTAATATAATGGAGACTGGAAGATGGTAGGGCTCTTGCCCTACTTCTTCTATATACTCTCTTCCAAACCCCACAGTCTCTGCCAATAAACCTGAAAAACAGGCCTTGTGACATTTGTCGCTCAATTCTTTTTCCCCTATGTTTGCTGCATGTGATCATACTGGTATCCTTGGTTACTTTTGCAACATTCAAGAGACCCTCCCATAGAACACAACAAGCCAATAAGTAGATACAGCTACAAGTAGCTGTCTGTCCTATGATTTCATCTCTGAGACTCTAAGCAAGCATCCCATTTATTTGACCAACATTTATGGACCATTTTCTAGGTTGTAGGAACTGTGTTAGGTCCAGAGATAGGATTCAAAGGTGAACAGGACACACTCTTGCCCCTGAGGTCCTTTCAGGGCAGAGACACTATTTTTCTCAAGCTCCATGCCTGCTATGGCTGCCTTTACTCAGGTCATAAACCCTCACCCTGGCTCGGCAAGTTTCCAGGCATACAAAAACCATGCCTATTGCTACATCTTCCATCTACTTTAAAGCACAGGTCTCAACTAGAGATGACTTGCCCCACCCTCCAGGGGACATGGGGCAATGTCTGAAGACACTTTTGGCTTTTGCAACTGGGGGAGGGGGTAGGGATGCTACTGGCTTCAAATGGATGGAATCAGAGATGTGCTGCACTGCACAGGATAGTCCCCATCCTCCAAGATGAAAAACCATCTAGCCCAAAACGTCAATAGCACTGAGATTGAGAAACCTACTACAGACAGTCTTTATTTTAACCACTTGGTCCTTATATGCCACGTTATTCTTCCATTTACTGTCTCTGCAACAATAGCACTAAGAAAGGTTTGTGCCTGTCATCGATTAAGATGTGGAAACTAGGAAAAAATAAAGAAAGTAAATCCACCTCCCATATCTTGCTGTAGCCAGCTAGAGGTCTTGCCAGGATTCATTTTCTTCTCTACACAGGTCTAGAAAACTATAGAAGAAAGCCAAGAATCTGGTCTAGTAATTGTATGGCAAACATATATCTTTATCTTTCCCTCTATTCTTTGTCATCTCGTCCATAACCAATGATGTATTTTTGTCTTTTCATGTTTCACTTGCTGCATGGCAATTTCTTCTTGTTGCTCATTTTCACCTAACCAAATTCAACCGCTCCCTCAAGATCTTGTTCAAATGTTGAGTCATGCATTTATTTCATCTATTCCAGGCAGCAGTGATAAACCACCCCTCCAGCTTACCCCCAAGCAAAACATACTCTTACCATAGCTACTCCGTCCCTCCCTTGGTAACTAAAGTGTTACCGTTATTTGTGACTCCCCCACTAAATTATAAGTTCCTTGAGGTCCAATTCCTAACTAGGAAGAACATGGACACTTTTTTCTTAATCCTATTTGACTGAAAGTCACACGATCCTCTAGCACAGATGAATGGAGGAAAGTGATACTACATTTCAGAATAATTATTGTGATAAAAAATAATTATTGCTATAAATGTGTTATCTTCGGGGAAAAAAGAGCATTGGTCTAAAATGTTCATCAATTGATGAATGGATAAAGAAGATATGATATATATATATATGTATATATATATATATATATATGTGTGTGTGTATATATATATATATATACATATATATATATATATGTATATATATATATATATAATGGAATACTACTCAGAGATAGAAAAGAATGAAAGCTTGCCATTTGCAACAATGTGGATGGAACTAGAGTGCATTACAGTAAGCAAAATAAGTCAGTCAGAGAAAGACAAATATCATATGATTTCATTCATGTGGAATTTAAGATATAAAACAGATGAACATAGGGGAAGGGCAGAAAAAATAAGATAAAAACAGAGAGGGAGACAAACCATAGAGACTATTAAATACAAAAAAAGAGAGAGAGAGAGACTCTTAAAGACAGAGAAAAAAACTGAGGGTTGTTGGCAGGGTGTTGGGTGGAGGGATAGGCTAAATGGGCAGTGGGCATTAAGGAGGACACTTGAAGGGATGAGTACTGGCTGGTATATGTAAGTGATGAATCACTCAATTCTATTCCTGAAATCATTATTATACTACATGTTAACTAACTTTGATTTAAATAAAAATAAAAATAAAAAAGAGCATTGGTCTAGAAATCTCCCAGAGTCAGCGAAGGCAACTTCAGATACCAGGTTCTGAAAGAGTTCTTTTTCCTTAGGCAAGACTGAAAGAGAAAAGAAACAGTTCTGCCTCTAGGTAGGTAAAGGAATTTGAACAGTTTCACTTAAAATGTAGACAATTTAACAGATTCATTTAGAGGTAGGAGTGGGTTGTAAAAAAAACAATAGATTTTTCTGCAAAAAAGAAAAAAAAAGATCTGCTTTGACTTTATTAGAAGTAATGACTCACCATTGCTCCCCCTTAGAGAAAAGCAAGATAAGTCTATATATCACACATTATTTCCTTTCTATCCAGATGAGCATAGAAGCTCTTCAGTTTGGTAAGCATATACATTTTCACCATTATTGCCAGCCATTCATTATCTTATCATTGAAAAGCCAGGCCCAACCCAAAAAGACATTTCTATTCTTCTGCCTTTTTGATGTTACAACCCATGAAAGCAGACACATCGGTGACCACCACAGGGACTCCATGTAGAGACAGCCTCGGGCAGGAGGTAAACCACCCTGGGCTGCACTGGTACATCAGCTAATTCCTGGCGATGAGCACTTGAGCAAGTTATTCACCTTTCTTCACCCAGGCTCTGGCTATTCCACAAAGCTTATCTAGGATTTAATGAGATAATGTGCCTGAAACGCTTAACAAAATGCCTGTTTTCTAATATAGGTGCTCAGGAAATGCAGAGAAGAGTAGTCTCCTCCCTTCAAATGTATTTGCTTTTGCCCTCAAATCTATATGCCCTTCCCATATTTGATCAATTTTCCTCAGCCTCTCTAGATATAGAATGCTTTCCCATTTGTTAACAACATCCTTTGTCCCTCATACTGAGGACACATTTTGCTTCCTTTTCGTTGTCCATGTATGTTTTAAAATACACCTTGGGAGACATGACGTGTTTAAAATGCAGTGGAGTAACCTGCTCATAAGCTCCAGGTCTGAACAAAGTGAGAACATGAGGAATGAACATGAATTATTCACTGAGTCGCACCGAGAGTTCCGGAACAGGAAAACTGACCGTGCTGGGTGCGGTTCTCCAATCATATAATGTGGTTTACAGCTTAAAACATCATCTATAAAACCCCATCTCGAAGTGACTTTGGGTTTGGCTGTAACCACAGCAAAAAGAAAGCCCACTCACACTAAGAATGACCTTTACACCTGTTTGGGTTTCTTAGTAACTTATTTTAACAGATTGTCTATACAAGATGGGAGTTTTATGACTGGTATCAGTCCAAAGGTGGAGAAAACATGAACAAAGTGTCTGGCCGTATTTTTCAGTGCATTCTAGTTCTCGCGAAATTTAACAGCAGATGGATTCCTGGCACACGGAATTGTCTTTCTTCCTTTTTTTGGATAAAATAAGTACCCAACTAGCAGAGACTATAAAATGAATGTAACGCTTCTTCCAATAGTCCCAATAGGACAAATAGTCTTTAAAAAGTATTCGCTGCAGTTAAAAAGCAAAAAATTAAGCACTTGCACCAAACCATTTCCTTTCCTCAAAAAGTCCCATTTCCGCTGCCTGTTTATGGTTCGGCAGCCTGATGGGCCTTTTTGTACAAGTGGAAGCATGAGATGACAAACGGAAGGTTGGATCCACCCGTGAATGTGAAGATGCGAGGAATCAGGTTCTGTCGTAGGGGAAAAAAATCACATCCGGAGATTGGAAACAAGGACTCTCTCATCCTCCTTGAGAAAGATGCATATAAATTGGCTACCCGTTAGATACGGGTTACGGTTGGCCCATGTACGTTTCAGGAAATTAAACATGGATTCAGAAAGACCTGAGAGCTGGGGTGCCTGGGTGGCTCAGACAGTTGAGCATATGACTTTGGCTCGGTCATGATCTCACAGTTCATGAATTCGAGCCCCACATCAGGCTCTATGCTGACAGCACAGAGCCTACTTCAGATCCTCTGTCTCCCTTCTCTCTCTGCCCCTCCCCTGCTCATGCTCACATTCTCTCTCTCTCTCTCTCTCTCTCTCTCTCTCTCAAAAATAAATGTTAGAAAGAAAGAAAGAAAGAAAGAAAGAAAGAAAGAAAGAAAGAGAAACAGACCTGAGAGCTGGAGGAGGAGACTGGCCCCAGACAACACTCTTTGTCCTCTGGGTAGGAGCTCTTAAAAGCGAGCAGCTCTCACAGATCCACAGCTACCTGCAAGGAAAGAGTAAACCAAGATGGGAGAAATATCTGACTTCCTCCAATGTGCTCCTGCTTCTCTCTGGAACCCTTCGGGGGAGGGGTTTTTCATCAGCCCTGCTGGCATCTCCCTGTTTTCTATCTGCCAGCCTCTGTACCCTTCCCCTGACGTGGAAGTTCACAAAGTACCAGAAGAATGTCAGGGCTCGCAAAGTCCCTATCTGCCCAAGAGAAGGAAGCAGGGAGAGTATCACACTGGTGCCGGGTTTTTGGAAAATTTGCAGAACAAAGAGAAAAAAATAAAACAGTAAGGATCAGATAAACTCCAATTAAGCAGGCAAGCTTTATAAGCTTTATCCAAATTAAATCTCTTAACATTGATGTTTACCCATCATTAATTTTTATGTAATCACATTAGGAGAAGAACACCTTCCATCAGTGGCTGCTGATGCTGGCTTTACGAAACCAGGCTACCTCTTCCTCTAGCAGGTCTGCAGCACGCTAGGACTGAGGCTTAAATCAGTTCTGCAAACCCCCCTGGTCAAATAGAAGCCAGAGGACAATCCTGACAGAGAATCAAGGACCAAAGAAGGAAATCTGAAAAGGATCAGTTTGAAAAAAAAACTTGAGAGCCATCAGGACTGTGAGATCCAGAGCAAGGAGAGATAATAAGGGCTAGAAAAGCCTGTGATTTTTTTTTCCCCTTTGTTTTCTGATGGGGACATCACGCCTATTGTCTGTGCAAGTGGCACCCTTGGCTAAAATATCTAGAACTGCCAGGTTGAGTGTCACATGCAAATGATTTCTTCTTGGCCCCACTTGCTCCATTGATGCCCTGCTCTGGCTGAGCCAGGGGAGAGCAACCCAAGTGTCTTATGAAAATAAGACAACCCGGCCTCCCACTTTGCTCCACCGATTTCCATATCCGGTATGACAAGTTTTCCTGGGACAGGCCTGCAACCATAGGCACATGTCTCACCCTGTTAAGACTCCGTAGCAGGTAAAGCAACCTGAACTCCTCATGGAAGAGCCGGGCACACAAACCTACGCCCACGTACCAAAGTAAGAGAAGCCAAAGTGGGGAAAACTTTCCACCCATTTGCTTCCAAAGCACATATTACCGGGAGCGGGTGAGGAGGGCAGCGTACAGAGGCATGCTCAAACCTTTCCACTTGCTTTCTTGTCTCCGGCCCCATGCATACCAGCAGGAACCTGAACAAGATGGTGGCTTAAAAGCAACACTTTGGAAACTTCCCAGAATGAAAATCTACCTTCCCTCTAAAAGAAATTCCTACTCGGTTTTTCTTTGGGGGCACTTTTCTTTACTCTCGCCTTTTTCTCAAATCCACTGCCCTCACGTTTGGAGCTAATCCCCGACACAGGTAATCCCTCCATCTCTTGTTACCCACACTGAAGTTTTCTCTTCTCTTCCTGGTTGGTGAAACCGTGATTAGTTCCAGGACATTAGTATCGTCTGATTCCATTGGTCACATTTTAATTCTTGATGGAATCGTGAGGCCAGGTTGAGAAGGGGGGGTCCTTGGTTAACTACAGTCTCAGGCAACAAACCATAATGTATAGAGATTAACATCTTGTTAGGACAAAGAACAGAAATGGTTTCACATCCCAGGCTCATCACTTTACTAGCTCTGTGGCTGTGGACAAATTTATGAACACCTCTCAGCCTTAATTTCTTCACGAAATATGGACAGAATATGTTGTTGTAAGAATTAAATAAGGCAATGTATGCAAAGGACCACAGTGTCTGACATACAGTGAGCTGAGGAATGTTGGCCATTACCAGCATCCTCATAATCATTCTTGTTATTAAACTACACAACTTCCCAGGTCAGACAATGGGAAAGAAAGAGGAATAAGTTTCTAACTTGGAGGTGCTTATGGTCAACCCTTAGAGATAGACATGTAAACACATAATCACATAACAGTAATCCCAATCTGACCATGTGCCCCAACTTTTCTGAATTCCTTATATTCCAAAAGGTACAGAGCCAGGCCTTTGAGTCAAACAATGAATCGAAGCTGAATATTTTTTACTCAACATAGTCATCAAACCTCTAGGAACTTAATCTGCAAGTTTCTCTTGATGAGGCTCTGACACTCTTCTACTCTTAATTCTCCTGAATTGTTATTGTTTTGTTTTTCTCCTGGATAGGTACTACCCATTTCAAAAAAAAAAAAAAAAGAAGGAGGAGGAAGAGTAGGAGGAGGAGGAGAAAGGACAGCTGTAGAACTCCTAAGAAGCTCATTCTCCTGGTTCAAATGAAAACATTAAAAATCAGAACAGCAGATTCAGGACCCCTTCTCCCTGCCAAGTACAAACGAACATGAACAAGGCAGCTTCTAAACATCTGACATTAGTGGCCAACATCACTGGCTCTCAGAATTGTTAATCACATTAGCGAATGAATCATTCACTAAAGAGATCAGGGCTGGTATTCTGACACTAATTCCCAAGATGCAGAATACATCTGAATCATATCTGCCCTTTTTGGGGCGACTGTGACAGTTGGTTGTAAAGAACCAAGTTTTGACAAAACACTGAACTTCTTTACTCTATGCCTTGCAGTTTAGCTGGAAACAAAATCTTTTTTTAAAAAACATCTGAAAATTTTTTCCACATCTACATGCTCCAAATTTTTGTAGAAGTCTTTATGACTGCTACTTTGATGTATATGCCAAACAGGATAAACCCTTGAAAGGCAACATTGCTAATGGACACAAGGATCTTTAGGTAATTGTAATAGCCAGTTTGGCTAGTTTTATGGGTGTGTGTACATTTAATTTTGAGTTGAGCAATAGCCAATTTGGCAATGAGCTAGAATAATATGAGTCTTTCTGCTTGTTTGTTTTAATTACTAACAACCAGAGAAAAACTATTCACAGCAGCCAAGAGAATTAAAATCAGAAATGCACTCCATTACTTGCAAACTGCCCATTAGCATGCCCAAATGGATGTCACTTATTCAGGAGGTGCAAGAGACAAGAGGGGCAAGTTTGGAGCTGTGATATGTGAGGAAAACATAAAGATAGCTGTTAAGTTTTTTAGGGATAAAACAACTTTCCTTCAAAGCTGTGGAGGAAGTCCCAGTAATAATCATGCATTCAGTACTTTTTACTGCCTGTTCGTGGGCCAGGCCCTGTTCTAGGTGCTGAGGATACCACAATGAACAAGTAAACAAAATACTCTCTTCACAGAGCATACATTCTAGCGAGCAATAAACATGGTAAACAGATAGACAAACAAAAGTATGATTTTCAGGTAGTGCTAGGTGCCATAAAGATAACAAGATAGCGAACCAGAGAAGGGCTCTCTGAGGAGTCGGTATTTAAATACAGATTTGAATCGCATGGGGTCAGGGGAGTTGGGGGGAAGTATGCAGCCACGCTAGAATCCGGGAGAAGAACATTCCTAGCAGAGTGGCCAGCAAGAGTAAAGGTCCTGAGGCAGGAATACACTATGACTGTTTAAGAAATAGCAAGAGGCCAGTGAGCATAGTGATCAAGAGAGAGGTGAAAGGTAAGATCACAAGTCTTGGCGGGGGGTGTTTATACAAGGATGTGTGAAGTACGGAGAGATATTTGGATTTTAATCTAAGTGTAATGGGAGCCGCTGAAGGGTTTTAGGATCTGACTTCTGCTGTCATGGTATCACCCTGATCTTGAGAATAAAAGTCATGAGGCTCTGTTAAGAGGCTACAAATGGAGTTGGGCAAGACATAATGGCATCTCAGATCGAAGCACTCCGCAGGAACAATATAAAAGGGTCAGATCCAAGAACTTGAAGACTGAGCCAGCAAGCTATGCAGTAGACTATGTTTGGGCATGACCATTTTTCCTAAACAATGACTGTATCTGCTGTACCTAAAAAGATGCTCAAAAATATTTGTTAAATGAACAAACTGTTCCGAGAACCCGAAAACACAAACTCCAGTTCCACTCATTTACCATCTACCTAACGATTCTTTGCCTCGGTCTCACCCCAGACATGTGGCGGTGGTCAGGAACTTCTCCATAGTGAGGGCTGGCATTGGCTGCCACAGCCTGCAATCTGCAGTCACAAGTCTGGCAGTGACTGTGATAGTCCAGGTTGAGTTTATACAGAGGTCAAAGTGAAATAAAAGCTGCCCTTTCAGGGCGCCTGGGTGGCTCAGTGGGTTGAGCATCAGACTTCGGCTCGGGTCATGATCTCACGGTTGGTGAATTCAAGCCCCACACCGGGCTTGCTGCTGTCAGCGCAGAGCCTGCTTCAGATCCTCTGCCCCCTCTCTCTCTGCCCCTCCCCTGCTCATGCTCTCTCTCTGTCTCTCTCTCTCTATCTCTGTCTCTCTCAAAAAAAAAAAAAAAAAAAAAGTTGTCCTTTCTCCGGAGCCCAAATTTTTACTTAGATCTTATTTAATAGGTCCCCCATTGCCTACTGAGTAGAATTTATACTCCTTGGACTGGCATTTAAAGTCTTCATTGATCTATCTCCCACTTCCAAATGTTCCTCTTCATATACCCTACATCCCAGTCCAAATGAATTGCTTATGTTTAAGCCCCATATTTTTTTTTTTTTTCTACTTCCATATCTTTGCTCATGCTAGGAATTTCCTGCCTGATCATCTTCCTTTCATCCCTCATAAAACCCAGCTCAATCTTTATAATCTTTTCCTCAACAACCTTCCCTTACTTCAAATCTCTCCATCAAGGCTACACTCCTAAAATCTGCCACCCCAGAAACTGTAGGGCAAAACCCCAGCTCCCAGGCGTTTCACTGTGTGTGTACTTTCAGGGCAAAGAGGAGCCTTGCACACATCATTGGCCAAAACATGTCAGGAAAAGCCCAGAACGTGGGTTCTTCTCTCTTTACTATTTCTGTCCTAGTGCCCAGGGTTTGGATCAATGCTTCATTAAACTCCACTTGTTTGTGCAAAAGTTAGAATAAAACAATATTTAAGAACAACCACAGACCAGTTTTCCTAGCCTTACTGAAGTCAATGGGTCTTAGCATAAAGCACAGGTTTAGACCCAACCACATCTGCTTTCCAAACAAGTTTTTTCCCAAAGTTTTTAGCTGCCTTTATGATTTTTATAGTTACTTGACCTCAGTTTTGTTTTGTTTTTTTAATTTATAAAACTCATGGTAAATCATTATAACTGTCTCACAGGGTTGTTTTGTGGATGAAGTTAGTTAACACAGATAATAGTGTCTACCATATCTGTTGAAAGTTATCATATACGTCTGGTCTTTTCTGGAAGGGGAGGAAAGCCATGTAACTGACTCGTCGCAGTTGTTGAGACAGATAAACAGCCTATCTGCATGGTAGTTAGACATTGTCCAGCCTCGGAGGACAGTGGGAACCACCTAAACTTTGTCTTGTATCTCCACCTCACCCTGGGTGCCAGCCAGTGATGATGGACTTAGACACATCACACACGTCTGTGAAGCCAGCTACTTTCCAATGAGTCCAAATGCCCAGCCTACTATTGCTGCTGCTATGTAAGTAGGCACTGCAAACGGGCATCCCCAGTGACTCATCAAACACACACACACACAAACACACATGCACTCCCACACGATCAATCAATCAATCAGTCAAAGCAGGGTCAGAAGATCAAAGGGAGAAACTAATGCTTTATGGCTTCTATAGTAAATGGTTCTTATAGGCCTGTGGCACTCTTGGCAGAAGTCCCCTAACCAGAAGATTCCCACCCCACTCCTGCTCCTTGGAGCTCTATTGCCAGCATTTCTTCCCTCCACCATCCCATTTCTGTACTCTGGAATCCTACGTGGTGCGCCACCTTCTAGGAGATATGTCTAAGCCACGAGATAAGAGTTATACCCCCATGTATGAGTCATTCATATTATCTTGCAGCAGGGAATCCTTTTAATGGAGGCAGCCCACCCTCACTGCAGGGAATATGTATTGCCTGACTTAGTTCTTTTGCTTTTCCATTTAACTTCCTCTCATACCTTAGGCTCTGAGAGTTCTTCATTCTATATACCCATTCCTAATGCCTGTTCTTCACAATCCTGCTGTTTGAATGATGACCGTGATAATGATGATGGTAATGACACTGAATGCCTGCTATGAGCCAGACCGTGCTCAGGGACTTATAGATATAACTCCTCACTACAACCTAATGAAAAAGGTATTAGTGTTCTCTTCATTAAACTCAGGAGGAAACTGAGGCTTGGAGATGGGATGTAACTTGGCAAAGTCACATAGTTAGAAAGTGACAGAGCTAGAACTTAAACCCAGAACAATCTGCTCAAGAGCCCATAACTTTAACCACTTTGATGGTTTCTCTCCTTTATTTTTTTTTTAATTTTTTAGTGTTTTATTTTTGAGAGAGAGACAGAGACAGAGTGCAAGCAGGGGAGGGGCAGAGAGAGAGGGAGGCACAGAATCCAAGACAGACTCCAGGCTCTGAGCTGTCAGCACAGAACCCCACATGGGGCTCGAACCCATGAACCGTGAGATCATGACCTGAGTTGAAGTCACATGGTTAACCAACTTAGCCACCCAGACACCCCTACTTTCTTTTCTTTAAATGACCTGTTTTGGGGGTGCCCGGTGGCTCAGTCAGTTAAGTGTTTGACTCTTGATTTTGGCTCAGGTCATGATCTCACAGTTTGTAAGATTGAGCCCCACATCAGGCTCTGCACTGACAGCACAGAGCTTGCTTGGTATTTCCTCACTTGCTTTCTCTCAAAATAAAGAATAATAAATAAATAAACATTAAAAAATAATAAACATTACAAAAATAAATGACCTATTTTTACTCACATCTTGATCCCAACCTGCCTGCTGACACTTCAATTTTCCATGTCCCTCAGTTTGAGAATACATGGCATCCTGAGTAAGTTCTCTTGAATCTAACCCAACAAAGAAGCCTAGCTTCTGACTTCCCCATGAGGGCAGATGGACCAAAAAATGAAGCAGAATTAAAAGTTGATTCAGAGGGGCTTCTGGCTGGCTCAGTTGGAAAAGCTTGCGACTCTTGATCTCAGGGACGTGAGTTTGAACCCCACATTTGGTATAGAGATTACTAAAAGAAAATAAACTTTTTAAGAACATGTATTAAGAAAAAGAAGTTGATATAGAATATTACTTATAGTTATATATATTTATTCCTGGGCTATTTTATATTGAAGATTGGCTAACTAACAGTTATATCTAGAATACCTCTCTTACCCACTACAGAGGTAAACAACAACAACAACAAAACAAAAACAAAAAACAGAAAACAAAAACAAAAACAAAACCCTATGTAACTCTTTCCCAGCCCCTTTTCAAACAAGAGTGAACATATGACACAGTTCTGCCCAATGAGAAGCAGGATGCCTACAGGTCAGGGGTGGACAGGCTTCTAAGAAACATTTATTTTCTTCAAAAAAAAGGAAAAAAGATCACCAGTACTGACCCATTCCACTTGTTGCTGCCATAAAAATGTGATGCCTAGAAACAATTCAGCAACGTTGAGACGACAAGTAAGCATGCCAATACATTGAGGATAGTGGAGAAGAAAGTTAGATTCTTAGACTCTGAAGACATTGTTGAACCTCTGCTCACCCACTTGTGTGTGAGATAATTAAGCATCTCTAGCCACTTAGTCAGCATACTTGAAGCATAAAGCATTCCTTACTGATATAATAGTAACAATAAATGGTTTGCATTACATAGTATGGATTCAATCATTCTAAGAAATCCTTTGCTGGCTTCTAAATATATTAAGTTAAGTCTCTAGGAATGGTCATATAGGCTCTGGGGTAGGAGGAGCCTAAGATCCTTACTATGAGGACTCCAGCGCCAGAGAAGGGAAAATCCTGTAACCAGCCACACACAGAAGGCAATACATTGAACTGTATATGATACACTGAATGAAGCAAAATAAAAGATCGAACAAAAATAATCACTTCTATGAATTCAAGCCAGACAATATCAACACAGGGGGTAAAAATAGCAATAATATCCACAGCTCAGAGTCAGAAACCTGTGTTCTGATCCTAAGCTTCCTACCTTGGACATATCATTTAAGCTCTCTGAGTCTCAGTACCCTCGTTTGTAAAATGAGAGAAGGGACCAGATAACTCTTCTTTTTTTTTTTATGTTTATTTATTTTATTTTGAGAGAAAGAGAGGGACAAAATGCTTAAGCAAGGGAGGAGTAGAGAGAGAAAGAGAGAGAGAGAGAGAGAGAGAGAGAGAGAGAGAGAGAGAATCTCAAGCTTTGCTAACAAGTGCAGAGCCCGACCTGGGGCTCAATCTCATGTACTGTGACATCATGACCTGAGCCAAAATCAAGAGTCAGGTGCTTAACTGACTGAGCCACCCAGGCACCCAGAACCAGATAACTTCTTGATGCAAAGGCATATCTAAAACATTTTCATTCTTTGATTCCATATATTTTCCCACTTAAGGTGAAAACATATGACTTAGGGGTCAGTAAACTTTTCTTTTGTGCACGAAGAGCATGGAAATATAACCTTATACCTCTGCTTTCTAGATACATTGAGTACAAAGGTAATTATTCCTTAGCAAATTATGTGGTAAGAATTATAGCAGAGAATCTGCTGACAACATACATCATTATCCAAAGTTCAACCAAATCATAAGACAGAATCAGTGTTTACTTCATGTAATGTTCTTGGTGACATAGGGCAACCAAGGGCTTCCGTTGTTCCATATCAAGGGACTCACAGAGAGGACCCATATGAGTGAGAGGTTATGTAAATAAAATAAAATCTGCTCAAAGGCCAACTTAGAGAGATCTTTGCTTTTCCTCTTTTCCTTTGCTACTTTGCCATGTTATCTATCCTCTTCCATTCTAGATATACCGCCCCATTGTTTGCCCCCAACAAAATTAATTTCATCTCATATTTCGATCACTGCCCCCTGCTTTTCAATGATTAGACATGATTAGATTACCAAATAAGCCAATCCTGTGTTACTTCATCAAAAGGAAAATTCTAGTCTCACAGAGAATATTAAAGGGGGGGGGGGGGGGGCGCAAAAATGATGGGATTTACCTGATTGATAAATCCAGAAAATTTTTAAATCTTGAAATTCTAAAATTTTGTCATTTAATTCTTCCATGTTCCTTTCTCATATAACATACCACACTGAGCTTAATAAGTAGCGATTACAGATGTTCTAAGTTGAAAGTGGCACTCTTGACACTATAAAAACTCACAGGTAAATAATACGTTCTTTACTCTCAAGGAGCTACATAAATACCTATAATATATGGCAGTCCAGTCCAAAAAGCAATATGGAAATGTTAGGAAGAAGAAATTAATTTCAACTGAAAAAGATTTCAGGAAGAATTAAAATGGAGACATAGACAATGGCTCATGTTTATGTTCTATTCTGAAATATTCTTTCTAGATTCTGAAGTGTCAACCTGTCCAGAACATAACTTAGATCAAAAAGTGAAATACCGGGGCGCCTGGGTGGCTCAGTCGGTTAAGCGTCTGACTTCAGCTCAGGTCACGATCTCACGTCCGTGAGTTCGAGCCCCGCATCGGGCTCTGGGCTGATGGCTCAGAGCCCGGAGCCTGTTTCCGATTCTGTGTCTCCCTCTCTCTCTGCCCCTCCCCCGTTCATGCTCTGTCTCTCTCTGTCTCAAAAATAAAATAAACGTTAAAAAAAAAAATTAAAAAAAAAAAAAGTGAAATACCATATTGGCTGGCTAGGATCTTCAGTGCCATAGCAAGATGAACTCTTAAGGAAGTGGATTCTACCTTCCTTACAGCTGCGTCCTTCTCATCCCCGTCCCACGTAACCAAGATAAATAAGGAGAATGTGGAATCCAAAGTCAAGAGCACCAACGACAGATACAGAGCCAGAATATGCTTCTGCCAATGATGGTGCCATCCTTTCTGCTGTCACCTAATCCTACCCATGAGAGAAACCTCCCAGGAATACCCAGGTCCCCAAAAAAATCTCAACTGCAACAGCAATTCCTTCCATTCACAGATTTCTTCTTCCCTCAACTCACACCTCCTACCATCCTCCACCCCCATCATAGTCAGTATGCTGGCCTTTGCTTCGACATGCTTCCTCTCAATGTCTCAGTGGGTCTGTTTTGATAAAAAAAGAACATCGTGTTATAAATGGTGCTGTCTGACGCTCAGGCTGTGAGCAGCCAAGGAACTATAAAGATCTGTTTAGAATCATGACCACTTAGCAGGCACACGGCCACTAGGACTTTATGACCATTAATTGGTTTATCCTCCTTGAATCCCTCCAAGGCATCTCTTATTATCTCCATTTGACAAATAGAGCAAAACTAAAATGCAGAGAAATCGACTAATTGACTGAGTTGCCATAAGGGGAAGAAGATGGCAGCAGACTATTAAAATCAAGTCCTGTCATGAAACTTGAAGATCTTGAATACTTGCCTGCCTTTCTGAAACATGTTAGTATCTGAGTTTTTTTTAATTCAGAAGGAGATTCTTGGAAACTCTCTAATTCCACCTCCACTTTCCAAACCAGAAAATTAGGGCCCACTGAGATCAAGGACTGGGTCAAGGTCATGTTGTGACTAAAAAGAGAAGTTAAGACTCCAACCCAGGTATCCACACCCCAGATGCAGTGCTCTATCCACACTGAGGAAACCCAGATCCAGAAACATGAGGTCACACAACTTGCCTATGGTAGTGCTACACTAGAGTCCTAGGAGAGGTATAAGAACAGGTGTATCCTCTGTGCACTGTGCAAAGTCCTATGGCCACGGAGCCAAGTGGAGACTAGAATCCAGCCTGTACCCTCTCAGCCAAGCTCTGTGCTTTGGGGCAGGAGTAGCCCCATCCAGAAGAAGGGACACCATCTGTCCATAGCCGCCGCCACTCACAGAAGACCCTTTCTTCTAACCTGCACTACGGCACCATACAGACCAGCAGCAGCTCTGAGACCAAGTCTCTTCACTCCTCATTTAGTGCTGAATAGGAAGAATGAGTTGTCTTTGGAATATGGAAAAAGGAAACCAAGAATTATATGTGGCTTCTAATATCTGGGATATTATTGTATACCAAGAAGAAGGCAATGTAACCAGATTGCTTGGCTAAAAATGTGCCAGGGCACTTCATTCTCGTTATAACGTAACACACTCTAAATGTAGCGCAGTTGATTCAACTCCATATTAATTAAATATGTTTTGGATTTTTTAAAAACACTTTTTGTCAAATGTGTGCAAGTGGTCCAAGTTTTGCACAAAGGAGGATGCCAGGATAAGTCTTCTAAAATTATAAGGGAGCACAATCTCCTTTGTATCTAACCTGCCCCGACTGCCACTGATCCTTCATCCCACTAACACTGGAGGTGGGGAGAGGGGACAGAAACCGATACTCATTCTCTCTGGAGGTACAACTGCCAGAAGAAGGATTTTTCCATCTTGGCTAGAGTCCTAGCCACTCCATTTTTTTTTTTTTTTTTTTTTAAGAACAGATCAGTGTTGTAGTTGTAACACTCCCCGGGCCAGGCCTTCTACTACAGCTGTATTAGATCTCCTGGCATCCAGCAGCCCTCTCCAGCGCAGCCAGGACAGGCTGGCAGCCGTGCTACCATGAGTGAGCAGTAGGAGCTGTTCAACATGGGGAGGAGAGTGAAGGGAGAATCAAATGAATCTGAGATTTCTAACTTGTCCAACTGTGTACAGGACAATATCAATAACCAAAACGGAGAAAGGAGAAGGAGGGGAGTTTTGAAGTCCAAGAAAATGAATTCTGCTTGGGAAATATTGATAGGCAGCTATAAATAAATGTCTGAAGCTCAAAAACATGCAGGGTAGGGGCAGAGGTGCAAGAATCAGGACGGGGATCATGAGGCTTTCTTCTCCTTGTCTTTGCATTGCCCAAAGAGCCCATTATATTTGCCAGAAGGTAGAATGGGAGGGTGGGAAGCAGGAAGACCATTTCCAACCCTTTCGATGATCTATTATTGCATCACAAATTGCCTCAAACTTAGTGGCTCAAAACAACAATTTCTTCTTTTTCACCATTCTAAGGGCTGGCTGCTGGGTGATCCTTCTGCTTTATGTTGTGGTGACTAGGACACCAGGATGATGAGGACACTGAAATGGCCTCATTTCAAATGGTTATCAAGGGGTAGTGGATGCCAAAAGGTGAGGACAGCTAGAGCCGTCAGCCAGGTGACCTCACTTCTCCTCCATGGACTTTTCTCTGTGGCTGTTTGAGCTTTTTCACAGGTGGCAGCTGGATTCTAAGAAAGAGCCTTCTAAGAGAATAAACCCAAATGTGCAAAAGCTTCTTTAGCTTCCTCTTGCATTATGTCTGCTGATGTCATAGTGGCCAAGGCTCATTAAATGGTCAAGCTTAAATCAATGTGGAGGGAAGTACACAGGGCATGAATACTAGGATGTACGGTTCATTACAGGCCACCAAGGACATAGTCCACCACGCCTTCTGGAGGAACTGAGAGCTCTCTATTGTACATAATATCACAATTAGACTTCTTAAACTAGGATTTGGGGCCGCCTGGGTGGCTCAGTCCGTTAAGCATCCAACTTTGGCCCAGGTCATGATCTCACCGTTTGTGAGTTCAAGCCCCGCCTCAGGCTAAATGCTGTCAGTGCAGAGCCTGCTTCAGATCCTCTGTCTCCCTCTCTCTGCCCCTCCCTCGCTTGCATGCTTGCTCTCTCTCTTTCAAAACTAAATAAACATTTTAAAAAAATAAATAAATAAAGTAGGATTCAAACTCTGATCTAATCTCCTCACTCATGTTTCCACACGAGTTCTCACTCTGCATAGACTAGACTTCTTTGAATCCGAGACTCTGTGATAGGAAAGAATCCTAACATGGTTCCATCGTATACACACACACACACACACACACACACACACACACTCACGTGCACACAATCACTGCCAGTCCTACCTATGAGGCTTTTCTCAGACCCTTCTCCTTTTTTTTTTTAATTTAAATTTAAGTTAGTTAACATACAGTGTAGTCTTGGCTTCAGGAATAGAACCCAGTGATTCATCTTTTACATATGACACCCAAGTGCTCACCCCTAAAAGTGTCCTCCTTAATGCCTGCCACCCATTTAACCCATCCCCCCCCCCACCCAGACCCCTCTCCTTCTTAATGCTCCTTCTGAAATCCAGTCCTTTAGTTTCTTGTATCTTGCTCCAAGACAAAAACCCTTAATCACACTGCTTTTTAAAGGGACTTGACTTGCTCCAGTCTCTCTGATTTCACACAAAATTCATTCTGCTCTTAGGGAATAAATAAAGGAAATGAGGAGAAACAGAAAGGCAGATTGTGATGTAGCTCTGGCTCTGGAGACAGGCTTAGGATAGAATCTGGGTCCTGCCGCTTGCTGACCTGTGACTCTACACTGACGTTTTGTTCTGGTCTTTTCCTTAAGCCTCAACGTCCAATGTGTAAAATGAAGATTATAAGAGTTGCTACTTCCAATGACTTATTGGGCCTAACTATGATAATGAACGTAAAGTCTTTAACATGTTGCCTGACACAAGGTGAACCCTGGGTACCTGTTAGCTCTTATTATCTAAAGGACACAATATGCTGTGAAGTCAATGACATGTGAACAAAAAAGTTACAACAGAGCCCAAGCTCTCAATGCAATCAGATTTAAAAATAAGGGGTGTGGCATGTGTGTGTGTGTGTGTGTGTGTGTGTGTGTGTGTGTGTGTGTGTATGGGGGAGGGGGTGTAGCTGCAGGATTTACTGGTTCAACAAATGAAAAGTTCAGGTGCAGAACAGACTGAAGTCAGAGTTTAAATCCTCGTCAAAACTCAGGTTTTGTTTGTTGTTTGTTTTGTTTTCTGTTGTTTTTGTCTTCTGGCTCCACCCTGCTTTCCTCATGGGTGTCATTGTGAGGCTGCCCAGGGTGGCAAGACAGTCTCACCAGTATCTCTTTCTTGACCTCTCCTTTGTAAACCCTTTGAGGAAAAAGTGTGAGTCTCTCAGAAGTCTCAGCCAAACACTCACTGCTTCTAGTCGATCAGTTTAGATCGCCACAGCCAATTGCTGTGGGCAGGGGAATCCTGTGATTAGACAGAGGCCATATGGTCAGGTCCAGAGCCGCTCTGGAGTACATGGCTGACAGCGCGAGAATGTGGGGCCCAGAAAACATCAGGCTGCCACTCTCAGAAGAACAACTGGGGGAAGGGGCAAGTAACATGCTCCCACAATACTGGAAACCACGGCATTATTTCTAATGGTAAAAACCTAGGAATTGCCCACAAAAGAGTTACGTGAGTTATAGAATATACATATGGGAATCTAGGAAAACAGTAATTTTCAATGAATATCTGAATCATGTGGGAACATTAACGCTCACTATGTTAAGTGAAAGAGGCTGGAACAGAAATACACATGCACATTGTACACAACACTACAATCCTTCAATGCTAACAGCGAGCAGGAAGTATGGCCACGGTAGTACGTGCGTACCGCAGCTAGTGTGACTGAACCAGAGCAGACAGGACAGGACCGCGATGAGGGGGAACGCAAGGATTTTGTGCAAGAACACAACACTGTGAGTTAATCACCACAGAAATAAACAGTCCATTCAGAGATAAGTCTGTTTTCTTTTGCCCGTCTGCATTTTTAACACTGTCATAGTCAAAGAAAACATCCAAGACCTGCTTTAAGCATGTATCTGCCTCTTTCTTATCTCATCCTCTGAGAGAAAACTCATGGAAAACATCAATTTCTATGTCAGAAATAGCCCCCAGGTTTTTATTAAGGGCAAAAACCACATGCCATTTCTACAGGAAAGTTCGACACTATATGCTAAGGAATAAAGCAGTGAAGACACAGGGGGATTAATAAAGAATTGAGGATGTCCCTAGACTGGTGTTTGTCACCTGTCTCCTTCTGAAACCTTTCAAGAATCTTCCTTACACTCCCACACAAAAATCTCTCTTCTATTATCTATTGACGGGGGGATATATATAACAAGAAGCCACTGTGACTTCAGTAATGCTTTTGATCGCTTGTACTTTATTAATCACATCTACAATATTTATTCTGTCAAAAACATCCATACGGCTATGTGCTTGGCATACATGGAGGTCCCTAGACCCTTGCCAGAGTCCACACTATTGGGTGAAGCTGGTAATGCCTATGCAACTCTCATAGATCAGGAAAAGTGTTTTTACAAACCATACACAGTAAATGATCCTAAAAGTCCTCTTTAGACACCTCTCTCCCTCTCCCTTGACTTCCCACTCACAACATCCAGTAAAGCTCTTTCCCTCTTCCCGTATCGGTCCAGCACTCCTCTGTTCCCCAGAGGCACAGACCCCCCGCCCTGTTCATCACAGTGTGTGGCTATCTTGATTTTTATCAAGAGGGCCAGCCCCTTGAATTCTCATGGAGGAAACAAGTCCTCCACGTCATTTCACTTGATTTCATTCTGGTTTCTCTCTCATGGCCACCTCCCTTCAGTTACAATGTCTCAGCTCTTCCAGGTAGGCAGGACAGGACGGCAGGACAGGACGCATCTCTCCTTTCAAGGCCCCCACTGGGTCTGGGCGATTGTCAGTTTCTTCCAAGCTTCCTCAGGATCTATGCCTTCTTGTTTTCCCAGTCCCCTGCCCAGGTGACAACCAAGCAGTCTCCAATTGTTTCAACTGTTGCTCACCAGCAAAGGAGGAAAGGCTTTCCAAGAATGGGAGGGGAGGTCTCTTTTTTTTTTTAGTAGTTGACCTTCTGAAGACAAGATTCTACCCCTTCTCCACTGCTTTTTTTTTTTTGTAGAAACCCAGCGGATAACTCTTACAGTGGAAATTCCAAACCAAGAAGGGATGGCAACATCTTGAAAAAGATGCCCTTTTAGACTCCTGTCAAAATCAGCCACCAGATCTTCCTTTTAGAGATTTCTTGACTCTATTTAGAGTTTTAGATTTGTTTCTTTCTTTCTCCCAGTAATTTTCTTGGGTGAATTTCCTCATGACAGCCCTAAATCCTCCCTCCCCAGGTGTGGCTGCTGACTCTCTGACCCGCATCTAACCCAATATCAAGAACTATCTCTTTTGTTGATTTGAATTGGAATTAGTCATATCTCTCAGGGGTAGTGTGATCAGTTAATATACTGTCCAGATAAGAACATGTTAGAATGTTAGACCACAAGAGAGAACTTTTAATAATTCAGCTGGGACAACAGGCATAAACCAGGCCTCCCCTTATCAAGTCCTTATTGAGCAAACCCTATATGATTACCCAAAGGCCTTAACACAGAGGCCTGTCCCCAGTAGATGCTCAGTAAATATTACTTCACTGATTGGGTCCAACATGTGTCATTTTTCTGATGTTAATGTCACAGTACATTAAAAAAAATTTTTTTTTAATGTTCATTTATTTTTGAGAAAGACAGAGTGCAAGTGGGGGAGGGGCAGAGAGAGGGGGAGACAGAATCTGAAGCAGACTTCAGGCTCTGAGCTGTCAGCACAGAGCCCCACGCAGGACTCAAACCTATGAACCATGAGATTATGACCTGAGCCAAAGTGGAACACTTAACCAACTGAGCCACCCAGGCACCCCACAGTACATTATAAAGTTCCATCTTTTGCCTTTTCTTTCTTCTGCTGTATAACTCCAGTCGTATGCAGTAAGATATGATACCACATTCTTCCCTGAACAATCTTCAACTGTCCCTACCAAACCTTTTTCTGAAAAGATATTTTTAGCTCTCTTTTCTCATGCCAAAAGGAGGCAGTCCTCTTTTGGTGCCTAGCATAGCTACAGTTCATGGTCCCAAGAAGAATCTGATGCGTGTAGCCGCTCCAAAGCATTAACTGCTGGACAAACTGACTGGTGTGTTTGCCTCTTGTCCATCTACTGGTCGCCGTAAGTGGAGAGAATGTCTCCCTCTCATCATTTTCTTAAGGAAAAGACTTAAGTATGGCCTAACAGGAGATGAAGTAAAAAAGATCTGTATATAGTGTTTTATTAAGATTGATGGCAAGGTCTCAGAGCACCTGGGTGGCTCATTGGTTAAGCATCCAACTTGGGCTCGGGTCATGATCTCAAGGTTCATGGGATCGAGCCCTGCATCTGCACTGACAGTGCAGAGCCTGCTTGGGATTCTCTCTCTCCCTCTCTCTCTCTCTCTGTCCCTCCCCGATTCATGCTTCCTCTCTCTCTCTCTCAAAATAAATAAATAGGGGCGCCTGGGTGGCTCAGTCGGTTAAGCGGCCGACTTCGGCTCAGGTCATGATCTCACGGTCCGTGAGTTTGAGCCCCGCGTCGGGCTCTGTGCTGACAGCTCAGAGCCTGGAGCCTGTTTCAGATTCTGTGTCTCTCTCTCTCTGACCCTCCCCTGTTCATACTCTGTCTCTTCCTGTCTCAAAAATAAATAAAACGTAAAAAAAAAATTTTTTTTAAATAAATAAATAAATAAATAAATAAATAAATAAATAAACTTAAAAATAAAAATGATGGCAAGGTCTGAACTGATATAACCTCCTCTGCTGGTTTTATTGACATCGTTGGCATTAACAAGACTGGGGACAATTTCTGCTTGATCTGTGACACCAAGGGTTGCTTTGCTGTTCATCAGATTACACCTAAGGAGGCCACTTATAAGTTGTGCAAAATGAGAAAGATCTTTGTGGGAATGAAAGGAATCTCTCATCTGGTGCCACATGATGCTTATACCACCCACTATTCTGATCCCCTCCTCAAGGTGAATGGCACCACTCACATTAATTTGGAGGCTGGAAAGATTACTGATTTCATCAAGTTTGATACTGGTAATCTGTGTGTAGTGACCAGAGGTGCTAACATGGAAAGAATTTATGTCGTCACCGACAGAGAGAGACAAACTGGTTCTTTTGGTGTAGTTCACATGAAAAATGCCAATGGCAACAGCTTTGCTACTCAGCTCTCTACCATTTTTGCTATTGGCAAAGGCAACAAACCATGGATTTCTCTTCCCTGCAGAAAGGGTACCTGCCTCACCATTGCTAAGCAGAGAGACAAGAGACTGGCAGCCAAATAGAGTGTTGGGTAAAATGGTTTCCAGGTGATGTGATTGGAGGTCCTCATACTTACTATACATGATCTTAGCCAAAAGGCCGAGAAGCGATAGAAGTCTTCATACTTAATTAAACATAATAGAGCGTGATTAAAATAATACTAAAAAATAAAAACACATCACAATGTGTGCTGTGCATGGTAGGGGGGTACAACCACGAGCACAGCGGATACTTGGAGTCCCTGCCTTCCCAGAACCAGCAGGGCAGGTCCACTGCAGGGCATGTGCCTGCAGACAGGTGATTACAATGAACACAGAAGTGCTTTTTTTTTTTTTTTTTTTTTAATTTATTTTTGGGACAGAGAGAGACAGAGCATGAACGGGGGAGGGGCAGAGAGAGAGGGAGACACAGAATCGGAAACAGGCTCCAGGCTCCGAGCCATCAGCCCAGAGCCTGACGCGGGGCTCGAACTCAGGGACCGTGAGATCGTGACCTGGCTGAAGTCGGACACTTAACCGACTGCGCCACCCAGGCGCCCCGAACACAGAAGTGCTTTGATGGGAAATAGAGCGTGCAATGGACGCCCCACACTCTTCCTCCCCGCACTGCTTGGTTACCTATTGCCCCTCCCTTCCTTTCCCTTCCCCACCACAGAATCCAGCACAGCACTAGGCTCATTCAATTCCACTTCCTAAATAGTTCTCAAATCTCTTCAATTGTCTTCTTCCCACAGTCTTTCTTCCTAGGAAAGGAAAGCTGAACCATTTTTAAGCATTCACAAAATTCTAAAACTCTGATTGCAGGAGATTATTATAGTAATCTGTGCTTGAAAAGATGGACAGCAGAGTAGGGAAGAGATAGTGAGGATGACATGGAAGGAGAAGGGGATAAGACATTAGAAAGAGCCCTGCAGAAACCCAATGTTGAAAAGAAATTACAAAGTAGATTGAGAAGTGGAGAGAGTTAAGTAGAAAATCGGCAGAGTGCACTGTCATGGAAACCAAAGGAAGAGTTTCCAGCAGGAAAAAATTGGTCAACGGTGTCAACACTGCCAAGAGATCAAATAATATAGGAGCTGACAAGAGAACAGTAGATGCAGAAAAGTTCGTCACTTGAGATGAGTTTTTCAAAATCCAAGTATTGAATGCCTATTAGATGCAGGGGAGCCTCTTTAAAGGACGCAGAGATTTGCAGATCTGAGCTGCTGTTTTCCAGAGGCTAATCATGGAGTTTACAAGCAAAATTGCAAAGGCACCAGAAATATCCCCTCCCTCTCCTGTAGCCAAAAAACTTGTAAATACTACAGTACATAATGAGCCAAATGAGTGGTACAGACATATCCTGTTCTCTGGAATGAATAGTATAAATCAGGAGAGTTGTGGTTTTTTCTGATATCTGTATTTTAAGGTCATTGTTAACACCCTGGAGCACTTCCAGGTAAAATAGCCAAGATGGAGAATGATTTAGAAACCATTTTGATAGAAGAAGTAACTGAAAAATAAGGGTTACATTTGAATTAGTCCGGGTAACTAGGATAGCACTCATCAAATATTTGAGGGGTTTTTATATAAAAGAAGAATGATATGTCTTTTGCATTGCTCCTGAGGACACACCAAAAACAAATAAGGCCCAGGGAGTCAGAAATTATCTTAAAATTAGAGAGACAGAGACAGAGGGAGAGGAAGAAAGAAAGAAAGAAAGAAAGAAAGAAAGAAAGAAAGAAAGAAAGAAAGAAAGAAAGAGAAAGAAAGAAAGAAAGAAAGAAAGAAAGAAAGAAAGAAAGAAAGAAAGAAAGAAAGAAAGAAGAGGGAGAGGAAGGAAAGGGAGAGAGAGGAAGGAAGGCAGGAAGGCAGGAAGGCAGGAAGGCAGGAAGGAAGCAAAGAAAGACATTCTTACCAGTAAATGCAGTGAGCTGCCATGTTTATGTATTCCCCATCTTGGACATGTTCCAGAAAAGGTCAAAGGGTAGAAAGTTGGACTCAGCATCTTCCAAGATGTCTTCAACCTCTAAGATTCTGTGACTCCAGTTCAAAAATGGTCACTTCCTTCCAAGGTCGACAGAAAAATCTTTGTGGAACAAGTAGGATATCCAATCTAGATTTGGAAGATGGTCAGGATTTTGACAGATGAGCAAGAGAAGGAAGGGCACGTCATGTAGAAGGACAATAAGCTTGCCTTGCTGGAGGTGACTTTTCACATGAGGGTCCAAAGTCATCACAACCAAACTGACAAAGCTTTCATTGCCAGGGTGAGGGATTTGAGCAAAATATGTTAAGCAGCAAGCAGCCATCAAGGAAGGATTTTTTTTTTTTTTTTTTTTTTTTTTTGCAAGGAATTACAATTCAATTAAGGAGAGCTTCAAGGAAGTTTGTTCTGGCATTTACTTAGGACAGATTAGAAACAGGTGAGACTGAAAAAAATCAGGAAATTACTGAGAAAGATAAGAAAATAGGAACCGAAACTCAAGGAATGGGAATAAAATTAAAGTTTAGAATAATGGAAACTTTTGGGAAAGAAGAATCCATAGAACTTGGTGGCTGGTTATGTCGGGAAAGAGGCAGAAGGAAAAAATCAGAAGAATGAATGAACAGGTTTGAGTCCATGTAAGAGGGAGATTGAGAAAAGCAGTGTCTTGAAAACAACAAGGTCAAGGGGTGTAATCTGAGAGACCAGTCACAGTCCCAAGGTCCCAACGTGGGAAGCCAGTCTAAGAAGAACTCCGGCCAGGACGACATCTCCAATTCAGGCAGTGTCTCACTAGCATCCAGTGGAATATTACCAGCTGCTATCTCAGAGGAAATTGGGTTCCCTGATTTTCTAAATGAGCCAAGCTGTTGGGCTGGCAACCAACACACATGACAGGCACTTAGCCAAGCATAAAGCAACAGGTCTAAAACATGCGAGTGTGTAGATAAACCATCCCCAGCATTTAGCAACCTGCTAAGGGGAACTCACAGAAATATAGGAAAAAGAAATCTCTCCAAACTCCAGAGCCCCTGTTTTTTACACTTATATCAAAACATGTATAAATCTATTATGAGATCTACTTTCTCTCTTACTGGGAAATACGGCAGAGAGGGATACTCCAACGCAAAAGCATTTTTTGAGGTGGTACTTGAGATAAAATTGGGGGAAGAAAACTCTTCAACATAACTTAGGCTCAGTCTATGTAGAAAAAGTAAATATAGAGGCAGAGCTGATGAATTTGAACAATGTAGAGAACCAGGCTAGATCATTCAAACTCCTAAAGCTGCTTTTTTTCTCACCAGTGGTTGGTTTTGTTTTGTTTTGTTTTGTTTTGTTTTGTTTTGTTTTGTTTGTCTTTGCTTGGATTATCTGGGCAATTACCTCAACTCTCCATTTCACTCTGGTTCTACAGACATGGCACTCTGAGTGTTCTATTTTTATCACGTTCGAACAAGGATGGAACACAATGAAATGAGCCTCACCGAGGGATTAGGCCAGTTGAAAGGATGTGTTTCCTGCACATCCTATGTTTTCCATGATGCGGAAAAATGAGCCATTCCCTGCCCTTGGTCTGCCCTCTCCACTGACAATACTTTCCTCCTCAGAGAAAAGGGTAAAGCAGAAAGCAACATTTGGGAAAATATTTATGTAGATAAGGGCAAAATGAAGGACTGCTGTCTGGGAAGTATACTTAATTGACCAAGTCATACAAGAGTCCGTAACCCTGGAAGTTCCCTAGAAGGCTGAAGAGGGTTTGCCCCATGTCGTGGACTTCCCTAAGCAAAGTCGAAATTCAGTGACTCCCTGAAGTTCATAGGGCCAATTCCAAGACTGCAGCCAGGAGCTCTGAGTTGAAATCACTTGCACTGTAAGCTTTGGATACCAATAGGATTCCATGGCTGGGAACGGCTGGATGCTTTGGAAGGCAGTTTTCTTTCTTAGCTCTCTTTAGGTCTGGTGACCTTGGCCTTCAGTTTTCCTGTCCCTATAAAAACCACTCTTCCTTTTAAGTGAGCTTGAGACACACACCATAGATGCTTCTTGAAATATCATGTTGCAGAAAGGCAGTATTTTTCTATTTACAGGAAGAGAAAGGGTGGTGAAAAAGGACTGAACGGCTTCCAGCTGCTGTTGAGAAAAGGGGGCTAGTTACAGAATGGGGACATCCCTTCTTCAAGCCCTGTTCCCTAGGCCTGGACTCCTGCACGGCCAGCTCCACGGAGCTCAAAAATTCAACTTGAAGAGCATGCTCCATACCTGCCTTACTACCACAGTATGAACGGGGACTGAGATGAAATACACACAAATCATCTTAGGACCTTGGAACTCTATTACGCAGAGAGGTGAAGACACTGGGCCACTCTAGACTTACTGGCCTCCCAGCTGAAGGACTCTGCATCACAGCTTACATATCCAGTGGCCACTCTAGAATGGCTTAAGGCTGGCTGTGCAGTTGGGAGGGCTGGCACCGGATTTGTTTTAAAGCTGAGTTTACATCACCGTCACCCTGTTTGCATTTAGATTGAATTTTATAATCAATGAAACTAGCAAAGATTTCTAAAGATGCTTTTATTTAAAATCCAAGTAGGATGGCAGCTACTTCAATAGTCCATAGTGTTAACTGAGGTCCAGGTTAAAGCTTCCTCGAGCCATGGGTTTTATCCCAAAAGAGAACTTCAAGAAAAATCCTTATGAAATGGTGCCCAGAATCCATTTAAAGATGCATAAACCTCAGAGAAACAACTGGTCCGGGGAGGAATCAGGCTATTTATGACGGCGACATACTTTACAAAAGCTCTCAGAGGGGGCTGACAAGGCAAGCAAAGAAAGAACTTTCTTAAGTAAATATCAAATCAATTAAAGGAAGAGATCCATGGAAATAAATCATTTACAGAAACAGGTCCTACCTGCGGTTTCCAACACAAAATACGCTCAATGCTACACCTCCAGTAACTAAATACAAATGGATTCCAAAGTGATTCAATCTTCACACACTGAGTAAGAGGCAACCTGCTAAAGCAAAGCCTGCAAAACAAAGGTTTTCAAGATATAAAAATTCATAAACCTTTCTTATCAGAAAAGAGGTGAATGAATATTGTTGTATTCTTATAGCATGTTTGCTTTAGCATTTGTCATGTAGTTATTCTGTGCAAAGGTAAGGTCTGGTATGCAGCATAATTATTCTCCCACCTCCTCCTGTCACAAGGTCTCCTTAAAGGGCAAGTTCTTTCTTTAGCTCTTTAAATGCTCCCAAAAAGATATCTTAAGGTCAAGAAACTCCAACAATGTGCAAATATCTTTCAGGAGTAGTCGATTTCCCCCTAGTCCCATTAGGGGAAATCTTATTGTAGTCAGTCTAAAGCACGTTAATGGAGGGTCATGTTTCTATTTACTCTGAGACGGTAGTAATAGGAAACAGGAGGAAGCGAGACCCTCACAGCACTGGAGCTCCGCACTCCAGTTGGGTCACCATCTTCTAGTCTGGATTCCAGATGATGTCAAAATGACGTTCCATATAATTCATCAGAGACATATATATGTACATGTATGTGGGGTCTATTGAAGCCTCCTCTCAAGACTTACAAACTTTCACATTGGCAAAGGCTTGATTATAAGATTTGGATTGATTAGTGATGCAACATTTCTGTGAGATTTGGTAGCCACAGATTTTTTTTCTTCAATATATGAAATTTATTGTCAAATTGGTTTCCATACAACACCCAGTGCTCATCCCAAAAGGTGCCCTCCTCAATACCCATCACCCACCCTCCCCACCCTCCCACCCCCCATCAACCCTCAGTTTGTTCTCAGTTTTTAAGAGTCTCTTATGCTTTGGTAGCCACAGATTTTTTTGTGTTCTTTGTAAATTAGTCATTATGAGATGGATTTTGATAACATTTTTCTCCTCAAATATCCTCTTATAACTGAAATCCGACAGAGTGATACATCTGTATCCAACCAAATTGGGCAAATTTCCCTAGTAATTTCTAGCCATGTTCTGGTACATTCAACAAATATTTATGGGATGCCGTTACTTACCCGACACTACGCAGGGCACTGGCGGGACAAAAGTAAAGACAGACCGTCCTCCCACAGGGAGAGCAGGAGAGTGTTTTTGTGGTGATGGTAGGTTGTGGTAGGTTACATGAATTTATACATGGGATAAAATTTCATAGAACACACACATGGGCATATGCACAGACATACACATGAGCATATGTAAACTGGAGATCTGTAAGTCTAGACAATAGTATTGTAGCAGTGGCAGCTTCCTGGTTTTGATAATGTAAGAATATAGGCTTTGCAGAAGCTAGAGGAAGAGATCACAGAACTCTTGGTTATCTTTTCAACTTCTCATGACCCTAAAATTACTTCCTTAAAATAAAGTGTTTAACTGGAAGAAAAAAAAAGATCCGGGGCGCAGGGGGGCTCAGTCGGTTAAGTGTCCAGCTCTTGGCTTCAGCTCAGGTCACGATCTCACAGTTATGGGTTAGAGCCCCACATCAGCCTCCATGCTGACAGCACAGAGGCTGCTTGGGATTCTCTCTCTCTCCCTCTCTCTCTGCCCTTCCCCCACTCATGTGCTCTGTTTCTCTAAATAAATAAATAAATAAACAAACTTTTTTTAAAAAGTAAGAAAAACACTAGCCTTTACATGGAGATTGCTCTATAGTGGGACAGATAACTAACAAGTAGATTAATTAATAATCACAGATTTTTATGTTTATTTTTTATTGAAATATAAGTAACATACAGGGTTATATTAGTATCAGGTGTACAATATAATGATTCAAGAATTCCACACATTACCCCGTGCTCATCACAGTAAGTATATTCTTAATCCCCTTCACCTATTTCACCCATCCCTCACCCATCTGGTGACCATCAATTTGTTCTCCATATTTAAGAATCTATTTTTTGTCTCTTTTTTCTTTCTTTGTTCATTTGTTTCTTAAATTCCACATATACATTAAATCATATGGTACTTGTCTTTGTCTGACTTATTTCACTTAGCATTATATCCAGTCCATCCATGTTGTTGCAAATGACAAGGTCTCATTCTTTTTTATGGATGAATAATATTCCTGGGTGTGTGTGTGTGTGTGTGTGTGTGTGTGTGTGTGCGCGTGCACCCATGTGTGTGTACCACATCTTTCTTAATCATTCATCTATTAATGGAAACTCGGGTTGCTTCTATATCTTAGCTATTGTAGATAATGCTGCAATAAACACAGGAATGTATATATCTTTTTGATTTTTTTTTTTTTTTGGTGGGGGGGGTGGTGTAAAAACCCAGTAGTAAAATTACTGGATCATAGAAAATTTATATTTTTAATTTTTTGAGGACTCTCTATACTGTTTTCCACAGTAGCTGTACCAATTTATATTTCTACCAATAGGGCACAAGTGTTCCTTTTTCTCTACATCCTTACCAACATTTTTTATTTCTTGTCTTTTTGATTCTAGTCATTCCAACAGATGTGAAGTGATATCCTGTTGTGGTTCTGATTTAAATTTCCCTAATGATTAGTGATGTTAAGCATCTTTTCATGTATCTGTTGGCCTTTTGTATGCCTTTTTTGGAAAAATGTCAATTCAGGTCCTCTTCCCATTTTTTTAATCAGATTATTTGCTTGTTGGGTGTTGAGTTGTATAAATCATTTATATATTTTGGATATTTACCCTTTACCAGATATGTCACCTGCAAATATTTTCTCCCATTCAGTAGGTTGTCTTCATTTTGTTGAAGATTTTCCTCACCGTGCAAGTGTTTCATTTTGGTATGGTCCCAACAGTTTGTTTTGCTTTTGTTGCCCTTGACTCAAGAAACATATCTAGAAAAATGTTTCTGTGGCCAATGTTGAAGAAATGATTGTCTATGTTTTCTTCTAGAAGTTTTACAGTTTCAGGTGACATATTTAGGTCTTTAATCCACTTGAGTTTATTTTTGTATATGGTGTAAGAAAGTGGTCCAGATTCATCCTTTTGCATGTAGCTGCCCAGGTTTCCAGCACCATTTGAAGAGACTGTCTTTTCCCCATTGTATATTCTTGCCTCCTTTGTTGTAGATTAATTGACCATATAAGCATGGGTTTACTTCTGGGCTCTTTAGTCTATTCCATGGATCTAGGTGTCTATTTTTGTGCCAGTCCCCTACTGTTTGGATTACTACAACTCTATAGTACATCTTGAAATCTGGGATTGTGATACCTCCAACTTTATTCTTCTTCCTTAAGATTTTCTTATATGGTGTGAAAAACATTTTTTAAGAAGTGCTGTTATATAAAATAATAAAGGAGTGCTCTCTTAAAAAGAACAACCCAAGAGAGAAACTCTGAGGGGGGGACATTCAAACTGAGACCTGAACAACTGAGAATGAGCCAACTAGGTTTAGAGAGATGATCAGCAAACACAGTAGAAGATCCTGGCTGGCCTAAGTCAGGATGACCTTCAAAACTGTGACTTTACTAAGACAAAGTCTTGAAGGATAGCCAGATTTCAGCGGGCTGACCTTATATTAGGGAGTGCTTCAGGCCCTAACAGACAGTAAGGATATAAAAAGAATGCAAAAAATTCACAAGCACAATAGTCATTAGATCCAGTAGATGGCAAGACATTTAAACATCTTAAGAGTCAAAGAAATGCAAAATTCAATCAAGTGATGATAGCAGGCCAGCAGGAATTGCAGAAGTGATGAATAGATGGAATTATTAGGAAATATATCTCTTAAATCCAGCACTTAGGAACGTGAAACCACCCCAACTACAATAAAATTCAGGGTGTCCCAGAGTCTCTAAGAATGCAACTGCATTAAGGGAAAAAAAAAATTGAGATGTAATCTTGTCTACATGGAGTAAGCATCTCCCAGCCTTGGAAGAGTTTCCAATTAAGCAGAGAAATGGTTAAGAAAACCAAACTCCTATGATTAATATTTCTATGTTTAAAAATCTAACCAGGCATGGCATGTGCCTGTAGTCCCGGCTACCTGGAAGGCTGTGGCACGAGGATCCCTTAAACCCAGGAGTTCTGGGCCATGGTGCCCTATGCATGTCAGGTGTCCACACTAAGTTCTGTATCACTAAGGTGACCTCCCTGGAGTGGGGACCAACAGGTTGCCTAAGGAGGTGTGAACCGGCCCAGGTAGAAAACGCAGCAGGTCAAAACAATCCTGCTGATTAGGAGCAAGATTATACCACTGGATTCCAGCCTGAGCAACATAACTGGACCCTGTCTTTTTGCCCCTACCTGAATCCTGTATCTTCGAAATAAGTAAACAGCAGAAGTTAAAAAAAAAAAAATCTGAGCATACTTGGTTATTTTAAGTATTCATGATGCAAAAGAAAATTTGACCTATTAGAATAAAGAGTCAAACTTGTAAATTTAAAATGTATATAATTGTATAACAGATTTTGATTTGTTGAAATCTAACTGCATAATAACATTAGAATATTTAAGATAATCTACATTTGTGTTCGATTAGATTTAGAAGAGTTATTTTAAAACTTAAGAAGGATTTTCTTTGTTAAATCATAGGAAAATCACACATATTACATTTAAAAATGCAGTTTTAAATGTTTAAGGGCTTTTATTTACAAACATTTAAATTCCTATAAACTGACATTAAAATTTGTTATACTTTTAAGTAGAATAGTAAGATTACAAGCTAAATTTAAAAGCATACAGGAGAACAAAGTATTTACAATTCATAATTTAAATGTATAATGATAAATGTAGTATATTAAATATTAACTTTTATATATCTAAAGTAAACTCTGAATCTTTTTCTGCATAAAAACCATGCTCAAATAAAAAAAACTCTCAGGGTGCTTGGGTGCCTAAGTCAGTTAAGCCTTGGACTCTTGGTTTCAGTTCAGGTCAAACCTTGCGGTTTCTTGGGTTCAAGCCCCACATTGGGCTCTGTGCTGGCAGCACAGAGCCTGCTTAGGATTCTCTTTCTCCCCCTCTCTATCTGCCCCTCCCTACTCACATTGTCTCTGACTCTCTCAAGATAAATAAATAAACCTTTTACATAAATAAATAAATAAATACATACATACATACATACTCATATTTATAGCTTGAGTACCAAGCTATTGAAAAGATTTCCATAGAATGGCAGTCCCTATGAGCCCTGAAAAAAATTATGACATATAGATGCAGTGGAACAAACCAACTTTTGCCTATGTATTAAAGGAAGTGATTTATCCTGGGGAAATGTATGGAGTTAAATGCTAAGTTTGGGGTGCTTGGGCGGCTCAGTCCATTAGGCATCCGACTTCAGCTCAGGTCATGATCTCACAGTTCCTGAGTTGGAGCCCCACTTCGTTGGAGCTGTCTGTACTGACAGCTGAGAGCCCGGAGCCTGCTTTGGATTCTGTGTCTCCCTCTCTCTCTGCTCCTCCCCTGCTCACACTCTGTCTCTTTCTCAAAAATAAATAAAGATTAAATGCTAAATCTGAGGTGTTATCTGTATTTTTGTGGGTTTTTTTTAATTTTTAAATGTTTATTTTTGAGAAAGTGAGTGCATGTGCACATGCTCTCTCTCTCTCTCTCTCTCTCTCTCTCTCTCTCTTTCTCTCTTTCTCTCTCTCATTCACACACACACACACACACACACACGAATGAGCAGGGGAGAGGCAGAGAGAGAGGGAGACAGAATCTAAAGCAGGCTCCACAGGCTCTGCCTCTGATCTGTTGGCACAGAGCCTTGACACGGGGCTCGAACCTACAAACCATGAGATCATGACCTGAGCTGAAGGCAGACGCTTAACCAACTGAGCACCCAATTACCCCTGAGGTGTTATCTTTAAAAAAAATCATTTAACAAAGATCCCCTCAAGGTCATCACAATTTCTAAGCACATGCATTAACTCCTTCTAGATCCCTTAATACTTAATACGTATTTTTTACTATATCACTTCTTACATTAAAGTGTAAGTTTTTGTTACATATCTATTTTCCCACTTAACCATAAGTTCCTACTAGGTTAGGAATCATTTCCTATTTATGATTGTATCGAATGACTATGACACTCTGAGCATCTTAAGCTGGACAAAAAGCTTCCATAGACATCTCTCGTGGACCTGAGATTAATTCTAAGATTTTCTTCCCATTAGCCTCTTCAAAAACTCAGACACCAACCCAACTGGCTTCCTGCCTTAGCTTCCTAGATTCATCCAGCCCTATTTGGATCTCTGACCCAGTTTCAAATTGTTTACACTGGCCCTGACCTGGCACTCACTGCCTTAGGACACAGATTCTGGCATTTTTCCACTGACTCCACCCACTCCAACCACAGAGCAGGACCAAGTCTGTCAATGAAGTGCATCAGACATTCAGAGTTCAGAAGAATGTCTGAAAATAATAGTGGCCTAATAAGAGTTTAAAGACAAATGCATTCAATAATCATCTAAAAGTTTCCTGAACACCTCCAGTATTCAAGGTGTTCTGCTGAGAACAGGGATATTAAAAATGAATAAGATGTGGTACCTATAGTCAAGAAGGTAGTGAACGACATTAGTGTTCTTATAGAGTTATACATGAAGTGCCATAAGATCACGTTAGACAAGAGCACAACCCAAATGGAGATAAAGGGTAGTAGAGGAAGGACTTCTTATAGCCTGTGGCCCTGTTAAATTTTGGTGGCTAGATCAACAAGGCTTTGTGACTGTTTCAATGTGCGGAAGCAAAAGGGGTCTACAATGACTTTGGGAATAGTGTTTGATGAGGTCCTGGACTGAGAGTGGGAATACAGAAGGATGTGCTGGTTTGGGGCTATGGAGATTATCTCAGTTTGGGACATGTTGAATTTGAAATAACGTGGAGATGTACAATACACAACTGGATAAAAGAGTCAACCGTTTATAAAAACTCCATGGCCTGAAGTGGTACATTTGGGAGTCAACAGCATACACAGCCTTGGAAGTGAATGAACTGTCCCAGGGATAACATGAACAGTGAGAAGAGAAGAAAGCAAGAGAGATACTCTGGGGATCATCACATTAAAGGGCTGGGCAGAAGAGGAAATCATTAGGGAACCAAGAAGAGAAACCTGAGATTAAAAGCAAAACAAAACAAGAAAACTAAAATAAAAACCAGGGAGCAGACATCGCGGTGGACATTGTTGGTTTCCTGACAAGTATCCATTTCCTGCTCTTCTTCACATAATTCCTCCTCCCAAGAAGTGCATGGGCCTCTAAAAAGGTCCAAAAACTCAAGGTCTCAGTTCCAAGGATTGAGCTAACTAGTCTAAAGATAATCTCACTCCCTTTAGATAATCAGTCCTCCCACTGGGGACTGTGGGGAACAAGTAACCTGATGAGATTAAAGAAAAGGTTGATGAAAGGGGTGAAGGTGGTCAAAAGATATAAACTTCCAGTTATAAGATAAGTAGGTACGGGGGATGTAATGTGGATGGTGACTATAGTTAACAATACTGTATTGTTAAAACAAACAAACAATAACAAAAAAGTACTGCATTGTATATTTGACAGCTGCTAAGAGACTATATGTTAAAAGTTCTCATCATCGGGACACCTGGGTAGCTCAGTCGGTTAAGCATCCAACTTCAGCTCAGGTCATGATCTTGTGGTTCATGAGTTCAAGCTTCACATCAGGCTCTGTGCTGACAGCTCAGAGCCTGGAGCCTGCTTCAGATTCTGTCTCCTTGTGCCACCCCACCCCCCACCCCTGACCCCAACCCCATGTGTGCTCTGTCTCTCTCTCTCTCTCAAAAATAAATAAAACATTAAAAAAAATTAGTAGGTAAATAAATAAAATAAAACTTCTCATCAACTTTTAACTCTAGACAACAAACAGATGGTTACCAGAGGGGAGGTAGGTAGGGAGATGGGTGAAATAGGTGGTGGGGATAAGAAGTGCACCTGTTGGGGTGCCTGGGTGGCTCAGTGGGTTAAGTGGCCAACTCTTGACATCAGCTCAAGTTCATGAGTTCAAGCCCCACATTGGGCTCCACACTGACGGTGCAGAGCCTGTTTAGGATTCTCTCTCTCTCTCCCTCTCTATCTGCCCTTCCTGTGCTCTCTCTCTCTCTCTCTCTCCTTCTCTCAAAATAAGTAAAATAACTTAAAAACAATTTTTTTAAAAAGGAGTGCACCTAACTTATCAAACTCAACACCCAAAAAACAAATAATCTAGTGAAAAAATGGGCAAAAGACATGAATAGACACTTCTCCAAAGAAGACATCCATTTGGCCAACTGACACATGAAAAAATGCTCAACATCCCTCATCATCAGGGAAATACAAATCAAAACCACAATGAGATACCACCTCACACTTGTCAGAATAGCTAACATTAACAACTCAGGCAACAACAGATGTTGGTGAGGATGCAGAGAAAGGGGATCTCTTTTGCACTGCTGGTGGGAATGCCAACTGGTGCAGCCACTCTGGAAAACAGTATGGAGGTTCCTCAAAAAATTAAAAATAGAATACCCTATGACCCAGCAATTGCACTACTAGGTATTTATCCAAGGGATACAGGTGTGCTGTTTCGAAGGGACACATGCACCCCCATGTTTATAGCAGCACTATCATCAATAGCTAAAGTATGGAAAGAGCCCAAATGTCCATCGATGGATGAATGGATAAAGAAGAAGTGGTATATATATATATACAATGGAGTATTACTCAGCAATCAAAAAGAATGAAATCTTGCCATTTGCAACTACGTGGATGAAACTAGAGGGTATTATGCTAAGCAAAATTAGTGAGTCAGAGAAAGACAAATATCAAATGATTTCACTCATATGAGGACTTTAAAATACAAACAGATGAACATAAGGGAAGGGAAGCAAAAATAATATAAAAACAGAGAGGCAGACACAACATAAGAGACTCTTAAATATGGAGAACAGAGGGTTACTGGAGGGGTTGTGGGATGGGGGGTGGGCTAAATGGGTAAGGGGCATTAAGGAATCTGCTCCTGCAATCATTGTTGCACTATATGCAAACTACTTGGATGGAAATTAAAAAATAAATTATTATAAATAAATAAATAAATAAATAAATAAATAAATGGAGTGCACCTTTTGTGATGAACACCAGGTGCTGTATGGAAGTGTTGAATCACTAAATTGCATATCTGAAACTAATATTACATTGTATGTTAACTCACTGGAATTTAAACAAAAACTTTAGGGGCACCTGAGTTATTCAATCAGTTAAGTGTCCGACTCTTGATTTGGACTCAGGTCACGATCTCACAGTTTGTGAGATGGAGCCCCGCACAGAGCTCCATGCCGTCAGCACAGAGCCTGCTTGAGATTCTCTCTCCCTACCTCTCCCCAACTCTCTCTCTTTCTCTCTCTCTCTCTCAAAATAAATAAATAAACTTTTTTAAAAATTAAATTGAAACTTTTTTAAAAACAATAAAAAACAAAAGTTCTCATCACAAGAAAAAGATTATAACTAAGTGATGGATGTTAACTAAACTTATTGTGGTAATCATCTCACAATATATACATATTATCAGGTCATGTTGTACATATGAAACTTATACAATGTTATATATTAATTATTTTAATAAAACTGGAAACATATATTTTAAAAAAGAAAAAAAGTTTAATGGGACTCCAGAGAAATTCTTCATGATTCTCTTAGAACTTTAAGAAGCAATGCTTTCCCTTCCTCCAGATGTCATCCTCAGTAACTGTGAAACCCAGGCTTGCCACAGCCCTTGCTCCCTGCCAGTCTGAGAAAGAAACCAACTGAAGGAAGAAAACCAAGCCAGAAGAATCACAGAGATACGGAGCTGGAGCCCACCCTGATACTTCGGGACTTCCATTTGTGGGAACTACCTATGATTTTCCTTATTACTTAAACCAGTTTGGGTTGAGTTTCCTGCTACTTTCTTCTAAAGGAGAACTAACAGATCCAGTTGTGTCACAGAAAACAAAGGAGGTGGGAACTTCAGCAAGAAGCGTTCAAGAGTCTTGAGTGGTGCCTAGAGGCCAGGTGAAGGAGGGCGTGCAAGAACCTGGTGACAGATGGTCACTAAGGGAGCAATTTCCCTGGTGGTAGCTGAGGTGGGACAGAGCCCAGACTGCAGTGGGCGGAGAGCTGAATGGGAAGTGGGCACTCAGAAGCAAAGATTCCTCAGTAGTGAAGTTTGACTGCAATGTAGAGAGAAAGTTGCAATGAGAAGCCATAAATATAGAGGTATGTAGTGTTGAGAAAGGTTTTGAGTTGTTTATTTTGAAGACAAGAGCTAATTAGTGGATGAATCAACAGGTGGATCTCCAACTTTCCTGCCATTACCATGTTCTCTCCTCCCTGGAGTTCAAGGGGAATCTCAGTGGAAAGGGGAATTCAACAGCTCAATAACTAGAACAGCTCCTCATTTTGGATGCAGCTGTAAAACTTCGGAAAAGGCAAAAGTAGTACCTCAGCATTTCACATTCCAACTTTTGCATTAGATATATAAGACCAGCAATGCAGAACGAATCTACTAAAGCAATTCATTAGAAATAACAAACAAACAAACAAACAAAAAGGAAGCACTTGAAAAAATACGTACAAGAAAGTTCATTGAAACTTTTTTGTAACAGAAATATTGGGGAGAGAACAGAACGTGAATGATTTATTAATAAAGAAATGGTGAGTCTCCTGGGTGGCTCAGTTGGTTAAGTGTTCATCTCTTGGTTTCAGCTCAGGTCATGATCTCACAGTTTGTGGGTTTGAGCCCCATGTTGGGCTCCACACTGCCAGTCTGCCAGAGGGCCAGAGGGCAGTCCCTCTGCCCCTCTCCCACTCACTCACTCTCTCTCTCTCTCTCTCTCTCTCAAATAAACAAATAAATAAACTTAAAAAAATAGAGAAATAGTAAAACCCAAAAAAGGTACACTGAGTGGTATTCTGTTGATATTTACTCTGCAGCATTAAAAAAAAAAAAAGAGAGAGAGAGAGAGAGAGAGAGAGCTGGATCTCTGTGTACGGATATGAAAAAATGCAGATGAAAACATGAAATTATGGAACAATATATGCGATATGATTCTACATATGAAATTCAAAGCAGATAGAATTGTTTATACTTATGCAGAGAATAAAGGTCAAGGAGAAAATATAACAAAATCTTATCAGTGGTTACTTCTGGGAGGGAAGTGAGATATGGTGTTCAGGGTAGGGAGGGGCATTTTAGGAAAGGGGAATTTCATATGTATTGTATACTTTTATGTAAGTTGAATTTTTATAAGGGTAAGATTTTTTATGCATGATAAACGATAAAGTAAGTGTTTGAAGAAACATGAGGCATTTGAAAAGCAGGAACTAAATTTGTACTGACCAGCATATCATATTAAACAGGGAAAAGGAAAGACCACAACACTGATCATTTTTAATGTCTTTATCTCAAGTTATTAATGCCAAATGGATATGGCTTGTATGCTTTTTTGGGGAAAGCATTTTTAAATTAATTAGTTGTTGGATGTATGTAAAACCATTGGCATCAAGTTAAGTTTATCTGTAAGTAACTCTATATTCACCATCTGGTTAAATTTGGCATTGCTTATCTTCAAATTGCAAGACTGCTCAAATAAAACTGGCTGTTGTTTCAAGAAGACTCCTGTGTGAGCCTATTTGCAAGTGTGGAATGTACATTGTGAGGCTGACTGGAGAGGCCAAAAGGCCCAACTTGGTCCTGAAACAAATCTCATCAGTAGGCCAAGCAATTCAGTTCAATTATAAAACTTGGTCCCTCACCTAGGAAGTAAGAGAAGAGTAGGCCATGCAAATGGGAGTACCACTCTCTGATTTCTTATTCAAAGTCATCTGAAGAGATGGTTTCAATAAGCAGAAAACCATCTAACACCTAGAGAAGTGAGACACTGAGAATCCAATGCTCAGATAAAGAATTTGCATATTTTCTAAATAAATTTATATATATTTATAAATTTATAATTTATTTAAATTTATATAAATTTAAATATATTTATATTTCTCAGATAAAGAATTTGCATATTTTCTAAATAAATTTATATATATTTATAAATTTATAATTTATTTAAATTTATATAAATTTAAATATATTTATAAATATATTGTCAAAGACTTTCTATTTCCATCTAACTATAGCTATTATCTCAAATCTAATATATACATAATTAAATTAAGTAAAAAATGCCCTTTACTCAAGCTATCAGTGGTTTACCAAACAACCAACCCTTGCTCATTGATTAGTTATCAGTTCCTAATTACAAAGGCCACATATTCTTTCCATAGTTACTTTAAGGAGATGTCAGATGTCACTTCCTCCTAGTGCCTGAGGCAGACAATTCAAGAAATGCCCAAATGTGAATATATGTCTAAATCACTTTAAGTCTGGAACAGAGCAACAAATTTAGAAACATTTCTTAATCACTGAGGAAAAAAAATGGTCAAAGAGTTAGAAAAAAAAAAAATAGGCAAGACTACTTTACCTATGGTCAAGTCATTCCTATGAATAATATCTTAGTCAAAGTAAGGCATAAAGCCCAGAAAATATGAATAAAATAGGGGCGCCTGGGTGGTTCAGTCGGTTGAGCGTCCAACTTTGGCTCAGGTCATGATCTCACAGCTTGTGAGTTCGATCCCCGTGTCGGGCTCTGTGCTGACAGCTCAGAGCCTGGAGCCTGCTTCGGATTCTGTGTCGCCCTCTCTCTCTGCCCCTAACCCACTCGCATTCTGTCTCTGTCTCTCTCAAAAATAAATAAACATTAAAAAAAATTTTTTTAAAGATATGAATAAAATAACTTTAGTATATGATGACCTACAATCATTGGGTGAAAGAATATAAAGGAAGATTTTCCGTGGAAACACATATATCTAGTCAACAATTAAACAAGTATGAAGCATATACCACGTATAAAACTGGTGATACAACAATAAACAAAACAGATAAGATCTCTGTCCTCTGCCTGGGAGCTTCCAAATTTTGAAAATTGACAAATATCCAAGAGAATCAAGTCTCCTGTCTTAATACCAAACAGCTTTTATTTTCTATTTTTTAGAGTTACTTCTACAAAGAAATAGATCAAATTTTTGTCTTATTTTTATTGGAAACTAAATAGAAGGGTATATATTTTTTCCTTTTAAACATTTCCCCTAATAGATTCCTTATATACATATACAAAGTTCAGTTTGAATAAGCAAAGAGCTCTGATAACACTACAGCATCACATTTAAAGAATACATTTATTCCAAAAGATCTCACAGAACCAAACTCAATTATTCATCATTCCTTCATTCATTCATTCGTTCAGTCAGTCAGTCAGTTATTTTAAGTAAGCTCTACACCCAGTGTGGGACTTGAACTCACAACTCTGAGATCAGGAGTCATATGTCTTACCAACTGAGCCAGTCAGGTGCCCCAAATTCAATTTTTTGAATACAAAATTCACAAGAGTCCCATTTTATCTATAAAAGTTCTTTATAAAATGGTTCCTGTAATTTTTGCACTGCTGCTATTACAAACTGGACGGCATTCATATAAGTTTCTTTATTACTTTGAAACTATATTTCTTATACCTATTCACTTACCATTCAAATTTAAATTCTCAATTTTTTTAATTCTCAAGTTTTAATACTAGAGAATTCCTTCTTATTACAGTAGTTACTACAGTAAAAAAGTGCCATCATTGATTATAAACGCTTTAAATTAAGCTCCATAAAACGAGATTTTCCTGAAGGACTATAGGGAGAAAGGCAATGCCATATTCACTCCACAAACTCTGTATCTGGTGGATTTTGCTTTAAAATATTCTAATAATGCTGAATATTAACTATAGGTTGTAATTTGATATTCACAACTTTGTAACAATTGGCATAACAGTCAGAAACTGTCTCCAAAGAAACCAACCAATGGTCCAAGAACAGGAACAAAAAAACATGGGCTGAAATTAATGCTAAGATACTTTCTTTGTAATACTTCCAAAGATTAGCATTAAAAGGTGATCCAAGAAGAGACAGATGGACAGGGAATCTACTCCTTATTTAAGAGATGAAAAATCTGAGGGTTATAGGGACAAAGTAGTCTCTTGACCAAAGATACACAACTTGTTGAGTACATGAACAGGACAAGAGCTCAAGTCTCTGTATTTCTAGCACTTGCTACACCAAGATGTAGGGAAAAGGTAAAAAATAGAGAAGGTCTCAATCACTACACACACACACACACACACTCTCTCTCTCTCTCTCTCTCTCTCTCTCTCTCTCACACACACACACATACTCTCTCTCTCTCTCTTTCCCTTCCTCCAAATTTTCCATGATTGTTCTCCTTCATTGTCCAGAATGCATGCCGTTCCTACTACTTATGCCTGACATGACTATTTCTTATTTATTCTCTTTCCAATATCAATAAAGTTAGCCAGGATATATTTATCTAAATCTCTGTTTGATGTTTTTTCTTAAATTATGAACTTAAGAACTACTTTTTAATGTAGAAGTATAAAGTAACACCAATTCTTAAATGTGACTTAGTGATTTAGGTTGGACTGATTGTATTCCATATAAGTTCTATGCTTTAAAAAAGCTACAGGTGGGGCACCTGGGTGGCTCAGTCGGTTAAGCGTCTGACTGCAGCTCAAGTCATGATCTCACGGTCTGTGAGTTCGAGCCCTGAGTCGGGCTCTGGGCTGACAGCTCAGAGCCTGGAACCTGCCTCCGATTCTGTGTCTCCCTCTCTCTCTGCCCCTCCCCCATTCATGCTCTGTCTCTCTCTGTCTCAAAAATAAATAAACGTTACAAAAAAAAATTTTTTTAAAGCTACTGGGGCATCTGAGTGGCTCAGTCAGTTAAGTGTCCAACTCTCAGTGTCAGCTCAGGTCATGATCTCACAGTTTGTGAGTTTGAGCCCTGAGTCAGAGTGAAGCCTGCTTAGAATTCTCTCTCTCCCACTCTCTCTCTGCTTCTCTCCCACTTGCATACGTTTTCTCTCTCTCTCTCAAAATAAATAAACTTGTAAAAATGAAAAAGTTACAACAAAAAAAAAGTTACAACTAAGCAATGCTATTAAAACAAGAAAATGACTTTAGATAAAGCAGAAATCATCATCATCATTTTTAAACCTTTTCTGAGCATTTTCCAATACAGTATTTAACTAATTTCTTGTCAGCATTTTGTCCCATTTGTTATAATTCAGTAATGGGTTGGGTTCTAAGAAAAACAGAAAAGGAAACATGGCCTTTATAAAGTAGAATCACAGTTTAAATTTGAAACACTAATGCAGAATGTCCTGTGAGTGTGATTTTGCCCCTTCAAGGCAGGACCTCTTTGATGTCTTGGGAGAGTTCAGTGAGTAGGGATGTAAAGTGAGGCAGAAAAGCAGAAAAGATGGACAGTGACTAGAAGTTGGCATCAACTTTCAAAACTGGGATGCTGAGTCGTTCATACCCCCGTAAAATTAAATTCTGAAATGTAAGAGACTGCTGATTCCAAGCACACTTGAAAGGAAAGAAGCTAGGTCCCCAAACCCCGAAAGGCTTTCATTGATAATCAGGAGAAAGGTTTTAAGGTGATCAAACCAAGATATGGTTTGGCTTTTTCATAATAAATTTTTGTGCTTCAAAGCAGTTTTATTCTCAGCTGTGGACATATATAGTCCTAAATACTAGTGTTTTCTCCTCTGTCGATAAAAAATAAAAAATAGAAATTTATAGCGGTACCTGAGTGGCTCAGTCAGTTAAGCATCCGACTTTTGATTTGGGCTCAGGTCATTATCTCACAGGTGGTGAGATTGGGCCCCGAGTCGGGCTCCTGTGCTAACAGCATGGAACCTGCTTAGGATTTTCTCTCTCTCTCTCTCTCTCTCTCTCTCTCTCTCACTTTACCCCTTCCCACTCATGCACACACACTCCCTCTCTCAAAATAAACAAATTAAAAAAAAAAAAAAGAAACTTATTTTCTCAGCCTTTTTCTTCTGTTAAGCTTTTAGGAAATCATACGATCCATTCCAGGTTGATCCAAAAACTAATGTCACGGTGCAAATTTGACAAAGCAGTTACAAGACCAAAGATAGGCACAGTCCCAGACCGGCTTGGTGTCACAAAAGATCCTGGTAGTGGGGAGGGGAGTATTACTTTCAAATCGTGCCTTCCAGGCAGAGCCCTGGGCTGTTGTAAGGGTTGCCTCATCTTCACTGTACCTCTTTCCCTTCCCAGATGGCTGGATCTGCTGGAGCTCAAGGTTCATAAAACCAAAGACTCATGATGGAAACGTCACCTGCAAGTTGGAATCAGGCTACGACACTGAGGAAGCATTGCCTGTAGGAAATGTGTAAAAAGGATGAAGGTTGTGCATTCAATCCACAGGCAACCAGACCCAAAGCCAAGAGTTTCCAAGGCAATAAGAATTCAAAAGCTTTAATTGGTGTCCCATATTGATAAGAAGCCATGATAATGACTGCATAGTTAAGTCGTTGAGAGAGAAAGAGAATGAGTGATTAAATCACACTAAACCATTTGAGGCTGTCTTAAAAGATTAAGTAACAGGACAGGTATTTCTAGGTCCTAGCTGTACAATGCAGTCAGCAGACCAGGACAGCAGAGTATTTGTCTTATCTAATTTAGCTATTACAGCCTTCCATCTTGTCTCCACCTTGGAAAAATAAAAATGAAAGAAAGTAAAGGAATGAAAAAGAGGGCTGGCAAAGAAAAACAAAGTAATGGAATATACCAATCACTTTTCTATATTGAAGAAGAAGGAAAAAGTCAGCTTGTATACATGTATCCGTTCCAGCATCTGTTCAATGATCTCTCATGCAATATTTCATAAAAATAAATACATCAAACAATAATTTGAATACTAACAGTGACCCGAGAAGCTACAGTTTAACCCTACACCCTTCAGAACTGGTCTGGCATTCTGCACTAAAATATTTTTATTAAAAAAAAAAATCTAATTCTACATCTTTATCTTAAGGGTTTCTTACAGCCAAAATAACTAGACATTTTTTTTTCAAATATTTAATTTTTTTTTTTTTAAGAATCAGGGAATTCTGGATCTTTTAGGAGATTTTTTAAAATCTGTATTATAAATTAACTTTTTCTTCTTTTTCTTTTTTAAAGGTTTTATTTTTAAGTAATCTCCACACCCAACATGGAGCTCGAACTCACAACCTCAAGATCAAGAGTCTCAGGCTCCACTGAATGAGCCAGCCAGGCACCCTTGTAAATTAACTTTTTAAGGGTTGCCAAATATATCATTATAGGCATGACTCAAAGGTGTTCTGCTGTCTAATACAAATAGGAAATACTTGAACTCTTTGAATTGCAGATGATGTTAGAGTCTTTATTTTGAAAGACAGGAAAAGGCACTGGTAATACCCCAAAACAATCGGGAACAGTAAGTACATCCTGAGGGCCAGACACTGTCCTACCTGCTTTACATACATTATCACATTTGATCTTTACAATAACCTGTGGGGCAGGCAACTACTCTACAGGTGAGGAAACAGGAGCTTATAAAGATTAAGTATCTTGTGCAGGTCACTCCCATTAGTAAGTGGCCTGAACTCAAGTCTATGTGACTCCAAAGGCTAGATGTATATTATTAGCTACTATTCTCTACTTCCTCATACCATCAGGTTCAACAACAAGCCCCACACTCATTCAGGGATACACCTTCAGAAATGCGTGCTCTCATAGAATCATGGATCTCAGAGTGGTCACTCCCCCTACCATAGTTTAAGTCCCTCAACATCAAACTATTACTTGTATTAACTATCTAGGCTCAACTCCCTGTTGGGTCATTTAGTAGGGAAGGAAAAGAAAAAGGAGAAAAGAGGTTTGGATTCTCAGGGAACATCTCTTTGTGATATTCCCTTTATCTGCATACTTATTTGGAAAGAGGGGAGGGGAACAAGCATAATTAAGAGTCCCAGATAGTAATGTAAAACTAGCTGTCTCTTCAGCTACAAATAAATCAGTTTTAAGACAAGTAGGAGCCTCATATTAATTGAATTATGCCCTTATAGTTGTTCCCAGACATAAAGAAAGAATAATGGTGCTTAGGAGCCCCAGACCAGAGGAAATATTGGAAATGGGTCAATAAAATAGTGATGTTTGTCTCATTTGCATCCTGAGACTTTAAGACTATACATCAAAATTTATGAACCCAGATTACTCAACCTTGGAAAGCAAACAAGTTAACCCCAACTGGGAAATAAAATCCCATAAATTACACATCATGAACTATATTTTCAAGGACTCTGGAGACAACAGTCAGAACGTTAAAGCAAAAAACGAATTAGGGAGGGTTTGTAGTTAAAGATGGTGGACTAAGCAGACACGTTTATCTTCTCTCTCTCCTGAAACTACCTAAAACTATAGTAAAGAGACTTTCATTACGAGCACCACTCCCAGGGCACCTGGGTGGCTCAGTCAGTTAAGCTTCCGACTTGGCTCAGGTCATGATCTCGTGGTTCGTGGGTTAGAGCCCCACGTCGGGCTCTGTGCTGACAGCTTGGAGACTGGAGCCTGCTTCGGAATCTGTGACTCCCCCTCTCTCTCTGTCCCCTCCCCAGCTCATGTTCTGTCTCTGTCTCTCAAAAAATAAATAAACATTAAAAAAAATTTTTTTTTAAAAGAGCACCACTCCCAAGAGCTATGGGAGAAGAGACACAATAGCAAAACACTTTATAAAATTTAAAATAGAGGTTGGAAAGCAAAAGGACAAATCCTGCTAAAATAAAGTAGGGAGTCCAAGAAAGTGAAATCCTAAAATCAGCAGCTGAGGGAGTCAGCAACCCGATTTGCTTTACAGAGAGGGTTCCCTTTAATCCTCAAAAATCAGCAGAACCAGGGACCTCTAGAAGCAGGGACAAAAATAAGAGCAAAACAGAATGGGAGAAAAGAAATCAGACACCCATCTCTATCCCTCTCCCCTCTCCCCCTTTGACCAAGCAACTGTTACTCCTGCCCTTCCCCCTCCACAGCATAATAGTAGTTAATAGTAGAGTTCGCTCCTCTGCACAGTCTCTGTAGACGGGAACACCAGTTGAGAGCAGGGACATCATACTAAAAGCAAGGGGATTAAGTGATGCCTGTGCAAAGGAGGCAGACATCACATACTGAATGTTGACACCTCACAGTCCTTTTCTCCAACAATGACGCCCAGAACTGGCAGCCAGGATCCGAGTCCCTCTTCCCTGTTATTCAAGACACAGTCCATGGATAGCAGCAACATTTAGAAATGCAGAATTTCAGCCCCACCCTAAACCTACTGAATCAGAATCCGCATTTCAACCATAACTCAGGTGACCAGGATATACATTGAAGTTTGAGCAGCCTGGTTCTCACAGGAGATTATACTCTTCTCTATAAAACCCTCAAGGAAACACCAGAAGATACAGACATCAGGGTCATTACCTCCCACAAAATGACCCAGGCAGCTCTCCCTATACTGAAGCCTACAATCCAAAAGCCCACTCATTGTTCAGCATTTCCAGGAAGCTTTTTAGTACTCAATGTTAAACATGATTACCAAGAATGTGAGAAAAATCTCTACCATGAGAGAGAACAAACAATCAGAAGCAACTTGGAAGAAACAGACCATACTAAAAAATAAAAAATAAAAGTTAAAAAAAAAAAAAGATGTTATCAGCTATCCTCAGAGAGATAGAAAAGTATGCTATATCAATAAAAAAAAGAATGATAACTTTTTAAAAAATGAACAGAGGATAAAAAGAGTTTATAGAAATCAAGAATATAACAGCAAAAACGAAAAACTCAACAAGGGGTAGAAAATATAGTTGAAAACAAAAACCCCCGGAAACGGCAAAAGACAAAGAGATGAAAAATGGAAAATGTCTTAAAATTAGAAAAGTAGAACATTAATACAGATTGTACCACATCCAAATAATAGGCATTCCAGAAAGAAAAAAAATAAATGGAGAGGAAGAACTCAAACAGTAATTTAATAAAATTCCAAAATAAATGAGTTTCCAGATGGGAAAGACCAATTGAGTGCCTAACACAATAGATAAAAATAGGGCTATACCAAGATATGTCCTCATAAAATTACAGAAAACTGGTATAAAGAGAAGATTCTAAAAGCTTTGAGAGAAAAAATATATACAGTGAGTCAAGAGACAAAACACTTCCAGATTTGTCAACCTCTAAGATTAGAATTAGAAAACAATTGAACAATGCCTTCAAAGTCTGAGGGAAATTATTTCCAACTTAGAATTATTTATTTAGCCAAAATATAAATTATGTGTGAGGGCACTTAAAGACATGCTTATAAAGTTTACCTCCCATACATTCTTATTTAGGAAGCTACTGGAAGAGGTGCTTAACAATAACAAGGGAGAAAAATAAGAAAGAGGAAGACATGGGATCCAAAAATCAGTGGAACCAATTCAAGACAGAGGTGAAGGGGGCCCAGAATGATAGTGAAAGAGAAGTTCAAGATGGCAGGTGTGCATCAGGGATAAAGGACACAGTTAAGATTAGAGGTCAAGAAGCTTTTAAGAGGGGTGTGTCCAAGATGAAACTGATAGAATGCCTGAGGGACTCAAGTACCTACAGAGGGGAACTTAGAAATGATTAAAGGAAAAACAACAACAAAAAAGAATAAAAAAGACTAAGGAACAGGACAATTATGTACTTCGAGTAAATTTTCAAAATGCTTCGAGAATAAAAGAACAATCATAGAATACCAAAGAGCTCATATGTAGGTAAGAGGCACATAGATATAAAGTCATAATCTTACAAATAGTTATAAATCTTATAAGTGCTAAAGATTAATCTAAACAAAATAATGATACATCTCTGCAGGAAAGATGGGGGGATGGTGTGTGCATTTCAAATGGGGGGTAAACAAGAGCTAAATTTTCACCTTCCATGGCAGGAAGTAAATAGACAATATCTTAACTGAAAAATCAAGATACAACACTATAAGCCAGTTGCTTAGTGATCTAGATGTAAGAATCAAATGTAATCTTTGATAAAGGAAGGTTCTAAAAAGCTGGAAAATGGAGGATGGAAGGCAGTGGCAGGTGGATGACAGCTGATATTCAAGCCTTACAAGCTGATATTCAATAAGCCTTACAGGACTACTTCAGTCTTTAAACTATGTGCATTAATAACTGATAAAAATAAAAATTAAATTTTAAACATTAGACAATATGAGGGTGGATTCTCACCTTCAATAAAGGAAAAGTAAACGAAAGCCTATGGCCCAAGAAGGGGAAGAAAAAAAATCTCATAAAGTGTCAGAAAGTTAGCAAATGAGGGAAAGAAAAAATTAACTTGAAGAATGCAATCTTCAAAGATGGTGGAGTAATCCTCTTCTCAGATATCATCCAAAACCAACAAGAAGGACAAGAGGCAATAAAAACTTCCTCATCAATGAAACTAGGACATATCTGTGGCCCCAAACAGAAAAACGTGAAGACAAAGTGGAGAGAAAGGCAATTTGGTCCTGTGGGGGAAGGTAAGACTTCACAATGTGCACAGGGGATACTGACCAGAAGTCAGCTACTTTGGCCCTCAGGCTCCAGGGTTGGAAGCATCAGTCACAAAAGATGGTAAGAGGGAGGAAGTGCTGAAAATAGAGGGCTTGACTGAAAGTCTGCACAAAGAGCTTTTAGACCCCAGGCCCCTCCCCTACACTCTGCACTCTATCCTTCCCCATGCTCTAAAGAAGCAAGAGCTTTCTTCTCTGAAGCCACTGAACCAGGCTGGGGATGTCTGATCTTGAGGCAGTAGGTGCGGCATAGGGCAGGGATGAGGGGTTGAACAGAAAATAGGAGCACTAAAAGTAACTGCATACAGAGCCGTAGGATCTCAGCCCACCTCCCAGGAAATCTGCAAACCCCCATGAAAACCTCTACTTTCATCGAAGAGGAGCATTCAGGAGCAGTAGGCACAGTGAGCCCCCTTCATATGGATTCGAGGAACTCAAACAACAAACATCCCAGTAGCAACCATGATGCCCCCAAGACCAGAGACTCATCCCCCAATTTTTATACTGTATACACTACCTGCTGGTGTTCCCAACCCTCAAAAAATGACACATTGTACTTCCTGACAAGAGGTGAGTAGGAATCCTGAATCCGGTTTCATTTTATGTAGAAAAAATAAAAGGTTGTATTGTTTCTTGCATCCAAGCATCATGGAAGTCACACTTGTCTTTGTTCAAGCTATTTCTTCTGCCACAAATGTCCTCCAGCCTTGCCTTCCTTGTGAAATCCTCATTCCAAGAACAGCCAGAAGGTCACCCTCTTTCTCTAGGTTTCCCTTATTCTTTTTCACATAGCAGAATTAATTACTCTTACATTTTTTCATTCCCATAGCCTCTTTAAACTTACCTCCAAGACAGTACTTTGTTCTTTGGTGCCCTTTTCATTGCCTTAGATGTATATGTCGCTTCTAGATTTTAAACTCTTTGATGGAAAAATCAATGTCTTATTCACCCTTGAGACACCAATATCTCCAATGTTTTGGATCCAGTCTATGATAAGAATCAGCTATCACTATCAAAGGACTACTCACCATCACCTCCAGGAACTCCTTGGTGTCTAAGGAGGTGCTTATGTGCTGGGGAAAAAAAAAAGTGTAGTAAACTCTGTGTCTGAACATAACACTAAACATAGTTATTACTTCTATGCAATAAAAACTGTAAATTTTTCTTTATGCTATAAAGTAAATAAGACCCTAGAGAGAAAATGCAGAGAAAATTAGAGGGGTGGGGGACAATGGCCTATGGAGAAGCTGAAAAACCTTGTAAGTACAATAACCACACTTTCTGATAAATATTGATTTTACAAGTATGAGAGCCAAATTGTACTCTTTTGGCATATTTGAGATATACAGTTTCCTAAGTCTATGCAATCTTAATGGGAATTTAGAGAGAAAGAGAGATCACAAACCATGAAAAAGAAAGCCTAGTAGCTGTACTTGAGAAATCTTGAGGAAGTTGAAAAGTAGACTGATGATTTGAGAAATCTAAGAAAACTGGAATTTGAAGAGAGGTAGTTAAAATTATTTTTAATTAAAAATATTTATTGTAGGGGCACCTGGGTGGCTCAGTAGGTTAAGTGTCCAATTCTCGATTTCTAGTCAGGTCATGACCCCAGGGTTGTGAGATTGAGCCCCGCATAGGGCTCTGCACTGAACATGGAGCTATCTATCCCTCTCTCTCTGCCCCCCAGCCTTGGCCACACTAAATAAATAAATAAATAAATAAATAAATAAATAAATAAATAAATAAAATAGAGTAAGGCATTAAAAATATGTTTATTGTAGACAATTTGGAAAATATCAAAAAGTATAAAGAAAATAAACTATCTGTAATACCCAAAAATAAGTAAGTAAATAAATAAATTAATAAAATAAAATAAAATAAAATAAAATAAAATAAAATAAAATAAGAGTAGAAAAAAACCTACCCATGAGCTTCAATTCTATACTCAAGGGGAATAAAATCACTACCCAGTCAATTTAATAAACACTAGGAAAACTCAGTGCTAAATAATAATCAGAATGGTTCCTAATAACTAATCCTGTACAGATCATCTAGTTTCTACATCAGAGTGACAGTTCTGGAAGAATAAGAAGAAAGAGAACCTTTACAAAGCCCTTATCAATATTTTAGAAAGTATAGGTACATGACTATAATCATATGCTGGTTGTCAAAATAGACTAGGAAGGCATGAAAGAATTGATCTGTAGGTCTCTCTCTTGGGTCTGCACTCTAGGCCTTATTGTTAGTAATAGAAACTATGGTATGTCTATTTTCTCTTGAGGATCACAACAGAGACAAATGGAAACCCATCCCACTGGATACCACCACAATCCAGAGCATGGCTGGATCCTTTCAGACAACACCACCCACTGAAGATGAGCTCACTCTCAAAAATTACAACACAAGAGGAAAACAAACCACCATGAAAAGGATACACCAAATCAAAAAATAAAGAATTTACACCATAGGAACTAGGAGTAATAGAACAATCTAAAAGGGACATTAAGATAAGTGTGTTTAAAATGTGTAAATTGCTAAAGAAAGAAAAGAACCCATAAGGCAAGGACTAGACATTATGAAGAAAAAAAAAAGAATATCCATATTTGAAAATGATCTAAATGAAATACTAGAAACCAAAATACATTCACTGGGATAAATTCAAGTAAGTAAAAATACTTATTTGAGCACCTTTTTTGTGGGTAGAGCCCCAGGGTCCACTGCTAGGGTCCAGTAAAAAGCACAGTGTACAGAACCTGGCTGCATTCAGCTTTAAGGAGTCTTTTAGAGAAATCTTCCATTCTGGACCCTTCACTAGAGTTCATTCTCATATAATCATTTAAAAAAAAAAATGTTGTTAAATGTTACTATGTGATGTGCACTGAGCTTGGGTCTAGGGGGTGGGGAGGAAGGGGAGGGTAAAAAAATGAAGGACAGGGGCACCTGGCTGGCTCAGTCAGAACATGCCGCTCTTGCTCTTGGGGTTGTGAGTTTGAGCCTCACATTGGGCGTAGAGATTACTTAAGTAAATTTTTTTAATGAGAAATATACAAGATTGGACTACAGTCTAATTATAAAAGCTGTAGTTGTAACAGCTACCATGTACCCAGCTCTATGCAAAGTGCCCACCTCATCCCATCTCTAATCCTCACAAGAACCTTATAAGTGGTATCACCAGTCCCGTTTTACAAGAAGAAAACATGTCCTTAGAAAGTTATAGTAACTTTCCCAAGAGCAAACAGGTAGTAGATTTCAGAGCCATGATTCCAACCCAAGTCCTCTGACCCCCACACCACCCTCTTTTTGCCATACTTGGCTGCATTTGTGCAAAATGCTTTCTGAGCACAGAGGAAGGAAGAATGGTCTGGCCCCAGAAAGGTCCCGATGGTCCCCTTAATTTGATCTCTTTGCTGACCATTCCATAATAGAACAATATCCACTCGATGTACAATGTTTTCTCTGAGAAGGCTTGTATTACAAGGCATGGTTCCCACTTGCAAGGAGCTTCCACTTCAGATAGAATAGTGGGGGGAGGGGAATAAATAATGTATAAACATTATAAAATTCCCAAATAATGTATATGTATAATATATTTAAAAATTATAGCTAAAGAAAAGAACACTGAGGCCTCAAATAGTCAAAGAAAAAAGGGTCGAGGACAACCGGGCCGTGAAGAAAAGCAAAGAAATCAAAGAAAAGGAAGGGGGTTGCAGGAAAGTTGACTCAAAAGATTGTGTAATTCAATCCATGAGTTCCCAATAAGAATGGCAGTTTTTCAATCCTGGCTCTTCTATTTACCAACTATTTGAAAGGTGTTATTAACCTCTGAACCTCAAGCATCAGTTTCTTTATCTTTCAAATGGGGCTAAAAATGCCCAATTCACAGGATTTTGTCAGAAGTAAGTAAGATCATTTTATGTGACATGCCTAGTGTCCTGCACACCTCCAGCAGCCAACAAATGTCAGACTTACTCATGTATATTATTGCATCTAAAGCTGAGAAAACTGAGGAAAATGTAACTATAGCCTTCTAGTATATCCCTGGTTTTGAAAGAAAAGAGAACTATTTTCCATGTCCACAGAAGAGTTAACAACATCAAATTGATACGTGGCTGGATTTGGTGATAGCAGTATTAGAGGCTGGAATACATTTCAGAGGGTTGGGCCCCAGTGTGCTGGGGTAGGCTTGGGGGGGGTGGGCGGGAGGCGGGGAATAGTCGGGGGTACACATGACACACGAAAAGAAAGATTGTTCTCTCTTTGGACATATTTTAGCAAAGACCTCTAAGAGGCAGCAGACAGACTCCCTGTACTAAGATGATAGGATTTTGTGAATATATAAGCTGGTATTTGCCAATAAAAACTTCCTCCTGTGTGGCCCTTTTTATCCAATAATGATTTCCTGCTTTACTTGGGCTGCCAAATGTATCCAAAATGTAATAATCAGTGGGTAGATTCATAAATCAAATTGCAAGCTTTAGGAATAATGGCTAATGCTCTGATCATTTGTAGCAGAATTTTAAAACCAGCCAATGTTTAAGGTTTCTTGAGGTTTTAGAGTCAACTATAGTTTTGTTTTAACCTTTTCCCCTTTCAACACCTCACGAGTCAGCAGCAAGAACATGCTTTTCCAAGAACCTTCTTATCTGATTAGAACTATTCCCAGTTTCATCGTGAGTCAAAGTCAAATTTTATAATCCTGGGCTTCCAGGATGTCAGCCGAATCTACTGCTGCCTGCAGTCTAACTCTCTAAAATCGTTTCCACCAGGAAAACCTACTCACCTCTCTTCAATCCCACATCAAGAGGATCAGCTGCCAGCCTTAGCACTTAGAGACACTTTGAAGTGGAGACAGGTTCAGCTGGCAGAGTCTGACCAGGGGAAGCAGGGGAGGACCCAGCATCACATACAATGGGCTCTGAGCTCCCAGGCTCTACGTTTTCTCTGTAACTAATTTGCTTGTGATCCAAGCCTTCACACTTTGAATTCCCAGATCCCTAAACCTCATTTGGTACCCTGGAAGCAGCCTCCTGGGTCTGCCTCTCATCTTTCTTCCTGCTTTTCTTAATCCCGATCCTAATTTGTGGCTCTCTCCTAGTGACTGGAATGTCTCCCCATGCCTAGCCCTGAAGGATCCCCCAGATTGCCAATCCTGGTGCTTACCGTGGCTATGGGGGAAGATTCCGAGCCAGCATTTTCCAAGTGTTTTCTGCACAACGTCAATGTAGGGACGTGCTCCTCAGACTCCATTCTCCTGCAGGTTCACAACGTGCTGTAAGAAGCACACCTGAGGCTCTAAATCCCAGGAAAAAAGCAGAGGAAATAACTGGTTTTTAACTTCATTTAACCCCGCATTTTGCTATGGACTGGATGGCTTTTCTCTCATCAAAATGCCTACTGCTCCCATATTAATCCCTTAAAGGATTCGCAGTGGGCACACACCTGAGCCCTAACACGTTCCAGCTCCCGGGACTTTGGGCAAGTTCCTCATCTCTCTCGGCCACAGTCTCCATATCAGGAAATCGAGGCTAAAATGAGTTAATATTAAGATCACCTTGGGTTGTTGTGAGAAGACGCATTCCCAGCGCGTGGTAAAGTCTCCTTAAAAGCTTTTTTTTTTTGCTTTTTTTAAAAAATATAATTTACTGTCAAATTGGTTTCCATACAACACCCAGTGCTCATCCCAACAAGTGCCCTCCTCCCTGCCCATCACCCACTTTCCCCTCTCCCCCACCCCCCATCTACCCTTAGTTTGTACTCAAGTCCTTAAGAGTCTCTTAAAAGCTCTATTTTTAACTAATTCTGTTTCCACAACACCCTTCCACATAGTGCTCCGCCCCTCTGGATTACTGCATCCGATTCCAGCCACACTCCCAGCTTTAGGTCTCTTTCCTGCTCCAGTGATCCCTTCATGCCATTGCCAAAGAATCATTCCAAAACACTGCTTTTATCAGGTCCCCAGGTTTCTGAAGGCTTTTTTTTTTTTTAAGTGACTTAAATTAAGTCCAAACTCTGCCTACCTATGAAACTTCCCCATTCCCTGGGAGCTTCCTCCTCCTTGCTTGCTCCAAAATGCCCCCACCCCCACCCCCGCCACTCCATTCCCTGGGCAGAGTCTCCCCCGTGCACCCTGTCTCCCAACAGGCACACCTAGTCCGTACATGCATTACACACATTTCTTTTGTCAGACGGGTTCTGTAGAAGATACGCTCCTTTCCATTTACCTCTTCAGCAAACCTTCCCTGAACTACGCTGGTCCATATTGATCACTCCTTTCTCTCCTACTTCCTGCGGTCTGTTCCACACAATTTAGCCTTTCATTACATGCTGTCTTCCATGGTCCACTAATTGTTTCCTGTATCTTAGTTTCATCTTCTCAATAGTTGTAAACAACTTGAGGGCAGGGACCACATCGTACACTCTTCTCCTTAATAACTCCAGACATGCACATGAGTTAGGCACTTAATTCATCTTTGTCAATTAACCGAAAGTTAGGCTAACCAGACTGCCAGGGAGAGATCACAGGACTCGTCCATAATTGGGGTACACAACCTGAAAGACCTGCAGGTAACCCCCGCTTGTTACATTTTTGTTTTTGTTGAAACTAATTTGCCTACCGTGTAAACATTCCCATGCTTTACCTAATCCTCAACAAATAGATTTGGGAGTTGAAAACATTGATATTCCAAATTCCAAATCGCCCAGGGCTTATTTATAAATAGTGATGAGGGATAAGGAGTCAGACTAGGCTCTCTTTTGGGAGCTTTCTTGGGAAGTTTATGCAAATGACGCAAGAGGTTGGTGGGAGACTTAATTACTCTCCAGTGAAAACCCAGACTGCTTGTTACCATCTGTTTCTACAAGGAGAGCCAGCCACCACACAGTAATCCTCTGTAAAGTTACAATCCCAGTGGTAAAGTACTTTGGGATCCTTGGATGAAAGCAAGCCTGCAGACCCAAGACACTATTATTATTGTCATAAATAATGGTGCTTTGTGTTTTATCAAAGGAGCTCAGAGTGGTTTGCAAACATTAAGCAATTAATCCTCAAAAAAAAAAAAAAAAAAACCCACCTCTGTGAAGTAGGTAGAAGGAGATATTATTATCCCCATTATGCATCCAGAGAGACTGAGACGCATGCATTCATTAACCTGCCCACAGTCACATGTCAGAGTTGGAAATAGAACCCAGGTCTCCTGACACCCAGTTTGAACAGACCACACTGCTTCTTGTGAGGTGTAAAAAAAAAAAAAAAAAAAAAAAAAAGTATGATTTATATGACATAAAAATAAACCTTGGGAAAGTAAACGGCATCTAACCTTTCAATAACTGTCATGTAATAAAACAGCAGACGTGGGAAAAACAACATCTTGAAGGAAAGATGTGTGGGTAGAACAGTTTAATAAATACAGTGCTTTAATCAAAACTTTCCAAAAGGAACTAGTGACTCTTTAAGGAATCTGATATTCAATCATTGCTGTTCTAATGGTTTAAAACAAAGAGGTATAATCCACCAAGTTTTAAACAGAAACTAGTCTAACAAGTTCTATATTTTTGAACTCTATTTCCTTATTTTTCAGTGTTCTCAAGAACATTTTAAATGTTGATCCGTGTGATGCAAATGTCACATGGAAGATATAAATGTTACTCTTCAGATACCTCGCATTCTTCCCAATTCAAAGTCGTAGTTTAATATTAATGTGATTCAAAAAATTGACAAGGAACTGTGTCTCCAAGGAAGCCAGTGGAGGAGGGGAGCAAGACGTGAGCCTGTGACTTGTTTAATCATTACACCCTCTGCCGTTTTGTCACTCTCCACATCATCCACGAATATGCCAGCAGATAAAGCGCTCACGGTGTCCACAGCAGAGACCCCCACCAAAGAACCAGCAGATCTGGACAAGATGACACCAGGCCAGTTTCAATTTCAGGGACTCCATGCCATCGGTCTTCATATCCCTTTGGTAATTTCTTATTTCAAATTGCCCCACCCATACTTGCATATGATATTGCCTTTCCTGGGTATCTGCCTTCACAACACTGGTAAGAGAATCCAAACAATTCTATATAAAAAAGTCACCATCAGAAATTGAGGTCATGCGAAAAGCCCCGATGGGCCATCAGACACCTTTTTGAAGCTGAGGCATTACAGGACAGAACTTTCGAGCAACATCATTCAGTTGCCATTCAAGAAGAAATTTTCAGTCTTTGGTTTTGACGTACCGATTATGTCCATATTAAGGCCTTATCACCACCATTTATCACCACAATGCCTGGTCCTCAGGAAGAGATTTCTTTAATGAGACAAAAGGACAGCCAATCTGATGGAGAAGCCCAGCTAGGCCTGCAAACCAAAGACTACATTAAACATGAAGACCTACGAACTTTAACCCTGTCATTCACCTCTCGGATAGCCATGGGTTAGTCTATTGTGCTCAAGTCTCCATTTAAACAAGGATTCAAAACAATACTTTCACCAACAAAAAAATGTTAGGCATTTGTGAGCCTTATTTTAAGTGCCTTTATAAAATGGAGGCCCTTATGCAATAACTAAACAAAACAGAAAAAAAATAGTAATTTCTTAAAAGAAGAAAAAAGTCCAGATGATTAGTATGGACAGATACTTCATCACCTGCAGCTGCTTGACAACTTTCCTCATTGCAGACCTTGTCCAGTGCAGACTAGGAAGATGATTTATTTCAGGACATTTTTCAACCTACCAAAATGTATACATGAAATCTATAAAAGGGAACTGGAAGAATCTGCTACTTAAAAGAATCGCATTTAAAGAAAGGGCCCACATTCCACTCTGAAAATAAAATTTTTGTTACTAAGGGCTTATCTGTGCTAATTCCCACTCTTCACTGATAAAAAAGTAACCGATCAGGATTTAAGCATTTCTTCAAACCAAGCAACCTGTTGAACAACTTCTTAATGCGCCTATCAATCATCTGGCGATAAGAAGAGTTTGCATTCATAATAGGTAGTTTCTAAAATAAATATGAGTTACTATAACTAATTTAATCAACAATGGGACCTCAGAGGTCAGCAAAGAAATAATCAAACAATAAGTATGAATAGGTTGTAATTTTTCTGATTAACAAATGTTCTCCTTGTCATATGATGTTAAGAGCTGTTTAAAGCGCTCAGGTAAATTTAAAATGTATATATTTACATTGGAGGGGTCTGTATGCACGCTCCCAATCAAAAACCCATGAGCCTATAAGTCTTGCAAACATCAGGTTTTGCTTGCAGAAAACATTTTCCTGTGTGGCATTTCTTTTTAACGGTCTGGTACCATAATCCATAGAATCCAACAGAGATCAAATAAAATCCCAATCACTTTTTAAATACATTCATGCCAGACCAGTGAAGATGATCTTCTAAACTGGTTGAAGTATTAAAACTTGAGAACTCCATCTTTTCCCTGACTAGAATGGTATTCTTTTACCATGAAGGGAAAGGGAGAGATGTGGATCCTGAGTCAACCACTCCATGCGGCCCCACCAGAGAACCACTGTCGACGGGAGAACTGAAGGGTGAGAGTGAAAGGCGGAGCAGATGCCGCTCTCATCACACATCTACAATCTGACGAAAATGTCAGACCTAGGTTCCTATTGCTTCTGATTCCTCATCCCTGTTCCTACCTTCAAACCCACTCCGTTTGTCCCAGAGAGGGATCGCAGCAGCAGCAGCAAACGGAGTCCAGCTACCAAACGGAAGAGTTAGGCTAAAACTTTTGGAGGAGCGCAGTGGCCTTTCCATGAAAGCAAACGCTTGGGGAGGCAAAACAGGAAGGAAAATGAAAAGTAGCAGTGATGATTCTGGTGACAACGATTTCTTCCTTTGGTTTAGACACAGAAATCCATTGCTATCCCAAAGTCTAAAGTTTTCAAACATTGGCCTTTATTTTGGCTTGGCTGGTTTGGTCTTTTTTTTTTTTTTTTTTTTTTTTTTTTGCCATAATAATATACCCTGAATTTCGAAGACGGAATAAAAGCAAGCAAGAATAAATGGAATGAATGGATTGGACAAGTGATTGGCTTCATGTATTGGTGACTGAGGTATCTTTGTAATTTCCTGTGGAGAAATTCAAAGGGATAGAGAACCTCATCTCCCAGGCCCATCAGCTCATTTCAAGCACCCAAGAGTGGTGGGGATTAGGGTCTCAGCAACAGAGAACTGAAAAATTTGTCATGTGCATTTATAAAGGCAGCAACCGACACAAAATGACTGTTAAATGCCTAGCTATGAAAGCATAAATGTCATTAGGCAGTCAGATTCTTCTCTGGAAACTAGATTTTAATAGGTTTTTGATTGTCACTTTTCTTCTTGTTTTTTCATTACTCACACCTTGGAGGGATTCACTTTCAAAAGGATTTGCTTAAACTTCCCCCTTGAAAATCCAATTTGCAAATACACCTGCGATTGCATTTTCAATATGTACAATCACAGGTGCTATCTTTTGCATGCTAACAAGTCTGCCCATGGCAACCAGGCCGCACTTGAGAGTCCAGGTGACTGATTATTGCAACAGGGAAGTATGTGGGAGAACTGAGGCCATTCTGCAGCTTATCCAGCCGAAAGGCCCCGTGGAGTGGATTCTGAGTTGCAGGCATGCTCTCCTATAATAAGCACCCTGAATGTGATCTCAATTTTATCGGAAGAAATGTGTCCAGAGAGTGCAAATATTTTCCTGATATGTACTTGGGGGGAGGGAGGGAATGAATGTGTCGAAGTGGCTATGGATTCCTGAGTCCATATTTTATTCTTTTCTATAACAGATCAAAAGCATAAACTGAGTCTGCATATCTAGTCAAGGTTTTCAACAGTCAGTGATTATTTTTTGAATGCCTAGCATGTGCCTGTCTTGCAGCAGGAGCAGAAAGAAATAAAAAGGAAGCACTGACTTCAGTGGAAAGGGCTGAATTACAAGATATCTAATAATAACTAAATCTGTGTAGCACAGATTCAACCTAGCCGTTAGAAATGAAAAGCTGTATAAAATGATTTAGGATTCCATCGCAATAAAAATCTTATATAATCTTTGGGGGGAAAAAACAGGACCATCTTTTACATTTTATTTGAAGCTATTTATTATTTAAATGTTATTTGAATTTGGCATTAACTAACTAAATTATAGCTGCATAGTAAATTTAATCATTGGGTGTCATTCAGACTAAATTTACCACTGATTATACCGATTTGATTATTAATTTTCAATTAATATAACAATTACAACAGTAGATTTTAACAGTGTAACATCTTTCCTGGTATCCTTAAAATTTCCTGTAGCTCTTCTGATTCACGTGGTTCTTTATTAAATGTTTTGAGATGTATTCCCCCCCTTTCTAATCAGTAAATGCTTACCTTCCACTATGCAGGTTAAACTATATTGCCTGATATTTCCTAATTTCAGCCATTTCCATGTTTGGGATAATGTTTTTTTCTTTCTCATACTCCAATTAATTCCTTCCTCCTGTCCCTGAACATCCCTGCCCTGATACCGGTCTGGGGCACCTTCAACCTGTTCCTTAATTTTTTGCTTCTAGCGAATACATCCCTGAAATATCTCAATAGCTACATTGACACAGTTGCCATTTTATATCACACCAAGGTAATACCTTTGGTCCACAGCATCCAGCAATAGCTTTGCGATTACAGGGGAGAGTAGAAGAGGGAGATAAAGGCAAAGTGTATTCATCACCCCCATGGAGTGAAACGCCCCTTTAAAGAAAAGAAACACAAAAGAAAGTCAGCATTTAAAAAAAGAGTGGGAAAGAGCTATTTGGGCTGTAGTATTTTAGTGTATCCTTACCTTACTCCTTGTATCTGCCTCTGTTGTTAAGACTTATCACCTCTATTGTAATGTGTATTTGTCTGTCCTCTAGATTGAGAGCTCTTTGAGGGCAGGAACTCTGGCTAGTATCAGATCTGGCTCCAAGTAGATGACTAATAAATGTTTGGTGAAGGAGTGAATGAATTCCTTTGTGTGTACTGAAAGATTGTGTCTATCCATACTCCTGTCCCACTCCTTCTGTTCTCCGTATACAGTCCTGTTTCCTTTCATTTTCCTGTGTGCAACCATCCAGATCTAGCTAGCCCCCTTCCGCTTTCAGTCTCTGGCTCCCTGATCTCTCCACAAGCAATGCCTGGGGCAGGAAGCCTCAGGTAAAGCTTGACTTGGGTTACTCACCACAATTATGTGCATTGCTAATCTTGATGTCATTGCTTAGCCTTTGGGTATCTAAAGTAGTCTTAGAAATTTGCATGTCCCACTAAAAGACCTTTAAGATTCCTAACATTTCTAGGATTTTATGATAAAAGAATTTAGGTCTGTTCGTTTTTATGGAAATTCCTGCCTTTAATACAAATGTAGTAGCAAGTTCCGGGGCCTCCAGACTCCATGTATGTGTTAGCCATGAAAAGCATGAAAGAAAATGTAGAATGTAGATATAAAATTTTAAATGCATAGATAACCCTGAAAAGCAGTGTCAGACTAAGCAAAGCCTAGGGTCTCTCCTCTCTTCTTCCAGTCTCCACCAAAGTTTGCACATATCTTTCTCTCTCACCCCTTTGCTTACCCTGGAAGACATTTACACCAAGTGTTTTGGCTACCTTTCTGGATGTCAGAATTACCTGCACACTTACTAAAATTTTGATTCCTGGGCTTCCTGCTGTCCTCCTCAGGCCCCTACCCCATCCTAAATTCTGAGACAGTAAAGATGGAATGGCACCAGGAATGCAGATGTTTAACTAGTTCTGATGATGACACCTGGCCAGATATAGGAACCAACGACCTAGGGCAAGATTCACTAAAAAAGCCAAGACTTTTTTCAAGGATTTCACAATCTGCCAGTAAGCGGGTTTCAAGCGCCTGATTTACCTCTTGACTCCAGAGTGGTGTTCAGTAGTGTAGTCAGAAAAGAGCGGAGGAAGGTAGGGGGTTGGATTCAGCTGGGAAAAGTTCATGGGCTTTTTGTTTGTTTGTTTTGAAAAATATACAGTATGATTTAGTGAGACAAAAGAGGCCAACACAGGCTGGAGAAATGGCACCATCAAAGAGTAAGTATCAGAGACAAAGGTCTCGTTTCTCTGAATGGAGAGGACGAGAGAGAAGATGGGAGCAATTACAGTAGAGCCACTAAACTGAACAAGACAACACAGAAGGCATTCTTTCAACAAACGTCTGTTGAGCACCCATCTGCCAAGCTCTGTTCAAGGTTCTGCAGGTGCCACGGGCTCAAAGTCCCTGCCTTGAAGGAGCATAACTCAGTGAAATCCTCTCATATCAGCCACAAGGAATTGAAACACATCAATTCCAATCTCATTTTACAGATGAACATGAAGAATGGAGCATCTAGGAGCATCTAGGAATTTCTTATTTAAGCTCTGGGGTATTTGTTAAAAGTTTGATAAATGGAAGGCCACCTGGGGGCTCAGTCGGTTGAGCAACCAACTCTTGATTTTGGCTCAGGTCCTGATCTCACAGTTTGTGACATGGAGCCCAGCATCGGGCTCCATGCCCCACGCCCCACGCCGACAGCAGGAGCCTGCTTGGGACTCTCTCTCCCTCTTTCTCTGCCTCTCCCTCGCTCATGCTCCCTCTCTCTCTCAAAACTAAAATAAATGAACATTAAAAAAAAAAAATGATACATGGAAAGCTCACTTCGTTTCCCAACAAAATTTTTCTTGATCAAAAAGGTAAAGTGGGTTTGCCTGGCTGGCTCAGTCAGTAGAACATGCAACTCTTGATCTCAGGGTTGTAAGTTCGAGCTCCAAGCTGTGTGTAGAGATTACTTAAAAATAAAATCTTTTTTTTTTTTTTTTAAAAAAAGGTAAAGCAAAATGTTCTTCTAACACTACTCCAATTCAGGTCTTCATTGTCTTTCTCCCATGTTTTTATTACAGCCTCCTGATCTCTCTGACTTTGGCCTTTCCTATAGGCTTTACATACTAATCCAAGATTAATGGCCCTTGTTCAAAAATATTCCCTGGTTCCCCAGTGCAGAACAAAATAAAACAAATAAAGAGAACTGAGTTAGTTCATCTAGATCTCCAAAGATAGAGCCTCAAAATTCCTTGCTAATACTCTCCCAGTATTCAGTCATGCATTTATTCATTCATTTATTCAAGGGCCATTTATTGGACCCTTGCTATGTATGGAGACTTGAGAATGCAGAAGAGAAAATAAGACATGGCTTTTGTCCTCAAAAAGGTAAAAAATGGAAGAACATATCAATCATAATTAAATAATCATACTAAAATTATTTAATCATAATAATTAAATAATCACTTACTGATCACATACCCAATGTAGTGGGTGCCTAAAATGATAGGCCAATTCTGCCTGGAGGTGGAGATAGAGGATGTCTGGGAAGGCTTCAAGGAAAGCAATTTAAGAGCTGAAACCAAAGAATGAAGGTGGAATTTTCCAGGTGTACAAGAAAGGGAAAGGAAAAAGTGCATGTGTGAAGACAAGGACAGAGTCAGGGAACACAAGAACCACCAGTTGGGTTGAGTGTTGCTAGGCATAACATGGAAGAGGGAAAATATAAGTGGGTGTGACCAGGCAGTAGGTTGGAGGCACATTATGAAGGCTCTAAAATTTAGATATTTATCATGTTGATAATGGGGAGACACTGAAGAATTCTGTACAGTAGAGCAACATGATCATATTTAGAAAGATGGTCTCTCTCCTAGTAATGCAGACAATATATGTATGGAGGACCAAGTCCTCAGAAGGACAACACAGAGAGTCAAAGGGAGAACAAAGGGGCGATAGTTCCAGCTAGAGCTGATTAGTGTTTCCTTCATAATTCTAGTCAAACCAAACTCCCTCTTGTTCCTCATTTAAAAACCACAATTTCCTGTTGTATGGTTTTGTTCTTATATTCAGGAATGTTCCCACCCACCTCAACCCTGCCAATTCCACACGTGCAAATTCAGCCCAAATGATATCTCTCCTATGGGTTTTCTCTAAAACCCTGAAGGGAAAAATCTCTTCCTATTCTAATCCCTGTCACAATTTATCAATATCTCTCCTAAGGCACATAGCACTTTTTCCTAGGTGGTACACTACTTGACGTGTGTGCAGTGTCTCTTCTATGACCATAGACTCACAGAGAAGAGTGCAGAACTTAGGCGTCAACGAGGTCTTACGTAAATCTCACATCCATGACTAAATAGCTGATTTATGGTACTTTGTTTACCCCAAGGAGTTTCGGGTTTCTCATCTATAAAATAGGATAAAGTGAGGTCTATTTTGCAAGATCTTTTTGAAGAATAAACAAAATAATGAATATAAGGCACATAGCATAGAAGCTGACCCACGGGAGGTGCTCAGTAAATGGTAGCTAGTAATACTACTGATACATTAATCATTTCTTTGATATTGAATCTGTGACTGATCTTTGACTCTGCCACATCACCTTGCACAATGCTTAGTTCAAAGCCAGAATTCACTATATATTTAATGAATAAATAACAAGAGCTAACATTTTTGGGCCCTCAGTAAGTGCTAGGCACTCTTCTAAGGGCTTTATGTGGATTATCTCTTTGAATCTTCATAATAACCTTATAAGGCAAGTACTATTATTATCTCCATTTTACAGCCTGTAATGTGTTGCTTAACTTCTTCAGTGCCCAGCAGCTAACAAAGGGGGGAGAATGACTCACGGTTCACCAAGAGGTGTTTTCTGGAAAGGCTTACCCATTGGTAAGGTTACACTATGGCCAATGTCATCCAATTTGAACCCCTAGAGAGAAGATTTCATGTTCTACACCCAACATGTCATCTTACGTGAAATTCACTTAAAGAATCTTCCATCGAGTTAACAAAGAACATCCTCTTTAAAAAGGCAAACACAACTTGCAAATTTAGCCTAGTAATTCTTGACAGCTTTTAACACTAGCGTCTATAATTCTTTCCAGCTTTAGCCAGCAGATTTAGGCAAATGATCCAAAGGGACAGGTCCCAAGAAAGAGGGAACACTGAAAAGAAGATCTGGGGCAGAAAGCATGTGTAGCAAATCTTTATATACCCAAGACTTAGAGAAAAGTAGGGTCGAGGAAAGCAACGAGACATTGAGCAGCTAACGTCGCTCAATTAGAAGACATAGAAAAGACTTTGCAAAATGTTGTATGCTGGGCCCAAACTGGACACTTGTACTTCAGTTCACACATAATATCACTTTTTCTTTCTTTTTCATATTGTCCAGTGGCTGAGTTACTCTCTTTCAGAATCTAGAAAAATATTATCTAGATCAGTTCTGAGCTGGGACAATTTGTCACCCAGGAGACATTTGGCAATGTCTGTCTGGAGACATTTTTGCTCCAGACAGATACTAGTATCTAGTGAATAGAGGCCAGGGATGCAGATAAACATCCTGTGATGTACAGGACAGTTTCCCATAACAAAGAATTGTCTTGCCTAAAATGTCAATAGTGTCAGGGTACCTAGCTAGCTCAGTCGGCAGAGCATGCGACCCTTGATCTCGAAGTTGTGATTTCAAGCTCCACATTGGGCATGGAGCCTACTTAAAATAAATAAATAAATTTTAAAAAATAAAAAATAAATATAATGTCAGTAGGGTCAAGATAGAGAAAACCTGATGTAGGTAAAGGTGGCTGGTTAATTCCAACTCATATACTCCCCTGTTCTGATTGCCTGGAAAGAGTGTGAATACAAATTTATACACAATTCCACCCCTTAAAATAAAAGTTCAGGGCAAGTTACTAAGAGATAATTCATCTACATTGTTATACAGATTTGCTTACAAATTATTACTACTTAATTCCACCTGGGTTGCACATTCTTGGGGTCCTTTAGAAAGTCTACTCACTTTGCTCCTATACCAGTGCTGAATGGATTCAAAATACAGTCCTTCAGGGGTGTCTAGCTGGCTCAGCCCATGGAGTGTGCAACTCTAGATCTTGGGGTTGTGAGTTCTAGTCCCACCCCACATCTAGCCCCACACTAAGAGATTACTTAAAATAATAAAAATCTTTCAAACAAAACAAAAGCAAAAACAAAAATAAAATATATAGTCCTTCTGAAGGTGTCCTTTCATTTAGGTGGGTATTATGGGCTAAATTATGTCCCCTCCAAATTCATATCTTGAAGTCCTCAAACTGAGGCTGTAGTTGAAGATAGGGTCTTTTTTTTGTTTGTTTGTTTTAACATTTATTTATTTTTAGAGACAGAGAGAGACAGGGCATGAGCAGGGGAGGGGCAGAGAGAGGGGGAGACACAGAATCCGAAGCGGGCTCCAAGCTCTGAGCTGTCACAGAAGCCTGACACGGGGCTCGAACCCACGAACCCCGAGATCATGACCTGAACCGAAGTCAAAGCTCAACTGACTGAGCTACGCAGGGGCCATGGAGGTAGGGTCTTCAAAGCAATAATTACAGTTAAATGAGGTCATTAGGGTGATGCGTAATCCAGTATGACACTTGTTCTTTTAAGGAGAGGTTAAGGTGCAGACATATACAGAGGGAAGACCATGTAAGAAGCCATCGACATTCCAAGGAGCAAGGCATCACCTCGCTTACTAACACCTTAGTCTCAGATTTCCAGCCTCCAGGACTATGAGACAATAATTTTTTGTTGTTTTAGCCACCTAGTCTGTGTTATTTGTTATGGTAGCCTAGCAAACTAATACAGTGGCTTATTTTACAGTCATCCTCAATCATATAAACCAAATCTAAGAGTATTTTCAGGCATTCTTAATTTCTAAACTGCTACTTTAAGGAGGTAAATTCTCTACAGTCTCATAACTTGCCTCCCAAAGTTAATATCAAGTAATATGGGACAGCCAATGGAGGGGTTGAGGTTGTAGTTTCTGATCTTGAGACAGATTCTCTCTGTTCCCTCTTCAGTAAAAAACAGCTGTCCTGTCTGTTCACTCATCTGTGGTTGATGGTGAGACTTCACAACACCAGGTACTTCCTGAATTATTTTGTTCTTATTTTTTCATTCTAGAACTTGTCTTCTCTTCTAGTGGTGGCAAGTCTGCTAGGACCAGTCATAACTTTGAAAATTCATCATCAAAATTAAAAACTTCTGTTCTTTGGGAGGCATGTTAGAAGAATGAAGAGAAAAGACACTGATTGGGAGAAAAATTTACAAAGTGTATGTCTGATAAATCTGACTTGTATCTAGACTATATTAAGAAATCTTAAGAAGAAAATAACACAATTTTTTAAATGGGCCAACAATTTACACAGATACTTCACCAAAGAAGTTGTACTGATGACAGCGAATAAGCAAGCACATGAGGAGACGTTCAACATCATTAATCGTCAGGGAAATGCAAACTAAAACCACACTCTGATGCCACTTCTCATCTAACAGAATAGCTAAAATTAAAAAAGACTGACCGAACAAGTGTTGGAAAGGATGTGGAGTAATTGAAACTCTCATTCACTGCTGGTGGGGATATAAAATGAAATAACCCCTTTGGAAAATAGTTTAGCAGTTTCTTAAAAAGTTTAGGATGCATTTAGTGGGGCACTAGGTGGCTTGGTCAGTTAAGCATCTGACTTCAGCTTAGGTCATGATCTCAAGGGTCGTGAGTTCAAGTCTCTCGTCGGTCTCTCTGCTGTCCGCACCAAGCCTGCTTGGGATCTTCTGACTCCCTCCTTACCCTCCCTCTTTCCCTCTCAAAAATAAAAATGAACATTAAAAAAAAGAAAGACTAAGTTAAGATACATTTAGCATATTATTGAGCCATTTCACACCTAGGTATTTACCCAGGAGAAAAGAAAAAGCTTATGTCAATGCAAAGATTTCTACACAAATGTTCATAGCAGCTTTATTTATAATCAACAAAAACTAGAACCAACCAAATGTCTATCAGCAGGTAAATGGATAAAGAAACTGTGGTCTCTCCATACAATGGGATACTATTGAACAATAAAAGGAATAAAATATTGATACATACAATGTGAACAAATCTCAAAGTATTTATATAATGTATACTCAAAATAATTAAAAGAAGCTAGACAATAAAAGAGTACATGCTATATGATTTCATTTATATAAAACTCGTAAAAATTCACAATAAATTATAGTGACAGAAAGCAAATCTGTGGTTGCCTGAGAAAGGGAGGGTGCCCAGGGCAGGGAAGAGAAGAAAATTATAAGAGGGTAAGAGACTTTTTAGGTTGATATATATGTTCATTATCTTTATCGTGGAGATAGTTTTATAGGTATGTATATATGTCAAAACTTATCAAATTGAATGCTTTTAATATGTGCAGTTTATTGTATGTCAGTTACACCTCAATAAAGCTGCTTAAAAGAATCAATCACAACAAAAGCAAGATCTATGTTGGACTTCTTTATTGGTTGGCCCATCCAGAGAGTAGTCTGGAATCATTCTTGAAGTCTGGGCCTTCTTGTGGAAAGTGGAAGGTTGCCGGTGTTTATCTCAAACAGCAAATTGATAGTATTATTTAACCTTTCCATTCATGACTCTCTACGAAGAGAAACATTTATTCAGTGTTCGTGGTAAAGTATAAAGCAGTGTAATCAAAGTGTAGTCCACGTAACTGTCACTGGGCTGTGGTATCAATATAAATATTGAGAATAAACACTCAGACATGCATGTAACAATTTCACAGAGGAATTTTATATCTATCACATCTAACAATAAAAGATGTGGGCTGGTACTTTGTCCACCTTTATCTCATTTTTCTATTAATTTTTCAAATTTTTCTTGAAAATGTTTTTTTTTTTCTGTTAGTATTTTTACCTTTCTTATTTTTACCTTATTTTTCAGAATTATCAGCCCACAATGGATTGGAAATTTTAAGAACTGGTCGTTCAGCACAGATAATATGAGCAGCATTGGTCTGAAGTCCGTCTTCTCCTGCCTGCTTCTAAATATTTTCACACCCAAACTGTACACATACAGAGAAAAAGGTTAAAAATGTTTTTGTGGAACTATGTTAATTACATTGTGAAAAAGTTGAATGACACGGAAAAATTATCCTGACATATGTAGAAAACAAAGCAGATCACAGAAGAGAATGTTGAGTAGAAACCTTGAATTTGCAAAATGGATTTACGAATGGCAGGATCTGGAGAGTGGCTATGTCTAGCATAGAGTAGCAGGTTAATACCTGGAGAAGAAATACCTGGAGAAGAAGAAATAGGAATCTTTATTTTCTTTTTTCAGCTTACCTCTGTTTTCCACAAAGGACATGTAATTTTTTATAATGTAAAAATTTAATGCATAGTATTACCTTTTGGGGGGAAGGTTATAGGCTTCTTGTAAGGGAGAATTAAGACAATGTTTTGTATTGTTCTTTGCCTGCCTGGTTCTATTCAATTTAGATTGATGGATAATAATTAGCTTTTCTATAAAGGAAAAGAATTAGTACCAGTTTAAAAATGAAGTTTAAGTTGTTTTAATCCAACAGAATGTTTTCATATTTTTTACAAATAAAATATCTGAAAAATTGACAACTGAACCTCTACTTCTGGATCATAAATGTTCACTGTACACAGGCAAATTCTAAATAATTAAGTAGTATGAATAATGAAAACACTACAGAGAGGGTCTACACTCGTGAGTGACAATGCGATCAGTCAAATTTCCATAATAACTAACGTTTTACTGTGGGCTGTGTGCAAATGATTCGAACATAACATTTATGTCTGAAATAAAACTCTTCAATTGTTTCTTTCTGCCAAAAAAAAAAAAAAAAAAGGCTAGAGAAAGAAACCATCTAATTTTAATGTAACACTAAATCCAAAGGCAGTACAGCTGTTTGGTTTTGGTTGTTTGGCTCAGCTGTTTTATTCTGAGAAAAGCACAGCTGCCTTTTGATGTTGTCTGTTATTCAAGACTGTTCTTTAGGGGAGTTAAGTGTATGAGAGCTCACAGAAGCACTGGTGGGTTCAGCTTCCGCTCTTGCCACAGTGCCATTTCTCGGTGTCGTTCTCTACGTTTCAACATTGGCTAATGCAAGTTCCTTCCCTTGTACCCTGCCTTTCCCTCCAGAATTCTGTGCCCCAGAACAGCACTGTTGGTGGAAAGATAGATTAGTATTTTTTTTTTTTTTTTTGCAGGACAATTTTTGAGAACCTACTCAGACTTAAAATGACATATCAGGATGATAGTAAGATATCATTAATTTTTGAAGTGTGAAAAAGGTGTTGTGGTTCTGTTTGTTTAAAAAGGAATAGTCTTTGGGGTGCCTGGCTGGCTCAGCAGTGGAGCATGCGACTCTTGATCTCGGGGTTGTGAGTTCGAGCCCCATGTAGGGTATTGAGATTATTTAAAAATAAAATCTTGAAAAAAACTAAAAATAAGTAAATAAAAAGGAATAATCTTTAAGTTATGCATACTGAAATGGTTACAAATGAAATTATGTGATGTCCGAGATTTGCTTTAAGATAATCAAGGCAATTATGCCCTCAAGGGGAGGGAAGACAAGGAAAAAGGCAAGAGGAAAAAGAAATTAAAGTTGGCTGTGAATTGATACTTATGAAAGCTACATAAAGGGTTAAATGAGTGTTCATTATATTGTTCTCTCTCCTTTTATATTTGCTTTCCAATTTCCATAATAAAAGGGTTTTTAAAATGATAAAACAACATCAATGCTTGTATCCCATGACCCCCCAGTTCTACATCTAAATATCTGTACTACAGAAACACTCATCCCTGGGTGCCTGAAAAGGGTTTTTAAAATGATAAAACAACATCAATGCTTGTATCCCATGACCCCCCAGTTCTACATCTAAATATCTGTACTACAGAAACACTCATCCCTGGGTGCCTGGGTGGCTCTGTCGGTTAAGCAGGTGAAGCACTGGATTTTGGCCCATGTCGTGATCTCACGGCTGGTGAGTTCGAGTCCGCGTCAGGCTCTGTGCTGTCAGCTCAGAGCCTGCAGACTGCTTGGATTCTGTGTCTCCCTCTCTCTCTGCCCCTCCCCCCCCCACACACACACTGTCTCTGTCTCTGTCTCTCTCAAAAATAAACATTAAAAAATTTTAAAAGAAAAAAAGAAACACTCAACCATATTGCATACATTTATGTAGAAAGATGTCTCCTATGACACTGTTTGGAATAACCAATAATTGAAAACCCTATTCTACTTTTATTACCTCGTCCACCCAACTTAGAGTTAGTTAATATAAAGACAGTGTTAAAAAGGAGTTAGAAGATACTGCTTATGAGGCTCCTGAATGATGTTCCAAGGAGGAAATCCCACACTGAATGGAAGTCTGGCAGTTCATTGAGTGACAGTTGACCAACACAATGCCAAGCCCCTAAAAGGGGAGTAAATCATCTACTTGGAAATCTTCTGGAAAACCATGCCAACAATCCTGATGACTCAGAACTGGAGAGTGCTGACAAACACAGGGTGATGTCACCATTTCCTGCCTCAGGAAGTTTCTTGGAGGGGGAGGAGAGGCCTGTGGCAGGTAGACAAGATCAAAGGCCTGGGAACATCCCCCACTTTCCCTTTATTCTTGCTTCCCTTTTAGGTATAATCTCAAGGAATGTGCTTGTCATTCTGCTCCTACAGTGACTTGTATTCTTTGGCTTGGCTGAAGTTTTTTCAAGTCAGTGGACAAAGCATTCCCTCGAGGCCCATACAAGCTCTGGGGTCTGTTCCTATACATGGCAGCTCGGATCCTCCACCGCCGTTCCAAGGCACAGTCAGGATCTGCACTTCCCTCTCTGGGCAGATTAATCCACTTATCAGGGCTCACCTGCTGCTCTTGGCAGGCCCAGGCAGGCTCCCTGGAATGGACTCTTGCCCCAAAGAGAGCCTGGGAAGCTCTCTAGATGAGCTGAAAATCACCTCCATGTCCAATGTCCCTAATTCCTTGACCCTGATGGCTGCCCTAAACTTAGAGTGAGTCTCCTGACTCTTGAGACAGGTATGCTGTTGCGAAGAGTCAAGGAGTTGAAATCAGAACACCCAGCTATGTCTCCTACCGGCCATGATTCCATGAGGAAAAACAAGTCAGTTAACCTTCATGAGCATTAATATAAATATAAATTAAATATGAAATTGATATTGTAATAATAAGCACGTTACAGGATTACCAGTAAGATAGGTAATGTGTGTTAAAGAACTTGGGACAGTACCCTGGCACACAGCACATGCTGATTATGTCTGACAAACTGCCTGTTTGTTTGTTTGTTTGTTTTTAATTTAAGTTAAATATTTTTGAGAGAGAGAGAGCGCGCGCACCCATGCAAGTGGTAGAGGGATAGAGAGAGAATCTTAAGCAGGCTCCATGCCTGGCAAGGAACCTGATGCAGAGCTCCATCTCACAACTCTGAGATCAAGACCTGAGCTGAAATCAAGTGTCAGACGCTCAGCCTACTGAGCCACCCAGACTATCTGGTTTTCAACACACTCTTTGGTTGTGACCACCAAACTGACAAGATTGTGTCTAATCACCTGAGCCCAGATTCATTTTGACCACCACCATCCAAGAATTGGCCCCTTCTTGTTTCAACAAATCTCAGTTCTCCTGGTCACTGTTACTGCATTATCTTTGATTCACTGCTGCCCACCGTCATGGTATGACGGCTACACCTCATAGAGTACGTATAGAGATGTAGTTCTGGAAATCAAACTGTTGATTTTTCAAAAAGAAAGACAATGTCACTCTCCTTTGTGGTAGCCCTTTGTCCAGAGAAACCTGAGACAAACGTGCTGAGTCCCAAGTGTTCCAGCTCTTCTCTGGTTAAGCTCTTGCTGGTGGCTATAAGGCAAGAAGCCCCTTACTGAGATCCAGGATCAGATGATCAATAACAAGCTACATCCAAAATTTACCCCCAGAACAACAGGTAGATCCTTGCTTTACATTCATGTAACTAAGAGGGCTATCCAGAGTTGTTAGTTTGGGATTTTTGTTCCTAAAAATAAGGAATAACCGGCTCCAAAAGTGAATTTAAATCTTTAACTCTTAAGGAAAAACGTCTGTTTGTACCTTGTTAGTCTATTAACACTTCATGTAACCACTAATATGTTAGGTTGCAGGCCCACCACTTTACTATCTGTTTTCTGTGTGTCCCCACTGGGGTTTTTTGTTGTCGTTCCTCTCTTCCTACTTTCCTGCCTTCTTTTTTTTTTTTTTTTTAATGTTTTATTTTTGAGAGACAGAGAGAGACAGAGCACGAGTGACAAAGGAGCAGTGAGAGAGGGAGACACAGAATCCAAAGCAGGCTCCAGGCTCTGAGCTGTCAGCACAGAGCCTGACGTGGGGTTTGAACTCACGAACTGTGAGATCATGACCTGAGCCGAAGTTGGCACTTAACTGACGGAGCCAACCAGGCGCCCCTCTGCCTTCTTTTTAATTATATCTCTTGGTATTTTCTTACTGGCTTTTCTAGGGACTATAGTATACATCTTTAGCTTTTCACAGTCTGGAGTTACTATTGTACTACTTGATGTAAAATACAGAAACTTTGCAACCATGTGAGTCCATTTACCATGCCCCTGCTTTTTGCTATATTTGTCAAATGTATTACATGTATGTTATAAGCCCCAGAAGGCAATGTGATTTTTTATTATTTATTTATTACTTATTCTTGAGAAAGAAAGAGACAGAGGGAGCAGGGGAGCGGCAGAGAGAGGGAGACACAGAATCTGAAGCAGGCTCCAGGCGCTGAGCTGTCAGCATAGAGCCTGATGTGGACTCGAACTCACGAGCCTTGAGATCATGACCTGAGTTGAAGTCGGACACTCAACCAAATGAGTCACCCAAGCGCCCCAGCTTTTTTTTTTTTTTTTTACATTTATTTATTTGTTTTGAGAGAGAGAAAGAGAGAGCATTCACATGGGAGGGTCAGAGAGAGAGGGAGAAAGAGAGAAAGAGAGAATCCCAAGCTTGCTCCATACTTCAGCACGGAGCTTGTTGCTGGGCTCAAACCCACCAAACATGAGATCACAAGCCAAAATCAAGAGTTGAACGCTCAACCAACTGAACGACCCAAGCAGCCCTCATTCTTGCTTTAAACACTTGCAAAATTTAAATAAATTAGCAGGGAAAAAGTACCTTTGTAAAACATCTCTAATTTTCTCAAAGGAAAATAGTCTTAGTAAGTTGCCCAGAAGATCTAAGTACTTTATACCTGGCATATCACAATTTTCATTTCTTTCTTATTATCCCCAAGTATCTGGCTTTATTTTCAATTTTTAGGTTTTCAGACAGAGCTTATCTGATGCCATCCCAGGATTATAAGCAGTTTGAAAAAACAAAACATCAGACAAAATCTCCCCATTTGTTTCACTTTGGGCCAAAACATTAGCATTGCCAGCAATTTCAGAACAATCACATTGTCAAGGCAGGAAACTTAACACGTCTTTCAACAAATAAATACTTCGCATTCTGATAGGTAAGCCTTAAGGGGGAACATCTTTGAAGTGCTATTGGCCCTTTCAGTTTCATAATAATCTGCTCATTTGGTGGAAATTTTTATAATGGCCAAACCAGCATTCAAGACCTCCAGAGTGTCTCTCCAAGGATGCTACCTGCAGTTGTAAATGTAGCCAGTTGAAGCTCCTATTTATATTTGTGTAGAATTTATGAAATCTTGTGGGGAAGCAGAATGGGGATTATCTTGCCCACCGCCCCCCCACCCCCACCCCCGTTACAATGATGGCATGTGTAATTCGGTCCTGAAATCCCATAAGATCTCTGCTTCTCCACCACCTCCTGTGAGTCCTGGTAAAGGTAAAACTGGAAAAGTTGCTGCAGCACCCCGGGCTTTCCAGTTTCATCAATCACCTGGAGGAGTGTGAGTCTGAGTTCACAGCCTAGAAGCCATTAAAATTCCAAGAAGCATTGATAGTATTTCCAACAGTAGGTTACACTTGCAAGCCTTTTGTGTCTAACAGAAAATTATTACGGTTGTTTTGGGGCTTTTGTTTCGTGCCATTTTTAACAGAGATAGGAGGAAAAACTTTCTGTGAAGAATAAAGAAATCATAATCTTCTAGCACAGGAATGCACATGGGTCTTAGTCGTTGTCTTCCTCAGACAGATGTTCTCTAGACAGCCTGCCCCCTTCACTCCTGACAGCATCAGAAAATGAAACAAAGAAAGGGGATCCCGGGTCGCTCAGTCGGTTGAGGAGCCGACTTCGGCTCAACTCATGATCTCATGGTTCATGAGTTCCAACCCCGTGTCGGGCTCGGTGCTGACAGCTCAGACCCTGGAGCCTGCTTCGGACTCTGTGTCTCCCTCTTTCTCTGCCCCACCCCTGCTCACTCTCTCTCTCTCTCTCTCAAAAATAAATAAACATCATCAAAAATAATGAAATCTTACCATTTGCAACTACCTGGATGGAACTGGAGGGTATTATGCCAAGTGAAATTAGTCAGAGAAAGACCAATATCATATGACTTCACTCATATGAGGACTTTAAGATACAAAACAGATGAACATTAGGGAAGGGAAGCAAAAATAATATAAAAACAGAGAGGGGAACAAAACATAAGAGACTCTTAAATGTGGAAAGCAAACTGAGGGTTACTGGAGGGGTTGGGGGTGGGGGGACAGGCTAAATGGGTAAGGGGCATTAAGGAATCTATTCCTGAAATTATTGTTGCACTATAAGCTAACTTGGATGTAAATTAAATAAAGTAAAAGAAAAAAAAAAGTTAAAAAAAATTTTTTAAAAAGGAAAAGAAAACAAAGACAGATAAAATACAGCCCCCCAAGAATTGAGAATGTCATGGTTTAATTTTTGTGGAAGTCATTTCTTTATTTTAAACCTTAAGGTTTGAACAGTGTCTTTAAATAAAAGGTGACTTTTTTGCAGTACAGTTGAGCATGCTTTTCTTTAAAAGTGAAGACACATATCCCTCAGCCACACAGAAAGTTAGCAGCATTATTTTCATGCTTTCATTTAGATGTCTTCACAAGTAGATCTAAAACAAGTTACTAATTTAATTCACATTGGTGTGGTGGTGATTAATCACTGATTTTTCCAGAGTTGTGATTTCTCAGGTAAACTTTTCTATGTAAACACAGAGTGTATTATTCTCTTTGCTCATTTTAGGGTCAAAGAGGAATAAATATCACCTCATAATTTTTTATCTTTGTTATCTTTCAAGCAAGTAAGTAATTGATGTACTTAACAAGATAAATCATTTACATCCAAAAGATTTCAAAGGTGGCTTTGAATCCTATTATGTAGATCCAGCATATCCATTATTCAGCAGAGCAATATTGTCAAATACTGCAATTTATAATATTCAAACTTTAAAATGCTCTCATACTGATTCAAGGCATTTCTTACTGTAACACAGAATAAGAGGTTTTCTGGTGAGAATAATTTCTGGTGAGAATTCATGACCAGTGCTTATATTTTTTACTCAGATTTAGATCACCCTAATTTTTTTTAGTCTAACATACTTAAGACTTCTTTTGTGTTTAGGAAGTATTTTTAGATTCTTTTATTTAGTCAATACATATTTAATGAGCATTTACCTTGTGCCAACACCAATGTGGAAAATTCAGTAACATAGGGAAAAATTATTCTTCCCTGTGCCTTTTTTCAAGATAACATCTTCCTGTACATCTCTGTGCTTTATAAATGATAGACCCCAACACTACTGCCTCAATGCAGACTGCTTTGAACCATTTTGTGTAATAAAGAACCTCCAAATATTATTATATTTAAGTCCTTCTGAACTACACTCCAGTTTTCTTTTGTATTGTATGCAGAGCTTCATATTAGAAACCAAGCTTCCTTTCATAAAAACTACCATAGGTGGGCTTGATGCTAGGGGAGGTGTAGTCAATCATTCAGAATTATTGAGCCGTTTCCAAAAGAACCATGGAGTATGCATATAATCCTTTCTTATCAACTTATCGTCCTCCTTCCCTCCTTTTCCTCCTCTGCTCCCGTTTATTTTTATCAAAATTATGCACAAATATTGTTCTAAATGTTCAATATGAAAAATCAATAATCCCACCTTCCTTCCTTTGGCCATACCCCATCCCTGGAGACATCCACATTCAACCATGTTAGTTGATCCTCAGTGTTTACCTCCATGGTTCTACATGTCTACACTGCCGTCTCTTCAGCTGTACAACTTTTTGTTTTACGTGGAATTAATCATGGTATTTGTGTGTGTGTGTGTGTGTGTGTGTGTGTGTGTGTGTGTGTGGTAAGTTTTTGTTTGGTTTCCTATACACAGATGTCTAATTAAAATCCCAAATCTGCACCAGTTGTCTCAATCAGGAGGCAGCAAACTTCTGTAAAAGAGATAGACTGTAACTACTTTAGGTTTTGTGGTTCACATAGTTTCTGTTGTTTATTTTTCCCCAACCCTTTAAAAATGTAAAAACCCCTGTAGCTCACAAGCAGGAAAGAAAACAATTAGGCCTGAAGTTGGATTTGGACTTCAGGCCGTAGTTTGCCACCCTGTGGCCTAAATGTCTTTAAAGGCATTCAGATGTATCCGATGTTCTATTTAATTTCATAATCTTGGAGAAGATTCTTCCAGAGATTTTTTTCACTTGTTCTAACCTAGCTGGTTGCTGTCTGTCTACTATACAGCCGGGACCCTTTGCTCCCTTCTCACCTCATTCTGAGGGTTCTCTTTCCATCTTATCTATGCACGTTCCCATTTCCATTACCCCATGGTCTCTCTTGGTTTATTCCCTCATTTTGGTGAAGTGAAGACTTTTTGAGCAGTAAAAAAGTAAAATTCTTGAGACCTCACATGTCAAAAAAAAAACAAAACCAAAAACACGTTTTATTCTTTCCTCACACTCGATAGTGTGGCTGGGTATAAAATCCTAGATTAAAAATAATTTCTCAGGGTGCCTGGCTGACTCAGTCGATGGAACATGTGGCTCTTGATCTCAGGGCTATAAGTTCCAGCACCGTGTTGGGTATAGAGATTACTTAAAAAAAAAAAAAAAAAAAAAAAAAAAAAAAAAAATTAAATCTTAAAACAAAAAATTCTCTTCAAAATTCTAAAGGCATTTCTTCACTGTCTTACAGATTCCAATGTCACTGATACAAAGTCTGAAGCAATTCAGTTTCCTTTGTATATGACTTTTTCCCTTTCTTTGGGAGTTTTAGGAACTTCTTTTTGGCCCCAAGTTTTGAAATTTCATACTGATGTGGATCTATTTGCACTGGTGTGTTAGGGCATCTCAAAAGCCTTTCACTCTTGAAATTCATATCCTTTGGTTGTTAAGGAATTTTCTTGAATTATTTTCTCAGTTTCTAATCCTGTCTCTGTTTCTTCTATTCTTTCTGGAACTTCTGATTAGATGAGTCTCTTAGATTGGGACTCTAATTTACTGGTCTTCTTTTACATCTCTCTGTTCAATTATGATTACCTCCTTTCTGCTCCCAGATGATCCATTTTAATTTTGTGTTCTCTGCATGTTATTTAGAATATCCTGTTTCATACTTCTAGTATCTTCTATCCCTGAGGCTATTAACACTACCTCTTCTTTTTAAGATGTCACCCACCTTACATAGTCTTGCCCAAATTGTTCTTCTCTGCTTTATCTCTATCTTTCCTATTAGATGGTTTCCTCGGATATCTGGTAGTTCTTGATTGTCTGCTAATATTTTATAGAGAGGGACCAAAGATTGGAAGCTCTGAGCATGTGTGTGAAGTTTCTGTGGGTTTCTGTGAGTAATCCGACAAAGCCATTTTATCGGAGAACTTGGAATTTTCAGTATATTCAGATCTTTCCTACTAGGCTGGTCTATTCTGAAGGCTTTTCCAGCCTCCTGCCTGGAGGATAAAGATATGTCTCCAGCATCCTGGGAACCAAATGGGGAAGACAAGAGGAACAGGTTCCAGCAACCAATATGCACATTCATTCAATTCTCCCTTTTTCTGTTTGACATTCCTATCCTCAGCTGGGCCTGTTGTCTACTAATGGGGAGACCCTCTGTCTTTACTCTCTCCAGTGAAGAAGCACAGGAACCTCCATACTTCTGCTGGGGTGGAGACTAGTTGGTTACTACAATTCACAGTGTATGCTGGAGTGGAGGTGTAGAGAGAGACACCAAGGAATTAACAGCTTCTTAGACAAATTGTTAACAATCATATTTTCATTTCACTTCCAGAAGTACTCCATGTGATGAATTCCTGAGATATTTGGGGACTTATGTGGGGGTTGGAAATGGGTTAGTTCCTGGTTTTCTCCACCACTTTAAGATTTAGCTCTTTCAGTTCGGCTCAGCTTGTTGCCTCTTCTACCTGGCTCTTTCCAGCTCCCATAGGATTGCTAGTGTCTTTATTTCCCTGTTTGTTTGTTTTTTTCTCATAGGTTTCTCCTTGGAGGAAAAAGGCCTTCGTTTTAGTGGGTTTTAGGCGGCTACAAAATGAGATGCATGTATAATCCACCATTTTTACCTAGAAGCCCATATGTGCATCTTGGTTTCCTATTAAATTATAGATAGATAGATAGGTAGATAGATAGATCATCATTCAAATATCCTCAGTGGCCAAATGGCATTAAGCTTTTACTTTTGATTCAAGAATATTACCATTTCCATGACCCCCAAATGCTTTTATGAGGTGATATGAACTGAGAGGAATAGACAAAATAAAGATTACTGGTGTATTAGAAAAAGGAAAATTCTAAGTTTTCATAGAACAAACCCTTCTGATCACACAGAGCTCTCGTGTGATTTATTATGTTTTCTCCCCCTTAATAGTCACTGTTAAAATGAGTATTACACAATTGCCAGGTTTTGTCACCTGTAACTCTGGTATGAGTAAAGAAATACATAAAATTTAAAAGTCTCCTATTGATTAGTTTAACACTACAGTGAAGAATATAACCAAAGAAGGAATTTGGTCAACTTCAAAGTAGAGACCAGATTTAGTAATGGAGAATAAAGCCTTTCTTTGTTATGTTATGTCCCATGAGTTAATCCAAAGAGCTCTGGTGGGCTTAGTTGAAGATAGGAAAAGGAATCTAGCTAGATTTTGAAGAACATTTTTATGTAGGCAGGCCAGGTCATGCTTATCTAAGGATTCTCTAATTGGATGCCACGAAGAGATGCACTTTACACAAGCCGCAACATAGGAATGAAGACAGAAGGAAGCAAAACCAAACAAGATAACTTGGGGTTAGGGGTGGAGAGAATAAAAACTAACTGCAGTTAAAACTCAGAGCATTACTGACTTGAAATCAAATTACATAATTGCATTCTGGCCAATTGGAACTGGGTGCATTACTCAATCTTGGTCTAGTTGGGGTAGCTTGTTTATCAAGAGACTGGCCAGAATGTGTCTGAAACCAGACATTCACGTAATGGACGTGTTAATGATCAGCAATTAAATTATTTGCAGCTTTGAAAAGTGTGTTAAGCATCGTTATCTAAAATAATTCTCCCCTGAAAATTCACTCATAATATTAAAAAATTCACAGGGCATTGCCTGTTTGCTCATGCTATAATCACAATTTCACAGCCCCACTCCTGATCAAAAATCCAGCACCAATGCTATACCAACAGTGCAACACGAAGAGGAAATTTGGCCAACACTAGACTGATTCAAATGCTCAGGGCTTAAGACAATTCACACAGCACCATAAAGTTATTTTTGGATGTCCGATTTATCAATCAATAAAAGCAGTAAGACAATCTAGGAAGTGGTGTTTCTTCCAAGGATTTGACAATCTGAGGAAGAAAAAACATACGACAGAGGTTGGAAAAAAATTCAAATGCTAAAACATTGCAATGTTTCCAACTAATAAAGTTCCAGGGAGTGTGGCTAATAAAGACTGAAGGGTCCGAGCTCAGCTTTGGCAGACAAGGACTTGGAACAGGTAGCTGGCCTGAGAAAGGGCAGCCTACGAAAGGGAGAAAAGGTTCAGAGAGGGAAAGCGAACTGCAAACAGCCGTGCTCTGTGTTAGGAAGTTAAATACAATGAAGTGCTGGGAACCAAAGCAAGACTGGTTTCTCCTTACAAGAAAACTTCTGCATTCATACAATTCTCAATTACAACTGAATACGGAGACATCTCCGATTTGTTTCTGGACATATGGAGTTGTCTCTGCTTCAAGACGCCCGCAGCCTCACTTTCTATCTCAATTTCTAGAAATAAACTTTAAACCAAACAAATTATGTTTTCCCCTTCAAGTAAGAATGAAAAGTTCTGGCTAGAGAATGAATTGTGCAGTGTTCTTCAGCTAGATAATACTTGAATGACAGGGAAGAATGAGAAGTCAAGTGATGAGAGGCTGAATAAACTTACGATGCCAAGTTATATAACTGCAATTTTCACTTTAGCTCCGACAACATCAGGGATTTTCCCATTTACTGAACATACGTAATAGTCACATGCATTCATTCCTTCACTTTTCTAAAAATAAACTTTTTATTCAAGAAGTTTGATAGAATTACTGCAAAGATAATACAGAATTCCCGTATACCCCACCACCAGGTTCTCCTGTTAACAGCTTCCATTAGTAGGATACATTTATCATAATGAACCAATATTGCTGATACATTACATTCTATACTTCATTCAGACTTCCTCAGTTTTTCCCTAATGTCTTTTTTCTGTTCCAGAATCCCAGTTAGTTTACATTACAGTTAAGTCATGTCTCCTCAGGCTTCTTTTGGCTGTGATAATTTCTCATATTTTGTTTTTCAAGACCCTGACAGTACCGAGTATTGGTATTTTAAGTAGAACGTGTTTAAGTAGAATGCAAAGTTGGGCTTTGTCGATTGGACCGAGGTTACCATGTTTTTAGGAGGAAGACAGCAGAGACAAAGTTCCTTTCTCATCACATCAAATCAAGGGTATGTACTATCAACATGATTCATCACTGTCGAGGTGGACCTTGACCACCAGCCTGAGGGGGTTGGGCGGGTTTCTGCCGCTGCAGTTATTCCGTCTCCCCTCTAGGCCACATTGCCTACTGTGCAACACACACTTAAGGAGTGGGGAGTTATGCTCTACCTCTGAGGGTAAAGTACCTATAAAAATTGATTGGGATTCTGCAGATTTCTTTTTTCCTATTTAATCAATCATTTACTTCAGTATGAGCTGGTGGCTATTTTATCCTTTGGGTTACAACTCATTCCTTCTTTATATTGTGAGATTTCAATGACTTCCTTACTTTCTGGTGCTGGAAGATGCTCCAGGCACATTTGGTCCATTTCCTAACCTAGTCCTAGAACCAGCCATTTCTAAGAAGCCCCATTTCTTTTTATTCAAGGATGGTATTAAAAACCAAGCCCTTGGTGTGCTTGTTGCTACTGGATTAAATAAACTTCCAGTGATCATTTTCTCTTCTAAAAAGGAAAAAAAAAGGTTAAAAGTCCCATTCTTGTTTTATTTTCCCGACAATAAAACCAGCATATGCAAGTTACCTCTACGGTTTTCAGCTACTGATCTTGAGAAGATTAATGCAGTATGTGTCTGTGTAGTGACCAAAAAAAATCAGCATTCACGAACCTTATCTCCCTTCACACTTGTAATCATACTTTTAAAACAAATCCATTTCTTTTGTCTTAAACAAAGGTAGCTTTGGCTCAATGTGGGAATCGGGTTTTTATTGGTATTTTATTGCCCTGATAAGACAGAGCCTTTTCAATAGTTTTGGGAATGGAATTTGCTTTTTTTGCTATTATGGGTGAAGAAGGAAGGCACGACATGAATCTTTTAGGCACTTTTTATTTTCCAAAAAAAAATTGTCGTTAATATATAAACATCTCATTCTCTCAAAAAATTCTACAACTATACAGCTGTTTGCTCCATTATTTGCATAGGAAATGACCACAATACAAAAATAAGAGGGGAAAAGAAGCAAAACAGCAACCAATTTATGCTTTTTATGTAGGCATGTTTCCACGTATAAACATTTTGAAGCCTTACAAAATATTTACACCGTTTGTCATCTATTTACACGTTAAGAGCAACTCTTCTAACAAACAAAACTATAATTTATCAAGTTATGAAAATTTTCTAAAAAAACTTACTATATTACCACAAAATAAATAAAGATAAACAATATTTTAAAAACAAAATTAAATTCTCATTTCAATTAAGACCCCTTTTGGCATTTTGCTTATTTATTCTGCCCTTTGGTTAACAGCATCAGCATCACATTTCTATTACATTGCATATATGTAGCACTTGTTTCCTTAAGTTTTCTACATGTCACTTATAATTAAAGGCAGACACTGAGTCAGTATTAACAATGATTAATAACTAAACTGCACTGTAATTTAGGTAAAATTACTGTGTCTCACTGTATATTACATGCAAAATCCACATAAATTGGCATTTAACCACAGTACTGCACGAGCAAACATCTCAGGATATGAAAACTGTATCGTAAATCCAACAACGCCATGTGAGAGCTACATAAGTCTTTCTTTTTCTAAAAAGATACTGTGTTTAGCTTATTGTAAGAGGTTTGACTTTTGTGTATCGTATCTTTGCACTCTTGAGTTCACAATTCATATAAAATGTCTTTCATATTTAAAATAAACACCCTATTTTAATCAGTGCATGGAATCTGCTTTAAGTTCATTTGAATGATTATGTCTTCCTCCGAAAGAAATGAATTTGGTAAGGTTTCAAGAGGTAACTTACCACAAATTCTAACTGTAAATGTATTCACGGTTTATTTTCAAACAGAATTATTTATGATTTTCCCCCAAAAGAATCTTAGAAAACTTGTAATAAACCTACAAAGCTGATTTGCATATTTACAAAATTTCGAATAGCAAATAGAGGCAACTCATATAAAAACAAAAAACCCACATTTGTTCAATGGCTATTTGTGAATCGCCAGGTACGCTGGGGTGCGCACCTCTAAGGAATTACCTAATATTGAAAAAAAACCCTACTCGATGTCAAGTAAAATCTTGACATACAACCCAGCCTTCTTCCTGTGCCTGCCAACCGACTTGTTTACTAAACACTGTCACATTAAATGATGGTGCTTAGGTAAAAACACTGCAAACACACCCTGCAACCCCCACCCCCCTGCCCACGCTGAGATGTGGCTGCCTGTCATGAGATGAGATCTGCTTGAGTAAAGCCATATACATTACAGCAAGCATTCCAGATTCTTAAAAGGACCAAACACTTTGGTATTCATACAATGTATTCCCTGTTTCGTCAAATATACAAAATATACATTTCCAGTTTTTTGTTTTTTTCTTTTTATATACGTAGTTAAGTTTGCCGTTTAAAACTTTGCCAAATGAACTGCACAGCGTCAGTGTGAATTGCATAGGCACGGCGGGCCGCGGCGGGGCTCAGTTCTGGTGCCTCTTCATGTGCAGGGCCAGGTGGTCGGAGCGCGAGAAGCTGCGGTTGCACACCCCGCACTGGAACGGCTTGGCCCCGGTGTGCTTCCGGTAGTGGCGGGTCAGCTCGTCCGAGCGCGCGAACCTCCAGTCACAGCCCTCCCAGGTGCACTTGTACGGCTTTTCACCTGTGACAGGGGACCAAGAGGAGGTGAGGCGGCCTGCTTGCAAGACAAACATCGTAGACAAGGAATCGTAGAGAAGGAACTGCTTTTAAGAATCGTGGTCCAGTAGGGAGGTTCATGAGTTCCATCACGACCTAAACTTCCTCAAGGCCTCGAGTGAGGCGAGTCCCTGTTTGCTAGGAAGCAAGTGTCTGCAGGACCTCTGCGGAATGGCAAAATGGCGACTCTACACGTGCAAGATGAGTGGGTGCTCATCGGTATGTACTGTGCCCGCACAGGCAAAGCCACGAGATGACAAGATGAGCTTGGGGGGGGGGGGGGGGGGTGGCTGTATCTTTGCTGTGCGATTACAGTTTCTACACCAACAAACTCAAATTTGTACAGGACTAATAGCTGTAAGATGGGCCGAGGGAGGAATAAATTTCAAAGCTCCTCAAATCACCCATACGAGGAACTAAATGTACTACAACTGTGAACCTAAATGTTTCTAAATGAGCCCCGAATGAACTTCACATAAACTAGTCAGCTCCTTTGAACACGGGGCTTCCAAAATGGGCTGCTAATGGGCACTCACTCTTGGAAACTCACTCTAGCACACACACATTCACAGTCTTCCTGTTTTTGTCAGATGAAAGCAAAACAAAGCTAGTAAAATAACACTGAAGTTGAATGGTGTTGAAGCTTTATGCATTTGATATTTAATAAATTCTTCAACCAGATCAGAAAGCCTGATACTGATAACTTCCCTTTGGTGAAGAATCATGAAACTGTAGTAATTCTGACATTCGCTGAAAAATGCACGTATCTGCCCAGTGTCTGTTATATGTGTTTGGGTTACAATGGTCAACAAAACAAAAATGCCTGGCCTCACGGAGCTTACATGCATGATAGTATTTGAAAAGTCTCTAATCATTCAATCTACCTATTCTTTCACAGCACTCTTTATTTTAGTAAACTGATACATAAGCCACAATCCCACTGTAATATTCTTAAAGTTGTCTGAAGTGTGCTTGTTGTTAATCTTTCAAATCCACTTAACATTGATAATGTAGTCTCAACTCCCAGTGTAAGAATCAATTAACCTTATTTAACTAAGATCGTGTATTTCCCTAAATAAATCCCCAAAACCTAAAAATGTTTCACTGAGCATTAACTAGTAAGTTCCTTTATTTATATTTCATTTTGTTAGAATTTTCTAGGAATTTGCTCGTTTAAGATGAGAGTTTGTGAGATACGTTTGCTTATTAAAGTACTACTGTTGGCTTACTGCTCAGTTTTTTTTTTTTTTAATGTTTATTAATTTTTGAGAGAGAGAGAGAGAGAGAGAGAGAGAGCAGGGGAGGGGCAGAGAGAGAGAGGGAAATACAGAATCTGAAGCAGGCTCCAGGCTCTGAGCTGTCAGCTGTCAGCATGACCGTGAGATCATGACCTGAGCCGAAGCCGGACACTTCACTGATTGAGCCACCCAGGCGCCCCTTACTGCTCAGTTTTATATGGATACCTTCTAAAACTGAATGGTCAAACTCCTCAATTCCTTAAAACATGTTTTTCTTGTGAAAGGGAAGAACCTCAGAGTCACTTTGAACACTCTTAGTACCACAATGAAGCCCATCAACCTTTCTGTCTTGATTTAGCAGTATCGCATTCAGGAAGCTGTAAGATTACTCAACTGAGTCCAAATTTTAAAAGACATTGTCCACATCAACCGAGATTTCCACAGCTTGTGGTTAATATATTTTTGCTGTCATAACTACTCTGACTCAAACAAAATCCTAAGGACAAAGAAGAAAGGAAGGGCCAGAATAGTCCTTTGAAATTCGTACCTATTATTTCACAGGAGATTTTTCTTTCAACTCCTATGGCAGACATCCCCAACCCTCCTTTCCTCTCCCCTCTCCTCTGAACCAGGACACAAATACTTAGTTGAACTCCCTGTTTTGTTTACATCCATTTAAAAAATACAAGTCTCAACTCCTACAGTTTTTTCTCATTATAAATTCTAAGAACTTAATCTGATACACTCCAACCTTTTAAGTAACATAATAAACCACTTTCCTCTCAACTTATATTCACATGTATCCTGTATGAAACACAAATGTCTTAATACTAGGAGTCAATCTAGCTATCACTCTTGTAGATGTAAATCAAACAGTAAAAAATTACTTTTTGCACAAGCGTTTATTTTTGTTCCTCTTGAAAAATAAATCACAAAAACAAACATGTTGGTGAAATACTTCACTGTCACTTAATGGAAAGAGAAAGCTATTTCTGATGTCTGAGGCAAGGAAAAAAATTCCTAAAGTGCCCTAATTTTAAAAGAAATCATTCTAGTCTTTTGCATTTAATAATTAAATCGCAAGAGAACTGAATTTTCAGAGTTTATTTAAGAAACAAGGGACACTAGACTCTTTTTGTTCACTATTTTTATTGGCTATGAAGCAATAAACTGCACCAATATTTTTTAAAGTTTACTTTACTGATTGGTTGAAAAACGGTAGCCATTAAAGTTCCTAAAACATTTGGGGTTTTGCTCTCAATGTATGCACATCTATAGATTATTCAGCCAAGAATACTACCAGTGTCTGGGACATTAGTTATGGGGCCAAGTCTTTACTCTAAAAGCAAGAACAACTATTCCCCACTTGGGGCAGTTTCTATGGGATTTGTTCAAATGTCAACACTGCTCAAGTCAAACATCATAGAGGAAGCTGGTACCCAATTTCTGGCCAAATAGTAGATGCAGGCCTTTCTTCCTCAGCCAGAAACACTATGCACAGTACTTCTGGGAAACCAAACTGACTTCCTTTAAGTTATTTCAACAGGATAGAGCTTTCAAAGGTTTAATTGGATTTTTACAGAATCTCTTTCCAATACCACCAATTTAAAATATTTAGTTAAGCTCTTTCAACATCAACTGTATTTTTAAGTTGTCATGCTGCTAATGTGAAACTTTCCAAAGGCAAAAAGAAAAAAGTGACAAGTTTGAACAGCATGGAAAACAAGCTTCAACTTTATCTCAAAAACAGTATCTTCTCATGCTATTTTAAAATTACCTAGGAGTGTTTTGCTAGGAATCCCTAAACTTCTTAAAAATTGTTCAAGTTAAACATGCATACTCTATCATCTGGACTGATGAAGCCAATTAATATATTTCATAAAAATGTTAAGCAAAACCATGACCAGTAAAAGTAGGGAACAGGCACAAACACCGCTTGAGTGCAAACTCCAGGGTCGGGTATTTCTCATTATGTCACTCAATGGTCACAATAACTCCATGAGGTAAGAAGTGACACAATGCGCTCCAGATTAGGAACCTGGGCCTACCTCTTTTCCTTACTGTCCTACTTAAATCCTCCAGGAGCAAACACCAATACACTCTACATGAACAATTTAAGGAATACATATTGTTCAAATTTATTTAAAGATTCTAGAGCCACTTGAGAAGGTCAGTCAAGGAATGGCTTAATGGACTCAGAGCAGGCCTTCAGCTGCAGAAGGTGAGCACAAGGCATACTCTGGCTGAGCCAGCCCTCAGTGGAGGCCCACCTTTCAGGATCAGTGGGGGTCTCACAAACTGTTCTGACAATGCCCAAATATCACCTAATGATGGTTTCCCTTTACCCCAGGCTAAACAAATTTCAAGGGGTTCGCAGAACATGTTTACAGCGTATTTGAAATCTTCAGCGATGGACTAAAAAAAAAAATCTTATTTTTTTTCCTCTGATAAACAGATAAAATAGGACTTTGGAACCTGCCACAACAGAATGGGAGGTTTCTCTGCTCTGCTGAACATATTCAATAGATTCATACCAAGGCCTTTCCCTAGAATGTTCCACACAGACTCTAACAAAAGAAATATATCACAAATGGAAATATTTCTCAGAATGGCTACTTTAGGTAACTTTTTAAAAAGTTTGTTACAGCGGGGCGCCTGGGTGGCTCAGTCGGTTAAGCGGCCGACTTCGGCTCAGGTCATGATCTCACGGTCCTTGAGTTTGAGCCCCGCGTCGGGCTCTGTGCTGCCAGCTCAGAGCCTGGAGCCTGTTTCGGATTCTGTGTCTCCCTCTCTCTGACCCTCCCCTGTTCATGCTCTGTCTCTCCCTGTCTCAAAAATAAATAAAATGTTAAACAAACAAACAAAAAAAGTTTGTTACAGCAAATTTGCACATCTGGTCTCCTTCCTGGTAACTAAAAATAATTCTATCTATCAACTATATCTGATAGAGACTAAAACCCATCAGGATTAAAATCAATGCTTAGTAAATGAGAGTGTAGCTTGTACTAAATGACTTGAAAAAAACAAATAGGACTTAATCTTTTGATTTTCTCCTGTTAAAAACAAAAACAAAAACAAAAACAGTCTCTGAACTCAAAGAACTTAAAATCCATTTCCCATTCTGAGAAACAAAACAATGCAAAGTGGAATAAATTATTTCAATAGTCTGTATTTAATCTTTTTTCTTAATCTTAATTCTTAGAATGTAGTTCTTAAAAGTTCAAATCAGCTCCTATTTCAGAAGGAAAATGTTTTTATGCAACTTAATATTTTTAGACACTTAAAGAATTTAGTCTGAAACAGTCTATATATATTCTAATACAAGTTAAAAAAGAGGAAACGGGCTCCTGGGTGGCTCAGTTGGTTAAGCGGCCTTCAGCTCAGGTCACGATCTCACGGTTTGTGAGTTTGAGCCCCGCATTGGGCTCTGTGCTGACAGCTTGGAGCCCAGAGCCTGCTTCAGATTCTGTGTCACCCCCTCTCTCTCTGCCCCTCCCTTGCTCACACTCTGTCTCTGTCTCTCTGTCTCTGTCTCTCTCTCTCAAAAATAAACAAACATTAAAAAAATTATTCAAAAAAGAGGAAATAATCACAATATTAAATTCATGGGGGAAAATATTCAATATCTAAAAAAGATAAGGTAGGATGATTTGGGCTCGTTAATTCATGTTTTCATATATCTTTGCCAGTAATTTTCCATTTAAAAAATCTTTTTATTAAAGCTCACTGTAGCACATCTCCTACACTTGGAACAGAAGGGTAAACAGTTCACTTCAGAAATTAGTATTATTTGTGTTTGCAAAATGCATCTAGTATTTACTAGATATAGTATCCCTGTCAATAATCTATCCACTTTTAGGAAACTGATTAAAGGATATTAAAATTAAGAAATTCCCTTCTCCCTGCCAGTCAATTTGTGGTCAGTTCACACATTTATCCCTTTCCTTATAATCTGATTCATCTTAACCCTTCCAGAAAACCTCTGAACAGTCCAGGAGAGATCATTCCACTTCTGTCTATCCCCATCACCACTTACATTTGTTTTGAATGCCTCATTTGCACTTATACATATATCTGTGTAAGAGGGTTCAAACAGCTGTGTTTTGCCTCCTAAACTAGCTTTGGAAGTTCCTCTAGGGCAGAGAGGATCTTCTATTCCAGCTGCAATGCCACACTTCTCATAGGCATCTTTGGAACAATCACGTCCGGCCCAAGTCTGACCAACTCGGATATTTCCATTAACAAAAAGGAGGGAAGGCATAAGAGACAGGAGAGGATCTGGTGTGAGTCTACCAGATTCTCTCTTTCCCCTCTACTTTGAGCAGGGCTTTTGCTGGTTCTGTTCTGCCTAGAACCGCTGAGGACAATCTCACTAAATGTATGCCTAGGTGAGAACCATGCTTTTAGGCAGGACATGTTCAGAATCCACTAAGCACAGGGTCCATTTATTATCCATCACATAAAGTGTAGAAGAATAAACAAACTCTACATAAACAAGTTTTCTTTGACAGAATTGGACTAGATTTGATGAAAAACTAAGCAGTTGTGAAGCTCCTACTGCTGGTCAAACAGCAAAGGGACTACTGGGGCCAAAGAACAGTGACCTGCCAAACCCAAAGGGGGACAGGATGGGGATACATTTGCAGTCTATCTCCTTACTGAGTGAATCTCTAGGCTCCTAAGTTTCTGCCACTTCTCCTAAGGGTTCCTGACAAAAACAATGGAAAAATCCTTCCTCATTAATAGTGTTAATGAAATACCAGTTCTTGAGTTTGATAAAAAGACAACACTCAGATTCACCTTCTTGTAATAAGAACCCAAACTGAATTTTTTAAAAACCTGTGAAACCTTTTCTTTTTCAACCAAAATAGAAAACTTCTGTATTTTCATTTTTCTAGCACTGAAGGAGTACTAGATATTCTTTTCTCTAGTTGGCACTATGGTTACCTTAAGAATTCTCCCAGCTCTTAAAGGTTTTTATTTATAAAGCAGTCAAGAAGAAACATTCTGCTGCCTAGATATTTTTTAATGAAAGTTACCTGAGATATACTTCTTCTAAAAGAGTTTAACTCCCCCTAATCAGAGTTAAAGATCCTTGAATATAAATAATACAAGCTGACAGAATAGGAATGCTGCTACAGTGATACTTTTACTAAAGTAGGACAATACTTTGTTTCTAATCTTCCACCAGAAAAAAATGTAGGTCATCAAGTAAACAGCTACTACATTCTATAGAACTAAAAATATCTACTGGTGTAAAAACCTTGGATGATTAAATTATTACTTTAAAAAAAATTACATTCTACCTTCACAGCTGATTATTTCTATCTCAGCTTCGGCAATTCCATTTAACCTGCTTATGAACTATCTCCTCCCACTAGTTTATAAGAACAAAAGGGAAGAAAAGATTCTCTTTGGATTCTCCACAGGATCAGTCAAAATGTTTGCTTAATCAAATTTTACTTCTTAACCTTCGATAAGCTTTATCATCTCAAAACAATGCTTAATCAATTTCCTATGTAAATGTTTTTCAGATGAAAGAACAAGTCCTAGAAGCAAAGTTTAATCTTCCCAGTGAGTCATTAAAAAGAAATTGTTTCTAAGCTTTCACACTCATAAATACCTTTCCAGGGGTCTAAACTAGCAAGCCTCTTAAGCCACTACTTTTCTTATATAAGCTTGAAATCATCAATATAGAAAATAAATCTCAAAGCTGCAAATAAAAATAATTTAAGAATTTTAACTAGTAACATCTGACACAAGCTAAATGTGACACTTTTTCCTGCATATTTTTCAAATACAGACTCAAAAAATCCATTGGATACTAAATAATTTCATCCTGCACAACTTTTCCACCTCTAACAACACAGGTTACCAGGTTACACACCAACGTACTGATCTCTAGATCCAAACTGTATGATGTCAATTAAGGCCATCTATCGGATCTAACTAGCTACCTACAGGAAGAGGGAGAGAGACTTAGTGCTGATTTTAGCTCTAAATAATTTTCTAAGGAAGTGAAATTGTTCCTATATGTGTTTTTTAAAGCCTTTCACTCCCTTCCACAATTCCACAAAAAGGGAGTAACTCGTGTTTGGAACATTTTGAATGTTTCTTTTAGTCGCAAAATACCACAAATGAAAATTATTGTCAACCTTGTCGATATTTTTAGATGCAAATCTATACCTAATACATTAAATAGATAATAAGTGTAGAATAAAGACCTAGATAGAAAATTAAAATTTTACATCAGGGCTTTTTAGTACCTAAACTGAAACTAAAATCATCTCGGGCAGAGATTATAGCTTTAAAATATACACAGTAACACCTTAACATAAATGTCATTAGGAAATAAAGTGTTCCACACAAGCAGGTAAGGCACAACATGGGGATTACCCCCTTAAAATGAGGCTTGGGCTAAAAATCTTTCCAAAACTTACTGTGGAATTCTTTCTTAATTAAACAAAGCACCCCAAACACAGCCCACTGTAAAATGCAGCACGGACAGTACCGTGCTTCACTGAGCCCCGTTTGTGTTCCTGTGTTATTGCAGGTTTCCATTTTCTTTTGTGGGGGTGCTTCCAATTGTCCTTTTCTTGTCGACTCTTGGCAAGCCGTTCTGAGATTTGGTGCCCACGAAAAGGCCTATGTATACAGTCTCGGTCTAAAGGATACCTGAGCCAAGCCTGTGTGCTGCTCAAAGACTTTCTCTGTACAACTGCTCATTTTCTGTCCTGTTTCAGATAGCTGAGACTGATAAATGATCTAAAAAATGTTACCATACCCTAATTTCCCAACCACTGCAGCATATTCGTTAGGGTTCAGAACATATCCACACATGTGACTAAAAGCCACTAGGATTTCAAACATCTGTATTGAGTTCACAATTTTTCAGAACTTTTTTCTTTGGAGAATAGCACTTTTTACTAAACCATAAACACCATTTTCAAAGAAATTCCCAAACTCGATGTAAAAGCAATATTCATAGGCATACCAAGAAACCAGTAGCAGTCACAGAAAATTTTTCAATTTCTTGCAAATTTTTCTCTGTACCTACAGCCTTAATTTTTTTTTCCTACACATTTTGCCTTTTCTGGCCCCAAGCCTGTGCTCAGAATTACTTTAAATCTTCATTATGAAATTAAAGATAGCAAAGTATATGAGCAGAAACAACTATCCTGCTGGTTAGAGATTATTCTATTTGATTCAAGAGTCAGTTAAACAATCATGCTGATTTGTAAGGGCAAAGTGATATGTGAATCTTTTCTTTAACAGGTGGTCAGGAGCAACTTTTAAATGATGGCAATGGGTATAGCCCCTTGATGTATGTATACATCAAAAGGCATACACAAATTTCAGTAGAACGCCCACATTTAAATGCTTTTAAAAAGTACAATATACCACTTGACACTTGCCTAGAAGCAGCCAGAGGCACCATATAATACACATGCATTACAAGTAACACAAACCCCATAAGGGGCACCTCTATAGACCTGGAAGTATGTTATATGTACATATAACATGTTTTTAAGTGAAACAGAACTAGTCCCTAGAATACAGGCAAGTACATTTCAGGTATTGTGTAACCATGCAAAGATGGACCTCTGTATTACTCACATATTCTTTATGAATACAGAAATCAAAGTATGTGAACTCAGAAAAACTTGAATGCTATGGGTCTTTGCTGGTTAACTTCTACTTTCATCCTGAATTTTTTAAAAAAGGTCTTGTTTTGGGGCACCTGGGTGGCTCAGTAAGTATAGCGTCTGACTTTGGCTCGGGTCATGATCTTGCAGTTTGTGAGTTCGAGCCCCACGTCAGGCTCTCTGCTGTCAGCTCGGGGCCTGGAGCCCACTTCGGATTCTGCATCTGTCTCTACCTTTTCCCTTCTGGTTCTCTGTCTGTCTCTCTCTCTCTCGCTCAAAACTAAACATTAAAAAAAATGAAAAAATAAAAAAGGTCTTGATTTGCAAAGACCATTTCCTTATGTTCAATTTGCAAGTTAAGAAGCATTTACTGTCTAAAAATCCAGAATAAGTAATTAAATAGAACTCAGATGTAGTTTGTTTTAATTGCTTAAATCATTTTTACAACATAAGGTAACTTGACATTTTAAAGCAATTACAATTATATTCCAAAGAAATGCTATGGTGCTTTTCACATTCTGCCTGCAAAATGGCAATCATTTAAAAAGTAATTTTTATATCAAATACCAAATCTATCCCATATAGACTATTTTAAAAATCTCCTAAGAAATTGTCCAGGGCAGGGTCGGGAGGGGGGTGCAGCAGGGGGCGTGTAACAAAAAAACCCACAAAAGGTATTACATAAAATAAGTTATTTAGAAATACCCGGGCCTTGGGGCGCCTGGGTGGCTCAGTTGGTTGAGCGTATGACTGTATGACTTTGGCTCAGGTCACGATCTCACATTTTGTGAGTTCGAGCCCCATGTCGGGCTCTGTGCTGTCAGCTCAGAGCAAGGAGCCTGTTTTGGCTTCTGTGTCTCCCTCTCCCTCTGCCCCTCCCCAGCTTGCACTCTGTCTCTCTCTCAAAAATAAATAAACACTAAAAAGAAAAGAGAAAAGGAAGGAAGGAAGGAAGGAAGGAAGGAAGGAAGGAAGGAAGGAATTAGGAAAGAAAGAAGGAAAGAAAAAAAGACGAGGGCCTTAAAAGGAAGAAGAAAAAAACAAAACAAGAATTTTCTGGCTTCAGATACATTCATTAAAAAACAGGCAAGGCGGGGAGGATGCAATGAGAGAGCACAGGTAATTTTAAAAGACATTGTCTAGAAACTAGAAATGAGGAGAAAACAACCTCAATGCTCTATGATTACCCAAGAACGGGTTTAGCCAGATGAACAAGTCTACTACAAACCCTCCCCAAGGCATTTGAGAAACTATCAAACAAAACTTTATTAAACTGGATTACATGGTCTCATTCATTAGATGTCGATGGCCACGCATTTATGATCAGGTGAGCATGGGACCCTAACTAGGCCTGGGTCCTCTTTTTTAGTTTGATTTTATTAGTAAGGGCATTGTTAAGACAGCTCACTATTAAATTTCTTTGCCAGCAGGTCAAGTTCCAGAATCCCAGCTATAAGCATTCCGAGCACTAAACCCTGACAAGGGTTGTAAGGCCATTCAGATACGCTCGGACTACATCCCTGCAATAAGCAGTTGATTACAGCATGATATGCAATTGCACTCCTTTTATTAGGAGACTTTAACCTCATGAAAAACACATTCCCTCCTTCCTATCTCCCATTTCAAGGACTTTCAAAGAAGAAAAAAACAGTAGTTCAAATGTCTCAAATTTATTTCCATTTCCCATGAATCAAAATCCAGATAAAAATCCATTTTCAATGTTTCCTTCTCTAATATAATATTTATTCTATAAGTGGCTATTTTAATATTTCTATATGGAATATTTTCTTGGCCATCATTTGCATTTGAAAACTTCAGACTGAGTTTACTATAAGCTTGATGGCTATTTGTTGAACTATAAATATAATTTCTACTCTGAGCTGCTTATGTAGGGTCTTTCCTTTTATATAACCACCTTGTCTATATCTAAAAACTTCAGGCCAAAACAACCCATTCATTTCATTGATAAACACCATGAGATGTCTTTTCTTTAAAAGCAATTTCTCAGAAAGTCCTGGAATCTACAGTTGTTGCCAACACTATTTAGATTTTAATAAGTACTGTTTATCACTGAGATATCAAGTAATACTTCCTTACATGCATACAAAATGTCTGCAGCCATATTCCTCCCAGTCCTGTATCTCAGCACTGACCTTTGTTCAAAGGCTTTTACTTTTTAATGCAGCAGTTAGAGATAACTACTTCATTTATCAAAACTCAATTTCCATAGTAACATCTAGCCTGGGGAGATTCAAGTCCTCTCACACTAATCCAACGACCCATTCAAAGGAACTGTTGAATACTTTGGTTTCCATAGCAATGATGGAATAAAACATTTTGCTAGGTCATTGCTTTTATTAGCAAACTTATTCTTTGAACTTTAGGTAAGGCTGAATTTACTGAGAGAACAAAATAACAATCATTTTGTATAAGTTCTTTCCTTCAGGGCTGGCCTTTTCAGAAAACCACAAATAGTTAATCACCTATATATTTGAAAACATTTTGGGTATTTGGAAGCTTTTTAAGCATGCCATGTAGTTTTGTCCTAAAATGGGTTCTAAAATACAGTTTTAAAATTAAAAAGCACTTAAAAGTGATTATATAGGCCCGACAAAACAAACATTTATAAAATTAAAGTGACTAAGCTTAAGAGCACATTCTAAACAAGGATGAAATATAAGCCAGAATAAAGACAGTCCCAAATACCTCAAATATGGGCTGGCACAGGGTGCAGAAGAACTTTTAAACCATGACCCTATCTTTGCCTGGCTTTAATACTCTGCAGTTTCTGCCCTACCTTTCATTCATCAACCACAGAAAACAAGCTAAACAAAAACTTCAGGTTAAAGGTGAAATTAAAGACACTGTATTAAGCAGTTATGCTTCACGTGCTAAATGGAAAAGTTTTTAGCATTGAATATAGCTTAGGGAACTATACGGAACTATATAGCTTATGGACTGCTTTGTTATGGAGGAAAGAAAATGAGTTACATTTTTTTCCTTCAAGACGGGAATAGCAGTGCCATTAAAGTTTTAAAATCCATTAGTAAACATCATTGTTTACGTTTTCAGGTAATTAATTCTACATGAGGTGACAGGGCAAGGCCTTGGTAAGGGAACATCAGCCTTCCTGGAACCAGACTTTTCTTCGTGGAACTGAATTCTGAGCCAAGCCAGTGCTGAAAAGGTAGGCCATTAAAAAATAAAAGTTGACAGAAGAAAGAAGAGATCAAACACGTGTTGGCTTTTAAAAGGATGAATACCACTTACACTATTTACACAACTCACAGAATTAACAAGAAAATTACATACCAGTATGAGTCCTCAGGTGAGCTTTTAAATGAGAAGACTTTGTATAAACTTTTGTGCAGCCTGAAATAAAGGAGAGAAAGAACAGCTTGTCATTTCGGAGATCCTTTTGAAATCTTTACATTTGATGATTCAGTGTTTAAAATCTGGCTTTAAAGAAGAAATCTCTCATGCTAGAAGATACTTGAAGCGTCAGTTTTAAAAGAAGCAAGAGTGCTCCCCTGTTACCTTATTAAAGGTATAAAGTGATTTACTTTATGTACCACTTTAACAGGAAGAGCAGATAATCAAGTGAGCTACACATGGGAAATTTTTGTTTATATTACAGTAGGTGCTTTATACTAGTAACATATACTTCAGCGATTTAAAAACTTTTAATGGCTCTAGAGCAGACAATGTTAAACCATTATCCAAGATGACTGCAGTTTTCTGTACTACTACATTTCTTGTTTTTTCATTTAGTATATCATGCTGTATTATGTACCATGGTCAATAAATTATACCCTGTATTAACCATAAACTAGCTTATGCCAGCAACTTGTAGATAAAGTCATTACCATCATCAATTTACGTTTTGGGCCACATCTCATTCAAGAACAAGCGTACGCTCATATGCTGACAGAACCATCCTTAAATCAGTTCTGTAGAGAGTCCTGTAATCTGCCATCATGAGAGCAGCCTATTCATTCCCCACTTCATTACCATGCTTTATTTTCTCAACTTAATCTCTTTTCAGGGAACTTAATTTAGAATTGAAATTCCAATTCAGGTGTTTAAACAAAGGAACTCTGGCCTAACTCAAAATGCAAAATTTTGTTTAATATTAAAAATAAAGAAGTCCAAAGTAACTTTTTTCCAGAATATCCTAGCCACTTCTTAATACGTAAAAACAAGCAACAGACAAACAGTTACATCCCAGGGTACAGTACAGAGACTGAGACATGAAAAGGACAAAGTAGATGATTTTTTTCAGTGTCAACCACTACTTTATGTAAATTTAAAACCTGAGGTTACAGGTGCACACAAGGCACACGTATTGATGCTTCAACCAGGTAAAAAAGTCACATACCAGGGTAATCGCAGTAGTGGATGCGTCGTTTCTCCAAATCAGGGTTACTCCTTCTATTGTATCTGACAGGCTGGATGCTTTGCGAGTTAACTGGCAGGGTGGCCGGTAAATTTGGATTGTGAATTGCCAGTTTAGAAGCAATTGTAGCAGCATAGGATGGAGGTGGGGTCAAATTCTGGAGCATCTCTGCTTGTCTATCTGGACTTCCAGGTTCTGAGCTTGGTGGTGACGGGGGAAAGTAAGTGGCCTGCTGTGGAAGAAACTGACTTGGCATTGTGTATGTGCAAGGGGGCATGCCCTGGAATTGTTTCATCGCAGTCTGCGGAACAGCAGAGGTGTGTGTGTTAAGGCCTGCCATGGCGGCTGACATAGAAACATTAAGAGTGTCCATTACTGCTGTCTGGTTTGTAGAACTGGGCATATCTAGATCCGGGGTGTTCAGTAGCTGGTACAAGTGGCCCTGCTGGGGAGGGACAGAAAGATGAAGATCTGGTGTAGGAAGTTCTTGTTTGATGAAAATATTGTTCACCTCTGGAGCTGCGGTCTGGTGGGAGCTGAATATACTGGTGAACTCAGGGAGGGCCTGGGTCGGGGCCGGAGGAGGGGCGGTCGTTTCACTCTGGTGGCTGAAAATGGTAACAGGTTCTGTCTTGATGTGTGTTACGCACGGTCTCTGGGATTTGTAGAGGCCAGTTCTCAGGTGAGTGATGTCAGGGAGGAAGACGTTCATGTTGATACTGTAAGGTAACCCTTCACTGTCAGTGAAGAACTGGTCTACGACTGAGGCACTGTCTCGTCTATACTTTTTATGCTCTGGAATTATAGAAACTGGAGGAAGCTGAGGTGTCAGATACTTCTCCATCTCACATCGTGTCTAGAAAAGAAGAGATACAAACATGCATAACCCACCTAATTCATCATCCGAGTGAGGACAAACTTAACCAAAAATCCCAACAATACCTGTGAGAAGTACTAGGGCACACTCCTTGGTGTTGCTTACAAACATATCAGGTTCATTTGTCAGTTGTGTAAGAACTGGCTTACGGAAAGCCTCATGAAATCCTCTACAACATGTATTTGGTAAAATCGCTCCCACAATCAGCCCCGGACAATAAGTGAAAGAGGCAAATCAAGGAAAAAAAAAAGGCAAACAGAAAACATGTTCCTTTCTAATGAATATTAAAGTGTACTTTTTTTATAACTCACATACGAGCAGGGTTCCCTGCCCCATTACAATTGAGTTTGCAACTTAAGTACAGTATTGTAATATTGCCAAACCACCTCAACTCTGTTCATGCCATATTTATATTAATATAGGTATGTTTAAACAAAACCTAAGCAAACCAACCTTAAAAATAATATTGCAAAGTTCTGTTTTGTTTGGATAGATATTGTTAAAATAGCTAATATAAAACATACTCCTTGGCTATTTCAGGGCCTTTTCTCATTTATAGGTCACTGGAAACTTAAATACGAAGTCTTGAGCAAAACACAGTATCCACTGAAAGAACAAAACTTCACTTTCAACATTTGATCTAAATGTTGATTTTAATCAGCAGATTCTGTAATTGGTTAATATGATAATGAAATGTTCCTATTCATATCCCTATCTAAAACAGATCTTTAATTACCTAGGGGAAAATCACTCCCTTGGTAGAGTGGTGCTAAGGCGCCCGTGGGTGGGGAGAGGCTGCTGTATCACTAGCACAGTCATCAGCAAAACATTTATCACGTCCTCCTCAGTGGGCCAATGTTACATTCCCCCCTACTCTGTAAAAAGCTCAATCATCCCTCATCCTCTTGGTGTCTCTTAAGCAGAAAAGTGACAAACCTGAAATAACCAAACCGGTTCCAAGTGGTGATTTTTTAAGGACACAATCCAGCTTGTCTCACCCAGTCTTTTTACAGCTATCGTCTATTCTAGTATAACAAAGTTCATTTTTATTTTAATCTTTCAACATTGAAAGGTAAATTTTAAGAGAAAAAAAAAATCCACCAATTAAATGGCTCATCCAACTGAACTATTAACCATGGCATTATATACATATATATATATATACACATACACATATATATATATGCTACTACTTAATTTCAAAAGCGTTTCATATCGGGCTTGGTATCATTCGGTGCGGATGCAGACTGGGTTTCCCAGATACACGCGATTTAAAAATAAAAATTAACGCTCTAGTCATGTGAGTCACATCTCTGACAAATGCCACTGCCCGTTCACAGCACGACGACGCTCGCAGCCCACCCGGAGCAGGAGCTGGGCAGCAAATACGCAATATACCAAGGGGCTATTAAATGAAGCGTCTCGAAATAAACCGAACTAAACCCTTTCGTGCACTTCGCTCCCGTGGTGGTTAGTGGTTTCTGATTTTAGCTCTTCCAGCTGTTTGCATGTGGGTATGTTTCCAATTTTTTTTTTTTTTTTTTCCTTGGGACAGGCTAAAAGTCCCGGGAAGTTTTTTCTGGGCTATATGACTCCCTGCGTGGGCGAAAGAAACAGGCGGTTGCTCTAATTCGGCTGCCGGGCAAGTGTAAAAGCCAACTGCCAGCTTTCAACGCGGCTCCGGGAGGAAATTTACGCGCACATGAAGAAAACAACACCCCCGGTCTTTTTTGGTCTTTCTTTTTAAGGAAAAATAAGCGCTCCAATACGACCTTAGCTTTTCTAACTCTCGGTTCCCAAAGGCAGCCCCGAGATCGCGTCTAAAGCAGGCTGAGCCAAGAGACATGAAACTAGCACCCCGAGGCGCCTCTCTCCGGCACCCCGATTTGCGTTTACACCTAACCCGAGACGACGGTGGGGGGGACCTCCGAGGGCAGGGCACTGAGCGGGGGGGAGGGGGGCTTTAAGGTGAAAGGCGGGAATTAAATAAGGTTGGACGTGAGGTGCGAGGTCTCATCCCCCAAACTAAGAAACACTAAGGTGCATGTGAGCACCCGTCCCCCTCTACCCTTTCCTCGCACCGACCCGCCCGGGGAGACTCATCTGGGACACCCCTCCCTCTTCCGGTCCCCCCACTTTGTCCCTGCGGATTGTGAGTGCCCAGGCCAGGACGGCAGGGCGGGGAGGGGCTGCCCACCCAGCTCCGGCTCCCGGAGCGCCCCGACGCACGCCCCAGCCTGGAGCGGCCCCTGTCGCCCGCGCGTCGCAGCGGCGGGACACGCCCGAGCTCCGGGAGGGGGGCGGAGGGAGGGGAGCGGCTCTCCCTACCTGGACCAGCTCCTCGGGGGGCAGCCGCGGGCCCGCGGCGGGCGGCGGCGCCGGCTGCGGCGGCTGCGGGGGCGCGGACTGCGCCTGCGGGTGGTGGTGCGGGTGCTTCAGCTCCTCGCCGGGGAAGAGCGCCGCGTCGCGGGCCGGGTTCGCGGCGCCCAGCACGGGCTTGAGCTGCGCGAACACAGGCTCGTCCTGCGGGGCCGGCGGCTGGGGTACGGGTCCCAGGCGGGCGCTCATGGTCAGCACCCGCGTGGCCATTGGCACTCAAGGGGGCGACTCCGGGCTCGGGACGCGGGTCGGGCGCGCTTCCCACCTCGCCCACGCTGACTCGGGCCGGCGAGCTCGGCGCGGGGCCGCGGGCGGAGAAGGGGAGGCTCCGGGCGGACCCCCTCAGCCAACAGCAGGCGCGGTTTTCGAAGGCGCGCACGAAAAGCAAAACTCTTCCGCTCCGCCACGCGTAAACGCCAACGTCCTCCAGGCGGCCACTTTCTCCCGCCCCGCCCCGCCGCGCTTTCTCACTCGCCGGAGCCCACTCCCGCCACCGCCGGTCTCCGCGAGCGAGCTGCGAGCGCGCGTACCTGCCCCGCGACTACTGACACTTGACGCCCGCCTCTATTTTACCCAACTCCGGGGGGGCGGGTCCAGCCAGCCTGATTGGCAGCGTTGCGGCGAATCCCGAAGCCTCGAGGCCGGCCGGGCCGGAGCGGCTAGCCTATGAGAAAAGGGAAGCTCGCCCAGGGCCCCGCCTTTGCCGGGTTGACCCGCCCCCTCGGGCCACGAGCTTTCGCGCGCAGGGCGGCCGCGCAGTTTGTACACAACTTCTCTGACAGATTGGGCTGACTGAGCCGGGGGCGGAGGAAAGGAGAGAAGCGAGTGGAATCTAGGAAGAGAGGGAATTAGGGTGGAGACGTGGAGGGAGATCTCCTCGGACTGTTCTCTGCCAGGATTAGGGAGAAAAAGAGTTTTGCACGTCTTAGGTGTTGTGCAAGGACCTGAAACTCAAAGGCTGAAACCCAGAAGGCAGATAGGTGGGGGTGCCAAGGGTTTTAGAGACTTATTTCATGAGTGTGTATTTTTAAATATACAAAATGTACTTTTCTTTAGCGGAAAACTAGGGGCGGTGTGATAAATTTAAAAACAACCCTTGTCTCTGTGTATCTTTAGTAGTGAATATGTCCATTTAGCAAAGTAAATCCGGAATGTCCTAAATAAAAGGTGTAATGGCAAGTGTTTTTTTTTTAAGCCTTTGCATAAAAGCTTGTTTTTCCCTATAGTATTTAAACGGTTAGAAGTTTATACACATTTTACCTCGTATCTGTGTATGGAGAGGAGGGGGATGGGCCATAGGGATTTTGAAGTTTTTAATATTTACGCTTTTGTAAATATTCCAGCAGAAGCATGGAATCTAATTTAAGCACTAACGACTGACTAGATCAAATGTATTTAAATAGTGATTACATCTTTGACTTGTTGTTGCTAGCACTTTATGTTCAAAAAAATGCAGTTTAATATTTACCAAACAAAAACGTAGCACATTTACCTAGCACTGTGGCACCTTTTCCTACGAAGAGATAACCAAAGAAGCCACAAACATTAGACACGCAGCAGCTCTGAAAACTGGGAATCCAATTTTGTAGGAAAGTAATAGTCAAATATATTACCATCCATTAACTATATTCTAATGGGAAGGTGAAGTTTTGCCAACAATCACCTAAGGAAAACACTTTCCTAATCCTTAATGTCTTGTATGTGATTTTATCTGACTTATTGAGAAGCCGGAACAATAAACTGCAATAAAAATGCCTGGTATTTCACTACATATGTATATATGTTGACAGCACACTATGCCATGAGATAATTTTACATATACAATAGCCTACTCACACTTCACGGGATAACAGTTTAAAACAAACAAACAAACAAACAAAAATGAGTTTTTAGAAAAATGTTCAAAGAGTGTACCTACTAAAAGTGTGGATCTCATTTCAATGTGTAGATTAAAAACATAATATACACATGAAATATTAGAGGAATTTATTATTAGAAAGCAAAATCACGCTGTAAAATATTTTTTCTCCTTTTCATTTCCTTCTTGCTAATAAATGATTCATTTTTATGGCTGTGATCACTTCTTCCAGAGAATGGTTGATGACTACTTTCGTGTCACCAAAGTAGTATTTACTAAGTGTTTTTGCAAGTTTTTTCTAAGCAAACAGTCCCATAGTATACACCTTCACCTTTTCAAAGCTGTCCTGATTTTCTCTAATATTGAGCCCAGATATGTAATTAAATAACTTAGAAACATTACAGAATTGGTACGGGATTTAATATTACTTTTTTTAAAAAATTGAAAATTGAAAGGTGTTTAGTTATAATGCTGATAACATGATCAAAACTGAGTGTGATAAAGCCTTAAGAGAACTTTCATACTCTTTTTAACTTAGGTTCAATACAATTTGGTACCTGTTTATATTTTAATTTGCCTCTAAGCCTCTCTAAACATTTTCTTTTGTCTTTTTTATCAGAGCATCAGTGGCCTGTTATCTCAACCTACGTTTTCACTGCCATAAAATCCAGTTACTTTACTGGAAATATTGGTATATCTCACACCATTTTTTAACATGCTTTCATTTGCAAATGCTTTCTCAATAGCAAAACAAAACAAAACCCAGCCATTTGGTAAGCTTTTAATAAAATATTTGTGAAGTCCTGTTAATTTTTTTCACATTTCCACTTTTCGTAATGAATACAGATACAGATAGCTACTGTTGTGTTCACAACTTTTGGTAGAAAAGTGGAATACAATCTTTTTTTGTTCAACTCTAGTAGCATTTATTTAAATTTCATTTCTGACATAAGGATTCATAACATAGGGCTGCCACTTTTAAGTAATGGTTTCTCTCAAATGCCTGGCTCGGCAGTCTCACAGAAAATGACTAGCTTAGCCCTGTACAATAGCACAGAAATCAGAAAGTAATCCTTTTCTGAGACATTTGCCATGCGATTCTGAACCTATAAGGAATATGTTCAACCAAGCTGCCTTGCTGTTAACACAAATGCTACCGCTGAAAACCTGGTTCATCAACCTTAGTAAAAAGGGTTAAAACTTGATAAATATTTTTCAAATGTTCCAGGTTCTACATTGGCATGACGCCAGACAGGGTGAATGGACAGATCCTCAATTACTTTGAACTTTCTAGTTCTTTGCATTCCTTCCTGCTTAGTAGTGCTGTACCATTAGGGAAGATAGGAGAAAACAAAAAACAAATGTCAGGTTTCAGAAATCAATTAGTGGCCTGGCAGTGGTATGTTAACTGAACTGTGCCAAAACAGAAAATTCTGAGGGAAAAAAATAAAGTTGAGTCGTCAAGTTAGGTAGGAGGGTAAGCGTAGAAGCAGTGTGCATGCTTAAGTCCTTAGTCACTGGGCAACACAGATTTAGTCTTAGAATAAACCATAAGTGTCACTATCTTTACGGGAATAAATACGCCTGAATGTGTGGGGGCTGAACAGGCATTCAGTGATGGGGGGGCAGGGAGGAGACTTAAAGGAGGCAGTGGAAAAACATGGATAAATAGCTTCTGAATGATGAGATGAGAGAAATATGAAGCTATCACTCGGGCAACGTTCATAAGAAGACACGGCAAAAAAAGTATCTGTGTTCAGTTGTTCAGCCAAAATGTCAGGGAGAGCTTGAAATGAGGACAATTTTAGACATTTTATTCACTTTGGAAAATATTCATGGAATATTCCATTTCCATAAATTCAGAATCAAATTACCAAGTGATATTGAACTACAGGAAAAGCACGAGAATGAGTAAAAAATCCTTTTTTCTAAGGGAGTATAATCTTCTCTGGGGTAAGATCATTCGATTTAAAATGACTTTCTTGATATTGATAGCCTACCAAGTGTTCGAATTTGTATCAATAGACACATAAAAAAACAAAATTATTGTCCTCTGAAACATTTCACGTTTTTAATCTTTTAATGTTTTCATTAATGGAACTGTTTTAAGCCGCCCTTCAAATTAAATAAAAAGTCATTGAGAAAAGGACACGGTAGATGGCAGCTTCAACTGAGAGGAGTCAGAATTCCAACCATTTTGACTCAAAGGTTAACAGACACAAGAAAAGATGGCCTTTTCATCCCTTTTGTTGAAAAAATATGTAATTTAAATAGGATTAATATACCTTTTTTGTGTCTAAATTAACAGGTTATCTTAAGAAAAAAGTTAATAGTCTACTTTTGCACTATCTCCCACCACACTTCTCAAGAAATAAAAGTTTATATTAAGTTTGGATTTAAATATATTCTTTATGAACTATCTCATAAAACTCTGTGTGTACTTAATCCTAAATGTACTGTTATTTATCTAACCTATTTTTAAAACTCTAGTAATAGACACACACACACACACACACACACACACACACACAAAAACAAACCAGAATTTTACCTTGTGGGAGGGACTGGGATAGCTTTTTCCACCTTGTTAGTATAATAAGCAGACAAAAATGACATAAATATAAATGCCTTGAACCAAGTTATAGGCCAGGCATACTGTAGCTCAAACTGTACAGTGTTTGAATTCTGACTTCAAACATGATAGGAAAGGTTAGAGAAAAACCCTGAACTGAGGCCGTCATACCAAACAATCTTTTGGAACACTAAGGAGGCCACATCGCCAGCATCACAATGAGTGATGTTTTGAGCCAATTGCTACACATGTGCTGACAAAAGCAGTCATGGCCCTACCGTGGGGCCGTGCACAGTGAATGCTCAAATGAACTGCACAGTACCCTTTTGGAGGTTAATTTGTCAACGAAATGTGCAGTGCTAAGACCCATACTGGCTCTTCAGGACTTCTATCCACTGGTGATGGTCAAGTAAACTCATATAACTTTTGAGGAGGATAATTTGACAATGAGCATGAAGATGGCTAAAAACGGAGCAACCTTGGGGCTTCTGGCTGGTTCAATAGGTAGAGTGTGTGAGCCTTGATCTCGGGGTCTTGAGTTCAAGCCCTACACTGGACATAGAGCTTACTTAAATAAATAAGTAAATAAGAATGTTTTTTAAAATGGAAATAATCTTTAAAATGACAGATAATTCCCCCTCTAGGAAATATATATTACATATTACATATATAAAAACAAATAAAATTGGAAATATCCCAAGTGACCAACACCAGGAAAATAATTCAATAATATACCCATGCAGTGACTGTTGTTCTGCTGTCAGAAATCACATTATTAAAAAATATTTATAGTAGAGAAAATCACCCCCACCACAAGTTGGTTCTTTTGGGGTGCTTGGCAGGCTCAGTAGGAAGAGCATGTGACCTTGATCTCAGGGCTAAGTTTGAGCCCCACATGAGTGTAGAGATTACTTAAAAATAAATTCTTTTTTTTTTAAACTTTTTTTAATGTTTTTATTTACTTTTGAGACAGAGAGAGACAGAGCATGAGCAGGGGAGGGGAAGAGAGAGAGGGAGACACAGAATCTGAAGCAGGCTCCAGGCTCTGAGCAGTCAGCACAGAGCCGGACGTGGGGCTCGAACTCACGGACAGTGAGATCGTGACCTGAGCCGAAGTCAGACGCTCAACCGACTGAGCCACCCAGGCGCCCCAAAAATAAATGCTTTAAAAAATAATAGGGGCACCTGGGTGGCTCAGTCAGTTAAGCCTCTGACTTTGGCTCAGGTCACGATCTCACTGTCCGTGAGTTCGAGCCCCACGTCGGGTTCTGTGCTGACAGCTCAGAGCCTGGAGCCTCCTTCGGATTCTGTGTCTCCTTCTCTCTCTGCCCCTCTGCCTCTCATGCTCTCTCTCTCTCTCTCTTTCTGTCAAAAATAAATAAACATTAAAAAATTTAAAAACAATAATAATAATAAATAAACATAAAAAATATTTAGTCACATGAGAAAAAATCCACAATATATCACGTAAAAAAATGAAAAGCTTTTATAAACACACACACATAAAGACGAAAAGAAGCACAAAATGTTTGTGTTTTGGTGGCTACCACTGGATGGTTAAATGGTAGTTTTTCATTCTTTTTCAATATTTTCTAAATTTTCCACAATACCCATGTGTTCCGTTAAGAATCAGAATAAATGTTTTTAATAAAAACATAAATAAATATCACCTTTACACAATTAAGTGTTCATTCGGACTGTAGGTAGTGATCAAATGGTTTTCCATCTGAGGGGCACCCGGCTGGCTCAGTGGGTGCAGTATGCGACTCTTGATCTCAGGGTTGTAAGTTCAAGCCCCCTTTTGGCTGTAGAGATTACTTAAAAACTAAAAAAAAAAAAAAAAGTCTTAAAAGAAACGATTTTCCATTTGAAAGCAACAAGTAAAGCCACAACTTGCCACCACACTGTGCTGTGAAAATATGTAAACTTTATTAACCAAGCTACTAGATTTTCAAGATTCACTGCAGAATAAACAAGCTGAGGCGACATTACAAAGTCTGAAGTTGGAAAGTGACAACCTGAGGGTTTGAAACGTAGATATAAATATGATTTATTTCTTAAGTGATCAGCAAGACTTCCGCAATGATTTTTACTCAAAGTTATTTTGTGTATCTCATTTTATTTTCTTGGTTTGTTTTCTTCTATTACATGGATTAGATTGTTTACAGCGTTTTGACAAAATGCATAGACTCTTAAAGCTAGTTTATATGCATCTTTAAAAAAATTTTTTTAATGTTTATTTTTGAGAGAGAGACAGAGTGAGTGGGGGAGGGGCAGAGAGAGAGGGAGACACGGAATCTGAAGCAGACTCCAGGCTCTGAGCTGTCAGTACAGAGTCCAACTCAGGGCTTGAACCCAAGAACCTCAAGATCGTGACTTGAGCTGAAGTCGGACATTTAACAGAGTGAGCCAACCAGGTGTCCCAGTTTATATGCATCTTTAAAGAGCTTTTTGTGGGAATGCAAGCTGGTGTAGCCACTCTGGAAAACAGTATGGAGATTCCTCAAAAAACTAAAAATAGAACTACCCTACAACCCAGCAATTGCACTAGTAGGCATTTATCTCCGGGATACAGGTGTGCTGTTTCAAAAGGACACATGCACCCCCATGTTTATAGCAGCACTATCAACAATAGTCAAAGTATGGAAAGAGCCCAAATGTCCATCGATGGATGAATGGATAAAGAAGATGTGGTATATATATACAATGCAGTATTACTTGGCAATCAAAAAGAATGAAATCTTGCCATTTGCAACTACGTGGATGGAACTGGAGGGTATTATGCTAAGTGAAATTAGTCAGAGACAGAAATCATATGACTTCACTCATAAGAGGACTTTAAGAGACAAAACAGATGAACATAAGGTAAGGGAAACAAAAATAATAAAGAAACAGGGAGGGGGACACAACAGAAGAGACTCATAAATATGGAGAACAGGGGCACCTGGGTGGCTCAGTCGTTGAGCGTCCAACTTCAGCTCAGGTCATGATCTCACAGTCTGTGAGTTGGAGCCCTGCATCAGGCTCTGTGCTGACAGCTCGGAGCCTGGAGCCTGCTTCAGATTCTGTGTCTCCCTCTCTCTCTGCCCCTCCCCTGCTCATGCTCTGTCTCTGTCTCAAAAATAAATAAAAACATTAAAAAAAATTTTTTTAAATATGGAGAACAAACTGAGGGTTATGGGAGGGGCTGTGGAAGGGGGAATGGGCTAAATGGGTAAGGGGCACTAAAGCATATACTCCTGAAATCATTGTCGCACTATATGCTAACTAATTTGGATGTAAATTTAAAAAAATAAAAAATAAAACAAGTTAATAAAAAATAAAATAAAATTTAAAAAAATTAAGAGCTTTTTGTGTTGTTTGTTTTTTTTTTATTCTAAAATATTCATAGAGAAGATATAGAATGAAATAGTTTCTAGTGAGATGTTTATACTACCTTTCCCCTTGTTCCCCTTCCTGGTACCCAAAGTTGTTCAAAGATAATTCCCAAACTTGCTTACTGGGAATTCAAAATTAATGTTGGAGGGTAGGGCAAGGTTGGTGGTCTTCTAGGAACTTGATATTTAAAACATTTTCTACTGAGGGTTGATGAGGGGGTGGGAGGGAGGGGAGGGTGGGTGATGGGTATTGAGGAGGGCACCTTTTGGGATGAGCACTGGGTGTTGTATGGAAACCAATTTGACAATAAATTTCATATATTAAAAAAAAACATTTTCTATAAACTATTCAATAGATATCTGATTTCTGAATTAAGGTCCCCTTCATCTCCCCACCTCCTGATCATGATCTCAATCCACATATAAAACACATACGTGCACACACACACACACACACACACACCAGTCCTTATTCCAAATCATCCTGCACTTTGGTGCCTACATTTATCAAACACACTCCACGTGCTGAGCACTAGTATAGGCCTTGGAACTATAAGATGAATAAGACACAGTCCCTTGCTCTCAGTGTCATCTGAAAAGTAATGTTTCATTTCTTCCCGCAGTCAATGAAATAGAGTCAAAACTCTTCAGAGAGGGACGTTGTGCTGGACTTCAGCTTGTCTTTCCAACCTGAAATCCTACTATGCCTCCTTGCCTCTTCTCCCAGGAACCTTAGGCTCTCACCATAGGAATTATTTGTCATTTCCCAAATATCCTGGTGGCTCCTTCCAACTGTAATGTCTTCCTTTGACCAAAAAACCATATATCATAAGCCCAACTAAAATCTCACCTCTCTCCCAACATCACTCCATATGCTCCAATAAGAATTACCTTCAGGGCACCTGGGTGGCTCAGTTGGTTAAGACTCCGACTTCAGACTTCAGACTTGAGCTCAGGTCATGATCCCATGGTTCAAGAGTTCGAGTCCTGCATTGGGCTCTCTGCTATCAGCACAGAGCCCGCTTTGAATCCTGTCTCCTTGTCTCTCTCTGCCCCTCCTCCACTCTCTCTCTCTCTCTCAAAAATAAATAAACATAAAAAAAAAAGAAAAAAAGAATTACCCTCTTTTGGGGCACCTGGCTGGCTTAGTAAGTAGAGCATGCAACTCTTGATCTCGGAGTTGTGAGTTTGAATTCTACACTGAGTGTAAAGATTACTTAAAAATAAAAGTAAAATAAAATAAAATAACATAACCCTTTTTTGGTTTCTTCCCCTTCCCATTAGCTTCCTAGTAAAGCTTTTCTTACCATCTGCCTTGCATCCACCTCCACCAACAAATCATACGCTCCTGCAGGACCCATTGGTCTTGTCTTTGAGTTCCTTGTTGTGTCTCATAGCACAATATCCCATACAAAATAAGCAACTGATGTATGGTGAACTCAATTTTATTCATTATAGATATAAAAGGTAAAATTAAGAATAAAATTTTGATAGAATGCCTTCTAAAATGTAGAAGAAAAAAGAGAAACATCACCATTTACCATCAACATCATACTAATTGATTCATTCAAGAATTAATGAAGGCTAAAACAATTGGATAAAATTCTGATGAGCAATAAGATATTTACATAGTTGTAAAGTATTCCGCATAGATGAAGTATTAGTTACCATGGGAAAAACGGTAACTGACCAATGGCAAAACTTGGCAGACATTACCTTAACCAAATTAACAAAATTAGCATCATTAGGAGCATTTGGCTGGCTCAGTCTGTCGAACATGTGACTCTAGACATTACGGTCATGAGTTCAAGCCCCACTTTGGGGGTAGAGTTTACCTAAAACAATTACATCATCATTAATGGGACAAACTGACTTCATGTCCTTCCTGATGTGATGAACTGAGAAGGATGCAACATTGCTTACCTTGTATGCCTACCCAAAATTCATACCGTGACTCCAGCCATGAGGAAAGATCAGACAAACTCAAACTCAGGAACTTTCTACAAGCCCACACGTCTGTACTCTTCAGAAATGTAAATATCGTGAAAAACTAAGAAAGGCTCAGCCACAGTTTATTTTTTAAGGAATAGATAATCCTGATTGATCTAGGTGTGGTGGGGGAGATTGTCATAATAAACATTGTTGGGGTAACTACCAAAATTTGAATATGGAGTGTAAATTAGCAAAATTTCAATGTGGGCTATAAATCAAATTGTCCTACACTTTGAAATTCTACTTTTAGGAATTCATTCCTTAAAATCACTTAAATGTGCACAAAGACTTACTAGAATCTTTATTGCAGCATTGTTTGTAATGAACATTATTGGGGAATGAGCAAAATGTGAATATGGACAATGGTACATTTTTCAACTTTATAATGTAACTCTATAGAAGAGAATATCCTTAGGGTGCCTGACTGGCTCAGTCAGTAGAGCATGCAACTCTTCATCTCAGGTTTGTAAGTTTGAGCCCCATGCTGGGTGTAGAGATTACTTAAAAATAAAATCTTTTAAAAGTAGAGAATATCCTTCTTCTTCTTCTTCTTCTTCTTTTTTATGTCCATTCATTTTTGAGAGGGAAAGGGGGACAGAGGATGTGAAGCAGGCACCGAGCTGAGAGCAATGAGCCTGGTATGGGGCTCGAACTCATGAACTACAAGATCTTGACCTGACCAAAGTCGGACCCTCAACCAACTGAGCCACCCAGATACCCTGAGAATTTTCTTGTTCTTAGAACATGCATTCTAAATATTTACAGATAAAGGGCCATGATGTTTGCGGGGCACCTGGGTGGCTCAGTTGGTTAAGCGTCTGCCTTTAGCTCAGGTCATGATCTCGCAGTTTGTGAGTTCAAGCTCCACATCAGGCTCAGTGCTGACAGCTCAGAGCCTGGAGCCTGCTTCAGATTCTGTGTCTCCCTCTCTTTCTGCCCCTCTCCTGCTCATGCTCTGTCTCTCTGTCTCTCAAAAATAAAAAAAAAAAAAACGTTTAAAAAAAAGGGGAGCCATGATGTTTGCAACTAACAGAGGAATTAATCAATGCCCCCCCCCATAAAAATGTGTGCAGGGTGGGGGAAGAGAGAGAGAAACATAAAGCAGATGTGGCAAAATGGTGGGATTGGTGAATCTGAAGTAAAAGGTACATGGCAATTCTTTGTTTATTCTTACAACGTTTTATGTAAGTTTAAAATCCTTTTGAAATAAGAATAAAAGTTTGGGAACTATTTGATTTACTTCAAAAGATGAGATCCTATTTTCTGGGACTGGTTTTCACAGACATTTATTTGTAGCCGACTTACAGTTAATTCCAGGAGAATCCATCACAAACCCACAAAGAAATTCCATCATAGCTAAAACACATCCCTTCCCCCAGCCTTTATGAACCTATCATTTCTCTGTCACGGTGGTCTTGATGTCCTGGGTACCATCACCACCATTGCACTTATCAAATTTATTTTCATTATATTCCATGTTGTGTTCATCTATGTTTCCCCAGCCTGGTCTCTGCCGAGTAGAGCACTAAAAGAAAATACATGTCTGAATGAAGAGCACATACACGTGTATGCAAACACACACACACACACACACACACACACACACGGTAAGCATTGAGTGAAGGTATGCATGAAACAAGATTGACCATGAATTAATAGTGGTTGAAGCAGGGGAACCTGGGTAGCTCAGTTAGTTAAGCAACTGTCTCTTGATTTCCACTCAGGTCATGATCTCATGGTTGGTGAGTTCAAGTCCCATGTCGGGCTCTGTGCTGACAGTGTGGAGCCTGCTTAGGATTCTCTCTCTCCCTCACTGTCTGCCCCTCTTCTGCTTGTGCTTTGCCTCTCTCTCTCTCAAAATAAATAAATAACCATGAAAAAAAAAGATGGTTGAAGCAATGAAATACCAGTCTTATTTTAATGTCGTTTAGGTTTTGCCTTTTCATTTTGAAAAACAAACAAATAAACCAAAAACTGCTGTAGCCAAAAACTGCCAGAGTTCCTCTTCACTTGGCCCGTGTTACATCCCAACAAGCACCAGGATTGTGTTTGAGAAGACAGAGCTCAGGTAACATGAAATAAAGACTTATACCAGGCAATTAGTTGGACTTTAGAGATGTGTCTTTCAAACTTGAAAATGACTAGATTCTTCTTTGTGCTACTAGAGAATTTTGAGGAAATCAGTTCCTTAACATTGTTCACAATTTTATTGCTGAGGATTTGAAACCTAGACATTAGGAGAAGGTGTGACCTAATGACAAATTGTAACAAAAGACCAATCACACAAAGAAAATGAAGAAATGCATGGGCCCGTAGTATGTATGTAAGGGAGTAGAGAGCAGATTAAATATTTCCTTATAAAGTTTTTAAAAAGTTTTTTAATGTTTATTTACGTTTGAGAGAGAGAGAGGGAGAGAGACAGAACATGAGGTGGGGAGGGGCAGAGAAAGAGACACACACACACACACACACACACAGCATCCAAAACAGGCTCCAGGCTCTGAGCTGTCAGCACAAAGCCCAACACAGGACTCAAACTTGTGAACTGCAAGATCATGACCTGAGCCAAAGTTGGATGCTTAACCAATTGAGCTACCCAGGCACCCCCCCAAAATTTTTTTAAAGCAACCAATGAATATTTACTAGATTCCTACTATGTGTAAAACATGGAAGCTATGGGGAAAACAAGGTCCTTAAGTAGAATAGCTTCCTACCTGGTTGAAATTATAATAAATACACACATAAATACAAAATAACTTCACCATGTACAAATGAATAGTAAATAAGGAAGAGAAAGATCACTGTGGAAGTTGATTCTTGGACTGACCCTTAAAGAAAAGACGAGGTTCTGTAAAACAGTGGCTAGCAGGAAGGCGGAGGGAATCCCACACAAGAACTGCATAGTGTTTAGGATCTAAATCACACACTGGATAGACTGGTGAGAGCAGTGAGCACATGGACTGATCAAATCCAATTTTTACTCGTTGTATAAAGAATTTATGTAATATAGTCTAATAGCCAAATCATGGAAAGAACCTAAATGTCCATCAACTGATGAATGGGTAAAGAAGATATACAATGGAATACACATGTGTGTGTGTGTGTGTGTGTGTGTGTATGTATATATATACACAATGGAATTTACATACACAACGGAATACTGCTTGACAATGAGAAAGAATGAAATCCTGCCATTTACAGCAACGTGGATGGAACTGGAGGGTATTTGCTGAGTGAAATAAATCAGGCAGAGAAAGACAGATATCAGATGTTTTCACTCTTATGTGGAACTTGAAAAGCTTAACAGAAGACCATAGGGGAAGGGAAGGGGAAAATAGTTACAGAGAGGGAGGAAGGCAAACCATAAGAGACTTTTAAATACAGAGAACAGGGGTGCCTGGGTGGCTCAGTCGGTTGGGCGTCCGACTTCAGCTCAGGTCAAGATCTCACACTCTGTGAGTTCAAGCCCTGCGTCAGGCTCTGTGCTGACAGCTCAAGAGTTTGGAGCCTGCTTCAGATTCTGTGTCTCCCTCTCTCTCTGCCCCTCTCCTGCTCATGTTCTGTCTCTCTCTGTCTCAAAAATAAATAAAAACATTTTAAAAAATGTAAATATAGAGAACAAACTGAGGGTTGATGGGGGGAGGGAGAGGGGAAAATGGGTGATGGGCACTGAAGAGGGCTCATTGTTGGGATGAGCACTGGGTGTTATATGTAAGAGACGAATCACGGGAATCTACCCCCCGAACCAAAAGCACACTGTATACACTATATGTTAGCCAACTTGACAATAAATTATATTAAAAAAAAGAATTTATGTGATACAGTGTAGGAGAATGTCTAACAAAATGGAGAGTGTCATGAATCAATGTGACCATAATGATAAAAGACATATATATATATATATATATATATATATATATATATGAAACTAAGTGTAGTTTCTCAATATACTGCATATATACTACAAGATATAATGCTAGTTGGAAAGAGTTCCCGAAAATAAATCAGCAGAGTCATCAGTATCATGCTTGCTTGAGACTTTTGCTAAGTCAGTTTAGGGGATCCAATCCTTCCAATTTTCCTGTTTAATTATTTTAGGTTTATACTATCTCTAGACAATCTCTCTCTCTCCCAATACAGATATTTCTTTCCATACAGTCACTTTTTCCCCCACTAAGCAATCTGTTATACTTCTCTTGCTTTAGTTACTGAACTGGTGAAATGTGCTTAATTGTATGCCCCTGGTAATATGTCATCATTGGAGTTATTTGGCTCCTTTTTGGGGGCTTCATGAAAAATAAGTAGGGAATAATTAGTACCAGTGCCATGTCAACCCTGTGAACATTCGATATACACGGGTTATCCTAACATGTAGCAACACAAATGTCGCACTAGTATGGGATTCTAAGCCGCAGTCCGGTTCGTTTAATCAAGGAGGTAAGCCACTTCTTAGAAGTTCATGTTTTGCAAAGAAAGAGCCATAATACATTTTTATGATAGCTTGGTAAATCTCTTAAAGAAAAGGGAGAGGTTTATGATAGAAGTGGTGATAAAGCTTTAATTACATGTGTGTGGTTAACTCTGTTTCAGCGATTCGAGTTAACTTGTACCTATATTTATGGGCTTGATTGCATAATATATGAAGTTTGCAGGAAGTACCCGGAAGATAAGGTTACATGGACAAGTTATTTAAGTTTGAGAGCAAACCACAGCTCATGCTGGGAAACTAGTTTATAGACAGTTTTGTAACACAAGTGCATATGCCATTCGTTTTCTTTTAATTTTTGTCTTAAAGTTAACAGTAGGCGATTAATCATTATTTGTGCAGCACAGTAACTTAACAGAAGAATGCAGCTTCAGGGATTGATTAGCTGAAAAGTTAGTAAATTATATTGTAAAAATGAAGACAAACACTTGATGATGTTCAAACCAAGCAAAGGGATGATTTGCACATATCATGCTGTCCCACTAGACAATGGTTTCCTTCATGAACTTCATTCCGTAATGAGGCTCATTTCTACTGACAAATATTACTTGATCAATAGACCTTGCATTTGCCACACGTAATGACCTTTTGCGGTTAATGTATAACTGATTATTGTTCGTCCTCTGTAGTAGCCTACATTTTACAGTAGAAAAATACACCGTGCGCTAAGTACACTAAACCACTAAAACATGTCGAGTGCTGGTGGTATACCTTCCTAGCGTTATTACGTTTGGCATTGTACAATGCTGATGATACATTTATGCTGCGCTCACCTACTGTTTCAGTCCTTGCTGAATGCAGTAAAACTTTTGCCATGTTATTTAGACACTTAGAAAAAATCAAGGATATTCTTCTTACACATTTGCAGGGCGTTGGGGGGGGGATCTCTAATGGTGACAATGGAGGTGTTGAATGATAATGTACGTAGGAGAGAAATGACTCCATTCTAATAAAAGCAAATTACCCTAAAATCTTTGTTGTGGAAAATTAAAACTAATGACCTGTTCATGTTGCAACGCAGAATTGCCTGTAACCTGATTTCCCAGTGTGAGATGCAGTTTATTTTCAAACGTAAATAACTTGGCCATTTAATAATTTGCTCTTCCCCATTACTGCGAGAGAGCCATTTACAAGAGCCACCTTTCTATTCCATTAATTGTCAGCAACAATTTGAAGGAGTTCCATTATTTTCCCTCTGATAATTTTAACAGATTAAACGATTTTTAAAAAGGGTTCCTGTATCTGTGGCCTCTACCTCTGAAATAAATGTAAATAAAATGTGCCACCTTATGAAGTTTGAGATGGCCTGTTACCTGTTTTTCCTTGACCTTGTAGAGGTTTTCAGTGACAACTGAACTAACCAGGAGAGGGAGGTTCTTTGCGGGGGGGGGGGGGGGGGGGGGGGCAGTCACACTCTATTGTGTGGGATGGCATCTAGCAAAGCATTTAGATTAGGCTGTGGAGGGAACAAAGCCAGGTATACTGTCTCCGGCTTCGGGTAAACAAGATTATTGTTCTCCATCCCTGCTGCGTGGAATGAATGAAATGCTGCAAAGCTAATTGCTGCCATAATTAGGAAACACACACACAAACACACACACACACACACACGCATACATGCGCGTGACTTGGAATGTGCTAATTCAGTGTGGCTTAAACTTCAGAGATATTTCCGCTGGTATACAGGTGTGCTTGGCTCTATCCACAGTTTTTAAGTGATAAGTTTAAATGTTAACACGATACTGAGACAAATCCTCTGTGTTGAAAGGTAGCAGCTAGTACCAGGGATAAGTGCTTAATTGTTGTGAGCCTTCTAGTCAGGTGAGGAGAAAAGCCCATTTTGGGATTCAATACGACATAAGATAACAAACCAATCAATGGAAAGGTTCTCTTAGACCAGGCCCTGCTTGGCACACAGGCTTTTGCCTCACACCATTTCATAAAATATGCAACTTTCAAACCACCTACGCGTAAGGAGATTTCGCTCTGTTGTTGAGAAACTCTTCCTCATATCTAGCTAAATCGCCCCATCTGCACTGTAGTAATCCCATTTCCTCACACCTTCAGCAACATCTAACATTCTATATCAACATATATTTTCTTGCAACGACAATGCAAAACTAAGCCTAATGCCATAAAGTTAAAATAGAACAACTTAACAAAAATTCTTTCCTTTTCTCCATGCTGTACTCGTATACTGTGATGGGATTATTTAGTTGGTTTCAAATGAAAACAGCACAGTTTAGGAATTAACCATTGTTTAAGTTGTGGATTCCCATGGGGTGCTTTTAAATGTAAAGACTGGAGAAAACAAGACTCCTGAGCTGCCGGCAAAATTATGGTTAACAACGTTAGCAAGTACATCTCAGTTAAGGCTTTACCTTTTGTTCTGTGCTTTATAGGAAAAATAGGACATTTTACAGATTTAAATCTTCCTCTTCAGTAAGATAACTATTTTGACCGATGTGAACATTAATCAAAACACTAATAATTATAGCTTTTTACTGCTTGGCCTAAAATAATCTTTCTACTATAATTAGATTTGAAGGAGAACTAGAAAAGACCTTCAGTAAAATGCTGTCACAAATTCCCTCCAAAACTGCTTGCCTGTAATTAAGGTGCATTTACAGATCTGATATTCCTTAAAAGAAGTATTAACATTACAAAGGCCAATTATTCATGGTCAAACAAAGGAGATTCAGATTCTCTGATCAAAGCAGTAATCTCTTTTACAATTGTTATTTTTGAAGTATCTTCAAACAGAGCAAACACACATTGACTATGTAAACAGGGATAGCTGTGGGCTAATCTGCTGTTTCCAGGATCCCACCGTGTTCCCACAGGGCTCAGACTTGGTAGAGTATACCTTGCTTTCCATTCCCAGCCCCAGCCTGCCAATGCTAAGGAACCGTAACATTATGGGTAACTTTACATGAATGAGGAAGGTTCATATAAATAAGAATATATGTTTAAAAAATTTTTTTTAATGTTTATTTATTTTTCACAGAGAGAGAGAGAGACAAACAGACAGAGCATGAGTGGGGGAGGGGCAGAGAGAGAGGGAGACACAGAATCAGAAGTAGGCTCCAGGCTCTGAGCTGTCAGCACAGAGCCTGACACGGGGCTCGAACTCACAAACCGTGAGATCATGACCTGAGCTGAAGTCGGTTGCTCAACCGACTGAGCCACCCAGGCGCCCCAAGAATATATGTTTTTAAACCTCATTGTGGGGGTGCCTGGGTGGCTCAGTCGGTTAAGTGGCCGACTTCGGCTCAGGTCATGATCTCGCGGTCCGTGAGTTCAAGACCCGCATCGGGCTCTGTGCTGACAGCTCAGAGCCTGAGGCTGTTTCAAATTCTGTGTCTCCCTCTCTCTCTGACCCTCCCCCGTTCATGCTGTCTCTCCCTGTCTCAAAAATAAATAAACGTTAAAAAAAAATTGTTTAAAAAAAACCTCATTGTGTCTTTGGATAGACATCCTTGGAGTTCCAAAGAGTAAAAATTAAACACACACACACACACACACACACACACACACACACACACACTAACACCTATAACAGTTTAAGCCATATTTGCTTCATGAAACTAGCTCTGTGGTCCAAGAGAGTTAGATGAGTTCTTTTCTAAAGGGCTCATTGGAACCCTTTGAATCTCCAGGAGAATCACAGTAGCAAGAGCCGTATGCCCAACACTGGAAAGGACTGCTTTATCCTAAGGCTGTTGGAGGGACCAAGTGTTCCTTTGAAAAACACTTGGGGAATTGTTGCCTTCTGGTGTGCTGCTGATTTAGTTGGGTAGGGAGTGCTTACATGCTCAAGCAAATCTACTTTTTAGTCTATACCATTTGGTACAAATGAACAGTTAGTAGCAGCAGAACGTCCTAAAATAAATCACAGCATAAGGAGTTTGCAACAATCTGGCACTTTGAGACAAGGTACCTCGCAGCTCCACCATTTATAACCTGAGTGACTTTAGGTAAGTTTGAACATCTCTTCAAGTCTTACTAGTCTCATCTGTCAAACAGAGGTAACATTTACTGCATACGTCGTGCCCAAAACAAATACATGTAGTTAGCACAGTGAGCTTAATAAATGGTAGGTTTAATTTTCTCATTCTTTAAGAGTGACCTTCTCCAGGTCACATAGCAACTCAGTGACATTGTTAGACAGGGACCAGAATTTTGGAAACTGCTATTGTTTGGATTCACTTCCAGCAAAATTCTAGAATAGTTTATTAAAAAGAAGATTTGTAAGAAGAAAAGGAACAGTCACTAGGGACCAATATTATTTCAATATAAACAAGTTGGGCCAAACTAAGACAAGCATTTTTTCTTTCCCAGAGGTGCTATTAGATTCATAGCCAGGGGGAAGCCAGAGGCATGAGAAAAAAATATCTTTAGTTGTTCTTGTGCATAAGATGGTTATAGGTAAAGCAGTCTACAATCCAGCGAGATTTATTTATAGCTGTTTGAAAAAACTATACCCAGACAGTGACTTATTTCAACCTAGAAGGAAATGTTAGCATTTATCACAGGGTTCTCTCTTGAACAACATTTTAATCAATGACTTGCGGGAAAACACATAAGCTCTAAGTTGGGAAGAAAAGCTTATACACGTTGATGGCAAAACCAGGAATCAGAAAAGTTCCAAAAGCCTAGGACGATGAGTAGAAATTAAAAATGATACTTAATACAGAAATTTAAAAAAGGCTATACTTATGTTCTGAAAAAATCCATTCGGGACTAAATCCCAGCGCTTCTATAAGGCCTGTGATGTAAGCAATTTAAATCTGATTTCTTACATCAAAAATGCAGGTAATAGCTACCTCATGAGTTGGGAGAATTACATAATAGAAAGGGGCCCATTTAAGGGAGCGTCCCAGTGCTGATCCTGACACATACAGGTGGTCAGGTCAATAAGTCCTGGCATTGGTAGTGGTATCAATAATGAGACTAATACTACTAATAAGAGTAAAAAGTTTATGCAGAAAAAATGTAGGGCTTTTAACTGACTACAGGTTCAATAGTAGTGAATAGTCTGATGAGGATGACAATTATTTAGGTGAGTTCTAAGTAGTTCTGGAACCCCATTATTATTATTATTATTATTATTATTTATTTTATTTTATTTGTCCTTTAAAAAAATTATTGTTAAGTTAGCTAACATACCGTGTACACACTGTAGTCTTGGCTTCCGGAGTAGATTCCCATGATTCATCACTTACATACAACACCCAGGGGCTCATCCCAGCAAGTGACCTTCTAGAACGTTTTTAGAGACACACGGGGAAATTAGAATACATTTATGTAAGGGTGGCCAGATGATAAAGAGCTGCGAAACCAAATCACATGAAAAGCAAATGACTTTGTAACATGCCTTGGGTAAATTTCTTAAAAACAAAACCAAAACAAACACTTTAGGGGTGCCTGGGTGGCTCGGTCGGTTAAGCATCCAACTCTTGACTTTGGCTCAGGTTGTGATCTCATTGTTCGTGAGTTCAAGCCCCGCATCCGGCACTGCACTGAGAGGGCAGAGCCTGCTTGGGGTTCTGTCTCCTTCTCTCTCTTCTCCTCCCCCACTTGCTCTCTCTCTCTCTCTCTCTCTCAAAATAAATAAAAATAAACCTAACAAACACTTTATCAAAGTATGATTGGTGTACAAAAAGTTGTATATATTTAATACATACAACTTGATGAGTTTGGAAGGTAAACTCTTTAAATATATCACTTCCTTTAATCGTCTCTATAACTCATTAGGCACGTATAATTATCCCAGTTTAAAGATGAAGACCTAAGACTCAGAGAGGTTAAGTGATCATCATCTAGTAAGAAGTGTTGCTGGAATATGAACACAGAAAATATTCATAAGGAGTGCCTGGGTAAGTGTCCGACTCTCGACTTCGGCTCAGGTCATGATCTCACTGTTTGTGAGATCGAGCCCTGTATCCAGCTCTGTGCTGAGCACGGAGCTTGCTTGGGATTCTGTCTCTCCTTCCCTCTCTGTTCCTCCCCGGCTCACATACTCTCTCTTCCTCAAAATAAATAAATAAACATCTTTTAAAAATGTTCATAAAATGTCCAAGGACACATTAAAGCAAATGGGGAAGATCAAAGTAGCATTTAATTGAAGGACAGTCTACAAAATAACTGCTGTGTACTCTTCAGAAACATCAGTGTTGTAAAAGACCAAGAATGACTGAGGAACTATTCCAGATTAAAGGAGATTTAAAAGATAGGACAATGGAATGCAGTGAATAATCAAGAGATTTTCTTGCCATCAAGGTCATGATTGGGACAATTGGTGAGATCTGAATAAGGTCTTTAGATTAGATAATTGTATTGTATCAATGTTAATTTCCTGATTTTGATCATTGTCCTGTGCTTATGTGAAAGAAACATTTGGCAGTGAAAGGAAATCATATCTTCAAAGTATTCTCAAAGGTTCAGAACAACACTAACAAAAAAGGGGGGAGGGAGATAAAGCAAATGTGATAAAATGTTGACATTTGGAGAATCTGGCCAAGGGATACATGAGAATTATTTGCATTATTCTTACAACTTCTTTTTAAACTCAAAAAGTTTCAAAGAATTTAAAAATGTGTAGGGCAATGAAAAAAATAAAGAAAGAATATTCTGTAGACAATTGGTAACATGGGACTGAAAGCAGAGGAGGCTCCAAGTATCCTTTGGGCTACAGAGAGAATTTGAAAGTCACGTGACAATAGTTGGCTCATTCCTTTCATCCATTTTCTCAGAAAAATACTTGTCATCATTTAGAATGTTAAAAAAAAAAATACAGTTGTACTAACAAATATATTTTACCGACACCTTTTTCCCAAAGTGATGAAGGCTTTTTGGTCTATTTATTTATTTATTTTATTTTATTTATTTTTTATTTTATTATTATTATTAAAACTTTTTTTTTTTTTACTGTTTATTTTTTAGAAAGGGACAGAGCATGAGTGGGGGAGGGGCAGAGACCGAGGGAAACACAGAATCTGAAGCAGGTTCCAGGCTCTGAGCTGTCAGCACAGAGACCAAAGTGGAGCTTGAACTCAGGAACCGCCAGATCATGACCTGAGCTGAAGTCAGAGGCTTAACCAACTGAGCCACCCACGCGCGCCTATTTTATTATTTTATTATTTTTTTAAAGTGGGCTCCATATCCAACATGGGGCTTGAGCTCACAACCCCAAGATCAAGAGTCACACATTCTACTGACCGAGCCATCTAGGAGCCCCTTGTATTCTTCACTGACTCTTTTGGGAGAAACAAGTTCTGTATGTTTGAACAGAGACCAGATAGTTATCTCAGGAGGAGAAAGGGTGAAAAAGCCATTTTACACTATATCACAATATGAGTATACAGATCTCTTTCAAAGGAAAAAAAAATTCTGGAGCTCCTGGCTGGCTCAGTTGGTAGAGCATGTGATTCTTGATGTAGGGGGTTGAGAGTTCAAGCCCCATGTTGGGCATAGAGCTTACTTAAAATAAATAAAATAAATACACAAATCTTTAATGTTATGGAGATGTGTGGGGCTCAATAAATAGCTTCTTTCTGCCCAGGCAGGGTCTGAACAAATAGGTTAGGGAAAGAAAAGGCTGAGATTTAAAATACCATCTTTCTTATGGATAAATGCTATCTATATTGGAGGACATAGTTTAATGTGAAGGCCAAGTGAGCCCTTAGCCCTTACCTCTCTCCCACCATGTCTGACTTATCCCTCAGCCACACGGTGATGACTGTGACTTAGAATAAGACGGGCAGGGAACTGTCCCAGGAGTAGAATGGGCTGGTTCTTTTGTGGGCAAAATGAACAGGAAAAGGAAAACAATACAAGCACAGCTCCTTAAATAAGACGTACCAGGGGTGCCTGGGTGGTTCATTCGGTTGGGCCACCTGATGCTGGCTCAGGTCATGATCCCATGGTGGGCCGTGGGGTCGAGACCCACATCAGGCTCTGTGCAGACAGCTCAGAGTCTGCTTCAGATTCTGTGTCTCCCTCTCTCTCTGTCCCTCCCCCGCTTTTACTTTCTCTATTAAAAATAAATACACATTTAAAAAAAAAAAGTACCAATTAGGAGGTGGAAAGAGGCAGGAATGTTTGGGGAAATTCCTCCTTGTAAAAGATGTGGAAGTGGGTGGGAGGAAGGCAAGGGAGGATACATTTATTTCTCTGTAATGCTTTTTTTCCTCAAAGAAGAATAGAGAAAAATAAAACACAGCACTCATGATTGAACATTGAGGAATGACTATTCAAGGGGCCAGCAGGTTGAGACAGGAAGTAGTGAGAGATGAAAACTTAGAAGTTAAATAATAGGAGGTGTACTAAGCACTTTTTGGGAGAAGAGTCTTAATTTGGTGGTTTAGGCAGAAACCAGATTGTAAGGGGTAAATGAGAGTGAATAGGTTCTCCTTCCTATGTTTTTCCTTCCTTTGTCCTATCCTCACATGTCGGTATTTGTTGGCATTTTGTCCGTGGCCCTCTGCATTTCTTATTTTCCAGTCTTCCAGGATCCTCACATGTCCACCCATGGACTTCAGGATAAAGAAGTACAAGTATAATGGTGTTAAGCTTGGAAGGGAGAAACACCTCTTCTTTTGAGATCAGGGGAAAAAGAAGATGTAAAGATAAGGAGATGAAAAATGACCTTGTTTTTCTGAGTAACATGGGAGGAGGGGTTAACTAATTCGTTACTAAATTTTTTCTGTGGAGCCTCTTGGTGGCTCAGTTGGTTAAGTATCCAACTCTTAATTCTGGCTCAGGTCATGATCTCACAGTTCATGAGTTCGAGCCTGCATCTGCTAACAGCACGGAGCCTGCTTGGGATTCTCAGTCTCCCTCTCTCTCTGCCCCCGGCCCCCCACTTGCTCTCTCTCTCTCTCTCTCTTTCTCTCTGTTTCTCTCTCTCTTTCAAAAATAAATAAACTTAAAAAAAATTTTTTTCTGCTACAGCTGTTTGTTTTCCCCCAGAATTCATATGCTCAAACCTAATTCCCAATGGGCTGGTGGTATTTAGAGGTGGCACTTTGAGGAGGTGACTAGGTCATGAGGGTCAAGATCTCATGAATATGGTTAGTGCCTTTATAAAACAGACCCCAGAGAGCTTCCTAACCCCTTCTGCAGGTGAAGACACAGCAATAAGACACAGCTACCCAGGAACCAAGAGGTAGAACTTCACCAGACATTGAATTTTTTGTGCCTTGATCTTGGACTATGTAGTGGTCAGAATGGAGAAATAAATTTCTGATATTTGTAGGCCACTCAGTCTATGGTATTTGGACTCACGCATTTTTTTAAACCAAAATTCAATATGAAAAAAAAATCAGAAAACAAGTGCCATTTTCCTTCTTTCCTTCCTTTCTTCCTACCCTTCAACACAATTTCCAGGAGCAATTTTTATGTGCTGGGGTATGGCAGGGTCAGATAAGATGGTCTGCTTTCATGGTATGTATATTCTATTTAGGAGGGACAGCCTATGAACAAATAAAAGAAATAAGAATTTCAGATATTGCTCTAAATAAAAGAAAACAGACATGGAATAAAGAGGGGCCATTGTGTATGTGACAAGGAAGGGAATGAACCCTAAGCTTCAAAATAGGAATTTAAGGAGTCTACATATTGAATAGGTTAAAAAAGAACTTTGTATTTAAAAATTAAATTCAAGACTATTTGTGAGGTCAAAGAAAATCATATCAACATCTGTACAGTTCTGCTGAAACCACTTACTCCTGATCCTATAAAACCAAAACAAATAAGTGTGCTTTAAAAAAACAAACAAACTTTTTTTAATGTTTTTATTTTTGAGAGAGGGAGACAGAGCACAAGCAGGAGAGGAATAGAGAGAGAGGGAGACACAAAATCTGAAACAGGCTCCAGGCTCCAAGATGTCAGCACAGAGCCCGATGTGGGGCTTGAACTCATAAACCGTGAGATCATGACCTGAGCCAAAGTTGGACGTTCAACCGACTGAGCCACCCAGGTGCCCCGTGTTTTCTCTTTAATACTCAATTCACCTGTCTGCATGAATAGTTGCTAGAATAATCACATGCGAAATTTTATTTCACCTTTATTGAAACAACAGGTACATAAAGAACTTGTGACTGAAGATCCCATATGGAGATGTGGTGTCTTTGGCCATATAATTTATTTTGATCAATGCATACACCTTGATCCAACTGGATGGAAACTGGACCCGTTAAGTCTACAATTAATTAAAATACATATATATTTGGGGCACCTGGCTGGCTCAGTCAGTAGAACACGCAGCTCTTGATCTTGGGGTTGTGAATCCAAGTCCCGCGTTGGATGTCAAGATTACTTAAAAATAAAATCTTAGAAAAAAAAGAAATACAAACATATTTGTGGGCATTCAGTGCCACACAAGGAAAGACGTGGGTGTCCTCCCTCCCTGTCCCCAGATTCATTGATTCAACCATCCTTTATTAACCATTCAGCATGTGTAAGGCGTTGTTCTAAGCTCTGAGGATACCAGTGACTATGCCGGGAAGTTCTTTACCTTCCTAGAGTTTTCTCTAATGGGCATAGCATAGTCACCAAAGGTAACCGGAATTAGATACATGTTTTTATTATTTGTTCCAGGTCCTTAGGATGATAACTTTGTAGTAGCTCCAAGGAAAAGCATTTTGAGGAAAAGCGCTTTTTACAATTTATAGAATACTAGAAGTAAGAAAATAAAAGTGGAAGTAACATTTTACAGAGCAGATAGTATGATCCTGGAACTGTACAAGTAAGTAATCAGTAATGACGATCCAATCATACCAATAATAGTAAATCAAGATGATCATATCAGAAATAAATGGAAGGAACTGGAAGTAAAAGAGGCAGAAGATTTATCACTGTGGGTGCAGTACTGCAGATAAGTGAGGAGAGTAATGAGAGACAAGTCATCAGTAGTTTAGAATGTCTAAACACATTTTAGAGCACAATTTTTTAATGTTAGTGACATTTCTGCTATATAAATTAACAACTTGCTTACTAAAAGCACTAACAGATGGTGTTTAAGGAATTACAAATGCTACAAACTTTTAAGGTTTAGGGGATAGGTATTGAATTTTAGATTCTCAGTAAATATTTTCATTTTCCTATAGTTACTAAACAGAGAATCAAGTGTGATTAGATATAGAAAATACATACTCAATAAGTACCTGATACAACAGGTCAAAGAAGATACAAAAACAGATCAAAGAAGATACAAAAGCAGATCATTCTCATTCAGGTACCAATATTAACTAAAGGAAATTAAAAGAAGAAAGCTTCTTTTAATTTTTTTTTTATGTTTATTTATTTTTGAGAGAGAGAGAGACAGAGTGTGGGCGGGAGAGGGGCAGAGAGAGACACACACAGAATCCGAAGCAGGCTCCAGGCTCTGAGCTGTCAGCACAAAGGCTGCCTGATATGGGGGGCTCCAACCCACAAACCATGAGATCATGACCTGAGCCCAAGTCAGACGCTTAACCAACTGAGCCACTCAGGCACCCCAGAAAGTTTTGTTTTTGTTTTTGTTTTTGTTTTGTTTTGTTTTGTTTTGTTTTGTTTTATTGTAAAAGAAAGGCAAGATAAAGGAGGGAAGAAGGAATGGAGGGAGAGAGAGAAGACTTAATAAGTATATGACCATGGAGAATCTCATAGTACTTTCTTGAAAATGATGTCAGTGGAAATATATAACAGTGGTATAAATAAATCCTATGACTTAAAGACAGTGTTGGGATGCCTGAGTGGCTCAGTTGGTTAAGCAATGGATTCTTGATTTTGCCTCAGGACGCTGACAGCGCGAAGCCTGCTTGGGATTCTCTCTCTCTCTCTCTCTCTCTCTCCCCCTACTTCCCCCATTCATGCCTGCACACGTTCTCTGTCTCAAAATAAACATTAAAAATATTCTCTTAAAAAAAATAAAGACAATGTTTATAAGATGACTAAAATGACTCACATTTCCATTGTATTAAGCGACATAGGTAAGAGGCACCTGCGTGGCTCAGTCGGTTGGGCATCCAATTTCAACCCAGGTCATGATCTCCTAGTTGGTGGGATCCAGCAGAGCCTGGAACCTGCTTCAGCTTCTGTGTCTCCCTCTCTCTCTCTGCCCCTCCCCCGCTCACACTCTGTCTCTCAAAAATAAATAAACACTAAAAAAAATGACACAGGTAAGATATGAGGTACACTCTTCTTTTTTACGAGGGATGTTAAAACATTAGAAGTCTGAACGAGGACTTCGAAATCACATTACAACAGGAACATTCAACAACAGAAATGAACTAATCATCTGTGTGGCTGGTACGGAGGGAAGGTATCGCGGCACATGAGAATAAAGTAGTCCTCTGCCGGGGAAATGATAGAGTCACCATTTCCTGCATTAGAGCAGATATGCAACTGGAAGGCAGGTTCACGGGCCCCCAGAACGGAAGGACTGGGCCGTAACCTGATGGAAGAAATTAGCCTACAATGGCCGGGGTGGGGTCAGGACTGGCGATCGGAGACCTAGAAAATGAGAATCCGCTGGCAGTGCCCATCCTAGTGTTGTCTAGGGCAGTGGTTTGGAAAACTTTTGTTTAAAGAACTACATTAACACAGAACCCAAAACATTTTGTATCATGATCCCAGTTCTCCGGTAGTGCGAGTGCATGGGAAGCCGGAGATCTCACCGGAAAGGAGGGTGCGGTTTTCCAGGCGGAGGAAGAAGCCTGTGGTGAAAACCCTGAGAAAAGAAAGAGCTGCGGGCTCTAAGGAACTGTAAAAAGTAAGAGTAACGTAAGGAGTAGCTCAAGAGGAGTTGGAAGGCGCGCAGAGCTGCGCTCTCAGGGCCCCAGGAGTGTGTGGGTTCCAACCCATCAGCTTCCGCCAAGCAGCTCCGCAGGCACCTGTGCCCAGAGCCACTGTCGTGGTTTGATGCTGGCCACGGGGGAGGTATTTATGGCATCTCACCATGGAAATCTGGTCTTACCAGATCTGGGTCTTTTTTTCCTGGAAGCCGCTTGTTAAACATTCACGAGCACACCGTTCCATAAGAGGGTAAACTTCTGTTCCTGTTTTTTACAATTACAGACAATGTGTCAAAGACCAGGCCGAGGTTTTATGAATCAACATGCTAAGTACAGGGTAATAGAGTAAAATTATAGTGCATAATAAATAAATAGTAATAGTATAATACGAGGTTTTACAAATATTTAGAAGTCACGACAAACAGTCCTCCCACCATCCCTGGCTTTACTAGGAAGGAAACTATAATGATAAATTAACTGAAAGGTGTTTGAAACGTTTCCCTAAAACGGCAAAGCTGATACTCAAGTTTTTTGATCAGCTTCTACGATTTATCCTCATCTTTGGGGGCTTACGTTTTGATTATTTGAAGGACAAAATTGCAATTAATTTTTTTTTTCTCTGCTCTGAATCCATTTATTCCACAGGACAGGGCATTTTAGAAAAAAAAATACATATACTTTCACTCTTTTTCTATGCTTGAAACTACATGTTATTAGTTTTTATGAAGTTGTCAGCAATAGAAACAACTGTTATATTATATGCTGTGGAATTGAATGATTTAAAATGTTTAGAGCTTACCCCCCCATAAGTGATATATAAGCATTTCCATTATTAGAAGAAAAGAAACATTTTATATTGTATCTGGGTTAAGAGGAAAGTCATTTTTATTCTACTCCATCTCATTCCATTCGGGGCAATATGTTAGATTCTAAACTGCTTCTTACAGTTTAGAGCCTGTTTCATTAGTCACAGAATTAAATGTATTAGGTAGTGTTATGTTTTTGAATCGGAAAGTGCTCAACTATAAAATAAGAAAAATAAAAGTAAAGCCCAAAAGACAAAATAATGTATCAAAAATTTGTTTAAAAGATGTATGAAGATTTTTCTAATCTAAACTATATTCTCCTTGAAAATAAAGGAAGCATAACATACTTCTACTACAATAACGAAAAACACTGGCTAAATTTAGGATACTTTTGGGATCTATAGAGTGGGGGTAATGAAGTATATGTTTTTGTCCATCTGTTTAGAAGCATTTACCTTAATATTATGCCAACACAGCAATCTTTTTAATTTGATTTTTATTTATTATTGAAGTATAATTTGCATACAATGTTATATTAGTTTCCAGCATACAACATGGTGAGTTGACAATTCTGTTCATTACTCAATGCTCAACATCTGTCACCATACAATGTTATTATAATTATAACTATATTCCCTTTGCTGAACTTTTCCTTGCCATGACTTACTAATTTCATAACTGGAAATTTATACCTCTTAATCCCCTTCCTCTATTTTGCCCATACCCCAACCTACCTCACCTCTGGCAACTACTAGTTTGTCCCTTGTATGTAAAAGTCTGTTTCTGTGTTGGTTCACTTGTTTTGCTTTTTATATTCGACATATAAGAGAAATCATATGGTAGTTGCCTTTCTCTGTCTGACTTCTTTCACTTAGCATAATACCCCCTAGGTCCATCCATGTTGTTGCAAATGGCAAGATTTCATTTCTTTTTATGGCTGAGTAGTATTCCCTTGTTATGTATATACCACATCTTTATCCATTCATTTATCAATGGACACTTGGGTTACTTTCATATCTTGGCTATTTTAAATAATTCTAATTATTTAAATAATTATTTAATTATTATAATTATTTAATTATTTAATTAATATAATATAATAATATATAATATATATTATATATAATTATATTATATTAATATAAATATAAATAAAATATAAATATATATAAGTATATAAATATAAAATAAATATAAATTATATATAATTAATTATTATAATTATTATCTAATTATCTAAATAATTCTAATTATTTAAATAATTATTTAAATTCTATTCTAATATTCTAAATAAACATAGGGGTTCATATATCTATTCTAATTAGAATTTTTGTTTTTTGGGGGGGTAAAAACCCAGTAGTGGAGTTACTGAATCAAATGGTATTTCTATTTTAAATTAATTAATTAATTTTTTACTTTTTTTTTTTTAAACATTTATTTCCTTTTGAGAGATAGAACATGAGTGGGGATGGGACAGAGAAACAGGGAGGCACAGAATCTGAAGCAGGCTCCAGGTTCTGAGCTGCCAGCACATGGGGCTCAAAACCACGAACCGTGAGATCATGACCTGAGCTGAAGTTGTGTGCTTAACCGACTGAGCCACCCAGGTGTCCCTTAATTAATTAAATTATTAAATTAATTCTTTGGTATTTCTACTTTTAAAGAGCTGCCATACCATTTCCCACAGTTGTTGCACCAATTTATATTCCCACCAACAGTGCGTGATGGTTCCCATTTCTCCACAATCTCACCAACAGTTGTTATTTCTTGTTTTTTTGATGACAGCCATTCTGACATGTGTGAGGTGACATCTCATTGTGGTTTTGATTTGCATTTTCCTGATGATGAGAAGTGTTGAGCATCTTTTCATGTGTCTGTTGGCCATTTTATGTCTTTTTTTTTGGAAAAATGTCTATTCGGGTCCTTTGCCTGATTTTTAATTGCATCATCCTCATTATTATTATTATTATTATTATTATTATTATTTTTGGTGTTGAGTTGTGTAAGTTCTTTATATTAAAAAATAACCCCTTATACAGTAGTTTTTAAAGTTAATTCTGGGAACTTGCGTATGGTTCACCATAGTTTTCTAGTTCGAAATCACAATTTATCTGCTATTCCAGAACAAACTCATTTTGCTAGTAAAAAAAAAACAAAAACAAAAACAAAAAACATAGTTCTGAACTTCTAGTCTGTGAAGGTAGCAAGTGAAATACCTTTGGCAACTATTGAGAAATAAGTGTTACGTTATGATCAACATAGTTAAGAATTTTAAAAATTGCCAATGATGTACAGTATTATGATTAAAATTGCCATGATTGCATTAAATGAAAAATAAAATTATTCTCTAGCTTATATGAAATCAATATTTATTATTTATTTGTTTATTTATTTATTTATTTATTTATTTCAATCAATATTTAACATGGGTTTAGTAAAAAACAAGGCTCATCTATCTGGTCATTTACAATTTTGAATTAAATTTACTGAAACATGGCACTGTGCTCTTAACTTCTACGTCAATTGTATTTTGTTCTGTTTTTCAAGTTCATGACTTATAAGTACTTATATAAACTGTAGATTAAACTTTAAATAAAAAATTGTCGTATAAAAAAAGAAAAAAGATTGTTCTGTGGAGAATGGTTTGGAGAGAGGCATGAGTAGATTTATGGAGATCAGGTAGAATACTACTGATATAATTTAGGGAAGAGGACATAAGGGCTTGAATTAAGTTGGTGACAGAAATTCATAAACAGTAAATGAAATACAAAATATAAGAGTCAAGAAGTTGAAATCTCTACAAAAATCTTAACTTAGGTTGGATGTATCAATAGGAGCTTATGATTTCCCCCCTCCATTTAAGAACGTTAATTTCACAGCTCTATCAAAGAGGCTACAAATAAGGCCTGGAAACATTGAACATTCCAATACCCATAATGTCCTACATTCTGGATTTAGTCAATTCCTTCTTCATGGTGTTGTTCAGCTTGATCTATTTCTTGCTTTGCCTTTAGATTGAAGTTAGATCTGAAGACTTGATTTGATTCAGGGTAAGTTTGTTTTTCCCAAGGATACTGCATAGGTATTGTTTTATATTTCACATTATATCGCATCAAGAGGCACATAATTTCTGCTTGCCCCACTTTTAGTGATAATAAGGTTGATCAGAAAATTTAGGTGATTATGGCCTGATGTAAAGTTCCCTATTATCCTTGTATCTCATTGCTTCAGCATTCATTGGTGATTGATGCCCGAATCATTTATTTCATTAGGGGTTACTAAGTAGTGATTTCCTCCTTTTCTTTTCAAACATTTTTAAGGTGCAACTGACATATAATAAACTGCACATTTAAAAAAATGTACAATTTTATAGACCGTAAACACTCACGAAACCATTACCACAAACAGTGAGCATATCTGTCTCGCCCCCCCGCCCCCCGCCCTGCCAATGTTTATGCTGCCCTTTTGTTTACTTGGAAATTCTCATAATCAAAATTTTTTTAAAAAGGGGAAATATTTATGAGGCAGATCAACAAGGCTGGGTGATTGAATGCTTGGGAGTTAATAAGAGAAGGGTCTAGAATGACTCCTACAATCACGCTATGAGCCATTTAGAGTGCATAGATGGTGGTACCATTTATTGAGGGACTGGAAAAGAAACTTGGTGAATTCAGTTTTGTTTTGGTTTTTTGTTTTTGTTTTGTTTTGGTTCAAGTTAGGTTTGAGGTCACAATGGGACATCCAAGTAGACACATCAAGTAGTCAGGTGTTAAAAGAAACAGTTTGACCTAGAGATATACATTTGGGAATATTGGCATATAGTAACTAAACCAGGGAGTAGAAATTATCAAGAGATTCAATACAGAACAGGAAAAAGATTTAAGGGGAAAAAGAAACTGAAATGTTCTCATGTTTCATGATCAGCTAAAAGAGGAGGAAGGAGGAAAATGATGAGTTTACAGTATTGCAGAAGCCAAGGGAAAATAGGGAATGTTCCATCTGTGCCGATCATGGAGTTGTATTCTGTAGAATAGTTTTACTTCTTGCTCAAAATCATGATTTATACATCAGTGAGTGGGTGCATACTCTTGAAAGAGGTCACCTTCAGTACCTTAAGTAATAAAATTAAGTTTCTGAGCCTGTAGAGCTGAGGCCTGGACTATGGACTCTTGTAAATCAACCAAAAGAAACGATACCTAGTGAGGACTCTTGATAGCTAGCTGGCGAGCTTTGTCTGGTGACCTCTAAGCCTCAGGAAATCTTTCTTTGAAGCATTTATAGTACTTATTACTTTCTAAACTAAGTAACATTAAAATAAATTATCTTCCCTGCCCCCTTTTTTGCATATTCTTAGCTTTGCAAGATCTTAGAATGAATGAAAGGGAATCTGACTCATTAATAGCTTCAATCTTCTCTAAGGGGTTGGGAATCCTGCTTTAAACTTTCTGATGGGTGATTATCTAACCACTGCCGGTATAATATAGTGAATTTGGAGTACTCATGGTCACTGGGTGATAGTTCTTTTTAGAAATTCTTACATTGAGGATAAGATAAAATCTCTTCTCTGGTGTTTGAGACATCATAGAGTTCTTTTTCAAAGCCCTTTGGAAAAGGAAGAGAACAAACACTTCAAAGTTTGAATGCCTTACACATTTTAAGTGTTTCACGTTTGTCGAATGAATGCATGAATTAATTAACGCATGGATGATTTAGTTGGTTCTGAAAAGCTTATTATATACTATTAACTTAGTAAGAACTGTGAGAACACGGAATTCCTTAGTGTCAGAATCCTTTAACACTGGAACATTATCTTTAGGAATAGATCCGATACCTATAAATTTTTCTTGAATAAAAATTCAGCTATGCTACATCTTATCCATTTTTTTTTCCCTCCAGAGAAAGCTGATAAATCAAGATTTTTCCCCCTCCTTTCTGTCCCACTGGGGTGGGGGTGGGGATAGGGAGTGAGGCATGAGAAGCAGTAGAGTATACTGGAAAGAGCATGGCCATTAGAATTAGACAGTCTTGGTTCAGATCCACTTCTATTTATTACGTGTCTGATCTTGGGCCATTAAGTTACTCTGAGTCTTAGTTTCTTCATTTCAAAAATGAAGATAATGCTTACTTGGCAAAGTTACTGTTTAGATTAAGTAAATTAAGGAGTAGAAAGCATGTAACACAGCAACTGGCTGATAGAATGAGCTTGATAATGGTAGCCATTACTCTTACATTTGGGCAACATTTCATAAAACATTTACCAGGAAAAAAAAGAATATTATGCTAATTTTGTTTTATTTACGTTTTAATAAGAAAATGCCAAAGCCAGGAAAGGATTATGATAAAGTTAGGAAATAAGGAGATTTGTAATAGCCAAGAGGTGAAAGCAACCCAGATGTCCATCAAGGGATAAATGGATAAAAAAAAATGTGTTATATACAAACAGTAGAATATTATTCAGCAATAAATAAGGAAAATTTTGACATATGCTACAATGTGGATGAACCTTGAGGACATTCTGCTGCGTGTAATAAGCCAGTCATAAAAAGACAAATACTGTATGATTCCACTTATATGAAATCTAAACTGGTCAAATTCATAGAAACAGAAGTATGGTGGGTTGCTAGGGAGGGAAAAAGGGGAAATGAGAGGCTGTTTAATGAGTATTTCAGATTTGAAAGATGAGAAAGTCTGGAGGTTTGCTGTACAACTATGTGAATAGAGTCAATACTACTGAACTGTACATTTAAAAATTAAATGTACATTTAAAAAACTACATTAAAAATTTTGTTATGTTTCTTTTACCATAATAATAATAATAATAATAATAATAATAATAATAATAAAGCAATGGTAAGGAGGAAAAAGTGAAGAAGTGAAGGTCTGGAAATTTGGAGAAAAGGCAAGGGTTGTAGTGACATTAAGAAATGAGCTACAGGGGCGCCTGGGTGGCTCAGTCGGTTAAGCGGCCGACTTTGGCTCAGGTCACGATCTCACGGTCCGTGAGTTCGAGCCCCGCGTCGGGCTCTGGGCTGACAGCTCAGAGCCTGGAGCCTGTTTCAGATTCTGTGTCTCCCTCTCTCTCTGCCCCTCCCCTGTTCATGCTCTGTCTCTCTCTGTCTCAAAAATAAATAAACGTTAAAAAAATTAAAAAAAAAAAAAGAAATGAGCTACAATAGATTTCATGATACTAAAAAAAAAAAAAACCACTCTAGTTTTTAAGACATTAGTAAAATAAAGATTTACATCACTGTATCTCATCTCTGCTCAAATTCATCAAATAAGCATTTCCTACTTAAGTTCAAGGCACAGTGCTAAATTACCGAGGACCAAAAAAGCCTAAGAAATAATTCTTGCCTTCAAGGAAATGGACAAGCATAAACAATTATTATAAAACATGGTAGGCAGAATTAAAGATAGATAAAGTACAGAGAATTTAATACAGATTATTATGGCAGAACAGATAAGACTTTCTGATAGGAATGGCATCTGAATTAGAAATCCACAAAGGTCTTCCAAGAAGCTTTCGTATCACAATCAAGCAGGAAGTTACGGAATGGGTGAAATAGGTAATAGGGATTAAGAGGTACAATCTTCTAGTTATACAATAATATAAGTCATGGGGATATAATGTACAACTATGGAATATAGTCAATAACATTGTAATAACTTTGTGTGGTGACATAAGGTAACTAGACCTATTGTGGTGGTCATTTCATAATGTATAAAAATATCAACTCCCTATGTTGTGCATCTGAAACTAAAAATTATAGTATGTCAAATATAATTCAATAAAAAACAAAACATTCTAACCCTGAGATTTATTAATAGATATTATGGTAAGAAATGATACTAGGAACTTTTTTCCCCAAGGAATTATATCCCCAAGTAATGAAAGGAAAGAAAGAGGGAAGAATATTAAGGATCTGGAGACAGAAAGACTTCCTCAATTTCTTCATCACTGCAGTTTCTATTTCTTAAATGAGCTCCTAATTTTCCTACTTCTGTGCCCTTGTTCACATCACTACTTTATTATTTGTTTATTTTTAAAAACATTTTTAACCATTTATTTTTTCCTATACAGCTTTGATTTTATTATTTATTTATTTACTTATTTATTTAATTTATTTTTAAAATTTACATTCAGGTTAGTTATCATATAGTGCAACAATGATTTCAGGAGTAGATTCCTTAATGCCCCTTACCCATTTAGCCCATCCCCTCTCCCACAGCCCCTCCCCGTAACCCTTTGTTTGTTCTCCATATTTAAGAGTCTCTTATGTTTTGCCCCCTCCGTTTTTATTTTTGCTTCCGTTCCCTTATGTTCATCTGTTTTGTCTCTTAAAGTCCTCATATGAGTGAAGTCATATGATATTGGTCTTTCTCTGACTAATTTCGCTTAACATAATACCCTCTAGTTCCATCCACGTAGTTGAAAACGGCAAGATTTCATTCTTTTTGATTGCTGAGTAATACTCCATTGTATATATATATACATCTTCTTTATCCATTCATCCATCGATGGACATTTGGGCTCTTTCCATACTTTGGCTATTGTCGATTGTGCTGTAATAAATATTGGGGTGCATGTGTCCCTTCAAAACAGCACACCTGTATCCCTTGGATAAATACCTAGTAGTGCAATTGCTGGGTTGTAGGGTAGTTCTTTTTTTAATTTTTTGAGGAACCTCCATACTGTTTTCCAGAGTGGCTGCACCAATTTGCATTCCCACCAGCAGTGCAAAAGAGATCCTCTTTCTCCACATCCTTGCCAACACCTGTTGTTGCCTGAGTTGTTACTGTTAGCCATTCTGACAGGTGTGAGGTGATATCTCATTGTGGTTTTGATTTGTATTTCCCTGATGATGAATGATGTTGAGCATTTTTTCATGTGTTGGCTGGCCATCTGGAGGTCTTCTTTGGAGAAGGGTCTATTCATGTCTTTTGCCCATTTCTTCACTGGAATATTTGTTTTTTGGGTGGTGAGTTTGAGAAGTTCTTTAGATTTTGGATACTAACCCTTTATCTGATATGTCGTTTGCAAATACCTTCTCCCATTCTGTCAGTTGCCTTTCAGTTTTGCTGATTGTTTCCTTCGCTGTGCAGAAGCTTTTTATTTTGATGAGGTCCCAACAGTTCATTTTTACTCCTATTTTTCTTGCCTCCAGAGACATGTTGAGTAAGAAGTTGCTGCGGGCAAGATCAAAGAGGTTTTGCCTGCTTTCTCCTCGAAGATTTTGATGGCTTCCTGTCTTACATTGAAGTCTTTCATCCATTTTGAGTTTATTTTTGTGAATGGTGTAAGAAAGTGGTCCAAGCTCATTCTTCTGCATGTCACTGTCCAGTCTTCCCAGCATCACTTGCTGAAGAGACTGTCTTTATTTCATTGGATATTCTTTCCTGCTTTGTCAAAGATTAGTTGGCCATTCGTTTGTGGGCCCATTTCTCGGTTTTCTATTCTGTTCCATTGATCTGAGTGTCTATTTTTGTGCCATCACATCATTACTTTAACTTGGGTAATCAATCAGTATCCCTTTATATTAAAATATCATATAATAATGGATTGACTAAAATAAATTATAAAATGCTTTTAGATTAATAATTAGAATTGAACATAAGACATTTTCTATCATTTTAGAAGGAAACAAATTATGTCTATGAATTAATATAGTTTTAATGAATCATATAAGTACTCTGGATTTTACATGCATGCCTAAGAAAGGTCATATTCACAAACCTTTGTTGCAGAAGGTAGTATATTAGAAGATGTTTAACTAAATGAAACAAAGAGGGGAGATGAGATTAGGGTCTTCAGGTCGATGATAGATTTATAAGTATATACTATTATCAAAGGCTTTTTCTGTTCTCTCACTCACCTAACAGTCTGCACTATTGTGATTTTCAAAGAACACATTGAACAGATGGTACTTGTGTTTCACATCTACAGAAATCAACATCAGTATCACTGGTTCCTCACTAGGAAATAGGGAGGGACTTTGCTACCCCAGAGGACAGAGACGGTTCTGCTTAACACAACTGGGGGTGGTGGTGCTACTGTCATCTAGTGGCAGAGGCCAGAGATGCTGCCGAACATCTCATAATGCAGAGAACTGCCCCCACCAACTCCACCCGGAACGAAGAATTATCCAGCCACTATGTTCAACACTGGTTGAGAAAACCTGATTTATAAAAACATATTTTTCTTTTCTTTCTCTATTTCCCTCCTTCCCCTTCTTCTTTATGTTTTATCTCTTGAATGAGAAATGGGACATATTTTGTATCAAGAAAAAGAGAAAGTATTATTCATTTTTTTTTCTCACTGACTAGAAATTGGGTCCATACTGCATCTGAATCAGCACCGTTTAGACCAATGTACCAAGAGACTTTCTACCAAATTCTTACTTGACCAACGGAGTAACAGATTTTCTACTAGACTTTATTGATTAATGATCATATTATAAGGAAAAACAGAGCCCAAAGAAATAGTCGGCAATTCATATTCGCCTACATGATATTTGACCACCGTCACTGGGCATTTGAAGTGTCTTCTAATAGATTTCACAAATGATTCTTAATTTTAAAAACGTAATGTGTCTTGGTATTTGTGTTACGACATTTAAGCCTAGTATTTATATATTTAGAAAAAAGCTCCAAAATGTAAATCATAAGAGTATATGATATTTATTTTGTAACACAATAGATAAAACCAAATACAAAGTGGACTACTGTCTGCACGTTATACATTTTGATTCTTAGGCTGAAATCTCTTAATTTAACATTCGCTTAAAATAAGCTTTGGTTATTTAAAAAAAAAATGTCAAGTCCATGATTAAGATAAAGTTTTTGCTCATCAGAGAAAGAACTTCAGGAGTAAATAATGATACAGCAAATCCATCCAAAACACTAGGTCTTCATCTTTTGTTTCTTAGACCACTCAGGTGCTTCTTTTTTGGTCTGTTAAAAACAAAAAAACCAAAAATCAAGTAAAATGCTTATAAGGAAAATAAGAGAGGCCATTCAGAGAACCAAGTACCTATATATACTGGGGCTTTGTGTGTAAAATTGCAGGAAATAATTGCTTTTCTTAATTCGGAAGGATACTCAAAGGCAAAGGTTCAGAAATAATTTCTCATCTGGTAGGTCTGTAGAAAAAACACACATCTGTGTTTTCTGGCTCAAGGCTTGTACATAACACACACATAGGTAAGTATTTATGAATTGATTTTATTTTCAAAGAGAATTACAAAAAATCAAGGACATGGCTCTTTTCATTTGTCTTATGCATCTATATATGGATATTTATCCACTCGATGGATATTTACTGAAGGATTAGTGGGGCCAAATCACTGTACTTTGAGCTTCTGAATTGCAAAGTATTTGCCAGAGTACTTCTTAAGCTTTACTGCTCAATTGTTTCAATCTAAAAAGCATCTGGCTGTACAGAGTAGTAACAAAAAAGCAGGGGAGGTTGACTGTTACAGAATAAAGCACTCAGAACCCTGTATACATAAGGCACTGATTCCGATCAAAACATCCTATTTTATACAATATTACAATAAGTATACAGTGTACTTCTTTCCCACTTAGATCTGCTTCAAAGTAAGAAGGACCATATTCCTAAATATAGATACATATGTGTAGGCACATAGATTAGTATGATAGCTTATGATTTTATCTTTTTTATATTGTTTTATGTTCCATAGCAGATGTACACAATGTTGGAAGTGACATCAATGATCAACTCCTCTTGACCTTATCTATGCCATTGGCCAGGTTCAATGACCACCAAATAAATCGGTGGACCCTCCTCCACCCCCGTTTTACACTGTGGCTCTAATGAGCTATAGATACTTTCACAGGATGGTTCCTACAGGTGACTAAAATTCAGTCTGTCAAAATGAACTCCCCCATTCCTCCATCGTCTCTGTCTTGGTGAACAGTATCATACTTTGCTCAATCATTGAAACCAGAAATATTTGATTCTTCTTCATCCTAGATTTCTCCTTTTCACTGACTACACCCATTATAAACAGGCTAAAACTTAACTTTTATTGAATACCTTTTTAACTTATTCTGTTCCTATCTTGACCTCACTGGGCCGTCATTGTTTCTAGCTTAATTCCTGTATGACCTCCTAATTCTGATTTGGCTCTCTCTTGTGTTCAATTAATTGTCCACAATCCTTCTAACCTTAGTTTTCTAAAATGTAAATCTGTATTAAAACACTGCAGTATTTCCTTCATTAAAACAAAGTTCAAAGTCCTTAGTACTAAAGGTGAAAGAGGGGTTCCTGGCTGGCTCAGTCGGTAGAGCATGTAACTCTTGATCTCAGGGTCTTGAGTTCAAGCCCCACGTTGGCCATGGAGCCTACTAAAAAAAAAAAAAAAAAAAAGAATAAGGGGATCCTGGATGGCTCAGTTGGTTAAGCATCTGATGTTGGCTCCGGTCATGATCTCCAGTCCTCGAGTTCGAGCCCACATTGGGCTCTCTGCTCTCAGCAAAGACAACCTCAAATACTTTCTGCGGGAACCCATCAACATCACAGTATCTATTCTTTTTTTTAAATTCCCATAGAACTTAGTATTTTCTTTACTTTAAAGTAGTCCACCCGATTTCATCTATATCAAAATGATCAAATCTTCTATAATGTTAAGCATGGGTTCTTGCATATAGTCAGGAAGAACTTGTTGAACTGAATTGTACTTACATGAACATTTTTTTTTGTCTTCCAGGTGACCACATGTAGCCTTCTAAATCACTTCTACGGAGAGAGTCATGTGCTCATATAAGCATTATGTATAAATTACATAAACTTACCTTACCATTCAGCAGATGCTAGCCATTGAGATAACCAATCTAAGTTAAGATCTGAACCCTACCACAAACTCATAATTTGGAAACTACATACACTATGTACTGTTGCTACCCATTTTTTTTTTAAAGTTATTTATTTATTTTGAGAGAGACAGAAAGAGAGAGAAATAGAGAGTGAGTGGGGGAGGGGCACAGAGAAGGAGAGAGAATGCCAGTCAGGTTCCAAACTATCAGTGCAGAGCCTGATGTGGGACTCAAACTCATGAACTGTGAGATCATAAACTGAGCCAAAGTCGGACGCTTAACTGACTGAGCCACCCAGGTGCCCCTGGTGCTACCCATTCTTATTATGTTCCCTGCCCTCCCTAGAGCCTAAGGCTCTATATTGTTTCAATGCTTACAATCTGCGTGGAGAAGAGACTAAGAGCAGGATTGCTCATATCTGCATTTTTATTAAGAAAATAGTGACAATGGTATGAATCCTGAGTAAAGATGCTGGTTTGGAAAAGGATGGTAGCAGAAAACTAGCAAAAGGTAGTCCCGTGCGTCTCTGGAAGGAAAAAAGAAAGTTGCTTCAAAGAGGATTAGAATAGCTCCAGTTTTCTTCTAGAAAGGAGATAGGTAAGGCTAGAGAAAAGGGGTAGCACAGCTAAAAGCTACATTGAGAGAGAAAGTAGATGATTAGTGGGAATGAATGGGGTGTTTGTGAATGACAGGGACTGAAATGGTGCCGCCTGTTGCAGAAGTGGCACTAACCACAATGTGGGGACTAACCACAGACTTGGGAGCTGCCTCTTTCACTCTCCCTGTCCTTTTAGTTTTAACACTGAAGTTTCCCACACAGTAGAGTTTTAACAGCAAAGAAGATAAGTAAATCAGGAAGGCACATAACCGTTTTTTTTTTTTTTAAGTCCTCAACGAGCAAATATTTGAGAGTATCAGCTCTGTTCATGAGCTGTGCAAGGCAATGGAAACACAGCTCCTATCTTTAAAGCATTTATTGCTTCTCGGCCTTTTGGCTAAGATCAAGTGTTCTATCCTTAAAGCATTTACATTCTGTGGTTCAATCTAGTCTTTGTTAGTGCATTAAATGCCTGAAAAACAACTTTGCCATATCTGCGATTTCGATGGCCAGCACTTGTCCATAAAATGCACCTTTTGGGGCTGTCTTCTTATATATCACGTGAGCACTGCAAAACATTCATTTGAATATAATAGCATATAAAGAAAAATGCTGCAAGCTCTTATTCTTCCTTTTCTTCTGTATCACAGCTGTACCTCCACCCCATTGCCCAGGCAGAAGTAGTTCTGTGTGTTTTCCTCATACAAAAATATGCGTATATGAACACACATCCATCCATCTATCCAGCATTAAATCTGATATCAGGGAAAAATACCAATAGCAAATAATTTCAGCCAAAGGATCTAGAAGCAAGTTAGAAATGTTTCCATTTTTGAGGGCACCTGCATGGCTCAGTCGGTCAAGTGTCCCACTTCGGCTCAGGTCATGATCTCACGGTTCATGAGTTCGAGCCACACTTTGGGCTCAGTGTGGACAGCTCAGAGCCTAGAGCCTGGAGCCTGCTTCAGATTCTGTGTCTCCCTCTCTCTCTGCCCGTCCCCCACTCACACTGTGTCTCTCTGTCAAAAATAAATAAACATTAAAAAAATTAAAAAAGAAAAAAGAAATGTTTCCAATTTTATGGGCTGCTTGGGTGGCTCAGTCAGGTAAGCATCCAACTCTTGATTTCAGCTCAGGTCATGATCTTACAGTATAGTATGTGAGATCGAGCCCCACATCAGCTGCACGCAGAGCCTGCCTGGGATTTCCTTTCTGCCCCTCCCGTGTATGTGTGCATGTTCTCTATCAAATTAAATAAGTAAACATTAAAAGAAAGAAAAATTTCCATTTTTGCTATAAAACTAAGATTATTAAATAATTAAAACTTATTTTCAAATATTTGCATCATAAATTCCTTATTAACAATATCAGAGAAGATACAAGAAAAATATTGGTATGGAAAATTAAAAATATTCAAATAGCAACTGTAAAAATTACAATGCCAAAAAAGAATCACAGCATGTTGGTATACAAGATGTCCAGGGGTGCCCAAGTGGCTTAGTCGGTTCAGTGTCCGACTCCAGGTTTTGGCTCAGGTCAAGATCTCACGGTTTGTGAGTTTGAGCCCCATGTCAGGCTCCGCACTGGGTATGGAGCCTGGTTAAAATTCTCTCTCTCCTTCTCCCTCTGCCCCTCTCCCCTGTTCACATTCTCTCTCTCTCAAAATAAATAAACATTAAAAAAAAAAAATGTCCAGACTTCATCTCATATGATCTCCTCCCTAATTTTATAGACAAGAACCAGCTCAGAGTGTTTAAATGGTTTGCTCCTGGTTACCCAGTCAATTCACATGAGCAATTTTGCATTAGCACAAGGCCTTGATGCGACTGGTTTACAGTATTAGCTTTCAGTTTTCATTAGGGTATAGCTGAGGTCATACCTTGTTTTTGTTTTTGTTTTTGTTTTAAACTCATGGCCCTGAGATCAAGAGTTATATGCTCTATGGACTGAGCCAGCCAGGTGCCCCTGAACTATACTTCTGACAATTTTTCCCTTATTATAAAAGAAATTAAGTTTATCATAACCCCCCTAGAAAACACAGATAGGGAAAAAGAAGGAAATAAAACTCACCCAGTTAATACTTTATATTTTGAATCTTCTTAATTTTGTTCTCATTGCATAACCTTATTTTGAGGTACTGGAGAAATTTTACTGTTAATTATACACTGGGTACAGTCAAGATATCAGAATCATTATCATCCAAAGTGAGAAATATAGGAGATCAGGGTTAGAAGGAAGAGTTCATTGCTTGGAACAGAGAAGGGTCAGAAAAGCAGATCAGAGGGCGTGATAGGCTTTAAGTATTTGGCAGTATCTCGTGGTTTTCATCTGACCTTACTTTTCCCATCAACATCTATCAGTCAGTTTGTTCTTTTCTTACAGATTATAATATAATAGACATATCATATCGTCTGCCATGATCTTAGCCCACTTTCGGAGCCACGGTGCTTTGGAATAAATAGCTGTAGGCAGCTTTATTTGGTACCATGTGATCCCTGCTCACTAGTACGAGTGGCCATTCAATAGGCTGACTAATAACCTTAACAAGTCTCACCACAAAGGGGTATTACCCAACAAAAATAAGTTGCACCAATCAGATTCTTGTTTTTGGAACTTACAGAGAGAACTAAGTTATAACAGAGTAGATCTGAGAAGGAAACATGTCTCAAGACAAGGGGCCAAGTGCAAGTTGATGAGGAAGTGGAAACTATGAGTAAGCAGAAATTGGGAGAGAAACAAAGAGAAGCTGGTGTGCTAGCAGAGGAAAAGATCCCAGGACACAGCTGCGGAAATCCGGAAATCCGTATAGCTGTCTCGTTTCCTGGCTGGTCAATATAGGCTTCCTGTTTTCTCTCTCCTGTTAGCACAGCCTCCATTACTGCCACATGAATCCTTACAGTAATTATCCCTTATTTTATCTAAATTGTAACTCTGTCATTTTTTTTTAAAAGGATGTTGCACCAAGTAATCACCATATCTCATTGATCTTGAGCATTATCTGAATGTATACAGAAGTAGCTTAGATCAGAAACTCCTATACTTGACTAATTCTTACAATCATCTAGTTTTAAGTTTTAAAAAATGAAATTCTGGGGACTCACTAAATCAGAGTATCATATAGAAAATCTGTCTGGTTTTTGGTTTCTGTTCCGATGGTAAAAATCACATTTCTTCTGAGAAATTAAAGGATGGAAAACGATGTTGAAGTGTAATATTTAATAATGTTAATCCTGTTTGATTCTGTTGTCTTTTTATTCTTATTTTTATTTGTTAAAACACCATTTTCAGTATTTTCTGTATTATCAATCCAAAGTTTTCTGATTTTTTGTTCTCTGAATGATTTCTGTGCCTGTACATTTCTACCTAATGTATTTCAGTTTACATTAATATAATTGGTTTTATACTTTACAAAGAACGTCTTCGAGCAAAATATACTAATTTACAAATAAGAGGGGGCAGGTGATATTCTGCATTCCTTTTTATTCTTAAATAAATTAAAAAATTATACAAAATGTCTCCCTGATTCTCCTAGAAGTCCTGGAGGCTGAAGGAGGTAAATGCTACATTGAGGCTAATTTCTGGGCAAGTCCAATATATTAACTAAAAATATAAAACCCCACTATCAGCTGTAAGGTAGGTAACACATACATTCAGAAGTGGGATTCATACAGCTCTCTCTCGAGGCCTTTTAATAAAACGATTAAAAGTAGTTTAAAACCAATATGAATAAGAGGCAAGAAATTTAAAATATAGTTATGAAAATCAGAGATATTAAAATTCTAAGTTAATTTCGATTGTACTTACAAAGAGTGTTGGTTTGGGTATAAATATATTGTCTTCATGTTCTCTAGGCACATTTAAAATCTTTGATTTATGATCTTCTGTCATATTTTTTGCTTCTGTTTTAGTAAGAAGTAACTGGTCCTCAGAACGCTTACTGCGCATATTGGTGACAATCTGTTTCATTGCTGCCAATTCCTGTTGATAAATGAAGATAGAACATAAATGGCAAGAATGATCTTAGCAAGCAGACTAATCATGACTGATGTTAAAACATAACATGCCCATGTACAATGATGCACATAATAATCGATTAGTATCAATATTTTTAGTATAGTAAGTGATAAATCGGTAATTCCATACTCTAGTGGGTTCCTGATATTTCTGCATATTGGAATCACCTGTGGCACTTCAAAAACTATTGATTCCTGTGCCCCACTCACCCAGAGATTGTGAGTAACTGGGCTGGGATATGGCCTCAGCTTTGGAATTTTCTAAAGCTCTCCAAGTGATTCTAACAGACAAATTTGGGAACCGCTTACATTGCCATGTTCCACTGCAGTTTTTCTATACCTGTTTGGTGAGTAGATGAGTTAGGTACTTAAGTTTTTCTCTTCTGCCTCTTCAATTATCCCATTTCTTTTTGATGCCTTATATGAAGAAGGTAAAGGAAAAAGAATGCAAAACTTTTTTTCTTGCCTACTAATCACCAGTTCAAACCTTAAGTTCCATACAATTTCAGGATTTCTTAAACTGTACCATTCATTCCCTCTTCTTTTACAAATGAAAACTGGAGTTGGCTTTAGCAGTGGCTGCTTGAACTATGAATTAATTATGCTGAACCTCTTAAGTAAGAGCACAGATCACAATTTTCAGTCCTTTCCTCTTCCAAGTCTATTTTGTCTTTTATGTCTCCCCACACTCAAACCTTCAGCATCTAACACTAATTAGTGGATATTTATGATTAATTACTAAATTCGTTCAATGAAACACAAGCATTTGGAGGACAGACTAAACTTTTCTTTACCTTACTATCCGTAGAATAATGGTGGGCTGTGCTGGAAATAATTTTTTCCTATTATTTTATTTCATTTTCATGCCAAGACGTAAGAGTTATGGAGGCGGAGAGATGTTCTGCTCCCTTCTACTAATCTGTTTATAGACATCAGCTCTGTGTCAGAGCAAGTTCCTACAGGCCTTCCCCCCCGCCTGGCTGTCACTAGTTCTATTTAGAACCATCTAGCTTGAGTGAGTATTTTAAAACATAGCTGTTGAGTTCAAGCCACCGAGCCTTAATAAATCTTAGGGCCAACAGAGGAGCTGGAAGAAATGGTGCCAGAATCCTTTTTCTCCTTTCTGCAGTACTGGGGTTGGCTTGGCCGCTGCACATGAAATGTGTATACCTTCAGACACTGCCAATCTGATAGAATATTATTTGAGCCTTTGGAGGGCTCTTTTTGCTTTCAAGATTATTTCATTTATATGTTCCCTAGAGTGAAGTACCTAATCACTGATTTGATGTTAAACATGTCTGGTATTATGGTAGATTTTAGCTCGTGTTCTACTTTCCATGGTAAGTAGAAGGGAAAGGGGAGATGATGGACTCTCAGCCTATCAAAGGAAAACTTTCTATCTGAAAGAACCTAAATTTACTTGCCATAACTTTTGTATCATAGCGTGAAGGTAAAATAATAGGAAAAATAAGCTTTAATACAACCTACTACTAGTCTCCAGATTAACACAATAAAGAGGATCATTCATATTTGCTGGGGAAGGGGACAGGGAGGGCAACGAGGATGAGGAGGGAGAACAGGAAGGAGTTGCAGGTATACTAGGCAGAGGGCTTTGGCTCCTAGGTGCCCTAGAGGAGCCATAATTTGGTTTCTCTTGGGCTTCCTTCTGCCGCCGGTATAGGAGCAGTTACAGGAAGCAGCTCATTCCTGATGCTGGTCAAGAGACAGAAGGGAAATCATATGTCGTTGCTTTATCCACACAAGGACCACTCAATTTATGGTGCTGTCATAGTCTACCTTTGTTCATCTGATTGCATTAAACAATGTTAGCATGGTTTCTGAAATCTAGATAAAGAACACTTTTTAAGCAACACAGTTCTGTAAAAATCCTATTAAGATGATATAGCTACAATGGATACCAAAAGAACATGTAGAAAAATTTTGTTCAGTTTTATTATGTTTGGTCATAAATGATCCACCCCTTTTATACCAATGGTAAATTTGGGGAAAGAAAATTCCACTTTAACATCACATACGATCTAGAATAACATCATCTACTGAACACATAGAAAAGCAAGCACATGTACTGGAAATATTTTAGTTAGGTTAGAAGTCAAAGACACATCTATTCCTGACTCTGTTATTAACTATGTAAATTTAGGCAATCTGTTCATTCTGTTCAATGAACTTCAGTTTCCTAATTGATAATATCTACGCTTGTGTTACTTTTTTGGATATTTGCCAGTTGGATAAGTGAATGTGTTTATTTAGCATTTCTTCTGTTGGGAGGTTAAGCAGCTTCTCCTATATTTAAAGGTATTTCCTTTTCTGTTGATATCCTTGGCCCATTTTTCTCCCAGATGATTGGTCATTTTCTTCTGCATTTCAAGGAGCTCTCTATATGTTAGAGCCCTTTGTAGTATGAGTGGCAGTTTTTCTTCCCCCTTGTTTATATTTTGACTATGTTTACACTTAAAAATTTTTTTTTTGCTATGCAGAACTTTCTGATTCTGATGTAGCTGAATATATCAATCTCTCATTGTACAGCCTTCTCTGTGTTTTCTTCTTCCATTTTCCTCAAGATAGTTTTATGGTTTTTCTTTTCCTTTTCAAACATTTAGACCTCTAATCTGTTTGAAGTTTATCCTAGCTTATGGTGAACGGTGTGGATTCAACATCTTTCCCCCATAGCTATTCTATAATAACATTATATGTTCACCCACTTCAGATGCTTATCTTTATCATATACTAAATTTTCATATAAGTATGTGATTTACTTCTGGACTTTTAAACTCTATACCAATAGTCTGTCAATTCATGCCCCCATGTCACACTGTTATAATGTTTAATGATTAAAGTATTTTTAGGGCTATAGTCATAGAAATAGGGGTGGAATTATGTTAAATTACAAGAAAAACTTAGAAAGAACGGACTTATATAATACTGAGTCTTCCTAACCATGGCAATATTTTAATATATTTTTCACCTACATTTTTGGCATAAATTGTCATGACTTATTTAGTTGTTACTATTACAAGTAACTGGTTATAGTTGTGAGATTCCAATTCTTAGACTGACAAAACGAAAATAAACAAACCAACATAACGTACACGAGCTAGAAAACTTGCTTGTCACTACAAAACAGAATCCTTTGGTGAGATGAAGTCACCTTGAGATCTTCTGGTTTGTTCCTGATCTGCTTTGGTTCTCACCATGTTCTTGCCTGGCTCCTGATCGCTGGCTCCGTCTCCTATTTAAGATTCTGCTCTTATTGTTTGGACTTGACTTTGGCATTTCATTTCTCTAGCTTTTGATTCTGCTTTTCTCTGCTCTACAACTGTCCTTTTCTGACTGGTCAGTAGGGTTATTTGTACTACTATGTAATGATTTACAAATACTGTTCACTGTAGAGCAGAGCGTATGATTAGATCCACAGGAAGGGAACCTCTGATGTTCAAAGGAGAATGTTTCAAGTATCATGTTCAACTGAATTCTTTTTTCTTATACTGCATCTATTGCTCAAAATCATATCATTTACTTGTCCTGTTTGGACTCTGATGTTTTTACAGATATTTCCCTCCCTCTTCTAGAGTTCCTGCCTTTTATTTTTTTTCCTCATTGATGGAAACAATATATACGTTTCTCCATCTTTCCTAAGATTATCTAGTTTCTTAATAATGCTATTAACTGGACTCAATTTTGTACTGACTGCTTTTAAGACTGATGCACAGTTGTTATCCTGAAATTTCTTTTTATTACTTTATTTCTTTATTATTTATCTTGGCAAGTTCCAGTATTTCTTGTACTTCTCTCTCTCTTTGTTATTTGATGGCACACAATCTGGTAGTTTTCTGAGAAGTTACTGTGGAAGAAAATATTGTACTTTTCTTTAGGACTTGCATGGTATTACTTCTTTGTTTCCTAAAGTCAAGTTTCTGGGGCACCTGGGTGCCTCAGTCAGTTAAGCATCCAACTTCAGCTCAGGTCATAATCTTGCGGTTTGTGGGTTCGGGCCCCGTGTTGGGCTCTGTGCTGACAGCTCAGAGCCTGGAGCCCCTCTGGATTCTGTGTCTCCCTCTCTCTCTGCCCCTCCCTGACTTGCTCTCTGTCTTTCTCTCTCAAAAATAATAAATATTTTAAAAAATTGAAAAAAAAATAAAGTCGAGTTTCTGAGAACTATGATGCCAAGCTGATTTCCTATTTCTTTGTAGGTATTTTCTTTCTCTGGAATATTCTATGTTGTTTAACTTTTCTCTGCTAGTTTCCATCTTTTTTCCTTTTTCTAAATTTTAGGAGAGCTTGTTGACTTTTCCTCACATCCTGTCCTGGCATTTTTACTTACTTATAATAATTTCATGACTTTTAATTTAGCAATTTTGAAAATATCACCGTTTTTTTTTGTTCACTGTTTCTTATTTTATGGAAATACTACTTTCTCAAATCTTTCTGAAAAAACTAATTATAGCTACTTTGTAAGTTCTTTTCTGCTATGGAATTTTGTTTTTGTTTTCTTTGGAGAACAGGGTCAGTTTCTCTGTTGATTGTGATTTTTTTTTTGTATTAAAATGTTTTAAATAAATGTTTTATACTATTTTTGAGAGAGAGACAGAGCGCAAGCAGGGTAGGGACAGAGAGAGAGGGAGACAAAGATTTCAAAGAAGGCTCCAGGTTCTGACTGTCAGCACAGAGCCCAACACAGGGCCCAAACCCATGAATCGTGAGATCATGACTTGAGCCGAAGTCTGACGCTTAACCAACTGAGCCACCCAGGAGCCCCTGTTTATTGTAATTTTTTCCCCTCTTATGCTAATTATTTTCTTTCCGTTTCTGACAGTCTTTGGTGTGTGTTCCAATTTATGAACAAAGAGCCACATTAAAAGTTTTCTTTTTGTTTTTTTTGTTTCACTCATATGAATGAGACAGTTGAGTACAATCTCTATGTGGATGAGAGAAACTGTTTAGTAAGCTTCACTTGAAGGTCCTCGTGCAGAAAGTAGGTGCTCTTCTCCAAAATGACAAAACGTAGAGTGCCCTAATCTAGAGTCCCTTATTTTGGCAGGTTTAGCCTCTTCTTGGCAAATGTTCCATTAATTTAGAAAGCCATTTCTCAAAATATTTTTAAAAAATTCCTGTTTTTAAAAATGCTATTACTTGTTCATGGAAAAGTTAAAATACTGTAAAAGTGCCATGCCCCAATCCTCTTTCCCTTAAATCACTCGTTTGAGACCTTTAAATACTAATCTATAACATGGTCTGATTTATAATAATATTCATTAATTCTGATATACTCTTACACTGATTTCCAAAAAGTGAACAGTATTTACGTTAAAATCTAGTATATCAGATACATAAAAAAATTACAGTAACTTCAGAATGAATGAACCATTCTTTAAAATTAACAACTCCAGAACTGCATCTGGCTGAACAATTGAGACTTAGGGTAAAACTGAAATAAAATGAAACAATACAAACCACACTGAAGTGAAATAATTACTGTTCAAAATGGAAGAATTAAGGGCAAGGACATTCTTATAAAACTTCTAGATGATGATGATGAGGACGATGACGATTGTTACTGCAGAAATAATCTCTACAAACGTGATAAACTGCTCTCGTAAATCCAAAATCGTGTATCTCGGCCATTTAGTAGAAACTATGCACAGAGAGTGGTGGTATATTAAAACAGCTCAACTACACAGCAGCTGCTTAACAGTATTGTGTAGTTGATGCCAATAAATTGCTGAAAGTTGTAAACTCTGCAAAGATGTTGGCAAGGGGACACATAGATGGCATTTCTTGATGAAAATAGCTCTGACAAGTATAATGCAAAGTATGTGCTCCACTAGAGGTCAAATGTAAGTGTTTTTACATACGAATAACAATGTGTCATGGCTACTAAGTCAGATAATTCTGTGCATCTTTCCTACTTGAGGTAAACGCAAGGTAAAAACCAACCTTGTTTTAAACCAAGTACATACATATTTTGGATATTTAAATTTCATCTGAAAGGGTATTTAAAAAAGATTTTATTATGGAAATTTTCAAACATACAAAGACGAGAGCATATGAAGCTCTCAATTTCTATTGGCTAACTATAACAATGATAAACATTTTGCCAGATTTGTTTTGTCAAACAGCTTTAATGAGATACAATTCACCACCATACAGTCATCCATTTAAAGCATATAATCCAATGTTTTTTAGTATATTCGCAGACATTACGATTACCCACTATTACTATAGTCCATTATGAAACTTTTATTTCAAAAAGAAACCTGGACTCCTTTAGGAATCACTCTGCTATCCCACCTTACTCTCAACTTCTCAGCCTTAAGTAACCACTAATCTTTTTTCTGCCTGTGTAGATTTTCCTGTTCTAGACATTTCATATGAATGGAATCATAAAATATGTGATCTTTTGTTACTGGCTTCTTCCATTTAGCATAACATTTTCAAGGGTCATCCATGTTGTAACATATCAGTACTTAATTCCTTCTAACGGCCAAATAAAACTCTATTATCTGATTATACTGTATTTTGTTTATCCATTCATCAGCGGATGGACATTTAGGTTGTTTCCACGTTTTGACTGTTGTGAATAATGTTGCTATAAAGATTCATGCACAAGTTTTTGTGTGGACCTGTTTTCATTTCTCCTAGGTATATACCTAGGGGTGGATTGCTGGGTCATATGGTATTTCTGCATTTCTGTGTTTAGTTGTTTGAGGAAGTGCCAGATTGTTCTGTCAACAATGTTTTATCTATTCCCTTACCAGGTTTTTTTGAAACATTTCAAAGCAGATTTCAGACCTCAAATCATTTCAACTTGCAAATACTTCAGTGGAGATATTTTTAAAATTTTTTTTTTTTAAGTTTATTTATTTATTTTGGGAGAGAGAGAATGTGTGTGTGAGCAGAGAGGGGCAAAGAGAGAGGGAGAGAGAGGATCCCAAGTAGGTTCCGTGCTGTCAGCACAGAGTCCAACTCGGGGCTCAAGCTCATGAACTGTGAGATCATGACCTGAGCTGAAGAGTCAGATACTTAACCGACTGAGCCACCCAGGCACCCCAGGAGAGATTTTTAATATGTGATTTTTGAGGAATTTAAAATATACCTTGAATGCCAATGCCACTACACTCTAAACAACAGATAAAGCAGATTTTGTATGGCAGAACTGTTAGAGAACAGTCCCAGTATCTACGACTGCAAACCCCTCTTTTCCAGTCTCTCAGTCTTCCCATCAAAATACTTGCTCCCATTTGTAGGCTAACGTCTCCCTAGAGTGCAGGTCTTTCTGGGTTCAAAGCTGTCATTACTTACACAATAGAACATCTATCTTCTATCAAAGCCTTTGATACACATACTTTCAGGTTTGGAAGGGATCTTCAAGTTATTTAACCCAGACCCTATACAAAACAAAACAACACAACAACAACAAAGCAACAAAGCAACAAAGCAAAGGAAAACAAATAAAACATGTCTCCTTATGAGGTCTATCCTTAGGTTTTAATTCTAGCCTTTGGATACATGTATAACAAGTCTATTACTGCTTCTTTCACATGCTTACTTCAAATTTCTTACATCTCTCTGAATCATTTCTTCTGTAAATACCCCCAGTTCATTCATCCCTTTTATGACTAAAAAGAATTCTTGAATTCTTTCGCTATCCTGATTGTTTTCCTCAGGTTATCTTCTAGTATTGAAAAGTTTTGGGCCTAGAACAGAACAAAGAAAAAAGTCTTGGCCAGCAAAGAGTAGAGTAAGGCCTATCTACTTCTTATTCTAATGTATTTAAGACGACATTCACATTTTTGGAACCATACCTTATCTATGACTGAAAGCTTAGCAAGAGCTCAAGTATTTACTTGAATGAGAGACTACTGTGCTGTCATAGCCTAAGGGATGTAACTAATCACCTGGTACATTCTTTCCTAAACTTGGATATAATCTTAAGGTCAGGCAGAAGAAGCTAGTGTTAATACAGTAGAACAGGCCCCTGAGTTGAAATCACTGCCATTGTTGAACTTCCAACAGAAGTATGGGCACTTTGATTCTGCTGATTGGTTTGTACATACCTTTATCTCGTCTGATTGCTGGGTTATACATCTTGGACTTCTGACTGCTCTGCCTTCTGGTATTCATGCTCTCTTGGTGCCCAGCTTTCCCCCTGAAACAGTATTCATCTAGTTGCTGTCTAGTTTCTGGCCTTTACTCTCTTAGTATAATCTGATAGGTTTTTATGCATGTTCTAGCTGATGTCCATCATCGACTTCAGTCTCTAAACACTGTGCTCTATTTTGAGGGCTGGTTTCCCGAGTGTGGCTCACTCCAGTGCCTATACTTTCTCAATGTTTTATTCTTAGTCTTCTTTGTGGTAGCTCCTTGATATGTGATCAGTGACTTGTTAAGTTACATCAAAATAGTGCTAATATGGTACCTAACAGGATTATGATCATAATTATCTCACATCATTGTTCACAATCTCTTGGTCACCACATATTTCCAGGGACTTATCTTATAGCTTTGCATTTTGTGCATCTCCTCATGTCCTAGAATTGTGTGGTTTGTTACAAACTGCTACAGTTCTAAGTCATAAAAACACAGGGTTAGAAATGATAGTAGGAGGTCATTTACTTGTCCCTTACTGATTAAAAAAAAGGTCAGAGAAATGTACTTACTATTTAAAAGAAAATATGCCAAACTTCTGAAATATAGTGGAAATAAAACATATTTCATTCTAAAATATTTAAAAAACTAGAAAATAACAGGTCTATATGATACCTAGTAGATATGAAAATATGATGTGAAAAAAGTTAAAAGGACATATATACGCAGATAAAATATTTTTATTTTTCTTTTTCAGATAAAATATTTTTATGATGAGATATATTGCTTCACACAAGACATAGTTTTGCTTCTAATATACAACAAAGATATTTGTAATTTTAAAGATGATGAAAGATTAAAGCCAAAATACTTATGAAAATCAAAATAAATTAAAAAAAATTTTTTTAATGTTTATTTATTTTTGAGAGAGAGAGAGAGAGAGAGAGAGAGAGACAGAGTATGAGTGGGGGAGGGGCAGAGAGAGAGGGAGACACAGAATCCAAAGCAAGCTCCAGGCCCTGAGCTGTCAGCATAGAGCCCGACGCGGGGCTCAAACTCATGAACCGTGAGATCATGACCTGAGCCAAAGGTGGACACTCAACTGACTGAGCCACTCAGGCACCCCGAAAATCAAAATAATTTGACCTAGTTTTACTGAGTTCTGTACAAGTCCACATAAACACAGAGGTCCACCAGAGTACAATCTAAAAGAAATTCACGTCTTTTATGCAATTCAAAACTGAGAAGAGTTATTAACTTTCTACAAAATGGATAACTGAGATTCAGTTGTTATTTCTGTGAAATGGGTAAAAGACCATTATAGGGTTCCTGTGAGGCTTAAATAAAGTAAATGAGTATAAAAAACTCTAAAGTAATATACAAATATTAAGCATTCTTATTATTAACTGAAAAGCACCTATTTTGTGAAAAAGTTCAATGCTCTTGAATTCTATTAAAAAAAATTTTTTTTTAACGTTTATTTATTTATTTTTAGAAAGAGAGAGAGAGCTGTGGAGGGGCAGAGAGAGAGGGAGAGAGAGCATCCCAAGCAGGCTCTTTGCTGTCAGCACAGCCCAATGTGGGGTTTGAACTCACGAAATGTGAGATTATGACCTGAGCCGAAGTCAAGAGTTGGACACTTAACTGACTGAGCCACCTAGGTGCCCCAGTGCTCTTGAATTCTAGAAGGCACAAGCAAAAGACCAGGTCTCTCAATATGAAGGAATAATTTAAAACGTTTGCTTTCTTTGATTCCATATTTCCAAACACACTTGGTTGAAAGCAATCTATAACTGATCCGTATGTATATTAGTGTAACATAATCTGAAAATGTTGTAAACATTTTGGTAAAAAGAAACTATAAAAATTCAAGATATTATTATTACTGATATGTAATAGGTTTGGTTCTGGCATACTTTTAAAAGTATATGTAAATTCGAGATTATCAATGAGTATTTTTTGCAATATTTTACTCCCTGAATTTCCTTGGACCTGAGTTCACATACCCTTATATGGAAAAAATAAGCATTCTAAAACTTTATAGAAAAAATATGACTTCCTTTGTATGTGTGCTTTAGGTTTTCACTATAATAATTGTCTTTCTTTAAAATACTCACTTAAACCCAGCAAATCAAAGCAAATTTTAACTGGAAGAGTACCACTAAGATGAGAAATGTATAAATCTGAGAAATAATTGCATCTTCATTTAAAGAAAAATTAACTTATGCACTCGGTGGTTTTTTTTTTTTTTTTTTTTTTTAGGATGATGCAAAATGTAACTACAGAAGTATATAAAAAAAACATGTAAAAAAGGTACTCTTAAGAAAATGTCAAAACAGTGAAGTAGGAACCAAAAGGAATGACACACATATAGAAATATGTAATTTATTTGAACCCTTTATGAAGTGGATTGCCTAAGGGGCACTTGTGGTGCTGAAATGTCCCTGAAACTTTCCGAGAAATCACAAAGAACATAACGAGTTAGAATCCGGGAACATAAACATACCATAAAAGAATGATAATTATACTGTGACTTCACTTTTAAGAAACCTGGCTAACTGCAGGTTTGTTTTCTTTTTGTTAGGTGATATACACTGCAGTAAGGGGTAAGTTATCTGGGCTAATGGGACTACAACATTTAGGCAAGAATGGGGCTTTGCATATTCTATGTACCGTAGTAAGGAGTGGTTGGTTAATTCTGGTTAAATACAAACTGAAATGCCTGTAGACCCTGAAAGATATTATTGGTAGAGGCACTAAGTGAAGGGGTAGAAGAACCTTACTTAAGTCTTAGAAATAGATACTGCCCATGAACATATACCATTCCTTAGAGGCTGGATACCCATAGAGGTTGCTGCGTCCAGGGTTTTAGGAATAGCTTTACTGTAGACAAACTTTTCAAAGCTTTTTTTTTTTTTTTAATTTTATTTTAGAAAGACAGAGAGCATACGAGTGGGGGAGAGGCACAGAGGGGGAGAGAGAGAATCCCAAGCAGGCTCCACACTTAGCACGGAGCCTGACATGGGGCTTGATCCCACGACCCTAGGATCATGACCTTAGCCAAAATCAAGAGTCAGACGCTCAACCGACTGAGCCACCCAGGCACCCCTAGACAAACTTTTCAGATAGGACTTCCTAGTGGCTACTTTCAGATAAATCTCTGAAATTGTTCTTGGGTGTAAGAGACCTTCTGCACTTCTTCAGTTAAAATGTTATCAGTTGTCAGAGTGTATTTTACTATCTGAGGGAAGGGGATGAGGATATATTAAAGGCTAGTTTCTAAAGCTTTCTATTTGACTATTCTATTTGACAGCTTCAAGTGCAATTATAGTGGAAGACTGTAAAGGGCCATAACAAACATTCAACTGAGTACTTATTATGTGCTAAATACTGTGCTAAAAGGCTAATATACAAGGAAGAATGAAGTACTTTACTGGGAAAGACACATGCATAATTATGACATATAGTGATGTGAACATTAATAGAAATATTTAAAAAACTATTGGAAAGAGGTAGAAAAAAAAGATAAGTTTTTCTTTGTCAAGTTACAGAGAACTTCAAAGCATACATAACATATGAACTGAATTTTGAAACAGAAGGGAAAAAGAAAAAGGAACCACCTTCATAGAGTTATGTGCCTGTGACATGCCAGGAATGTTACTACAGTATTTCATTCTCATATAGTCCTGCAAAGTAGATATTACTTTCACACACGAGGAAACTAAGTTTAGAGGGGTTCAATTATCATCACAAGAATCCATGGCTATCAAGCAGCAAAGCTGTGATATGAACTCATCTTGTCTGTTTAACTTTTGGCTTTTTCCACTGTATTCCAAATGTAGGTGACATAAAGAATATAAAGGTAATTCCAACCTTACAATTTAACAAGAGATCTGAACATGTATAATATGCATACCTAATAGAAGGTGGAATGTAATTCTGGACCAATCCACCTGTCCATCTTCCCCATGTTGACACCTAGCATGTTGAATGCTACTGGAGAAAAATTACATAGAATGGTGGTACTACTAGAAACACATGGTGTTTCAACTTGGCAATTATTTGATGTTTCCATAATATATATCACTCATTTACTGTGTGGCTATTTCAAAATTCTATTTCCTCAAAACTGTGACATTAGCACATCTCCTGCCATTATAGTATAGCCATTAGACAGGAACTACCTAAATTCTTACCACCAAACCTACAAACTCACTTTTATCTTAACATAATCTTTATTTCTATCTTCAAAATGGAAAAGGTATAGCCCTCCTGTCTAAAGTTAACTCCCATCACTGTGCTCTGATCTTCTCCTTCCCTAACACTTTGCTCCGCTGATTATTTTCTCATTTGTATCTGCAACGTCTATGTGTCTCCTTCCCATCACCATTTAAACTGGATACTCTCATCCAATGGAAAAAAAGACAGTCTATTTAGCAAATGGTGCTGGGAGAACTGGATAGCAACATGCACAAGAATGAAACTAGACCACTTTCTTACACCATACACAAAAATAAACTCAAAATGGATGAAAGACCTAAATGTGAGACAGGAAACAATCAGATTCCTAGAGGAGAAAACAGGCAACAACCTCTTTGACCTCAGCCGCAGCAATTTCTTGCTCGACATGTCTCCAAAGGCAAGGGGAATTAAAAGCAAAAATGAACTATTGGGACCTCATCAAGATAAAAAGCTTCTGTACTACAAAGGAAAACAATCAACAAAACTAAAAGGCAACCAACAGAATGGGAAAAGATATTTGCAAATGACATATCGGATAAAGGACTAGTATCCGAAACCTATAAAGAACTTACCAAATTCAACACCTAAAAAACAAACAATCCAGTGAAGAAATGGGCAGAAGACATGAATAGACACTATTCCAAAGAAGACATCCAGATGGCCAACAGACACATGAAAAGATGCTCAACGTCACTCATCATCAGGGAAACACAAATCAAAGCCACACTGAGATACCACCTCACACTGGTCAGAGTGGCTAAAATTAACAACTCAGGAAACAACAGATACTGGTGAGGATGTGGAGAAATGGGAACCCTCTTGTACTATTGATGGGAATGCAAACTGGTGCAGCCCTTTGGAAAGCAGTGTGGAAGTTCCTCAAAAAATTAAAAATAGAAATACCCTATGGCCCAGCAAAAGCACGACTAGGAATTTATCCAAAGGATACAAGAGTGCTGATTCATAGGGGATCATGTACCCCAATGTTTATAGAAGCACTTTCAACAATAGCCGAATTATGGAAAGAGCCTAAATGTCCATCAACTGATGAATGGATAAAGAAGATGTGGTTTATATATACAATGGAATACTACTTGGCAATGAGAAAGAATGAAATCATGCCATTTGCAGCAACATGGATGGAACTAGAGGGTATTATGCTAAGTGAAATAAGTCAGTCCGAAAAAGATATCATATGTTTTCACTCATATGTGGAACTTGAGAAACTTAACAGAAGACCATGAGGGAAGGGGGAAAAAATAGTTACAGAGAGGGAGGGAGGCAAACCATAAAATACTCTTAAATACAGATAACACACTGAGGGTTGATGGGCAGGGGGGGTGGCGGAGGAGAGGGGAAAATGGGTGATGGGCATTGAGGAGGGCACTTGTTGGGATGAGCACTGGGTGTTGTATGCAAGTGATGAATCACGGGAATCTACCCCCAAAACCAAGAGCACACTGTATACACTGTATGTTAGCCAATTTGACATTAAGTTATATTAAAAAAAAAAACAACACAACTGGATACTCTCTAGTGTGGGAGGTAAAAGCCCTCGACTTCATGCCTCCTGCCTGATCATGCTATATTCTCTGATTTAAATATCTTAAGGGCTATTTTTCCCACAGCCCACTTTTCAACTTCCGCTCACTCACCAATTCTCTGTTGTCTGCTTTTTAGCTCTACTGAAAGTGCTGTACCATCTTGTTAAATTCAATCGATGGTTCCTTTTTTATCTTTGTCTGACTTGGCCCCTCGACAGTCCATGTCACTGGCCAGATTCTACTCTGCTTCTGATGTTCCTGCTATCTTTATGGTCACCCTGCACTCTAATTTGTGTATGTACTTTTTCCTCTGCCCATCCTTTAAATGTTGGTACTCTTCAAGAGTATGGCCTCTGCCTTTTTCTGCTCTCACTCTATGTAGTTCATTTATCAGTTCATTTAATGACTTCCATGTAAAGCACGATCTTTATGCTGTGACCCCCAAATCTCTACCTCTAGATGAGTTCTCTTTCTTAGGCTCCAGAACCTACATTAAAAAAAAATACGTATTTTAAGCTTATTTATTTATTTTTGAGAAAGATAGAGACAGCATGACCAGGAGAAGGGCAGAGAGAGAGGGAGAGAGAGAATCCCAAGCAGGCTTGTAGCTGTGAGCACAGAGCCCAGTGTGGGGCTCGAACTCAAGAAACTGTTAGATCATGACCTGAGCTGAAACTAAGAGTCGGAAGCTTAACCAACTGAGCCACCCAGACGCCCCTCCAGAATCTACATTTTTAACTCTACTGGTTATCTCTACTTAGGTATTTCCTTGAGATTTTCTTCTCCAAATCTATTTCTCCCATGTGCTGTGTAGCACCACCATAAACCCAGGCCACAAGCCAAAACCCAGGCCATCAATTCTCATTCCTCCTCTCTTCAACAGTTTCTGGATCCAATCACCACGCTCTATGATTCTGCTTTCTAAACAGCTTTCAAATTAGTCCATTCTTGGGGCACCTGCATGGCTTAGTCAGTTAAGTGTACGACTTTGGCTCAGATCATGATCTCATGGCTCGTGGGTTTGAGCCCTGCATCAGGCTCTATGCTGACAGCTCAGAGCCTGGAGCCTACTTTGGATTCTAGGTCTCCCTCTCTCTCTGCCCCTCCCCAACTCACTCACAAGAGTGCGTTCTCTCTCTCTCTCTCTCAGAAATAAACATTAAAAAAATTCAAATTAGTCCATTTTTGCTCGACACCATCATCACTAGTCAAGTTCAAGATACCACCATCACTCACTGAAATACTGGAATAGCTTCTTAAGTGGAGCTCTTACCATTACCCTTAATATAGCTGCAAAAGAAATTAGAAAAGAGCTTTTACATCAGGTTTTTTTTTTTTTAATTTTTTAAATGTTTATTCATTTTTGAGAGACAGAGAGACAGGGCGTGAGCAAGGGAGGGGCAGAGAGAGAGGGAGACACAGAATCTGAAGCAGGCTCCAGGCTCCGAGCTGTCAGCACAGAGCCCTATGCAGGGCTTGAACTCATGAACCATGAGATCATGACCTGAGCTGAGGTCAGACGCTTAACCGACTGAGCCACCCAGGTGCCCCTTTTACATCAGCTTTTTAAAATTATGCTCAGTATTCTATTAGACATTTGGCTGATTAAAGATGATTTTCAAACTCTTGAAAACTTATATTCTAAGGGCACATGATGAAATATACACACAGAAGCGCAGAATTAGAATTTCCAAATCAGCAAATCTTGTTTCAATGAGGCAAAGATGAGTGGATAAAAATGGATGAAACATGAAAAAGCCATTAAAGAAGATTCCTGATAGGGGCCTGGGTGGGTCATGATCTCACAGTTTGTGGGTTCAAGCCTCACATTGGGCTCTGCACTGGCAGTACAGAGCCTGCTTGGGATTCTCTCTGATGCCTCTCCCTGACTCGTGTTCTCTCTCTCTCTCCAAATAAATACATAAATTAAAAAAAAAAAAAAAGAGTCCTGAGAGGTACACTCAACAAGAAAGAAGACATTCCAAGTCATCACATTTCTTTTACTCAAAACTGAATTATTTAGCTTGAAGCCCTGCTATGCAATCCAACAGTGGGGTCCTAGGAGTTGATCTTTTCCTTGACCTCCTTTTTACCTCATTATTTAAGATTAAATTATTTTATATTTTTACACCTCAGAGGTCTCAGTATATAAGTAAAGACATTTAAGGGTAAAAAAGATCACAACCTATTGAAAGAAACAGAGAAAGTTATTCTGAGGCATCAAAAGTGAAAGAGGAAAAAAAGATTATAACACCTGGATAAGATATTCAGCTCTGAGTGTTTTGGCAACTAAGACAAAAAGGAAACACATTAAATTACATAGTTTTCACTTTCTGACAAAAAAGAAAGAATATAACTTCATCTACAGTGGCAAAAATATTTCCTGGAACTAATGCAAGCAATAATTCATCATGAGGTTTTTGTCTAAATGGAACTAAGGAAAAAGATCATAAGCTTTTGTTTCAGGAAAAAAAAAAAAAAAGGATTTTCTTTTAGTTTTGACAGTAAGTATATAATCATGGTTTAGTTTTTTTTTTTAACTCTTATCAGCCTCAGTTTTGTCTGTAAAAGTGGGGACAATGATATTTAACTCTGTGATATTTAACTTAGCTACTTTTAAGCAAGTAATTTTGATCTAACACTAATTAATATAGAAAATAAAAACCCTCTATGGTCATGCCCCAATGTCTTAGAATTGTCAACCTAGAATTATCTCATCTGTTTTCTTTTTTCATTTAACGCATACTTGGATAATTATGTAAAGGAGTGGGCGATCTCATTTCATAGTACAGGACCATCTAAAGTCTTTTTATTTTGGGGCACCTGAGTGGCTCAGTTGGTTGAATGTCTGACTTCAGCTCTGGTCATGATCTCACAGTTCATGGGTTTGAGCCCCATGTCAGGCTCTGTGCTGACAGCTCAGAGCCTGGAGCCTGTTTCAGATTCTATTTTTCTCTCTCTCTGCTCTCCCCTAGTTTGCACTCTGTCTCTCTAGCCCTCAAAAATAAACATTAGGGGCGCCTGGGTTGCTCAGTCGGTTAAGTGTCCGACTTCGGCTCAGGTCATGATCTCACGTTCCGTGAGTTCGAGCCCTGCGTCGGGCTCTGTGCTGACAGCTCAGAGCCTGGAGCCTGCTTCAGGTTCTGTGTCTCCCTCTCTCTCTGACCCTCCCCCGTTCATGCTCTGTCTCTTTCTGTCTCAAAAATAAACATTAAAAAAAATAATAAAAATAAAATAAAATAAAATAAAAATAAACATTAAAAAATTAAAAAAAAGTCTTTTTATTTTATTAAGTGTATTTATTTACTTTGAGAGAAGGAGAGAGAGAGAGAGAGAGAGAGAGAGAGAGAGAGAGAGAAAATGGGTGAGGGAGACAGCGAGAGAATCCTAAGCAGGCTCCGCACTGTCAGCATGGAGCCCAATGCAGGGCTTGAACTCACAAACCATGAGATCATGACCTGAGCTGAAACCAAGAGTCAGATGCTTAACCCACTGAGCCACCCAGGCACCTCAGGACCACCTAAAGTCTTACTGGAACTAAGTGACACTTAAAAAGTTAAGTTGTCCAGTGCAAAAAAGACAATGAAAAACTTTAAAATGTGGATTTGATCACATGTGGATTTAAACAGAAAATTTAGCTGGGATTAAAGCAGTGACTCATATTAGACAATTTTCCCAGGGTCCTGCCTAGGGTGGGGCAAGCTCTCAGGTGCACTGTGCATGATCCTCAGAGTGGGCACGTCCTGTATTTTGTGCCCTAGGTGCCTTGTTTGCCTCACCTTAGTCTTAGCGTCGATTTTCTTTCTTTTTTTATTATTAAAAAAAATTAATATTTATTTATTTGACAGAGGAAGAGAGAGACGGAGCACAAGCAGGGGAGGGGCAGAGAGAGAGGGAGACACAGAATCTAAAACAGGCTCCAGCTCTGAGCTGTCAGCACAGAGCCCGATGCGGGGCTCGAACTCACTAGCTGTAAGATCATGACCTGGGCTGAAGTTGGACACTCAACTGACTGAGCCACCCAGGAGCCCCCTCAGCCCTGATTTTCACTTTCAAAATATTACATTTATCAGAGGTATTCTTATCCGACTGTTATCTATTGGCTATTCTAAGCACTTGACTCATCAGAGCCATAAAATGAATATATCAATTCTGCAGACTGTTTCATCAGGTAAATATTCAAGTGAATGGTCAAGCATTGCCCTGGGTCACCTGCCATTCCCTTCCATATAAGCAGTTTACACTTGCTTTTGTATCTGCACGTTCTATGCAAGTTGGCATTAAACTGTTTCTTAGAAAAAGATGAAAAATTTGTATCAAGTTTATTTTATTAAGCTTCAATTTTTATTTTGCTTTGAAAAGAAATAAAGCTCCCTTTCTTTAGATGTTTGGCATTAAGAAAAGTTATAATGTTGGATTATTAAAATGTAATTGCCAAAATGAAGATTCTATCAAATGCATGAAAATTAACTGATAATTAGACATGCATCCACGCACATTTCATTGGTGTCATATAGTAGGAGTTTCATTTTGCTAAGTATTTAATTTCCATGTTTAAACGTATTTTCTTCTAAACTTACTCCATTCTCAACCCACTAAGTAGAACTTTGAGTTTTTATTTGGACTCATGAATAATGTGATTCCAAGCATGATGTATAAAATATATAAAGTTGCTCCTATCTTTTTCATAGTGTAGCATAATCTTCTAAAAACAAATGAGAATCGCCATTCCAAAAACATACTTGTTATGCAGCTTTATGGAAAAAAAGTAGCTGGTATTGCTGAATGGACATCTGCAGTTACTATTTCCTAAATAGTCAATTTTGGAAAACATTTGTGAAAATTCACATAGTGAATGAATCAGGCTTCCACAGTGAAGAAACAACTATTTGAAGGCAGAATCTTAGGACACAAGTGGTAGTAGATGGGGCCTGAAAGCCAGAAAAAAAGAGTAAGTATCTTCAGAGAAGCTCTTCCTAATCTATATCACCTGTTGTTAGATCTAGTTAGCTACACAAAAGTCATCTCTAAAATCTAGTCCAGGGACACCTTATCCCTTTCACCCAACATATAAAATACACCTTTAAGAGAACCTACTCCAAAGGCCATTTCTAAGACAGAGACAACCCTGCAATTCCCCTGACACCACTTCTAGGATATGCACTTCTGAACTGCTTCCAGTAATATTCCCCACTTCATCTCTCTCAATAATATCTTTCCAATAATTTCTTCCCAAATACCTGATATAGCTTTCCCAGACTAGGAAACAATGTCTTCAGGATACTCATGAACCAATGATCTGTTTTGAGCATTTCTTTCTCTATTAGGATAACAAAATGGCAAAAACATGGCCAAGACAAGGCAGTGATAGTTCAATGGAAAAAACGCACTGGATTAAAAAACTAGGCTTCATAATACCAACTGTTGGCGAGGATGCGGAACGACTAGAACACGCATTCATTGCTGACGGGAATGCAAAAGGTGCAGTCACTGTGGAAAATAGTTTGGCAGTCTCTTATAAAGTTAAACATACACTTTCCATAGGACCCAGAAATCCTGCTCCTGTGTTATCTACCAAGAGAAAAGGAAACTGACATTCACACCAAAACACATACACAATCGTTTACAGCAGCTGTATTATTTACAGACGCCTCCAAATGGAAACAAGTCAAATGATCATCAACTGGTGAATGGAGTAACAAACTCTGGTATATCCATACAATAGAATATTCCTCAGCAACAAAAAGGAATAAATGACTAATATTTGCAACAACATAGGTATATCCCTTTTCAAATTTTTGAGAGAGAAAGGGAGAGAGAGAGGGTGAATGAGTGAGGGAGGGGCAAAGAGCAAGGGAGACACAGAATCTGAAGCGGGCTCCAGGCTCCAAGCTGTCAGCACAGAGCCCGACAGCGCAGGGCCCAGACTCACGACCCATGAGATCATGACCTGAGCCAAAGCTCAACTGATTAAGCCACCCAGGCGCCCCCTCGGTGTATCTTTTTTATGGTAAGTGAAAAAAGTCCAACCTGAAAAGACTGATAACTTCATTTATTCAACATTCTGGGGAAATGTAATGTCTTTTGTTGGAAAAGGTAAAACTATAGGGACAGAAAATAGATAAGGGGTTGCTAGGACTGGAGCTGGGGAGAAGGGTCAACACAAAAAGGGCATGAAGGAATTTCCTGAAGTGACAAAACTATTTTCTTTATTGATTATGGTAATGGTTATGAAACTGGGTGTGTCAGTCAAAAATCATAGAAATGTATGCTTAAACAGGGCATGAATTTTACTGTGGGTATACTGTACTTCAATAAGTCTGACTCAAAAAAACAAGAAAGAAAAATGGGGTTATCTCTTAGTTACTAACTGGCTTTGGGCAAGCCACTCGAAACTCATTTCTCCTTTGGGCAAGCCACTAGACATTCATTTGTCCTTTTATAAAATGAGGAAATTTTATTAGCTCTAAAGGATTTTTGGTGAGGAATAACAACAAAAAATCCTTTATGGACTCTAAAGTTCAACACAAATATTACACACTAGACATACATACAGTATATGGGCAACACAATGATGAATGAGACAGAGGTATGCTAAGGAAATATACTGTCTAGTGAGAAAGAGATAAAACAAGTAATTATTAAATAATGTGGAAATTCAATTCCAGATATATGAACAAGGCAATAAGGGGTCAATAACAAGGAGTATTCCAGGAATAAGAATTAACCCAAGAATAAAGTATAAATTAATTCATAATGAATAAAGTGTATCACATATTCAATATAAAGGACCAGATCACAATGAGACACAAACATGAGAAGTCATTAATGCACACGGACAACTGGGATCCAGTAATCGAAACACAACACGGACTTTGAAAAAGCCTAAAGTAAAAATTATGACAACATGGGAAAAGTACCTCACGATGATTTAGAAGTTGTTCTAAATCTAATGCCATTTGATTCTTCATCTGTAGTAAAGCTGACTTTTCTTTATTCAAATTGCTGAAAAAAAAAAACACCCAAGTTTTAAAAAGTCATCACATTGGTGTAAATCTAATTAATAAATAGAAAAAAGCAAAAGGCTAAAGACAAATATGATGTATTGAATTAAAGAGAAATTAAATTTATACTCTATAAAGATATCTATCAGATCATCCACTATAATGTTTGATTTAACCAACAGCTAGCTATTTTCTAAGAAGACTTTTTCTTTTAATAATCATTTGACAGTGCAAATGAGATGTTTTCTGAGAATCTTTTCTGCCTAGTAGGGGTATAAAATTTGTGTTTTAAAGGTGACTATTTAATCCTGAAATGTAAAAAGATGAAGTGGGATTTATATAAAAGGTAAAGTATGTATGGGCAAAATAGTAAAACTCAAGATACTAGAAGTCAAATTAAAAATTTAACCTTAAAACTAAAAGTAACATTTTATAATTTACTGCACACTAAATTACCAGGTATATAATTGAATTAGATAAATGAATCAGATATTCAGTATGTGGTAAACTTGGGAAAACAATTTTTGTCTCTATATTCTTAGTTCAATCTTTAATTTCTAAGTCTGCCTTGTGAATTTCCCTCAGATAGGACCTGTTTTCTGATACGAAAGGGTGAAAAAAGCCTAAATAGAAGAATATATTAATATTTTAAAAGATAAATATTTGAGGCATGATTTATATTGTCTGGAGTTTTATTATTCAACATATAAAAATTAATTAGAACCGTTAAATGAAATACTCTTTGAAAGCCCCTGGAATTAATCTACTCAGCACTACAACGAGAATTAAGAAAAGCAACAGTGAATTAAAATACCGTAATTCCATAAATGTCAAAACAAAATCTGTGAAGGTAAAACTAGTGAGGATTATTTTGCTGAACAGGTAACATGTTTTAAGTTATCCTTTAACAAAATGGAAAGCCATCAATTTTTAAATTAGGCAGAAGTTTTTGTTTTTGTTTTTAAATTCAGGGGATAGTAGCAGGTATTCTGGAAGAACTGGTAATTCCAAGGACTTAAGAGGAAAAAGCTCACATTCTCTTTTTTCCTAGTAACCGTGAACTTCCCCAAGGAAGCACCACAGTTTGTCCTCTGAGAGAAAACACAAGATGCAATTCTGACTTTTGTTTCCAACTATGCCACTGACACAAGTGTGTGGCATAAATCACACCACATGACTAAGCCTCAGTTTTCACATCTGTAAAAGTGGAAAATAATACTCATGTATGTCAAAGCGATATATGAATTATCTAGTGAAATGATTATATAAAGAATTGAACACATAAAACCTGACATAAATGTATATGGTATTACTACTTTAGATGAAAAACAAGTATCACAGAAAAACAGTAATTAAATGCCATACAGGTTAGCAGCTTAGCATAAAAACAGATTTGACTTTCAGAATTAAGCATCAGAGATCTTACTGAGCCTTGGAGTTGAAAAGAACTAAATAATATAATGTAACTGAATGCCAGATTCTGCCAGAGTCTTCCAAAGCCTGGTAAAGATCAGATGTTTCTGTAACTGTTGAATTAGAATCTATCTTTAGCTAGAATCATCATGAAGAAGATAAAACATTTTTCGAAATTAAAATAAACATCCAGTAACATAGGACTACGATTTTTCGAGGAATAGAAATGTATTAATGTTCACATGCATGTTAATACATGTCAAATACATGTTACATACACATCGTATGTAAACATACACTCACATACAGTACACATATGCACACACACATACATACTCTCAAATACCAACAGGCCCTTAAATAAAACGCAGTGCAACAGGAATGGAGGAATGTTGAGGTAATAAAGGATTTTGACTGGATAATTCATTAGAAATCCTTTATATGTAGTGTTCAGTGTTTTCCAGAATAAAGTAAATATTCCATATTTAAATAGCAAAAATGGGGCACCTGGGTGGCTCACTTAGTTGAGCATCTGACTTCGGCTTAGGCCATGAACTCACTGCTTGTGAGTTCGGGCCATGTGTTGGGCTCTGTGCTGACAGCTCAAAGCCAATCCTGCTTTGCATTCTGTGTTTCTCTCTGCCTCCGCCACTTGTGCTTGCTCACGTGCGCTCTCTCTCTCTCTCTCTCTCTCACACACACACACACACACACACACACACAAACATTAAAAAAAGTAAAAAAAATAAATAGCAAAAATAACTTTATAATACAGAATAAAAGCTAGGTGTATAAATTGGTTTACAGAGCAACTCTGTTCTATCTGCAAGATGTGGGTTTATGACAAACAGTACAGACTCCTCAGACAATACTTGGGCATATATTTTCTAAGTCTCAGCCTTCTCTACAATATACTCTTAAACCACAAAGGAGGCCATCTTCAACACATGCGTCTCTAAAACTGAATATGACGATTATTATACTCTGTGTTCTTCCAGTATGTATGTAATTACTCAAACGAAGTTTAGTCTCCTTAAGACACATTTCACAACAGTGGAAATTTACCTTTAAAAATACAAAGCTTCCATGCGTGACTCATAAAGCAACTACAAAACAAATCTCCTTATAAGCACATCTATCGTGAATGGCATATTACACCCATAATTGTTTAATTCACTGTTAATTATTACTCAGAAATTCATGTTTATGGCTCTGTGTCACCTGCTATATGATATACTCTTCTTTAACTTCCTGGATCAGTATACCCTGACTTAGCTTTACAAGGCTAAGTAGTTTTTTCTTCTTAAACTACTAGTAAAGAATAAACTGAGAACTGACAACCGGGAAAGGAAATTTATGCTAATTATTCTCTTTCCATGCTTCGTTCAGTTGTGAACTATAGATCAAACAAACTATATAACCCAGACTGTCTCTTGTGGCTTGGTAGAAAGTTTACCAGTACTACTTGTAGAAGGGATTATTACTTTAATGATAGGGGGATTTAAAGTAGTTAATAGTGATATCTCAAATGTTAGCTTTTAATGTGTTTATAATGATTTCATTTTAGTACATATTTACTCTAATCTTTCTACACATTGAATATGTATAGCTAAATTTGCAAGTCATGGGTGTGGTATAGTGGTATTGTTTTATTTTCTAAGAAAATGATAAAATTACTCAGTTCTTTAAAGAGCTTTTACTGAGTAGAGAAATATTTAAAAGGTAATCATTTAACTGAAACCATAAAACTCCTAAAAGAAAACATATGCAATAAACCCTTGGACATTGGTCTTAGCAATTATTTTTTTGGATCTGTCTCCTTAGGCAAGGGCAAAAAAAGCAGATATAAACAATTGGGACTGTATCAAACTAAAAAGCTTTGAAGCTACAAAGGAAACCATCAACAGAACACAAAAAGGTAACCTACAGATAGATGAATGGATAAAGACGTAGTGTGTATACACACATGCACACACATGGGAATATTAGTCTGTTATAAAAAAGAATGAAATCTTGCTATCTGCAATAACATGGATAGACCTAGAGGGTATTATGCTAAATGAAGTAAGTCAGATAGAGAAAAACAAATACTGCATGATTTCACTTACATGTGGAATCTATAAAACAAAACAAATGAACAAACAAAACAAAACAGGAAGACTCATAAAAACTGTTGAAAGTAGTCGTAAGAACTGGTGGTTGCCAGAGGGGAGGGGGCCGGGATTTGGATAAAATAGGTGAAGGGGATTAGGTGGTACAAACTTCCAGCTATAAAATAAGTAAGTCACGGGGATGAAACGTATGGCATAGGGAATACAGTCAATAATACTGTAATAAGTTTGTATGGTGACAGATGGCAGCCACACCATGGTGAGCATTTTGTAACATATCTAAATGTCTAATCCCTATGTTGTACACCTAAAACTAATATAATATGGCATGCCAACTATACTTCAATTAAAAAAATAATCAATTAATATAAATATTCCTTACAATTAAAATCAACATGCAGCAAAAAGGAATAGGCATTTTTAAGGAACAACCACTCAGTAATCTTTTTGAATGGGTCATTTAATGTTTACATTTCAAATTAATGAAGGACAAAAGGAAGGGAAGTAATATTTACCAAGTTTCCTCATGTGCCAGAAGCTTTATATAGGTCATTTCATTTAATTTTCACTTCTAACCCTTGATGTTCACGCTAAGATCTGTATTTTACAGGCACATTTACCATGACAAAAGAAAGCAGGCTGATGTGTGCTCAAAGCCCAGGATAATTCCACTACATCTGAAATGTCATCAGCTCAGAGTAGGAGTGATGGTAGATAGACTGCTGTATCTGACTCGTTGATCGGGCTATTTTTATGGTATTTCATTCATGTCATTAAGGTACATTTAACAGCATCTCAAAGGTCATAATTAACCTACTGAAAGCACCTTAATTTTTCACATTACAAGGTAGCATAGCTACTTCAATTAAGAGCAAGGTTTCATATCCTATGAAATACTAGTTCAGAATCTATTAAAATATACAGTAAATTTATGAAACAGCTTTAAAGGACTCAGATTTAAGCACAAAAAATATTTTTATATATTTATATTTTATGCCAATTTTCGTAATTGGCATAGTTTTTATGATTATTGTTGCTGTTACTAAGTGTGAGAAAGAAGCCCATTGCCCCAATCATAGGAGAGACGTGGAGACGAGGAGAACAGTGAAGTGAGGCTTTAATCAACATTCTTGCAAGAGCTGGTGTCTGATGGACAGATCCACTCAGAGGGGTTACAGCAGGCAATTTATCTCCTTGCAGGAAGTCCCTCCCCTGATTCCTCATTGGCTGAGTACTACAGAGGTTACAGCCTTACCCAGAAGTCGCTTATGCCCATGTAAGGCCAAAAAGTAGCCTGAATGGAACAAGTGTACATTCCTTGAGGTGACGCAGAGACTTCAGTTCTTTGGCACATGCTCATTGCAAAGCCGGTGAAAAATAAGCCCATGAAATGGAGAGGGGAAGAAGAACCAGGAAGTGAAGTGTCTAAGGGTTTGGGACTCAACTGTGTGTGTGTGTGTGTGTGTGTGTGTGTGTGTGTGTGTGTGTGTGTGAGAGAGGTGGGGGTGGGGATGGGGGAGGGTTTGTACATATTTCCAATAGGTTGTAAACCTATTGTTAACTAGACAGCACAGCTTTTATTTGGTATTCCTGAAAATGAATCATCTCACTTACTTCTCACATTAAGGGAGTCCTAGTTTTTGTCAAAATTCAAGATATTTTGAGAAATGTTACTTATTTTTAAGGTAATTCTCAACATGAAAATTTGTTACATGTCAGACCAATACTCAAAAGAGCAGTTATATAGCATTCATAATGTGTAGGCACAGTCCTATATATATCACCGAGATTATATCATTTAATCCTCAAAATGACTATATGAATTAGGCACTGCTAGTGCTAGAGTACTACTCTCAGTTCACAAATGAGAAAACTGGCTGTACTGTCCAATAACATAGCCATTAGCTGGCCATACGTGGTAATTAAGATGAAAAGTAATTTAATTAAAATTAAAAATTTAGTTCTTCATGTGGGTAGTGGCTACCATACTGGACAGTGCAGATATGGAATATACTTACCATTACAGAGAGTTCTATTGGAGAGTGGAGGTTTCGAGAGTTTAACTGACTTGTTCTAATTCAAAGCTGAGTACTGAGCTAGATATGAACCCATGCAACCTATCTGTAGAGCCTGTATTCCCTTTTAAACTCTGTTTTTTAAAAACAAGTTTATGTGGAATATTTTGAAAGAGAGAAAATATAACAAACCCACATGTATCCATCACCTAGCTTCAACAACTGTCAATTCATTAAAGCTCCAATTTTAACTACTCTTTTACACTTTTTTTTTTTTGGCTTCTCTTCCTTAATTACATTAGTTAACGAAAAATTACCCCTTATTCAGAATAGAACATAGGGAGGCAGTATAACATAATGGTTAAGAGTATAGAATTAGAAAGCAGACAGATCTGGATTCAAATTTTGGCCCTACGACCAAACAGTATGTTCTTAGATAACAAGTTACTTAATTTCTCTAGGGCTGAATTTGTTCATCTTTATAGTTTCCTCCTACAGCTAACTATTTAATAATTAATATTATTAATTAATCTGTATTAAAGATTTTCAGCTCTCTTAATTCTTAGTTAAATAAATATTCAAATAAACTTATTCGAAGGTAACTGTGAAAGGTAATTTTTCCACAGGACTTTTATGTTTTCACTCCAAGATTAAAAAGGTAAAAAAAAGATTCTACACAAAATTTCAAATATAACAGAAGTATATAATATAGGAAGAAAAAGTTCTTCCCTCAATTTCCCTAAGATAACCAAGTACCCAGTGAGTGATAAGACATAATTTCTATTGCCCCTAGTAGCTATTTATAGAAGAACTGTTTAATTGATTGATTGAATTATTTAACAGTTTCTTGATTTGGTTTATTTATTATTCAGTAAATTTAATGAATATTGGCTATACATATTCTAAATGTAATTAACTTCAAAATCAATCCAAAAATAAATTCTTACTTATATTGACATTTTAAAGCATAAATGTGATTTAAAATTATTTTAACCTATCATCTTAAGATTAAAAATAAATGTGATTTAAAATTATTTTAACCTATCATCTTAAGATTAAAAAGATCAGGAATAAAGTTTTGGACCAATTATTTTGGTGGGATAGAAACAAGAGAAGGTGGTTATTCTGATTCATCAAAAAGAATACCCTCCCATACTTTAGAGTTAATTACCAATAGCTTTATACTTTGATTATATACCTTAGGAAATCTGAATTTAATATATTCTCCTTATTGTTTTCCAATTCCTTAATTTAACAATTTCTATTCCCATCTAATTCTTTGCTTCTATATTTATGAATTGGCTAATAATTTATCTAAATTATTCTAACAACCTTAAAATCCAATAACTAAGCCAACTAATCAACCATCCATGAGTTAAAATCTTTCTTTCTGTATACCATCACTCTTTTACTCCAATTTAAAAAGAATAAATGATTGTATAGATGAACAGGTAAAGAATGTGAATGGCTATTAAGTGGAGCAAGTCCTTTGGATAAGGTGTCATGTAAGAAAACAATTTAAATTTAAGGAAGTGAAAGGGGTTTATTTATATTTAGGTGATTCATGGGTTACTTCATGTAAAGAGTCAGGGGAAGAAAACCCTAAAAAATTCCTTGGCAAAGTCAACAGAATCTAAGCAAATGTGTATATTTTATCTGTTTAAAAAGTTATTTTGACTCCACAAATGGCATCTGGTTATGTTCTCCCTCGCTTTGGTTAAACCCCATCTCACTAAAGAATTGTAGGGGAACAAGGACAGGATAGCTTTTTGCTTCCTAGGGTGAGGGGAGTGCTGTTAGTAAGCATAGCACTGTTAGGTCCAGGCTAAGACTTCTGATTACAAGGTGGAATGTGAGCACCTAACGTGACGTGACCTAAGTTTCTCTAAGATAAATTACATTTAAAACCATGTTCATTATTTACATTTTTTTCTTCCCAATTTACAACCTTAGTTCATGGATAGCAGTATTATGTTTACGTTGCCTTTATAATTAAAAAAAAAAAATGAACAGATGATTTTACCTGACATCTTTCTCAAGTTGTGTAACATGCTCTTTCAGTGAATCAATCTTAGAGTCTCTCTGACGCACTGATTCAATGAGATATCTGTAAGGTTGCTGAGTCTGGTTTAACAGAGAATTGGCCCTGTCAAGCTAAAGAAAAACAGATTTCATGAAAATCTAAAACATTTTATAAGAAACTGAAGATTATTATTCTAGCACAGGTACAGTATGCCAAAACTCCCTTGCATGAGTTACTCAGAAGAGCTTTTCCTATGTAACTTTGAAGGTTTTCAAAATTATTAATCAATAGAACTATTCTTTATAATAATAATAATAATAATAATAATAATAATAATATGTAAACACAAAGAAAAATGTTAAATAAAATATGAATTATTACCAGTTTCAGGGACGGGTCACCTAAATGTTTTTGCCATTTGTTGGTTTGAGAAGATATGTGACAAAATTTATCTCCTTTTAATAAACATCCATTAGCTAAAAATAAAAACCTTTTATTTGAGCTTTATTTCTATTAAAAATAATGACATTGCAATTTAGCATTTTTCTACATCTTCGTATTTCCTTCCATCTTTATTTCTAAAACTGATAATTTATGAAACTAAATCACTAGGTATAATGAAGTTTTTTTTAACAAAAATGGTAGGGGCACCTGTCTGGCTCAGTTGGTTGAGTGTACCACTCTTGACTTTGGCTCAGATCATGATCCCACGGTTGTGGGATAGACCTCCTCAGTGTGGAGCTTAAGATTCTCTTTCTCAGGGTGCCTGGGTGGCTCAGTCAGTTAAACATCTGACTTCGTGACCTCAGGTCATGATCTCACGGTTTGTGGACTGGAGCCCTGCACTCGGCTCTGTGCTGACAGCTCAGAGCCTGGAGACTGCTTTGGATTCTCTCTCCCTCTCTCTGCCCCTCCCTGGCTCGTGCTCTATCTCTCAAAAATAAATAAATGTTAACAAAAGTTAAAAAAAATAAAGATTCTCTCTCTCTACCCTATCCCCACTCTCACTCTCTAAAAAAAAAAAAAAAAAAAAAAAAAAAAAATTAGTTACAATATAAAGAATATACCAGCTTAACCATTTTATAGTACACAATTCAGTGGCATTACATATATTCATAAAGTTGTATAACCATCACTAATCTCTATTCCTGGAACATTTTTATCAATCCCAATGGAAACTCTGTATCCATTAAACAAAAACACTACCTGCAACCCCCCAGCCATTAGAAACCTCTACTGTCTCTATGAATTTGTCTATTCTAGATCTATAAGGGGAATCATATAATATTTGTCATTTTGTGTCTGCTTATTCCACTTAAGGTAATGTTTTCAAGGTTCACCCATGCTGTACAATGTATCAGAACTTCATTCCTTTCTATGGCTAAATAATATTCCATTGTGTGTTTATAGTACATCTTATTTATTTTTTCATCTGTTGATGAATACTTGGGTTGTTTTCACTTTTTTGGCTATTTTAATTAATGTTAAAACAGTGGTGTATAAATATCTGTTTGAGTCTCCATTTTCAATTCCTTTGAATATCTGCTAGAAGTGGAGTGAAATTGCTAGGTCATATGGTAATTCTATATTTAACTTTTTAAAAAGTTAAAAAAAATTGTTTTCTATAGTTAACTTTTTGAGGAACAGGCAACTGTTTTGCACAGCGGCTGCATCATTTTACGTTCCTATTAGCAATGCACTTGGTTCTACTTTCTCCACATCCTCACCAACACTATTATTTCATGTGCCTATCGGTCACTGTGTATCTTTGGACAAATGTCTATTCAAGTCATTTGCCCATAATTTCAATTATGTTGTCTGCTTTTTTGTTGTGGAGTTATGGGAGTTTTTTTTCTTTTTTCTTTTTTTTAATTTTTAAAATGTTTATTTTTGTGAGAGAGCGAGAGAGAGAGAGAGAGAGAGAGAGAGACAGAGTACAAGCCAGGGAGGGGCAGAGAGAGACAGAGAGAGACAGAGAGTCTGAAGCAGGCTCCAGGCTCTGAGATGTCAGCACAGAGCCCGATGTGGGGCTCAAACTCACAAACTGTGAGATCATGATCTGAGCCGAAGTCGGATGTTTAACGGACTGATCTACCCAGGTGCCCCTGGGAGTTATGTTCTGGATATTAAACCCATATTAGACATATGACTTGCAAATATTTTCTCCCATTCTGTGGGTTGTCTTTTCACTCTCTTGATTATGTCCTTTGATCACAAAAGTCTTTAATTTTGATGATGTCCAACTAACCTAGTTTTTTCTTTTGTTGCTTATACTTTTGGTATCGTTTTATTTTTTAACATTTATTTTGAGAGACAGATAGCGGCAGGGGAGGGGCAGAGAAAGAGGGAGACAGAGAATCCTAAGTTGGTATCATTTTTTTTTTTTATTTTTTTTTAACATTTATTTATTTTGAGACAGAGAGAGACAGAGCACGAACGGGGGAGGGGCAGAGAGAGAGGGAGACACAGAATCGGAAGCAGGCTCCAGGCTCTGAGCCATCAGCCCAGAGCCCGACACGGGGCTCGAACTCACGGACCGCGAGATCGTGACCTGAGCTGAAGTCGGACGCTTAACCGACTGAGCCACCCAGGCGCTCCTAGTTGGTATCATTTTTAAGAAACAACTGCCAAGCCCAAGATCATGAAAATTTTCAATGTTTTCTTCTATAGTGTTACATTCTTAGCTCTGAAATTTATGTCTTTGATCCAGTTTGAATTAATTTTTGTAGACAGTAGGATAAGGATTCTATTTCAATGTTTGACATGCGGATATCCAGTTTTACCAGCACCATTTGTTGAAAAGACCATTGAATGGTCTTAGCAATCTTATTGAAAACCTTTCGACCATATATGAAGGGTTTATTTCCAGACTCTCTATTTTATTCCATTAGTCTTATCTATCTATCCTTATGCTAGTACAACACTGTTTTGACTACTGTAGCTTTGTGGTACATTTTAAAACTGGGAAGTGTGTCTTCCAACTTTGATTTTCCTTTTCAAGATTGTTTTGGCCATTCAGGGTCCCTTAAAATTGCATAGGAATTTTAGGATGGGTTTTTCTATTTCTTCAAAAAATGCTATTGGGATTTTGATAGGGATTATACTGAATCTATAAATTGTTTTGGGCAGTATTGTGATCTTAGCAATATTAAGTCTTCTAATCTATAAATATGAGATGTCTTTCCATTTATTAGGTCTTTTAAAATTTCTTTAGCAAAGTTGTGTAGTTTTCAGTGTACAACTCCTTCTCCTGTTTGATTAAATTTATTCCTAAGCTTAGATTTTATTCTTTTTGATGCTATCATAAGTGGATTTGTTTTTGTAATTTCCTTTTGGATTGCTTTTTCTTAGTACATTATGTACAATCTTATATTAGACCTTTTCACTTTACCTTTATTATTTTTCCAAGCTCTCAGAGTAACTTAATTTACGATTTTAATGGCTACAAAACTGTCTAGGAAGCCAACATACCATAATTACATTGCTTATAGTAATAAACCTTTAGGATGTTATCAATTTATCAACTGCATCATAAATAATGTTGCAACAGACTTCCAAATTACTTTTTTCTTTAATTAATGTTTTCTTTGTGAAGTTTTTTCATAACAGAAGTTGCACTAAGTTTAAGGACAACGTAATGCTCTTGATACATAAGACCAAGATTCTTTTCTTAAGGATTTTATTAACTTATATATCCAACCAACCTTGGTTTTTGTTGTTGTTGTTGTTTATTGCATTTGCTCTTTTTTCCTAAGCAGATGTAAGATGCAGGTCACACACAGCGCTGTCAGTATCCATAGGCCCCTACTTTGGTACCTAATGATTTCTCAGAAAAGGTATTCTAAAGTTGGATATGCAAAAACTGAACAAATCACAACAGAAGTGGTAAACACCTATTATAAGAATGAGGGGTGGGGAAGGGAGTACTTTATTACACAGAACAAAATTGCCACAAAATTCCTACTTTATGACCTTAAAATATTCTTCGCCAATAAAATTCTAGCCTTGTATATGTTTCATTATTTTTTCCTCTTTCCTTCATAGTTCCTAACAAGTTCAATGGAGGCTAAAGATTTGCTCTTTTTCTGGGACAAGAAATGACTTTTTTTCCTCAAGTGAGTTACATTTACAAGATTTATTTTTTTTTAACATTTTATTTATTTTTGAGAGACAGAGAGACAGAGCGTGAGCAGGGGAGGGACACGGAGAGAGGGAGACAAAGAATCCGAAGCAGGTTCCAGGCTCTGAGCTGTCAGCACAGAGCCCGATGCAGGGCTCAAACCCACGAACCGTGAGATCATGACCTGACCCGAAGTCAGATGCTTAACCGACTGAGTCACCCAGGTGCCCCTACAAGATTTATAGATATATATTTTAAGATCTAAACATATCATTTATTTTAGTACCCACATAAAAGAAATGAGTGACTAGCAGCCCAGAAGCTGAAGGTGTAGAGAACAGCAGGATGGATATAATGGAGGGTACAGAGGAAGGCAGAAGAATCAAAGGCAGAAACAATCATTGTCAAAGTGAACAGCCTTGAGGTCTAGGTGGGTAAGGAGGAGAGTGAAGCCAAAAGGTGGTTGACCAGCTAGCTGCTGTAGAATATCTGTTTGCAGATTGAGGACTACTTTGTAAAAGTTATTTAAATGATTTGACTAAATTATATTTAAAATTTTCCTTTTGGTTACATTAGCCCAGGAAAAGAAATTCCTCAAAGATAAGGAAACGAACAGTGAAAAAAAAGAAGACTTCATTTTTTGAACATGATTCATTACAAAGAAGCAATGCCATAAAGAAAAAAATACCATGAATATTTTCTATAGTTTGGGTTTTAGTGTCCTTTTTCCTTGCTTTGGTAACCGTTCTTTTAAATTTATTACAATGTCACTGGAATCTTATTACTTACTCTACTAAGTTACTTTATGAACATTCAAATACGCAGCTGGACAAAAATAAAACTGAGTTCTTCTTACCTGTATAACCAGTTTCACTAGTCAATTAAATCAAACAATTGCCTTGACTTTGTTTTCACGGAACTGACCTTAACTGAATAAACTGAACTGACAAGTTGCTTTGTGTTTCAAAGTGCAGAACAATCGGGGTGGGGTGGGGTGGGGTGGGGCAGGGGGGCAGGGTGGGGGCTGGGGTGCAACGTGAGGGAAGCGTTAAGGGCATTTACAAATCGCAGTTAGCTGTAGTCTAGAATGTGCTATTTTTGAAACTTATTGGATCTAAATTCAACTGCATAAAAGAATAACAGCAGTCATTAGTCTTAATTATTTTAGTTCCATTTTTTTTTTTTCATCACAGAAATTACATATGTTAGGTTTCAGTACTGTAAACAAAATTAAGGGCCCCAATGCCTTACTTTTAAAAGGTATCTTTAATATACAACCTAGAAACTACTCCCTCTCCGGATAATAAAAATAACTATAGTGCTGTCAGTTTTAAGAATATATTTTTTTATAAACTTTTAAGATTCTAAATCCCAAAATGTATTTTAATTCCTCACGAAAAATAACGTTTGTCGATGAAAAGTGATGCTAATACCTATTTTTGAAATAAATGTAATTTGACAGAATTTAATTCCTCCAATGTGATTTTAAAAAGTCTTTCTGTAACCATAATAATTAGTATTAAAAGTTTCACAATCACTTACTTTGTCTATTGTTAGCAATCTTTTCCTTATAGGAAAGCCTTAGTAATTAGTGACTCAAGAATCATATACGTAATAAATGACTCAGGACTAAACCCATGACACAACATTTTACAGAATTGTTATTCCTCCTTTGTTTCAATAAATTGTACATATGATTCAGAGAAAAGCAACACCTGATTAAAACATAATTACATATATATATATATATATTTTTTTTTTTTTTTTTTTTTTTTGAGAGAGAGAGATAGGCAGAGAGAGGGAGACAGAGAATCTCAAGAAGATTCTGGACTGTCAGCACAGAGCCCGACATGGGGCTTGATCCCATGAACTGTGAGATCATGACCTGAGCCAAAATCAAAAGTTGGATGCTCAACCGACTGAGCCACCCAGGTGCCCACAGAATTGTTATTCCTCCTTTGTTTCAATAAACTGTACACATGATTCAGAGACAAGCAACGGCTGATTAAAACATAATTACATGTTTTAATTCAAATCTTAACTTGTTCTTAGATAATCTAAAATTACATATTTTCTCTTAAAATTAAATATATAAAGGTGATCACATTTTGTTGTGTTTTTCCTAAATGTGGGATTTTTTTTTTTCTTATGGAGTTTATTTTCAAAGAAACTTCTAGAAATGGAGCTCCTTCCTGCCAGAGACAAAATGCATTCTGTTGAATAGAATTTAATACTGAATTGATTTCTATTTAAAATATATACAAATGACACTTTCTAGTACTGGTGGTAGTTTGTGAGGAAAATTCCATATATCCTATCTAATCTTTTTGATGGTGCCAAGGAATGTAAAATGCCTATTTGAGGTCCAATAAGGGGCAACACTTTAGTATTAATTCTCTGTGTTCTCAATCTAAAGCAGTTCTCAAACCTAGTTAAGTCATCAGAATCACTGGGGAAAATGTTCAAAAACGGATTTCCGGGGCCCACCCCAGTCCCACTGAATCAATATTTCTGATAATTGGTCAAATTTGGAAAGCACAGCTCTGGTCATCTTGGACTTGCTGCAGGCTATTCCATCCAACTATTTTAGCAGGTTTAACAGGACTGCACATCATCTTATATCCTGACTTTACTATCCTTCCCATTAAAACCAGCTTCTTATCCTGTGTCTCACATGGTTAATTATCTCATCTTTAACAGGAGTGATATTTAACTGATAAAATTCAACCATTTAAGGCACCAGCTTTGCACTGGGGCAGGTGCCACGTATGGTATCTCTGTTGGTGGATGGTGAGGAGGTCGCAGGGATCTCGGAGAGGTGCCAGTACAGACAGGAATGACACTCAGGGCCTTGGGACAACAGCTGTGTGCAGTCTTCTTGCAAATATTTTGTTGTTTTAATAACCAAAAGCAAGTGCTAGTTGATTATCAGCCCTGCTCTGGTCCCGAGATTGTCAAAGTATGGTAATAAGGAGATATTAATGAGGTAAAAGGAGAAAGAACAGATAATAAGATGAAATTCATGAGTAGGACATTAAATATTTCAGAGCAATCAGTGATGGATGCAAGGGACTATCTACTTATAAGTCACAGAATAGAAAGGGCTGTGGAGCATTATTTTTCAAAGTGTGGCCATGCATCACTTTTATTAGAGTCACAAGATGAGCTTGTTAAAAATGCAGATTCATGGGTTTCATTCCAGTCCTACTTAATCACAATCTCTGAGGGCAGGATCTAGAAACCCACATTTTATTTTATTTTTTTAAATGCTTATTTATTTTGGAGGGATGGAGGAAGGAAGAGAGAGAGAGAGAAAGAATGAGAATGCCCGGCAGGCTCTAAGCTGTCAGCACAGAGCCCGATGTAGGGCTCTATCTCATGAATCACATCATGACCTGAAATGAAATCAAGAGTTGGATGCTTAATCATCTGAGCCACCCAGGTGCCCCTAGAAACCTACACTTTAAACAAGAATCTTTGGTGATTCTTACATTCACTAGCATTTGAGAATCACTAGTGACATGTAAGAATAGGACAAAGGGCAGATATGTGAGGGACAGCTACACTATAGGGTTGGAAGAAGACGAAGACATGGGAGAGGAATGGTGTTGTCAAGCAAAGAGAGAACAGAATTTCTAGCTTATCTATAAAATCTATAATGTCATGCCATAGATCAGGAGACTGAGAAGAGAACACTGTCAATTAGGAAGTCACTGGCGATCACTAACGGAGGGCAGAGCTGAACAGAGGATCGGGGGGACAGAAGGAATAAGGTATAAAGAGAGGGGTTAATTTTTGAAAGTTACCTCTGTGTGTACACACACACACACACACACATTCTCATTCTCTCTCATTTTTTTGAAGAGAAACCAAAAGGGGGAAAAAGAGAGAAAGTGAAGATACTACAAAAATCCTTGGGTGACAGAGACTTAAGAGAAAGAAATTTAGATGACCTAATAAGGAAGATAGAGATGATGGAAGTGATGGTTTTGAGTGGAAGTGACCTGCAATGAAGATAATGGGAAACATGACAGATGCAGAAAAATAAAAACAGTGGGCAGTAGGAATGAGGTTCTGGTTGATGTTCAACAATATGAATTTGTAATTCTTTCAAGCAGTAACACATTTCCACAAGAAATTTTCAGCATATTACCACAAAACCAAAGAATTTTCTCTCCCTCTCTCTTTCCTTCCATTAAGTATTTACAGGGTAACTATCGTTGCCCTGTAAGGTGCTATGTGAAAGGTAGCGATGTCAAGAAAAGCCTGATGGATGAATTAGTGACAAAGCAATCTAGGTGCTAGTGAATGTAGTGCTCAGATGGCTGGTAAGGTCATGGCTGGGTAGAAAGAAAAGTGAAGCCAAGAAGGGCCTGACAGATTGGAAAATACAGAGTTTATGAATGTGGAACATGTATTGAGTGCAAATAAAGCACAGATTTAGTGAGAATGAAAGGACTGGGAGAGCTGGAAGGACAGGAGATTAGAGTCAGAGAATGGAATTTTCAAGTTCAAGTGTTTTAAATTTCTTGCCCCCTTGAAGCTCCCTCTGAGAAATTCATTTTAACGTGGTTCAACTGTATGACAATCCTGATGGTAGAGGGGAGGGCGCTGCAGTGTTGAGTTGTAACAGCTCTTAAATGAGAAAAATGTAGTCATTCATGAGTTATCAAGGCACATCAGTAAGGTAAAAAGTTTAAACAATTTGTTTGATGTGTAAACAGGACACAATTTATAGATAAATCACTTTGTCCCTTACTTCAGTGGTGGCTGGCATTCGGTACACACACCCACTCACATGAGCTGGTGTGTGAACCTATAAAAAGCATGTTTACAGAACAAATTTTACTATATTATCCTGAATCCATGTAATTGAGTTTTTTCCAGAATGAGCCATAACAAAGACTTCTTGGTTTAAGCACTTGGCAAGGTTAGACACAGAGCTGTTAGAAAATGAAAGGGAAATGTTTTGTCCGTAAAATAAATTAGTCATTCATAGGGTAGATAAATATATGTTCATCATTATTAAAATGAAAAGGCTAATTTATTAAAAAATTTTTTAATGTTTATTTATTTTTGAGAGAGAGAGAGAGAGAGAGAGAGCAGGGGAGGGGCAGAGAGAGGGAGACACAGAATCTGAAGCAGGCTTCAGGCTCTGAGCTGTCAGCACAGAGCCTGACGTGGGGCCCGAACTCACGAACTGTGAAATCAGGACCTGAGCTGAAGTCTGATACTTAACCGACTGAGCCCCCAGGCACCCCATAAAGGACAAAATTTGCATTCAGAGCAGTCAAAATCCAAATCAGTCTCAGGTCAATTTTGTGGACAGTGTTCTGTGGGCTTTATCACCTGGTGAAAATTTCAGATCTTAAGGGCAGAGGTATCATATATTACAGCACTCGATATGCTAACTGTGGCGACGGCGAATCCATGAAAAACCTAAGAGCAGATTGAGTAGACTTTGCATCTTGGTCATTCTTCTCCTTTGATTCTTCTCTGATACACCTTCCAATCTAATGGAAGCCTGCACTCACACAAAAGGGCTTCTTTGAGGCCTCAGGAAGCCTGGGAAGCTGGTAAACTCCCCTGAGTTTACCTCACACTCTGAACATACTAGTTAGCCCAAGCAATACTCCTATGGTTTCATGAGATAGTATGTATGACTGGTATTAAAGCAAGCACTCAAAATAGCTAGCCATTATTTTATTTTATTTTATGTTATTTTATGTTATTTTATTTTATTTTATTTATTTATTATATATACATATAATAATTTTGATTTTAATGAAATATTTATTCAAAAAATTTAAGAGACTATTTTCATTGCTATTAAATGTTTATCTCCATTATCTTATTACATATTGCTTACCTTTTGCTTTTCTATACAGATTCAACAAATTAGGTGAATTTTATCAGTAATTCATGTACTCTGATTTAAATATAATGATTCTGGTTAAATTGAAGTTTTTATTAGCCTTAAAATACCCAGTTTTCCATACTTTTCTTAAGATGATTAGTTTGTAGGGTGCCTGGGTGGGTCAGTTGGTTAAGTGTCCAACTTCAGCTCAGGTCATGATCTCACAGTCCGTGAGTTCTAGTCCCATGTCAAGCTCTGTGCGGACAGCTCAGAGCCTGGAACTGCTTTGGATTCTGTGTCTCCCTCGCTCTCTGCCCCTCCCCCACTCACTGTGTGTGTGTGTGTGTGTGTGTGTGTGTGTGTCTCTCTCTCTCTCTCTCTCTCAAAAATAAACTAAAAATATATATAAAAAAAAAGATGATTAGTTTGTATGCAATTAAATGTACTTTTACATTTGGGAAGAGCAGGTGTTTACTCTCCAGAATTACAGTTTTACCACCGTTACTTCACAAAATTACTTATATAGTCATTACAAAATCTTACCATGTTGTGTTAAAATTCATTTGGATGGTTCATTCTGAATATTTCCACATAGGCAAAATAAGCATTATTTATTCCAGTTGGGAAATTACTATTTCTTTAAAATGCCGTTTATTAATAAAAATACTGATTTTATCAATACTATTGCCATTAGCAGAAAAATAAATGAAACATAGAATTAAAAAGCCCATCTGCATTTATTGAGTGATTTTTAAAAAAAGTTTAGTTTATTTATTTTGAGGGGGGGCAGACAGAGAGAGAGAGGGAGGGAGAGAGAGAGAGAGAGAGAGAGAGAGAGAAAGAGAGAGAGAGATAGCCAGATAGATAGCCAGGGAGGGGCAGAGAGAGAGGGAGAGAAAGAATCCCAGCCAGGCTCCGCATCATCAGCGTGGAGCCTGACTCAGGGCTCAAACCCACAAACAGTGAGATGGTGACCTGAGCCCAAACCAAGAGTCGGAGGCTTAACTGACTGAGCCACCCAGGCTCCCGAGAAAAAACTCCAGTGTTTTCAATAAAAGTTGATGATACTACCGATTCCATGTAACTAAAATATTTTTCTTCATGATGGTGGTGGGTGGAGCTGGTATTTACGCTGCTCTGGTTCCATATGTGACATAAAGCATATGATTGAGTCTCTGACACTTAAAAAGAAACTAAAGTTTTCTTTCTAATTAGCAGGTCTGATTTCTCCCTCATCCTCTGTGCCTCTTGGTTGGTACCTCTAATCTGCTTCAGGTTCATTCTAGCATCCCCCACTTCTCTTATTTACTTTGACCTATCAAAACCAGAAGTTATTCCTTCAACAAAGATCTACTTACTACTTACTAGAAACAGGCACTGTGCTGCTAAGCAACTCAGACCAATACAAAAGAATCCTTCCTCTTAAGAAGCACACAGACAGTTATGTCAACAACATCTCTATCTAAATATATCTTGGTATATATGGTATCATGGGGAGACATAAGTCATTTTTGCCTGGAGTTCAAAAAAGGCTTGATAGAGTAGGTGACACTTGATACTGAAAGACAAGCACCTGCGATGCAGACATGGGTACACTGCGCAAAGAGACTGGAGTGTGCAAAAGCACAGAGGCATGAAATAGCGCAGAGTGCTTGGAGAATTCAAGTAAAGCAGAAGAAGTTACAGACGTGGGGAGAAACACAAGTAGTTGTATACAGAAGCACGGCTGTGTGTGTGCATGCGTGCGTGTGTGGCATAATATACGATGAAACTGGGTATGTAGGCAGGGGTAGCACAATGGGAGGTCTTATATATTGTTATTCTTAGTGAACAGAGACAAGACTAACTGTGGGAGAAACAAAAACAGATTTTTATTTAGAAAGAACATTTTGGCCAACAGGGTAGAGGACTAAACAGAGATAATGCCAATCTATTGGATGGTTCCAACCATTAGGATGGTTCCTAATTTAATTCAGATGATAGATAAGAGGTTGTACCAAGTCAGTAGCACTAAAACAGGAGATTGAGTAGAGATGTTCAGAAGGTGGTATGAAAAGAACAGGGAGAACCCGTTACTTGCTGAACACTCCTTTTGCATTCTTTCAATTCTGGTAATATCTATGCTGACTGCATAAATCTCTAACTTATTAAAAAAAGGCTACAATGAAGAGATATTGTAGCTGGTAGCTGAAGCCATGAAACACAGAGAACAGTGCCAAGACAGATGTCTGGGCTGTCCACATTTATGGAACAATCAGAAAAAAGTAAACAATGGAGACTGAGAAGTAGGAAGGTAACAGTGGTGGCAGCAGGAGCAAGAGACATGTTACTTGGGGTAGGAGGGGTTGCAAGTGAGGACTGGGGAGAGGGGAGGTAGAAGATGAGGACGAGAAGTAGGTTAGGATCAAACTGGCTTTCTTTGCCATGCTAAAGAATATGGACACTGTCTGGTAGGCAAGGGACCTTTTAAAATGAAATCACGATCCATAGTATGGAGGACAGTTCTGGGTAGAAGAAAGAATTTTGATGGACTGATAAACTTTACTTGCTAAATTAAAAAAAAAATCAGGCAGTGTGTTTATGTTTTGAGCCTTGTATTTATAATTTTTAAAAAATGCTTACTTATTTTTGAAAGAGAGAGAAGGAGGAGGAGGAGGAGGAGGAGGAGGAGGAGGAGGAGGAGGAGGAGGAGGAAGAGCAGCATGATTGGGGGAGGGGCAGAGAGAGAGGGGGAGACACAGAATCCAAAGTTCTGAGCTCCAGGTTCTGAGCTGTCAGCACAGAGCCCCACACAGGGCTCAAACCCACTAGCCGTGAGATCATGACCTGAGCTGAAGTCAGATGCTTGACCGACTGAGCCACCCAGGCGCCCCTAAGCCTCGTATTTCTAATAGTGAAATAAAAGCACTGTTCTTTATTAAAAGAATTTTTAGGTATCAACAAACTTTCAGGAAAACACTTTGGGAGGCAAAGGGAACCCATAAATCATACTATTTTTCATCTTTTCTATGAAAGTGGAAGCCTCTTACAATCGCTGCTCATCAAGTCTGCACATGCAGATTTGATCTTAGCTATTTCTACTTTGAATTCAATTGAGTTCTGAGTATGGCTAATCTGTCATAGGCTGAGTTTAACTGCCATTTAAAATGTCTCCAATATGATTCCGATGTGATTTGGCACATTCAGCACAAAGTTTATGTTAGAAGAAGAAAAGGATAGAAACTGTATGTAATATATGATAAAAGACACTGCTCAAAGTCTAAAAGAATGTGTGCTTAAAATTAAAAAAAAAACATTAGAGTGATAATAAAGCATTGTATTGCAGTTTCATTGGAAGTATCTCCTGCTCTTACTCCTTGGTGGTACATAAAATAGTGCATTTTTTCCTCACATCAACAAAGGCTTAGAGATACGGAAGGGAAGATTGGCTTTGAAGTTTAAAGAGATTTGGTGGTGTGGCTGGCAGGTGCGTCTCCTCCTTTAGAATACGAAGGTGGAGCTGTAGGACCTGTGTGCTACAGACTCCTTTCTAGACCCTGGGTACACTGGGGGTGCTGAGAGAACACTCTCAGCAGTTGTTAGGTGATTCAAAGGACAAAAGCACATGTTTTACTCATTTAGATACTTATACTACGTTTGTAGAAATCACATATCCCAATATCGCTGGTATAGAGTAGAACACACGGGCAAGTATTTCAAGGACTCCATCAAACAGAAACTCCTGTCACATCTTTTTTCCTTGCCTGAGCATGTATTAGACACCCTTTCTGTTGCCTTTTATCAGTCCTAAAACTTTGTATGTTATGTTTTTTAGAGGCTTCTGAATTTTTCCTTTGTCTGATATTCTAGAACAATTTCATACTCTTCCAAATACTTGCTCTTGATAATGAAATGGAAGAAAGGAGATGAGGAAGAAAGGGAGTGGAGAAGGGAATACCACATGCACATAATAAGTAATTTAAGCTAAAAAGAGGGAACGTACACTCAAAAGATCGCTTTCATCCATCTAGAATTTGAGTGGCCCTCCACTGTGATTATCATCAATGATGAATGATTTCTTTTGGTTTTTACCATTCCAAATATCTCTATGCATATATTAAAGCATATATATATATATATATATATATATATATATATATACATATATATATGGGTATCCATATATATATTTCCTTGGCAACGAAATTTTGGGTACAAAGAATATTGCTGGAATATAATCTGTTTATAAATACTGTTTATAGATGTATTTTAAAAAGTAGAATTTTGCCTCTTATTTTCATCTTTAGAAATCTACGTAAGTTTGGTAGATAAGGTATGTGAATGATCTATCTAATGCATCAATATTTACTTTATACCGGCTATGATTCAGATATTGTTGATCACCAAATCTATGCCTTAAAAAATTCCATGTGAGTTAGAATAAATTCAAGCAATTCAAAAATGCATAAGGTATAAATTGGTCATTCCATACTTCTCCACTCCCAATCTCAGAGGTAAGCACAGTTTAATGTTTGAGAGACAAATATGGATGGTCGTGGAGGCTCATTTCCTATTCTACTAGAATAGCTAAAAGAGATAATAGCCTCCAAAAGCTCCCTCCCACTCCCATTGTTACTTAGGCAATTAGATGTTCCCTAACCTTCTCTTTAGGTGTGTACAATGTTCTGGTGTGGAGCCCCTCTATCAGGTCACTTTCTGTGGTGCATCCAGACTACCTACACCAGGCCTAAGCACACTTTTCTGTGAGAAGAGAACTTGGGGATGGTATATGCTCTGGAATTCCTTCCCTGTAAGTTTACTCTGATAAAATGTTTTAATATTCATACAGCAGGACTAGTTGTATTTGTGTGCCCTTGGCATGACAGGTGTATATTATGTGAGCTCTTCCTTTTTCTCTATGCTTAGAAACACAATTCCACACCCTAGACACACACACACACACACACACACACACACACACACACACACACACACTCAAAGGCCAAGCAGAGAAATACAATACAAATTATTCTGCAATTTTCCTTTTTGGAAAAAATTTATTAATATACATTATGAACATCTTTTAAAGTTAGTACACAGAGTTCTACTTTATTCTACCCAGGCATCTTAAAAATCTCTCTTAAATGTAGCAATCTAAAGCTTTGTAACAAATTACCTGGATTTCGCTCAATGGCTTCTATGTAAAGAATTCCAGGTAACTGAACCTTGGCATTTAGTCACTTGAGATTGTGCAGATTCCATTTTCTAGACAACTTTTCTAAAATAAGTTAGTTATAACAGATAAATCTCTAAGTGCTTATTCTAGAAGACAAGGCCTTTGTGAACAAGACTGTACATGTTAAGATGTACATGTACTCTTTTGTTATCTGTGGTGGAGTATAGTGGGAGTCTGATAAATATTTACTAAATGACTAAAAAGATTAAGTAAGAGCAAGTGCCAAGAGTCAAGAAAGCTGAGGCTTAACAAGTCTGATGGTAATGTGGCATGCTTTATGATTTAGCTTAGATCTTCTTCCCCACATCGACACTCCTTTTTTCCCTTTCTTCTCTTTTAAAAATTGAGATATATTGACATACAGTATTATGTTAGTTTTCGGTGTACAATGTAAGGATTTGACACTTGCACACACTGTGAAATGATCATCACAATAAGTCTAGTCACCATCTGTTACCATAAAAAGTTACAAAAATTTTTTTAATTAAAAATTTTCTGCGTGTGTGACGAGGATTTTCAAGAATCACTCTCTTGGCAACCTTCAAATATGCATGACAACAGCACTGACTCTAGTCACCACGTTGCACACCACATCGCCATGACCTATTCTTTTTGTAACTAGCAGTCTGTATCTCCTGACTCCCTCCCACTGCCAACCAACACTCTTTTCCATATCCAAGAGTTTTGTTTGTTCATTTGTTTTGTTTTTTAGATTCCACATATAAGTGAGATCATACAGTATTTGTCTTTCTCTGTCTGACTTATTCACTTAGCATAATACCCTCTAGTTCCATCAATGTTGTTGCAAATGGCAAGATTTCATTCTTCTTTATGGCTGAATGGTATCCCATTGTATACAGACCACATGTTTATCCATTTGTCCATTGATCAATGCTTAGGTTGTTTCTGTATCTTGACTATTGTAAATAATGCTACAATGAATATTGTACCTCTTTTTGAATTAGTGTTTTCATGAATTCAGAATATTCTGAATAAATATCCAGACGTAGAACTGCTGGATCATATGGTGGTTCTATTTTTAATACTTTGAAGAACCTCCATACTGTTTTCCATAGTGGCTGTACCAATTTACACTCCTACCAACAGTGAATGAGGGTTTCCTTTTTTCCACACCCTGCCAACACTTGTTATTTCTTGTCTTTTTGATTCTAGCCATTCTGACAGGTGTGGGGTGATATCTCATTGTGGTTTCTATTTGCATTTCCCTGATGATTTGTGATGTTGAGCATCTTTTCATGTGCCAATAGGCTAGCTGTATGTCTTCTTTGGAAAAGTATCTATTCATATCCTCTGCTTATTTTTAAAAAAGACACTTATTTATTTTTGAGGGGGGGGAGGGGTGGAAAAAGAGGAAGACAGAGGATCTGAAGCAGGCTCTCCACTGTGAGCAGAGAGCCCAATGTGGGGCTTGAACTCATGAACTGTGAGATCATGACCTAAGCTGAATCAAGAGTTGGCTGTTTAACCAATTGAACCACCCAGGCTCCCCTATTTTTTTTTCCTTTGCCCATTTTTTTTTAAATTGGATTTTCTTTGGTGTTGAGTTGTAGGAATTCTTTATATATTTTGGATATCAACCTCTTATTGGATATACGATTTCTAAATGTTTTCTCTCACTCAGTAGGCTGCCTTTCCATTTTGTTGATGGTTTTCTTTGCTGTGCAGAAGCTTTTTGTTTGATGTAGTCCCATTTGTTTATTTTTGCTCTTGGAGTAAGATCCAGAAAAACAACACCAAGACTGATATCAAGGAGATTACTGCCTATGAACACTCCATTCTTATTTAACCCAGTTGGTGGTTTCTTGAAAATTAGGTGATATACATATATACAAAAAAGAAAGCCAATAATTTTTTCTCTTTTACACTGAACGAACTAATAGAACAACAGTCTGAAGACACTGTACATCAAACAATGAAGAACAGTGAACCCTGAGATACAGGAAACAAACAAGTTGAGTGTAACCCTACAGTTGCCCCACTTCACTCTACGGAAAGAGTTTCCAGGCAGTAGTTAAGGAAGAGGGAATCAAAGCAGAGCCTGCCAAACTCCCTAAGTTAAGGATCTGCTGCTAGATGTAGACACCAAGTTGGCTACAGTTCCTACGGCAGAGTGCTGAAGAAAAGAGAGCTGTACAAAGACAGAACTCTGAAAATGTACACACATTCACCCTTAAGTATGCACCTGGGCATTGAATAGTGCATGTGTGTAAAGAAAATACCAGAGACTGAGATAGAACCACTGAAAAGATTAGAAAGAACAATTTCTGAAGACCATATGGGCCAGGAATTTACTTATTCCCACTATCCAAAGTAGGAAACTTATTAATTCATAGGACGTGGGGTAGATTATTCAAAAGACTTTGGTCTCAGTAGTGGAGGGGACAAAAAAAGTAGCCTTAGGATCAATGCTTCTTTGCTTATAAAAGCTTAAAAGCAAGACTTAAAAGGGCCAAATCTTTCCCAAGAAACTTAACCATGTTGGGGAACAAAGCTAACACACACTTACAGGAATCCAAAAATACTTAGCGGTAAGGTAAAATTCACATTTGTCATCCCGTGAAAAATTAGTAAGCATGCAAAAACACAAGATAATATGACACATATGAGACAGGTCAATGTAACTGAAACTAACCAAGAAGTGGCAGCCACCATAATAGAATCAGTAGATAAGAATATCAAAATAGTGATTGAAACTGTATTTCCTATGCTGAAGAAAATAAAGTCTGAAAAGGTTAAGTAGACCTGGAAGATACAAAAGAGAACTAGAAATGAAAACTGCAATATCTGAGACGTAAAACACTAGAATGGATTAACAGCAGATTTTACACTGAAGAAATGACTAGTGGACTTGACATACTAAGAGAAATTATGCAAAAGGAAAGGCAGAAAAAGACAGAAAACAATGAAGAGAAGAGCATCTGTTCTGTTGTAGGACAACTTCAAGCAGTATAAATACATGTCTAATGGAGTGTCCGAAGGAAACAGAGGGTAAGGTAGAAAAATATATGAAGACATATGACTGAAACATTTCCATATCTGATGATCACACACATATATAAGACGTCTGATAAAACTCAAGTAGAGGAAACATAAAGAAAATCACAACAACCACATCGTAAATTGCTTAAGGCTAGTGAAAAAAAGAAAATCTTAAAAAATTCTAGAGACATTAGACACATTACCTAGAGAGACACAAAGATAAAGACAGCATATTTCTTGGCAGAAACAATGCAAACCAGAAGAGAGTGGAGCAACATCTTTCAAGTACTGAAAAAGAGACAGAGGAAAAAAGAACCAATCTGGACTTTTTTACCCTGGGAAAATTATCTTTGTAAAACAAAAATGAACTCAGCAATTCCACTCCTAGGTGTTTACTCCACAGATTTAAAACAGGTAGACAAACATAATGCCTGTACTTGAATATTTATAGCAACACTATTCACAATAGTCAAAAGGTGGAAATAACCCAAATGTTCATCAATGGATGAATGGATAAACAACATATGATGCATCTGTACAATGGGATATTATCTAGTCGTAAAAAGGAATTAAGTACTGATAGATGATACAACATGAATGAATCTTGAAAACACTATGCTAAATGAAAGCAGCCAGATTAAAAAAAGCCACATATTGCATGATTCCATTTATAGAAGGGTGTAGAACAGGCAAATCCATAGACAGAAAGCACAGAGTGGTTGCCAGGGTTGGGGGGGAGGGGAGAATAGGGAGTGACTGCTTAATGGGTACAGAATTTCTGTCTGGGTAATGAAAATGTTCTGTAACTAGATAGCGGTGATAGTGCAATGCTATAAACACACCAAAAGCCACTGAACTGTACAGTTTTTATGTGTGAATTTTATTGTCATAAAAGAGTGAACCCTTAAATGTATACTTCCGGGGTTTTTTGCCTTAGTAAACATAACTGTCAGAAATACATTTTAATCTTAAATTCTGTTAAAAATAGTAAGACATATAAAAACAAGAAACAACAAAAAGAGGTGAAATAACTTTCTGCAACATACAGAAGCAGAAAGACTTCATTACCAGCAGACTTGTTCTATAGGTACTGTGAAAAGAAATACATCAACCGGAAGCAATATAATACCAAATGGAAATTTGGATCTACACAAGGGAATAAAGAACACCAGGTATGGTAACTATTTGGTTAAATATAGTATCTTTTCCTCATACTATAGCTCTTCAAAAAATTGTCAATTGCTTAAAGAAAAATAATAGCAATGTTGTGTGCAGTTTCTACATGTACAAGTAAAATATATGACAACAGGAGCACAAAAGCTGGGCGGGGGGACAAATGGAAGTATACTATTTTAAGGCTTTTAAACTATACATGATGTAGTAAATGAAATGAGATGATGTTAAAGATATATACTATAAAGAAAGTACTGTAATAATAGAGTTCAAGCCAATAAACCAATAATGAGATCATATAAAATGATAAAAATATTCAGCTAATCCAAAAGAAGGCAGGGGAAAAAAAAAAGGACAAGGGAAGAAAGAATAGATGGGATGAATAAAAAACAAATAGCAAGATGACAGACTTATCAAGAGACACATCAAATGTAAATGTTCTAAAAACTCCAATTAAAGTCCTGTTTTGTTAGAATGGATAAAAAAAACTAAGATCCATCTACATATGATGCCTATAAGACAATTATAAAGACATAAGGAAGTTAAAAGTAGAAGAATGGAAAAACATAATACAACATTAAGATTAGTCAAGGGGCGCCCGGTCTCATGGTTCATGAGTTTGAACCCTGCATCAGGTTCTGTGCTGAAGTGTGGAGCCTACTTGGTATTCACTCTCTCATCTTTTCTCTGCCCTCCCTCATTTGTTCTTTCTCTCTCTCAAAAATAAATAAAAAAACTTAAAAAAAAAAAAGACTAGTCAAAAGATGTGAAACCTTTACACTAAAGAATAAAAATGGCAGGATATGGCCAATTAATAGGATAGAATTTCAATATTATTAAGATGTCAATTTTCCCCACTTGATCTGTAGATTCAATGCTATCCCAATGAAAATCAAACCCAGCTTTTTCTTTTTTTCTTTGTAGAAATGATTACAGAATTCATATGGAAATGCAAAGGATACAGAATAGCTGAAAATCTCTGAAATGAACAGAATTAGAGGACCAATGCTATCTAATTTCAAGACATTATAAAGCTTCAGAAATCAAGAGAGTGTGGTCTGGGCATGAAGACAGGCAAATTAGATAACTGGAAACAGAGAGTCTAGAAACAAATTCACACATTTATGACTGATTTTCAACAAGGTCTTTTCAGCAAATGATGTGAGAACAATTTGATTTCAATGTGCAGATAAGTGAATTTCAATCTATACTTTGCAAACAATACAAAAATAAACTAAAAATGGATTACAGACTTAAAACTATGAAACACCATGACAAAAACCCTGTGACCTTGGGTTAGGCAAAGATATTTTAGATACAACACTAAAAACAAAGTCCATAAAAGCACGAATTGATAAACTGGATTTGACAAAAGCTGCTCTTTAAACATGTTTAAGAGATGGAAAAACAAGCCACAGAGTGGGAGAAAATATTTGCAAATCACATATCTGATAAGGGAATTGTATCTAAAATCAACAAATAATACTCAAAACTCAATAATAAGAAAACAATGTGATAAAATGGGCAAAACATTTGAAGACACTTCTCCCAGTGAGAGCAGAGGGCAAAGAGCATCCGAAAAGATGGTCACTGTCGTGAGTCATTAGGGAAAATGCAAATTAAAACCATAATGAGAGACCATGACACACCTATCGGAACTGCTAAAATTAAAAACACGGACCGTATCAAGTCTTTGCAAGGATGTAGAAGAATAGGAACTTTTGTATGCAGCTGGTGGAAATGTAAAATGGCACAAATATTTGTAAACCAGTTTGGCAGTTTCTTAAAACATTAAGCAGACCCTTAGCCACATGATCCACCTAGTCCACTCCCAGGTCTTTACCCAAAAGAAACAAAAGCATACGTTCATAGAAAGACTGCACATGGATATCCATATATGCATTGTTTGTCACAGGCGAAAACAGCAAACTATCTGAATGCCCATCAACAGGTGAATGAATGCAAAACTGTGGTATACCCATAAATGGAATGCTCCTCAGCAATGAAAAGGGCTATGGGTGAATCTTGAAACGATTAGGCAGAGTGAAACAAGTCAGACCAAAAAAATGTGTGTACATAATATATACACATATTTTATGACTGTATTTATATAAAATATCAAAAACATGGTCAATCTATGGTGACAGAATGCAAGTCAGTGGTTGCCTGAGGACCATCTTGGGGACAGGGAAGTTTGGGAGAGATTCCTAAGGGGCACAAGGAAACATCTGGGGTGATGTATGTGTTCATTATCCACATTTTGGTGATTCCACAGGTATACATGTGTCAAAAGTTATCATATTGTACACTTTAAGTATGTGCAGCTTAGTGTTTGTCAATTATACCTCAATAAAGCCACTATAAAAGGAATATTTGTTTTCATTTTGACTATTTTTTAGCATTCTCATGTTGGCAATTCATTTATGTTTAATCTCAGACATATTCTCAATAACATATTTAACTCAATGGTGATTCTAGCTTTAGTTATTTGTTTTATCTGTATATTATTCTCAAGATTCCAAGCTAGTTTTAATATTTAAACTGTTTAAAAGAATATAGATCCTGAGAGAATTTCCTTCTCTATTTTTTTCACCATGTATCATGAATAGTCAGTTGCTATACTGACTGTACTAATACTATCATCTTTCAGATAATTAGTTTATATATTTTCAATTTAAGCAGTATAATTTTTGTGAGGCAAAAACCAGTTAAATCGGCAGAATATTTCAGATTATAATACTTTATTTTCAATCTTAAGGCAAAAGTTATATACTATGGTAGCCATAAAACTTTTAAGATACGGTTACTGATTCTTTCTCCCAATGTCTTATGAAAAATTTTCAAACATACATAAAAGTACAGAATTGAATAATAGATCCACATATAATCTTCCCCCAGCTCCAAACATGATTGAGATTTTGAGATTCTTCTTTGATTTATGAGCCCTTCCCCCACTTTTTACAGGGTATTTAAAAGCAAATTCTAGGTATCATACCATTTTCTATCACATGTATTTCAGTATTTAAATCTTTTTCTCAATATAAGCCAACAGCTTACCTTAAATGGGGGCGCCTGGGTGACTCAGTTGGTTAAGTGTCTGACTCTTGAGGCGCCTGGGTGGCTCAGTCCGTTGAGTGCCTGACTTCGGCTCAGGTCATGATCTCACAGTTTGTGGGTTCGGGCCCCACACTGGGCTCTGTGCTGACAGCTCAGAGCCGGGAGCCTGTTTCAGATTCTGTGTCTCTCTCTCTGCCCCTCCCCCACTCGCACTCTGTCTCCCTCTGTCTCAAAAATAAATAAACGTTAAAAAAAAAAGTGTCTGACTGTTGATTTTGGCTCAGGTCATGATCTCAGTTTGCGAGATTGATCCCCACATTGGGCACTGTGCTGACAGCGCAGAGCCTGCTTGGGATTCTCTATCTCCCTCTCCCTCTCTCAAAATAAATAAACTTAAAAAACAATTCCTATTTCAATGAACTGAAGTGTTCAGGAAGGTAGTTTTATTTATTTTTTTTTAAGGTAATATTATGACGTGCAGATATGTACCTATACAAGTATGGACAAGTTTACTTTTTTTTAGAAATATGTTTGATAGGTTATTCTGAAATTAAAACAAACATGAGTGATGTATAATGTATTAGCAAACAGAAATTTCTTTAACCTCTCATTGGTTTCTGTAATCATTTATTTATCCTTTCATGGTGTAGTAGTGCTGGCTTACAGTAGTTTCTGACAGCTGACTAGTAAATTTTCAGGAATTTTGTGAGCTGAATGTTAATACATCTAATATTAAAAACTTTAAATTTACAATAAAATCAATTTTATTTTTAAAATCAAGACATGTTTTTCTTAAATGTTTATTTATTTTTGAGAAAGACAGACAGTGTGAGCAGGGGAGAGGCAGACAGGGGGAGACTGAGGTTCCGAAGCAGGCTCCATGCCAACAGCAGTGAGCCCGATGTGGGGCCTGAACTCATGAATCATGAGATCACAACCTGAGCTGAAGTTTGATGCTCAACCAACTGAGCCACCCAGGTGCCCCAATAAAATCAATTTTATTTAAAAAAAAATTTTTTTTTAATGTTTTTATTTATTTTTGAAGGAGAGAGAGAGAGACAGAGCATGAGCGGGGGAGGAGCAGAGGGAGACACAGAACCAGAAGCAGGCTCCAGGCTCTAAGCTGTCAGCACAGAGTCTGATGTGGGGCTGGAACTCAAGAACCATGAGATCATGACCTGAGCCGAAGCCGGACGCTCAACCAACTGAGCCACCCAGGCGCCCCAGTAAAATTAATTTTATTAAAAAAAGGGAACAAATTTTCAAAGTCATGGATTTTTAATTATTTTACTATTATCTATGCTCTTCAGTTTATCCAAGTCTATTGTATCTGTATGGTGGGGACAATATGTAACAGTGTGCTACTGAGTATCTTTATTCTGTGTGCAGTGACGTGATGTTGGCAGCTCAAAGTTAGTCGTGGTAGGAATATTTATTCCACAGACACAAGAAATGCTCCAAATCTGGCTGTGCCTCACACTCCTGCCAGCAGAGCTGGCTGTGGCACGACACTCTTCCATCCCAAGTGTAACTCTATGTCGGGCCCCGTAGTAGGAAGTGATTTCTGGTCTTTTGGAATTTGAGCACAGAAATCCTCCTAATGTCACATTATTAAAAGTACTTTAATAGAGGGTACTATAAAGGTAAATATGAACAGGTCCTTCAGAAAACAAAGAATACATGATATGTATTGATAGTCTTTAATATATGCCTCTAAAAATCCCTTTATTATAAGATCGAAGTTTTAAATTATTAACATAAAAAACTTGTTATGCTGAAACTCAGGAAATAAAAGGAATACTAATGAGGTGACATCTTTGGTTATAATTATTTTATTACTCGAATTTCAGAAGTACAGAAAAATGTAATTAGATGTTAAGTAAAAGGATTAAAAATACCATGTACAAATATGTATCTTTTTTAGATGACGTAAGGCTAAGGAAAATAAGAAATATGAATCTGAGTTTTAAAAGATACTTTGGGAACTATCATGTACCAAAGAATTTGAGAGCTTAAGAGTATACCAAGTTAAGTGTGTGTTTAATAGATAATTTTTCATCTCTTTAAAAGATGAGGTTTTAAACAGATGGCTACCAGAGGGGAAGTGGGTGGGGGGGGTGGTGGGGGAGGATGGGGGAATAGGTGAAGGGGATTAAGAGTATACTTATTTTGATGAGCACTGAGTAATGTATGGAAGTGTTGAATCACTATACTGTACACTTGAAACTAAGATAACAGTACATGTTCACCACACTGGAATTAAAATTTAAGAAAAAATTTTTAAGATGAGGTTTTATTAAAAAACTCAAAATGCCACCTAAAATCGCCAAACCCGTTTTGCCAGTTGCTACTCTCAGAAATCAAAGCTCCGCCTGTCTAGTCTGCATTTATATTTAGTCTGGGCATTTAATCTCTTTTTTGATCTTAGTTTTACCATACACTGCACGATGTTTTATAAGGCTTTAACAGTAGGTTAGTTTTGTACGTTGTAACATCATTTTGTACTAGCAAACAGCTTATTTGAAAACTGCTCAGAAGATAGACAAAGGAGTAACAGAGAATTAAAATGAACACTGTGATTCTTTATATATGTTTCTTTTGTTTAAGTTATTTACCTCTTGTGAAAGCTGTGTTACTTGGTCCTTTTGATGTTCCAGGTCTTTTAAAACCAGTGAGTTTTGTTTTTCTAACTGAAGCACTCTTCTTGCCAAGTGGACACTAACAGAATGAAGAAAGAAAATTAATGCTTAAAAAAGAGGAATGTTATCTAGGATATTAAAAATGTGTTTGTGTGCTTAAAAATTGACTTACCATTTCCTAGTAATTCTTAAATATTTACAGAAAAAATATGGAGTCAAATATTATCAGGTGTCAACAGTGGAAGACCAATATCCAAACAGCTCAGAATTTTGAAAGTAACATTAAAATCTCCATAATAATATAACTGTGATATATTGATTACTGCAGTAATGGCTTCTAGCCCTTGCTATGAAAGTAGAGTTACATTATACTTGCTTGAAAAGCCCACAGACAGCAATTTACAGCTTTCTCCGTTTTTATAAAAATTTCCCATTTACAAACAAATCAGGCAATTAGTTGAAATAATAAGCCTGCACTTTGAAAAGCTTCAGTGTTTCCCTCACACAACCTGATGCCTTTTATAACACAAAAAACAACTGAATAGAGTTTCCATTGAAAGTAGAGATGAAACAGATGCATGAAACATGGGGAATGTCTCAGTAGTAAAAGATCACCTTCTGACTATCACATGATCACAACTTACTGTACAGAGTGTAACCTTTAGTATTTAACATCACATTAAACATGAAATACCCCAATTCCACTTTTAAGACACAATTAAAAAAAAAAAGTTCAGTTATAAAATCATTCCTCCTAAAAACTAGGGGGAAAAAAAGGGGTAGAATTCTTTAAAGAACTGCTAATACTGTTGAGAAGACATGTTGCTCCAAAGACCCTGTCTGTGATTCTAAAAAATTAATAATTTCTTATTTATCATATTTTCATATTCTATATGAATTAATCTGAATTGCAAAAGCTGTGGAATCTGAGAGGCCAAGATGTTATATAATGACACGGCATAAAATATTTTCATTAATTTTTGAGACAGAGAGACAGAGCATGAGCAGGGGAGGGACAGAGAGAGAGGGAGACACAGAATGAAAAGCAGGCTCCAGGCTCCGAGCTGTCAGCACAGAGCGCGACACAGGGCTCAAACTCACGAACCCAAGATCATGCCCTGAGCCAAGGTCGGACGCTCAACTGACTGAGCCACCCAGGCGCCCCTAAAATATTTTCATTTTAAATAAAATTATTTTATTTATATGTGGAACAGGAACAATTCCATTATATTTTTAAATATTTCCTAATCTTGGATAAAGGAATGCAGACAAAAAATTCTGAAAATAATGCTAAACATCATCCTATATATCCATTTCTAAGGCCTTGTTATTCCAAATGAAAAAGATGAGTTCTGATAAAAGTTTATACAGCAAATTGGGGAGTTTGTTTAGATATGCTCATTTCTAAATTTCTATCTTTCCAACTGGCATAAGATTTTGTCTTAATCAGCTAAAGTTAGAGGCAGAAAATACACAGTCCTTATTTTTTGACAATCATTTAAAAATTTTTTTTAACATTTATTTATTTTTGAGAGAGAGAGAGACAGAGTGTGAGCCGGGGAGGGGCAGAGAGAGAGGGAGACACAGAATCTGAAGCAGGCTCCAGGCTCCGAGCTGTCAGCACAGAGAATGATGCGGGACTCGAACTCACGAACCATGAGATCATGACCTGAGCCGAAGTTGGATGCCTAACTGACTGAGCCACCCAGGTGCCCTGACAATCTTTTTTTTTTTTTTTTTTTTTTTTTAATAAAATACAGCTTTACTGACATATAATTTTATTGCTATGTAATTTACATATTATAAAGTCCATCCATTTAAAGTGTTCAATTCAATGGTTTTTAGTATGTTTAGAGTTATACAACTAACACTATAACCTAATTTTAGAATATTTTGATTACAAAAGAAGTATTTCCCTGTTAGCATTGCTCCCCATCCTCCTGCCAGCCCTAGGGAACCACTAATCTATTTTCTTCCTTTACAGATTTTACAGGTGTTTACAGTTTATGGCTACCCCATTTTGTATCTCCCAATCTAAAATATGCCAAGTTCTCTCAAATTTGACCCTAAAATAAGATCTCTACAAATAAGTCTTAAGGCTAATTTTATGTTATGTTTACAGCTTTAATACATAAACATCAGTATTTTATATCATTAACTCTGTTTTTTACTAAGGTAATAAAAATCCTTGGAGTTATCTTCACTCATATTTTCATTTTCTTCCTCATCCTTCATAAATGTTAGGAATAAGTCTCCCACAGAAAGATGAGGGTCTTTTTGTACACAGTTAATTTCTCAGTAAATGGATATTGAAGGTACAGACCATGTTTGTGCCATGCTCAGAATAGAATAATAACACAATCAAAGGCTACTACACAGAAAACAGTTGCGGATGACATTCAATGAAAGATAAAAGGATGCGAGAAAATAATCAGATGCAAAGGTCACCCATTACCAACATTCTGAAGACGATAATGACTCGAAGACATCAAGTTTAATAACAGCAAGTAGCTCATTTGGTTTGGGTGCTTTTTGGTTTGTTTGGGAATTGAATAATGCTCTTACGCAGATATGGTGTGATACCATTTATCAGTGCAAAATATCACATGATATAAAACCGTGAATTCGAGAAATTCTTGACATGCTGGTGCCTAAGCCCTAATACCAGGGCTACCTCCTTCTACTAAAAATTGCCCTGATTTTGGTTGGGGATTCTGACTGAGGAAAATCAACTCTAAATAGAAGGGAGCTATCTTACGAGGCCTCGAAATGCTCCTAATGTGTTCTATACTGTTCTGATTACTAGCATATAGAACTATTTTATTGAGGGGTGCGTGGGTGGCTCAGTTGGTTAAGCAGCTGACTCTTGATTTGGGCTCTGGTCTTGATCTCATGGTTTGTGGGATTGAGCCCCGCACTGAGTTCTGCACTGAGTGTGGAGCCTGCTTGGGATTCTCTCTCTCCCTCTCTCTCTCTGTTCTCCCCGGCTCACGCTCTCTTGCCAGAAGCCAAGCTATCCAACCAGCCTGATGGCAGGGCCCGGGCAGTGGACGGATCGGGACTGCAGGGAGGCCCACTGACGTGAAGCTTCTTGTACTCCTGCTTTTATGTAATTTGGCCTTAATAAAAGTACCTGGGGAATTGTCTGTTGGGGAACTGCCCTTGACAGGCCCCCTGAGAAAAGAACCATTGGGGAAAGAAATAAGGTTCCACAAGGAAATTGTGTGGCCCTGCATTTAGCCCTTGCCACCCCCTATAAAGACTCCAGCCAAGGAAGGAACAAATGGATTTGAAAGCCCCACTCCGGTAACTAAGGAGTGTGTCTATGGGCACAGGTTACTCCAACCCCTAGGCCCACTTGGCCCCCAGGACTCTCTCTCTCTCTCTCAAGTAAATAAATATTAAAAAAAAAAAAAAAAAAAAGAACTATTTTATTGAGAAAAACTTTCTAAGAACTGATGCTGACAAGAATGACTGTGACTTTTACTATGAATGTTGGTATCACTTATGATACATAATATTTATAATGTAGAAGACATGGTGGTATAACTGGTCTCCAATTGATGCACTGATCACATTTAAAACATTTACTTCTAAGTCACTGTAAAGACAGCAGAACACATTTCTTCACAGACATTTCAGAAATGGTACTAAGTATTAAGGTTCTTAGATTGCCCTAAATGACACATTTAGCCCATGGATTATGGATGTTACAGAAACAAAACAAAACAAAAACAAAAACACAAACAAAAATATTGTGAAATCTAGGACATGCAGAAAAAACGAGAAATAAAATTTTTGATCATTATCATATTTACAATGAAACAAAAATGATTCAAAAATTAGAATTTTTTTCTTGATCATAAATATCAATGTCTGTAGAAAAGCAGGTTGAATTAGAAGAAATGTATTTACTAACTCATTCACCAAGATACTCATGAACATTAAAAAAAAATTTATTAAAAGCCCATAACCTATATAGGTACCAGGAATACACAGTTTCTACCTGGAGGATGATAGTCTCCTGAGGAAGACGGACAAATAAATTACCATAGTGTGCTAAATGATAAGAAAGGGCACACTGAGGAATGAAGACTAATAGTAATCTGGAGAGGAAGCAGAGAAATAGCATTCTGGGTAGAGAGAAAAGCATAGGTAAAGGATGATGTGCAGGGAGGTATGCTGTGGATTGATAAAATGTATGGCGCATGGTGAAGGCTGAAGCTAGAGAGACAGAGGCAGGGACATATGAAAGACCTTAAATGACAAGCTGAGTTTGGATTTTATCATTAAGTCGGGTAGGCATAACATGACCAGGTCTGCACTTGAGAGAGTTCTCTATCAATACGGTGGAGAAGGAAGAACATTTGAGCCAATCAATTATAAAGTTAAGATCACAGTCTAGACTGGTGGTCTCCAAAAGCAATTACGTTCAAAACAATCCACTGAAGTGTGGGAAATTTTATTTATATTTATTTTACTATTAAGTGTCTTTAAATTTAAATTTTCTATGTAGTTTTGTATTTTAACATACATGTTATTCATAGGATAGTACATGTATATAATTGAGAGATAAATACATGTACATACATTGGTGGGTGAATGTTCAATTTTTTTTCCCCAATAGGGAGTCATATCAAAAAGTTTGGAGACTGTTGGTCTAGGCCAGTTTTGTCCAATAGAAACATAATGCAAGTCCACATGTAATTTAGAAATTTTTAGTAGCCATATTTAAAATAGTACACAGCCCTTACCTTACATGACATAAAAAAATTAACTTAAAGTATGCCAAAGACCTAAATGTAAACACTAAAATATAAATACTTAGAAGAAAACACAGGAGTACGTCTTCAACACAGGAGTAAATCTTCCTGACTTTAGATAAAGGATTCTCAGATATGGCACCAAAAGCACAAGCAACAAAAGAAAAATTAGATAAAGTGGACTGCATCATAATTAAAAAGTTTTGTGCTTCAAAAGACACCATTAAAAAAATGAAAAGATAACCCATGAAATGGAAGAGAACATTCCAAAATACCTATCTGATAAGGGACTCGTATCTAGAAAAATAAAGAACTCTTATAACTCAACAATAAAAACACAATCCAATTATAGCAGTCACAGCAGTGCTATGTGCTATAGAAAATTCTAAATAATTACATAAGTTTATCTTTGCACACCTTGTACTGCCATTTCCTCAGAAAGCATAATGACTGTGTCAAAACACATGTGCATTACGGATTTTCAGACATTTCTCTTGAAAGATTGGTATAAATTTAAGTTCTCATGAACTACAATGAAAAGTTATCCAAGGACTAGAATTTTTATTTATTTTGTTTTCTAATGTATTCAAAATACCTTGAATAATATTTGGTACAAAGGAAGTAGGTGTTCAGTAATAAACTGTTGAAAGACTGAACTTTATAACACCTCCTGTTTCTTCATGCCCTAGTACATGGCTCAGGTCATGATCTTGTGGTTTGTGGGTTCGAGATCCACATCGGGCTCTGTGCTGACAGTGCTGAGGCTGGAGCCTGCTTCTGATTCTGTCTCCCTCTTTCTCTGCCCTACCCCACTAGTGCTCTCTCTCTCTCTCAAACTTAAATAAATATTAAAAAACATTAAAAAAAACAAAAATATGAAGGCCTTTTGTAATGTCAACTGAACCAACCTTATTTTCCATTAATGTCTACTCCACTTACTGTCCCATAAACATGTTTTATATATTCCTTGCACTATACATACGTCTGTTGGTTCCCCGTCTGGAGACGGCAGACTATTTCACTGCTTGACAGAACCAAGTTTTTCTTTTTTTTTTTTTTTTTCTGTCATTCTTACATAGATCCAACTTTTTCTTAAAGGCTCCTTGCAAGTTCTACTTCCTCCATTTCTGATCATGCTAGTCTTCACTGATCTCTATTCCTCTGACTGACATAGTCTAGCGTACAATACAGCTCTAAATTATACATTTTTGGGTGTTTCTTAATATTCTTTGACATGTGTTAATCTTTTCTTTCCCAAAAGATGCTACTTACATGAAGACAAGGTCTTATCCCCTGTGGTGTGTACTAACGAAAGCAGCACTGAATAAATCCTTCTTAATCAATTTTGCTGTAAATGCATTTTGTTTACATGAACACACTGCTAGAAACCATATTCTTAGGTTGCAGAGCTTCAATATTAAAGTATGACTAGTGCTCAGCAACTGAGCATTAAACTAGTAATAAAAACATACATAAAGTTGATAAGGGAAGGCAAATATTACAGATGCCAGTTCATTTCTTTTATACTTCAACCTCCTACATCTTTAAATGGGGCATATTGTAGTGAATGATTTAGTGTCACAGGTAGATTCTTTTTTTAAAAATATAATTTATTGTCAAATTGGCTTATAATTTTTTTTAACGTTTATTTATTATTGGGAGACAGAGAGGGACAGAGCATGAGCAGGGGAGGGGCAGAGAGAGAGGAAGACACAGAATCTGAAGCAGATTCCAGGCTCTGAGCTTTCAGCACAGAGCCTGATGTGGGGCTTGAACTTACAAACCGTGAGATCATGACCTGAGTCAGACTCTTAACCGACTGTTGGGGTACCACCCAAGTACCCCTCAAATTGGCTTATATACAACACCCAGTACTCATCCCAACAAGTGCCCTCCTCAATGTCCATTGCCCATTTTCCCCTCTCCACACCTGCGCACCGCCCCCCCCCCCCCCCCATCTACCCTCAGTTTGTTCTCTGGATTTAAGAGTCTCTTGTGGTTTGCCTCCCTCCCCCTCTGTTTGTACTATTTTTTTCCTCCTTCCCTTCCCCAATGGTCTTCTGTTAAGTTTCTCAAGTTCCTCATATGAGTGAAAACATATGATATCTATCCTCTGACTGACTTACTTCACTCAGAATACCTTCCAGTTCCATCTACGATGCTGTAAATGGCATGATTTCATTCTTTCTCATTGTCAAGTACTATTCTATTGTATATATAAACCAAATCTTCTTTATCCATTCATCAGTTGGTGGACATTTAGGCTCTTTCCAAAATTTGGCTATTGTTGAAAGCGCTGCTATAATCATTGGGGTACATGTACCCCGATGCATTAGCACTCCTGTATCCTTTGGGTAAATTCCTAGTAGTGGTATTGCTGGGTCGTAGGGTCTCCACATTGTTTTCCAGAGCGGCTGCACCAGTTTGCATTCCCACCAACAGTGCAAGAGGGTTCCCGTTTCTCCACATCCTTGCCAGCATCTGTAGTTTCCTGATTTGTTCATTTTAGCTACTCTGGCTGGTGTGAGGTGGTATCTCAGTGTGGGTTTGATTTGTATTTCTCTGAGGATGAGTGATGTTGAGCATCTTTTCACGTGTCTGTTGGCCATCTGGATGTCTTCTTTGGAAAAGTGTCTATTCATGTCTTCTGTCCATTTCTTCACTGGATTGTTTTTCAGGTGTGGAGTTTGGTAAGTTCTTTATAGATTTTGCATACTAGCCTTTTATCTGATATGTGATTTCCAAATATCTTTTCCCATTCTGTTGGTTGCCTTTTAGTTTTGTTGATTGTTTCCTTTGCAGTGCAGAAGCCTTTAATCTTGATGAGGTCCCAATAGTTCATTTTTGGTTTTAATTCCCTTGCCTTTAGAGATGTGTTGAGCAAGAAATTGCTGTAGCTGAGGTTAAAGAGGTTGTTGCCTGCTTTTTCCTCTAGGTTTTTGATGGTTTCCTGTCTCACATTTAGGTCTTTCATCCATTTTGAGTTTATTTTTGTGTACGATGTAAGAAAGTGGTCTAGTCTCATTCTTCTGCATGTTGCTGTTCAGTTCTCCAAGCACCATTTGCTAAAGAGACTGTCTTTTTTTTCTTGTTTTGTCAAAGATTAGTTAGCCACTCATTTGTGGGTCCAATTCTGGGTTCTCTATTCTATTCCATTGGTCTATGTGTCCGTTTTTATGCCAATACCATAATGTGTTGATGATTACACCTTTTAGTAGAGGCTAAAGTCTGGGATTGTGATGCCTCGCGCTTTGGTCTTCTTAATTATTACTTTGGCTATTTGGGGTCTTTTGTGTTTCCATTAAAATTTTAGGATTGTTTGTTCTAGCTTTGAGAAGAATGCTGGTGCAATTTTAATTGGGATTGCATTGCATGTGTAGATTGCTTTGGGTAGTATTGACATTTTAACAATATTTATTCTTCTAATCCATGAGCATGGAGTGTTTTTCCATTTCTTGTGTCTTCTTCAATTTCCTTCATAACCTTTCTATAATTTTCAGCATACAGATCTTTTACATCTTTGGTTAGGTTTACTCCTAGGTATTTTATGGTTCTTCGTGCAACTGTAAATGGGATCAGTTTCTTTAATTCTCTTTCTGTTGCTTCATTGTTGGTGTATAAAAATGGAACTGACTTCTGTACATTGATTTTGTACCCTGAGATTTTGCAGAATTCCTGTATCAGTTCTAGCAGTCTTTTGGGTTTTCCATGTAGAGTATCATGTAGTCTGCAAAAAGTGGAAGATTGACTTCTTCTTTGCCAAATTTGATGCCTTTTATTTCATTTTGTCATCTGATTGCTGATGCTAGGACTTCCATCACTATGTTAAACAGCAGTGGTGACAGTGAACATCCCTGTCGTGTCCCCAATCTCAGGGGGAAAGCTCTCAGTTTTTCCCCATCGAGGATGGTACTAGCTGTGGGCTTTTCATATATGGCTTTTATGATGTTCAAGTATGTTCCTTCTATCCTGACTTTCTTGAGGGTTTTTATTAAGAAAGTATGCTGTGTTTTGTCAAATGCTTTTTCTACATCAATTGACAGGATCATATGGTTCTTATCCTTCCTTTTATTAATGTGATGTATCACACTAATTGATTTGCAAATATTAAACCAGCCCTGCAGTCCAGGAACGAATCCCACTTGATCATGGTGAATAATTCTTTTTATATGCTGTTGAATTTGATTTGCTCGTATCTTGTTGAGAATTTTTGCATTCATGTTCGTCAGGGATATTGGTCTATAATTCTTCTTTTTAGTGGGGTCTCTGTCTGGTTTGGGAATCAAGGTAATGCTGGCTTCATAGAATGAGTCTGGAAGTTTTCCTTCCGTTCCTATTTTTGGGAACAGCTTGAGAAGGATAGGTATTAACTCTGCTTTCAATGTCTGGTAGAATTCCCTAGGGAAGCCATCTGGTCCAGGACTCTTATTTGTTGGGGAGATTTTTGATAACTGATTCAATTTTTTCACTAGTTTTGGGTGTCACAGGTAGATTCTGTGTAGAAACCCGGGGTGTTAGAAGTGGGAAGAAAGAAATTCACTTTAACTATAATTCAAAGCAAGACAAATGAAGAATTTCTCCTCTATGTGGCTGAGTTTATATCTCCTTAAGCACAATGCACATAGAATGCAAACAAGTCCTTCCCAAGTTCTTTATGAAAAGTAACTATGGATACAGTCGGGAAAAATGACTCCTGCTAAAGGCTAGTTATTTATTTATTTTGTACAGAATGTACTAAACTCAAGAAAGCTTTGCTTTTACAGGCTATCTGTTGAGACACTAAAGTAGGTACAACTTAACAATACTTCTTTGTAATTATATTAACTGCCATGTGACTGTGAATTCTACCTGTACCAAGATTAAGTTCAACATCAACTAAAAATGAATGCTACAAGACTATAGTTTTGTATTTAAGTATTAAATGAAATGGGGCGCCTGGGTGGCTCAGTCGGTTAAGTGACCGACTTCGGCTCAGGTCATGATCTCGTGGTTTGTGAGTTTGAGCTCTGCGTTGGGGTCTGTGCTGACAGCTCGGAGCCTGGAGCCTGCTTCAGATTCTGTGTCTCCTTCTCTATCTCTGTCTCTCCCCCGCTCACACTCTGTCTCTGTCTCTCTAACAAATAAGTAAACATTTAAAAAAATTAAAAAGAAATAAATATTAAATGAAAATTTCACCTGTTACCTGGTAAAATTATTCCCGCCAAGGAATAACCCCACCAAGGTCATCTTTCAGCTCCCTCATCACTTCTTGACTCCAAATAAAACTTATTCTCTTAGATCTGTCAATGGAAGTAGCACTTCCGATTATTACGTAATTTCATAGTAGTAGAGCCCAGCCGATACGGACAAGGTAGATCTTCATCTGTGTATGAGATGTCAAAGCACAATGGAGGATTGATGTTCTGCCTCAATTCCTTCAATCTTGGTATGGTTTTCTTAGTATCACCAAAACTCTAAATAAATATCTGTATTTATTTAGTTACTTGCTAATTAGTTACTTGCCTGAAATAGCATTTGGCTCCTTGATCTTTTTCAATTTTAGGTCAGAGATTTATCTCTATTAGTATGGCATAAAAAAAAAAAAAAAGGTTCCAAAAAAGGGGCACACGTACCAGAATGATTCTAGCTTCAGAACTCCTCACGTTGGCACCTATACTGCCTGCTCTACTGGTAATTATTGAAAACCAAATAATGGTCTCAAGCTGATTATCTACAGTCATATGACACTTTCTCTAGGTTCTTCTATAGGTTTAAACTCTCAAGTTGATCACGAATAGAATGGCAGTAACTTTTTAAAGGACTATTCCAAAAACAAACCCAAATAAGAACAACTTTCCCCAAGGACAAAAATGACAACTCACATACTCTCACATGAGAAGAAAGAGAGAAACATTTTCATTTTACACAAAAGTCTGCTAGAGGAAAAAAAAAGTTTTCTCAGCTTTAATATTTTCCTTTATTATAAGGTTCAATGTACTGTGAAAATTTCAACTTAACACTCTTTATAAAACTAGACAGAAACTAAAACAAAAGGTCTGGAGTATGCAGTAAATCTAGCAGTTTGAAAGGTTTAAAAACCTTCAGAAACAGCTCTTCATTCAGATCTGCCAAAGCAAACAGAGAAGCGCACACTAAGACCACGCTAGTGCCTGGCAGTTTCCCAATTAAGATGCAGGTTAAAGAGCATAACCAAAACATGTAACCAGAAAATCTTGTTTGCTATTTTCAAAACAATCATGACCGAAACAAAAACATTACTTCAGATTTTCAAGTTTAGTCAAGTCAAGAAGAGCCCATTTCATTTTAATCTACTTAATTGTATAAGCCCTTTTAACTTACTGCAACTTTGTCCCAGAAAGAGTTTAATGTGATATTTAGTTATTGTTCATATCTCCACTGAAACGTCAACCTGTGAGTAAGCTTATTTGATAATTACAATGTGCTTAAAAGACAGTTTTTGGGAGTTATTTTTCAAACTACAAAAGCTAATTTTGCTGCTTTTTTATAGGAAACTGGCATTACAGTATATGTCTTAAGATTGATTGACAGATACCAAAAAATCTCAAAACCGGTTTCATGTCCAGGGGAGTGTCTCGACTAATTATTTTAAAAAGTCTCATTACAATTCTCAAACAAAATGATTTTAATTAAAACCTTAAATTGTACCTAAAGTTTTTGGAACACTAGCTTTTCCTCTAAAATCAACTGTGTAATTTACTCTAAGAAACATTAACTGGTATAACCAGTTAACATTTCCTAAATAACCCACTGTGTGCCAGGGACTGTGTGGTGAAATTTGCATCCATTTTCTCACTTTAATTTCATAATATACCTTGAGTAGCAACAGGTAACCAATGAATATTTTCAGTGACTATTGAATTTATTAACAACAACATGAAACTCAAAGCAGAAGGCCTAACAATTAAAGGTTTGGATAACTATTAAAAATTATCTTTTTGAAGACTATTCAGTGATACGAGAAACGTTCAAGATGGAGTTGTAAGAAAAAATATTAAACTTCCCATGTTTAATACCCTAAATATGCAAGAAGACATATGTATATCTATTATACATTTTTGAATGGTTACCTTTGGATGGTAGGATTACTAACAATTTTCTAAAATAAACATAATATTTTTATAATCAGAAATCTGTTCCAATTAAGCGTTAACCTAAAGTACCTAAACCTGGCTGTTGAATGTATGAGATTTCACACTGAACTTAGTATGAATGGTACTAAGTGTACCATTTACTTACTATACTAAGTGTATAGTAGTTGAAAAGTAAGTTCCTTTGAAATTCTCATGTATCTTGGCGTAGACTAATGTATAATGAAAACTTCATTATGCAAACATTTCATTTGCCGTTCTGATTGAGTTGTTTTATAATGCACCTTCAGTTTCTATTGCTTTAATTTTAAATGTGAAGAATTAAATATAGACTCTCTCAAAGGTTACATTGCTTTCATCTTAAATCAGTTAAACAGAGAATGAAGCCATTGACTTCTTTACAAATAGCTACTGAAAGTGAAATACAGACTTTGCAAACTTTGGATATGTGTCAGACCCTAAAAGAGGGATCCTCTTTGCCACTGCTCAATTTTACGCATATAGTAGATACTCAATAAAAGATGTTGAAGGAATACATAAACGTCCTCTCTGGATATCTAGACTTACTTTCCCTTCACTCAGTTTAGATGACCTGAGAAGCACTTCCTCAAAATAACCCTCTGGTTCACCATGAGACGAATGCCTGGCACCAGCTGGTAGGAGATATTAATAGTATGCCCATTAGGCACTTGTTCAAGGCACACAGATAGCTCAGTGATAAAATCTTCAGAAATATTTGGATAGTTAAAATTATTCAGAATATGAATCAGTTGTGGTTCTTTGAATCTCCACTCTAATTATTAAGGAATCAACATCTGTTTTTGGAAATTCTTTAAAAAAAAGTAAGGTAACAGCAATAATTGCCTTCAATTTTAGAGGAACTCAGCATTTAGGGCTAAATAAAAAAGCTTACAACAGCAAAATTCTTTTTTCCTTGTGACAAAGATTCTTTGGAAGGATTCATATGCTAAAAAAGAAGAGAATAGACTTTTTCCTTCAAATTTCAATTTTTAGTATATACCAAGCATTTACCACTGACCAAGAAGTCTCTTCCCCACAAAAGTGTATTTCTATTCCCCCCTAGGCAATATAATGCTCAAAAACAGTTATACGGGGAAAATTACAAAATAGCCTAGGTCATCCTTAATGACTCATGAGGGACTGAGCAGAGAAGGGGAATGGGATGGGACTACAGCTCATTTTTCAAATAATACATAATTTAGAAATACTTGCACCTTCACCAGACAGAATTAACCATTCCAACTATAAAATAATACTTGACAGTTATCTATCCTTGGTCTAAAATTCTTCCAGATATTTAGTTTAACCAGTAAGAGACATACATTCAAAGCACCCATTTGTTTTGTTATAAAATGGCCTATATCTTACATCATAGCGTTAAAGATATTTTATTCTCTTAGCCATCACTTCAAAGTTTCTACAAAACTATTAGAGTTCAGATGAATTGTTTTTCTTACATAATGTGTAAGGTCTCTAAACACTTAAATCAACTCAAATAAAAATAAAAGATAAACAAGCAGTTGGGATGCCTGGGTGGCTCAGTTGGTTAAGTGTCTGACTTTGGCTCAGGTCATGATCTCATGGTTTGTGGGTCTGAGCCCTGTATTGGGCTTTTTGCTGTCAGCCCACTTCTGATCCTCTGTCCCTCTCTCTCTCTCTCTCTCTCTCTCTCTCTCTGCCCCTCCCCTGCATGTGTGCACTCTCTTTCTCTTTAAAAAAAAATAAAAACATTGAAAAAAAAAGATAAACAAGCAGATTTGAATCCTCAAATACTCAGATGAACAGACAATTCTACTAGGTATCTTATACCATGCTAGGTAGAGACAGAGAATAAACAAAAGATATCATTGCTGACCTTCAGGAACCTTCCATTTGGCTGGGGAAATGATGTGGGAAACAAGAGCTAATGAGATAAGATAAATGCTCTATTATGTGGTATGGAGCAAATAGATGTTTATAGGCATAGAGATAGACTACCCTGATTTTAGGTAGAGAGGCAAGGAAAGTTGGAGAGGTGGGGGCATGTGGAAGGGCCTGGAAGTCTGGCAGTAATATTTAGATGTGATATGGTAGCATATGGGACAGTCAGATGTTTTTGCATAGGAGGATGAGTTAAAGTGAGAGAAAGAAGTTAGATAAAAAAAAATTTAGCTAGGTCAACTGGAAAACTGATTAATATAGGTACAATTTCTCTCTTAGTGTACTTAAAATTTTTTTTTTAACATTTATTTATTTCTGAGAGACAGAGATAGAGCGTGAGCAGGGGAGGGGCAGAGAGAGAGGGAGACACAGATCTGAAGCAGGCTCCAGGCTCTTAGCTGTCAGCACAGAGCCTGATGCGGGGCTTGAATTCACGGACCGTGAGATCATAACCTGAGCCAAAGTTGGACACTTAACCGACTGAGCCACCCAGGTAGGTGCCCCATAGTATACTTTAAACAGAATCTCACAAAATCACTAGTGGATCTCCCCCAAATTTTCTTGGTCTTCACAAAGTCTTTTATACTTTCTTTCTTTCTTTTTTAATTTACATCCAAGTTAGCATATAGTGCTATGATGATTTCAGGAGTAGATTCTGGTGATTCATCCCCTATGTAACACCCAGTGCTCATCCCAACAAGTGTCCTACCTAATGCCCCTACTTTTAATCATAATATAATGTGCTATCTCATCTCTCTCTCTGTGTCCCTCTTTCTCTTTCTCAAGTATATATCAAGGAATGTACACAGGTGAATAAAAAACAAGAGAAAAAGGAAGCCTATTTAATTTTAATCTGAAAACTGTTGGTACAAACGCATTTGTAGCACACTTGAAATTAATGTGAAAATAAAATCACAATGGTGTCATTATCACTGAATCTAATTCTAGGAAAATACTAATGTACACTTCTAGTTTATTGATCATTAAACTCACTTAAAAATACATGAAATGCAGGATTATAACTTACTGTGCTTTATTTTGTGAGCAATTTAATATTTATGCATACTAAGAATAAAGTAACTTTACTTTGCACATTATCAAAAAGCATAATGTAATTACATTTAGCTTGAGTAGATAAGTAAAACAAATATATATTGATTTTACCTTTGCTTTAGTCGTCTTTTGGCTGTTGTGGGAACATTAGCACCATAGCCATAGGAAAAAAGAACCCTTTCAGCTTCATCTTCATTTTCAACTGAAAAATATTAAAGTGTATGATGTAAAATAAGTGGGTTTTTTTCTTAAAAAGCACAGCAAAAGTGAAAATAAAAGAGGTCATACGAATCAGGGAGCATAAGAACATTAAAAAGGGCTAATGCACAATCTCAAACAGTCCATTTGTAAGTAGAGCATATTTCTTAAAGTATATGGTTGCTTAAATTTGTTCCATTTATTTTTAAAAGGTGTAATGGCTTGCATCATAGGACATGTTAAATTTTCTTGTTATAAAGCATAATAATTTAAGGGGCGCCTGGGTGGCTTAGTCGGTTAAGCCTCTAACTCTTGGTTTTGGCTCAGGTCACGATCTCACGGTTCGTAAGTTTGAGCCCTGCATAGGCCACTGCGTTAATGGTGCAGAGCCTGCTTGGGATTCTCTCCCCTCTCTCTCTGTCCCTACCCCGCTTGCTCTCTTGCTTAAAACTAAATAAATAAACTTAAAAAAAAATTTTTTTTAAATAAAGCATAATAATACAGATGCTGTGATATTCTGAGTGATTCTAGGATTTTTGCATGGAAAGTATGTTTTGTAATTATAAATAAGTAACAATAACATCAATTTCATTATTTCTCTTCTTGATAAAAGACATGACTATTTTTTAAAATATTTACTTATATTTGAGAGAGAGAGAGAGAGACAGACAGAGCATAAGTGGGGGACAGGCAGAGACAGACAGGGAGACACAGAATGTGAAGCAGGCTCCAGGCCCTGAGCTGTCAGCACAGAGCCCGACACAGGGCTCAAACCCATGAACCATGCGAGATCATGACATGAGTTGAAGTCAGATGCTTAACCGAGTCACCCAAGAGCCCTAAGAAATGACTACTTTTAATTAGGAAAGATGTTCACTATTTTATCAGAACAAGTTAATTTTAACTTGTAATAATGAAATTGTGTATTTAAGTAGGCTACTCTGTGAAGAAAATGTGCAGTCCTGAGAATGTATTGATAGCCTTTTTTTTTTATTACAAAAAAATACAGCAAAACCATTTACTTTTAAATTCTGCCATTGTCACATCACTCTTTTTCAGAAGGAATTTTAACTGACAGGTTAACATTATGGTTAAAAAGTTTAAATGCAATGGCAATTTTACTGTAAACTGGGATTAAAAAATACTTAAAGTTCATAAAAACTAAAGGTTTACTAGCTCATATAAAAGCAGTCAATGACATTTAACAATTTTTATAACATTTTTTAACAATCATATTTTAACATTAAAAAGAGAAACCTCTCAGAAATGTTTCAGACTTAAAACAAAGCCACATATTTTACACTACTAAGTGAAGCTATTTGGAGGCCCATTACTGTAATATGCATGTATTTGTTGACTGATCCTTTTACAGTATAGTAAGAATTTTAATAAGATTTTTCTTGTTGTCCTTCAATTTTATCCCTAGTTTTCATGGTAAACCAGGGTCAGTTTTCAGAAATAGAGTTATTAGTTGTCAGGTAAATGTAGAAGCAAGAGATGATATAGGTCATTGCCAATAGTGTTACCAGCTATCATAGGTCCAAGATGAGTTCTCCAATTCAGCTCTATCAGAATGGCAAAATAGCTCTATTAGTGCTGTTATTTAGACACCTACCTGACTCTTGTCTCAAAATTCAGAAGGAAGAGGGTAAATTCAGTTAATATCTCAAAAACCCATCAGTTAGAAATCGATGGACATCTGAAATTTGAGTTTAATACCTAATGGATTAGTAACTCATAGGATAACTATTCTATTGGTGATTTAATTATAGAAACAATGGTAGATGGTACTAAGGAGATATGAATGTGTCTTAGAAGTACAGAGCACCGAACATCTATATCTGAGTGCCACCATTTTTCTCAAGCTAGAAGCATCAGGAGGCTGTGGGGAGACAAACGTTCATAGAGAAGGCACAGGAGGGCCTGTGCATGTGTAAAGGCACAGAGCTGTGACATTTTAGTAATTATGAGGTAAGTGGTTGGCGTTCACTTAGAGAACAACGGTAGTAGAAAGATAGGCTTAGTTCCAATTGTGAATGGAAGGAAATTTTATTTGCTAGGCTAAGGAGTTTGGATTTTTATTCCACAGTCAACAAGAAACTAACAGAGACTAATTCAGAAAGGTAACATGACCAAAAGATCTTTGTTGCTGATGCTGATATTGCAGAAAAAAATTCTAACAATGGGGAAAAGGATGGCCTATTGTAGCACAGAGAACTCCTCACAAGTTATGGTAATAATCCAGTTGAAGAACAGTCCAGAAAAGCAAGAGAGGATGAATAAAAAAAGTTAGATGCTAGACAACTGAATAGGTGTGGAGGTGAGAGGAGGCACTAGAGAGAATGAGGGAGACATGGAGGTTGACAAAAGCTGGATGGTAATCAGACTTTAACCTTATTAACAGATCAAGAATACAATAAAATTAGTAAGTTTTAGAGAAGAAAAAATAAATGTGAGAAATGTTAAATTAAAAAAAAAATTTTTTTTTAATGTTTATTTATTTTTGAGACAGAGGGAGACAGAGTATGAACGGGGGAGGGTCAGAGAGAGAGGGAGACACAGAATCCGAAACAGGCTCCAGGCTCTGAGCTGTCAGCACAGAGCCCAATGCGGGGCTCGAACTCACGGACCGTGAGATCGTGACCTGAGCCGAAGTCGGACGCTCAACTGACTGAGCCACCCAGGTGCCCCGAGAAATGTTAAATTTTTAATGACTTTAGGAACTCTTTACAGATCTATGGAACATTAGCCTACAGACAATAAATGGAATTGTGGAAAGGGCTAGGATTATCCAGAGAGTAGGTAAGTTAAGTAAAAATTGAAGAGGATAATGGGAAAACCCTTGTGAAGTATTCGGTAGAGTTAGCTAGAAGAAGAGACAATAAAAGCAATGGAGAAGAAACAATCAAAGACAGGTGATTCAAGAGGCAAGAGAAGAGTCTTGAGAAATGTGACAAATGCCTAGCAGAGGTTACAAGTAAGATGAAATGGACAGCAGGTTCTAGAATCTGACAACTAGAAATCTGGTTTTCTTTTTATATTTGAATTTATTTAGTTTCTAGTCAATACTATTTTTAACAAATGGATGAGGTCTTTGAAAACTAAACCCCTCAAAAATCCAAATAATATACTTAATTATAAAAGGCAATTCAAGTGTGAATAGGTTATGTCATTTGACATGGTGACATCTTAACAGATGAAGTCTAACCCTCTTCATATCAGGTGAAATTTTCTGTATTAGATGGTGACCCTTTGAAAATCATACCCACTGTAGTACTAAAAAAGAATGTTTTGTACTGTATCTTTGAAGTTTTCATTAACAAGTATTCTTTAAATAAGGATAGGAACATTTTAATTTCTGGGGCATCAGGGTGGCGCAGTCAGTTAAGTGTCTGACTCCTGATTTCGACTCAGGTCATGAACTCCCAGTTTGTGAGTTCAAGCCTTGGGACATGCTCTGCACTGTCAGCATGGATTCTCTCTGCTCCTCTTCCCGTGACAGAGCACATATGCTCTCTAAGTAAATAAATAAACTTAAAAAAGAAACAAGGAATATTCTAATTCTAATTTCCATTGTGAACATATAGACATGAACTTACTTTCTTGATCTTCCAAGTATAAGTAAATATATTTTATTCTAAGATGATTTGAAGATGGTTTATACGATAGCATAGCAAAAATTTATTTTTGTATTAAAAAAATTTTTTTTAATGTTTATTTATTATTGAGAGGGTAGGGGGTAGGGTTAGAGAGAGGGAGACAAAGAATTCAAAGCAGGCTCAGGCTCTGAGCTGTCAGCACAGAACCCAATGCGGGGCTTGAACTCACAAACCGTGAGATCATGACCTGAGTCAAAGTGAGATGCTTAACTGACTGAGTCACCCAGGTGCCTCTATTTTTGTATTTTTTCTAAAGATTTTACTAAGAAAATATTTGCACATGTGGAAGAGATGAAAGATGTCTATAGCATTCACCCATATACTCAACATCTGGATTCTAAATTAAATGTTGCATTGTATGTAGTTTATCACATGCCTGTCCATCACTGTATACACCCATGAATCTATCTTACTTTTTTGGTGTTTTTAAAAAAAAATTTTTAATGTTTATTTATTTTTCTGAGAGAGAGAGTGGGTGGCGGGGGGAGAGAGGGGGACAGAGGATCCGAAGAGGGCTTTGTGCTGACAGCAGTGAGCCTGACATGGGGCTCAAACTCATGAACCTGAGGTGAAGTCAGCCGCTTAACTGAGCCACCCAGGTGCCCCTGATATATTTCCAAATAAGCTGCAGATATCTGCCCCTCATCTCAACAATTCAACACGTATATTATCAACTACAGTTCAATATTTATAGTTTTTTAAAAAAAAATTAAATTTACATATGGTAAAAAAAATTAAATTTACATATGGTAAAAAAAAATTAAATTTACATATGGTAAGAGGTACAAATCTTAATTCTACCATTCAATGAGTTCTGAGAAATATACACACATGTGTAACACAAGCCCTATTAAGATACAGAACATTCCAACAACCTGGAAAGTTCCCTAATATCTTTCTTCCCAGTTAATTTTTGGTGACAACCATCCTTAGAGGCAAACATTGTTCTACTTTTTTTCCCCACTATAGTTTTCCCTCTTCTAGAATTTTATATAAATTTAGTCATAAAAGGTTTCTTAGACTAAACATAAAGTTTTTCAGAATCATCCATGTTGTTGAGGAATCAGTAGTTTGTTTTTATTGCGGAGTAGTATTCCACAGTATAAAATGTGTGATGGTTTGTTTAGCCATTTTCCTGTGATAGTTGCTAGGCCTGTTGCCAGTTTTTAATGATTATGAATATAGCTCCTGTGAATATCCTAGTATAAGTCCTTTTGTGTGCATATGCTGTCTTTTCTCTAGGGCAAAATATATCAACATAGGATTGCTGGATTACTGGATAGGTTGTTTGGTTTTATAACAAATTGCAGTTGTTCTATATTCTCACTAACATTGCTATAGCCAGTCTTCTAATTTCAGTCATTCCAGTAGGTGTGTACTGTTATTATTAAAAGTGGGCCTTTTAAAAGGCCCCTGAATTTCCATATAAATGGAATATAAAAAATATTTTAAATGGCATTACAATGTTTAATGTAAGTTATAAAAATAGAAATCCTGCCTTGTACTATCCCTTAACAGGAAGGCATTTAATATTTCATCATTAGGTATGATATTAGCTGTAGATTTTTTTGTAGATATCCTTTATCAGACTGAGGAAGTTCTGCTCTACTCCTGATTTGTTTAGACAGAGGGACATATGCAAAGTTATGAAGATACGAGTATATGGAAACTTCAAATAATATGCAATGACAGGAAATGGAAAGGCATAAACTATAAAGGAGAGTGTATAAATAAAGTCATGCTAAGGAATATGACTTTATGCTGTCTAAAGATGATGACACAGAGGTATTAAAGCAGGGGTATGCTACAATCAAATCTATTTTCTAAAGATTACTCTGACTCCAGCAAAGAAACTGAGGACAAATTTGAAAACTGTTGCAGTTATCAGATACTGACCCTAAAAGTGGAAAAAAGATAATGATAGGAATGAAATGTTTTCCTTTTTTATTTTTAAATTAAAAAAAAAAATGTTTACTTATTTTTGAGAAAGAGAGACAGAGTGTGAGTGGCAGAGGGGCATAGGGAGAGGGAGACACAGATTCTGAAGCAGGCTCCGGGCTCTGAGCTGTCAGCACAGAGCTCAACGTAGGGCTCGAACCCATGAAAGGTGAGATCATGAATTGAGTCGAAGTTGGATGCCCAACCAACTGAGCCACCCAGGCGCCCCAAAGTTAAGTTTTCCTTAAATTGGCCTACAAATATAACAAACATAGCCTTTACAAGAAAATGTGCCCGAAACAGATTCAAATTCAACCTCAGCTTCAATTGAAGTTTAAGTCCACTTTTATAAGAATGCCCCTGACATTTCTGACTTTTGAACAAAAATAATGTGCTGTAGCAAATATCTCAGTCAGTAGTGAAAGGTTAATTTAAAATATTCCCTTAAACTGGCTGGCTTAGTCAGTAGAGCATGCAACTCTTGATCTCGGGGTCACGACCTCAATCGAGCCCCATGTTGGGCATGGAAGCCTACTTAAAAAAATGAAAATAAAAAATAAAATAAAATAAAATATTTCCTTAAAGTCCAGGATAACAAAGGAAGCTAGCATAACAAGAGGAAACACATAGAAATTAAAGGTCAAGGATTACAACACGGTACATTCAATACATTTCTATTTTTCAAGACTTAAAGTGTCAGTCATCTCCCCTCTTAGGTATCGTACTCCTCACCTTAAAGGTAGAATTAACTTATGACCGCTCCTGTATTTCCACTGCAAAATGACTATTTCTTGCTAACAGCACATATCTCACTACTTTAATTATCTTTAATATGCTTGTTTCTTCCAGGGATCTAGACTAGCAAGAATTATCACATGAACTCCATGGACCCATATCCTGGCACATGTAAACATTTAATTGTTCAATGAGGGAACTAAATAAATGAAAAGATAAAATCTACTGTAGTTAACCTATTTTAAAAAAATGGTTTTTTAATGTTTATTTTTGAGAGAGAGGGAGAGAGAGAGAGAGAGAGAGAGAGAGAGAGAGAACGCCAGAACATGAAACACAGAATCTGAAGCAGGATCCAGGCTCTGAGCTGTCAGCACAGAGCCCGACATGGGGCTCAACCCAGGAACTGCAAGATCATGACCTAAGCCGAAGTCAGACACTGACTGAGCCACCCATATAGTCAACCTATTTTTTAAATGCCAACTAATGAAATTGACATCAACTAATTATTAAAATATAAAATACATATTTTTCAAAAGTTACCAATTGGATTTTAAAGAAATATATTAGTGTTTTTAGAAACAATACCAGGTTCCTTGTGCTGCCAGAAAAAAAGCTGTGTGTGTGAGGTGGTGGGCGACTTACTTTCTGCAGTTTGCATTATTATTTCATCAAGCTCTTTTTCCAATCTCTCATAAATGTCGAGCCTTGCCTGATACTCAGAGTTCCGTGCTTGAAGTTCAGTAATGCGTTTTTCAGAAGAGCCTTGGAGACTATAAAATTCTTTAGTTAAAACCTAATAGTGGAAGAAAAAAATTGCAAAGGCAGAATTAAAAAGATTAACAGTTAAGACAAAAATGTTGACACAAAAATGCCTTTTGAATTTTTTTCTCTAATGATTTAAATATGAGGAGAAAGTAGCTCAACTGAGATGACTGAGGAAGCCACATTTATTTCTAAGGTACATAACTCAGTTGTTTGTAACTGAAAATTACGAACCACTTTACTGCATGAACTGAATAAACAACAAATTTAAAACTTAGAAATAGTTACAGGAATAAGAATAGCATTTGCTTGTTAGAACTAAAAAACGCAACAGATGCTATTCTTACCTGGAGGTCATTTATTTGGCAACTGCAGCAACGGAGAAAGGCTTTCAGCTTACAAAACTGGGTGTGAAAACGATACACTCACCCTTCAGTTTTCCATCAGAGCTTACTTCATCTATGCTTACCAAGGTTGTAATAAGATTTCTGGCTTCTTGAACAATCATAAATTCAAAGCAACAAACCGAGATGAGACATATGAAGTGCCACCTGGGGCAGTATCAGAAAATGCCTTTATATAGAAAGGAAGGACTTAAACAATTATTAAAAAAGATTTTAAAAGGCATGGAAATTGGAGTTATTTTGTGTAAGAACAAAAAAATTCTACATTCTTTAATGGTGATTTGTTGAAAGAATCACTATGTTGATAATGAATTCACTTAAAAAGAGACATTTCTAATGACAAAGGAAATGTTTTAATGCTTAAATTCCAATTATTTAGAAAGTTTACTAACTAGCTAAGATTAAATTATGGAGTGGTATTACACTTGCTTTCCAATACAGCATAAGTAATGTAGTATTTCCTTAAAAGCAACAGAAAATTATGGTTAAGAATATGGGTTGTAGCCAGAAAGATTTGGGTTTCAATGCTGGCTTTGACACTTCACTAGTTTCGGATCTTAGGCACTTAATTAATTATTCTTTCTAGGCCTCCCTCAAAACATTGTTGGAAGGATTAGATAAGATAATAAATTCACAGTGCTTAGCAGAATGCCTAGAACACAGTAAGTTTGAAAAATATCATTACTGCTATAAGAATTATGAGAACTTTGTATTAAATGGTTCATAGAAATAAAGATCCGCTGGCCTAATTACTCTGAATTATCTATAATTAAACAATTTTTAACACAACCTATTTCCTTTAATGACACAAAGTTCATCTCAACAAATGTACATGATTGTGTGCTTTCTTTGATGTGGAAAAAGGAGAAGATAAAGATTTAGTTACAGTTTTAACAAGCAGAAGTTACAATTTAATTTTCCTTAATCTATTCTATCTTATTTTCCTTCAATTATTTTCATCAAAATTTCCCACTCAAATAACTTAAACATTATCTCCCACCCTCCAAACTTATTCCTTTGGGGGGATAAAGAAAGAATAACATAGGAATAATGATGATAATTACAGGATGATTTTTAGTGTCCCTGATTGGATCAACAGAAGAAAATTCATCTTTTAGTATTATTTCTTCTTCATTCTTGTCACTTGGGAATATGTTTTCTAGAGACTTATTAATTTGTTATAACTAAATTATTAGACAGTGAAATAATCTGGAGCTTTCATAGAATTTATTATACTGAGATGTAATTCATTAAGACTTTGGTGGCTGATGACACTAATTACACAGTCAAAAGAGAGTATCGGTAATGACGTTGTTAAATGACTATTCTCACAGGACAGCTGATACTATTTGTTTGTATTCCAACTCCTTCAACAAAAACCACAGAAGGCAAAACTGCAGAAATGGATATTGCAGGAGATAATCAAAATGTGGAAGATGGGATATTTCGTAAAGTATTATTTTAAGATTTAAAAAATACTATTAAATTGAGAGATGTAATTTAAAATTCTCTCTTCATAACAGAGGAGAGATCCCCAGAAATACCCAACACCTCTGGACTCCATGGTGGAGAATTCTCTTTTACTATGGATTTGCCTGAGTGGTTTCTATAAACAAATTTATTATTGTTTCTGAAAAGCCAAAAAAAAAAAAAAAAAAAAAAAGCTTGATTACTGGACCTATGGAAGGCTATTATATTAAAGATTCTTTAGGAAAAACCAATATATGAACATTTGAGTTTGACCACGAATGCACAAAACAGATCAGCTGCTTTTAGAAATCCATTATATACTAAGCTTTCACAGTGGCTATTTCTTTACTTTAAATAATCGAATAATACAGAATTATATAAAATTATATGTAAAATTAATGATAATACAAAACTGTAGGTCAATGACTGCTTTAAAAGACATTAAAGGGGCACCTGGGTGGCTCAGTCGGTTAAGCGTCCGACTTCGGCTCAGGTCATGATCTCACAGTTCGTGAGTTCGAGCCCTGCGTTGGGCTCTGTGCTGACAGCTCACAGCCTGGAGCCAACTCTGGATTCTGTGTCTCCCTCTCTCTCTGCCCCTCCCCTGCTCGTGCTCTGTCTCTCTCTCAAAAATAAATAAACATTAAAAAAATAAATAAATAAAAAGAGATAAAAATATAAAGCCAGTGTTTTGGCAGCCTTTGCCAACTGATAATTAAAGTAAAATAAATAGTCGCCAAGTTATAAATCAATGAGAATATTGGGTAAAAGCCTGGGGCGCCTGGGTGGCGCAGTCGGTTAAGCGTCCGACTTCAGCCAGGTCACGATCTCGCGGTCCGTGAGTTCGAGCCCCGCGTCGGGCTCTGGGCTGATGGCTCGGAGCCTGGAGCCTGTTTCCGATTCTGTGTCTCCCTCTCTCTCTGCCCCTCCCCCGTTCATGCTCTGTCTCTCTCTGTCCCAAAAATAAAAAAAAAACAAAAAACAAAAAAAAAACGTTGAAAAGCCATAGAAAAGTGCATAAATAAAATAATCTTTATCCTTTATAAGATTATTTCTCCCCCAAATTCATTATAAATAAGAATGGTCTTAGAAATACCTTCCAGTACTTCAGAAAAATGGATTCTAACAACAGTGCTGTACTAACATTCATCAAACCATTCATTCACTCATTATTTATTGAACATCCACCATGAGCAAAGCACTGTGTTAGGTATAGGTGACACAATGATAAATGAATAATCTCTATCCTCTCAAGACTCCTAGGTTTAACAGAGGAGGAAATGTAAGAAATACCCCTAATGCCTCAGTTTTATCAATAGTTTTTAGAAACATAATATTTTTGGGGGCATCTGGGTGGCTCAGTTGGTTAAGTGTCTGACTCCTGACTGTGGATTAGGTCATGATCTCACGGTTTGTGAGATAAGGCCCTGTGTTGGGCTCTGTGCTGACAGTGTGGATCCTGCTTGGGATTCTCTCTCTCTCTCTCTCTCTCTCTCTCTCTCTAAATAGATATATAAACTTAAAAAACAAAACAAAACAGTATTTTTTACAGAGGTGTTTCTCCATAACCCTTACACACAAAAAACAACAACTGCTAGTCAGCTGCATTCACCAACCCAGTGGGTAGAGGTCTATGGGAGACTGGCTTTCATATTGCAAGTTGTAACCTTTAAGAGGTCATGAAATCAATTCAGATTGCAACCAGCTAAAAATAACAAAACAGAATGGTTAAAAAAAAAACAAAACAGAATGGTTTAGTAAACATCAGCACTGTGTGTTGTATTGTTTAGTGAAATGCTTGTTTCAGAAGTAGAGAGAGAGAGAACTGCTTCCCTCTCTTCCTATATATACCTCTCATTCCCTTCCACCTGCCCCAAGACCCATCCTTAAGCAGTCATCCAATCTGGGAAAAAAAAAAAAAAAAAAAAAGGCATTTTGCTAGGTATGAAATTTTAACAATAACTTGCAAAAGATGCATTCCAAATCAGAGCTGATCTAATTCAGTCTAATTGAAAATGTGTTGGAGAATCTGCTATTGCAGATTATGACTGCAGTAGGTTCCTGAATAATATATTTGAAAAAGTACTAAATGCTGAACACTGGTTTGCTTTAGAAGTAAACAATAAACACTATCTATAATTTGTTTCTTTACATATATATATGTATTTAATATCATTTTTATATTTTTTCTAAGGCTTTATTTTCTTTGGGACCCTTTATCTTGTTAATCTTAGTTTTACTTGTCAGAATACTTTCCAGAAATGTAATCTCTGAGACATTATTGTAATGAAAACTTACATCATTAGCTAATTAATCATGTTAATGACATTATTATACCTATTTCATTTAAATTTTTAAATGAGCATTTTCCACAAATCTAAAATATTCAGGAATATTATTACATGTAACCATATAATACATGAATATAGCAAAATATAGAGTTTAAAATCTACTAACTGTAAATTGTTTATTATTTGAATAAATAACTTCCAATTTTTACTGTAATATTTAGTGCTGTGAGTATGCCATTAATATAACCCTCTTATTTCCTCAGGTAAAATTCCTTTAAAATTACTGGATCAGGGGGCGCCTGGGTGGCGCAGTCGGTTAAGCGTCCGACTTCAGCCAGGTCACGATCTCGCGGTCCGTGAGTTCGAGCCCCGCGTCAGGCTCTGGGCTGATGGCTCGGAGTCTGGAGCCTGTTTCCCATTCTGTGTCTCCCTCTCTCTCTGCCCCTCCCCCGTTCATGCTCTGTCTCTCTCTGTCCCAAAAATAAATAAAAAACGTTGAAAAAAAAATTAAAAAAAAAAAAAAATAAAATTACTGGATCAGGGGCGCCTGGGTGGCTCAGTCAGTTAAGCGGCCAACTTCAGCTCAGGTCATGATTTCGCGGTCCGTGAGTTCCAGCCCCATGTCGGGCTCTGTGCTGACAGCTCAGAGCCTGGAGCCTGTTTCAGATTCTGTGTCTCCCTCTCTCTGACCCTCCCCCGTTCATGCTCTGTTTCTCTCTCTCTGTCTCAAAAATAAATAAACGTTAAAAAAATAAACAAAATAAAATTACTGGATCAATTTTTTAAGGACGTTAACACAGGTTACCATACTATCCTCCCCAAGAGAGGTTCCATTTTCTAAGCGCATGAGATTCCCCTTTTAAAGGTACTCTTGCCAGCAGTTTGAAAACAACAAAGAGACCTATGTAAAGGTAGAAAAAAGTTTAAATTTTTATTTCTTTCATTATTAGGGAAAATACATGTTTTCATCTATTTCTCAACAATTTTCATGTGTTTTCTTGGAAAGAGTACAATCCTTCTACCTAGTCTCTAGAAGAGGAAGAAGGTATGTTCTCTTGGTAAGAGACCTTTCAAAAGTAAGGACACAAGCCCTTTCTCCTACATAACACAAGTATTATTTTTCAGTCTTCATTTATTTTTCCTAAATGGTTTCTTCCCCTACTTTTAATCAACAGATCAACAGATTAATCCCCAGACAGACATAATCTAAAATTTCATCTGTATTTACTTTTAATAGCTTTATAGTTCTGTATTTACATTTACATAGGATCCATCTGAGTTTTATTCTGATATGCAGTGTGAAATATGGAAGTAATTATTTTCTCGAAATACTCAAATGATTATCACAGCACTGTTTGTTATCCAATCCACCTTTCCCCGTAATTTGCAAAATAAGCTTTACAACGAATATATTCTTAAATTCATGTGATTATGGGTCTTGAGCTTTGTATTTGATACCACTTATGAACTTTTTTTTGTGGGTTTTAACTGTTCTTGCCTCAGAATGCATTTTAAAATGTGATACGTATTTCTTCTCATTATTTCTTTTTATCAATCTCTTCAAAAATTGATTACTTTGTTTTTTTCCTTCTAGTTATATTACATAATTACTTTGTTCAGTTAAAAAAGAGCATGCCAGCAAGTAATATTACTTGATAGAAATAAAAAAATATGTAATATTGAATATCGCCTTCCAGGAACATGGGGTTTCTTCTTATGTATTAGTGAAGTTGAATGCTTTTCTTGATAATAGCCTCTGTACTATTCCTATTAAAATTATTCCAAGTAATTATATATTTTTGGTTGTTACAGTGGATGAGATTTTTTTCTTTTTTTGTGTGTTCTAACAATTCCAGTCCTTTGTGGTACACATATTTCTGAAATATATTTATCTTGTGTGCGCATGTGCGTGCATGCACGTTGCGTGCATGTGCAGCATAGGGCTAAGTCCTACAGTAAAATAAAGCTCGACATGATACAGACCTTGTACTAATTGAGCTCACATGCTATGCTCTGCTATTTATTATTTTTTAAAATTAGACTATGTCCAACATGGGGTTCTACCTCACGACCCCGAGATCCAGAGCTGCATGTTACCACTGAGCCAGCCAGGCACCCCATGTTATGCTAATTTTAAAAGAAAAGTTTGTACATGTACCTCTATTTTTTTTTGATATTTTTCACATTCCAACTGGCACTGTGTGAGATTTCTTGCAGTTTCCTCCTGTATAAGTTGAACACGCTCACTTTCAAAAGATTTTAATTTACTTTGATGGAGATATTCTGTGACTTTGCTTTCTGAACTAAGTTGTAGTTCTCTGTACCTGAAAGAAGCAGAATGATTATAAGACTGTACAGAAACTGCAATGATTTATATAAACATAAACATTACATCTACTTTTTCTATATTCCCATCTTATACAGTTAATAACATATATTTATTCAGCAAAGCTCTTGTAAATAATTTAGATAGCCATATGTATGGAAATATGATAAGTCTGGAGAACAAAACACACCAATTAAACCACCTCTATGGTTCCTTTATTTTTATCCCTTCCACCCCCAAATAATTATTGCCTAGTATTAATATTTTGTAAGACATTTAAAATAAAAGAGTAAGTTTCAATTATATTGCTTAAAATGATTTAATTTCTATATATTTCGAAGGTCTTCTTAAATCTACAGCAAAACTGTTTCCAAGCTTGCTGTTTCTTTCTAAGTCTAAATAATGTCAGATGGAGGATAGCATGAAATATGCACCCTGAGCTGCAAATTCTTAGGACTTTTAGAAAATAAAATTCTAAGTTAGTAAATGTATACATGTTTACATATATATACACATATACATATACATACACATATACATATACATATATATATATATATACACACAGATATTATAGGAAAACAGAAGTACAAATTACAAATAATGTATAAAATGTATAACAAGTAGTCTATTGTAACACAGATAAGGAACAGTTTCTTCATTTTATAGGTCTAACTAGTAATAAAACCTTTTCCATATATAAATCACCACATATTATAAATCTGAAAATGCTTCAAGATGATTATGCTCTAGAGAGGAAAACACAGACACATTATCTTGTCTTAGGGAGCTATTATGAATCCAATACAATGCTAGATATGTTTTTAAAAATTCATTTATTCAAATATTTTATTCAGCTTGTCACTATGCTAGACAAATGTATATATAATGGTAGACAAAATGTCCCCCCCTCCCTTAAACAAGTTAGTTTTCTGGGGAAGATAGGCAAATAAACATGAAAATTCAATAGAGTATGGCAAGTGCTTCAATAGGGCAATCCCTAGGTTCAATGGGAACGTGAAGGAGGGAGACATAACTTGGTTTATATAGGTGTGTGCGTGTGTTTGTGACGGGGTGGGGGGGCGGGGGCGGAGTGTATAATGTTTGGGATGGGAACCGTCATAGAGTGAAGAAATAAGAGTATATGTACGGCAGGGAAGCAGCAGAGAGTACAGTCTGTTTTATTCAGGGTATCTCATTTAATCCCTACAACAACCCTATTAGGGATTTTTTGCCAGATGAGGAACCTGAGGCTCAGAGATGTCAAAGAATTTCTTTAACAGGCAGAAGCTGCTAGTACATTTCAGGTTGGGTTTGAAGTCCAGCTATATTCTACTCTACGGCAATGATCTTTCCACTACTACATGATATTCTTAACTGACATTTCTGAGACCAGATAAGCTTTTCAAAGGTCATTTTACCAAGTGACAATAACAATAACATTCAAAGTATAATCAGAGAAGACAGGTAGTAGGTATTTGCTCCTGGCTGCTTCACTCTTGGCACTCTTTTAGCTTTGATGAAAACACCTGGCGTTCAAATTGGTGGAAGGTCAATGTATACTGGTACATATGATTTAATATACAGGAAGGCTTTCAGGTGAATGTCAGCTTGGGGGCTTAACTTTTTAACTTTTTGGGAAAGCTTATATATATATATATATATATATATATATATATATATATATGTATATATATATACACACATATACATATATATGAAGAAAATTATAAGAAGTTATATATAGATATGTATAACTATAGGTATATAAAAATATTCTTTGTATGGATAAGCAAACATTGACAAAATTTTTTATTGAGACATAATATATACACCATAAAAGTTAACCCTTTTAAGTATACAATTCATTTTTTTTAGTTTTTAGTATATTTACCAAGTTGTGTATCACCACTGTCTAATTACAGAATGTTTTTATTACCCAAATAAGAAATTCATGTCAATTTAGCAATCACTCCCCATTCCTCTCTCTCCCCAAGCCCTGCCTACCACTGCCCTACTTTCTCACTCTATGGATTGGCTTACCCTGGACATTCCATATAAATGGAATCGTATAATATGTGGTTTGCTGATGTTTTCAAGGTTCATCCACGATGTAGCATGAATTGGTATTCTACTCCTTTTTATATCTGAATAATATTCCATTGTATGGATATACCATATTTTGTTTATCCATTCATCAGCTGATGGACATATGGGTTATTCCCACTTTTTTGGCTATTATGAGTCATGCTGCTATGAACATTTGTGTGTTAAGTTTTTGGGTAAACGTGTTTTCATTTCTCTTGGTTATATACCTAGGAAAATAATAGGTTATATACCTAGGTCATATAGCCACCCTATTTCTCAGTTTTGAGGAATTGCCAAATCGCTCTCCAATGTGGCTGGACTATTTTACATTCCCACCAGCAGTTATAAGGGTGCCAATTTCTCCACATCCTTATCAACACTTATTATTACCTGTTTTTCTTTTATTATAGCCATGCTCATAGGTATGAAATGGCAAAAAAATTCTTTCACTCAAACACTTATTAATTCAACATTTTACTGACGTGAAAATACTCCCTGGGGAAGGTGGTTTTATAAATATAATTGTATACGGTGTGAGAAATCAGTATGTATTTTGTATGCTAAACTAGGGAAGACACTAGACTGCATTATACAAAAAAATTCTAGTTAAGTCATTTAGAATGTGATGTTGATCTTTAAAATTGCTTTGAAAAGATTAAACTGCAAAGTCTGCCTTTTTATGGATTCAAGACATTGTAGGTAATCAATGCCAACTCCAAATAGGAAATTAAAGCCTTAGCTTTTAGCTCCACCTGTTCTTATTTATTACCCAAAACTTGAAAGTTACTTTCAGCACTATTACTCTCCCCCCATATTGAAAACTTAAAAAAACAATAGTTATCTCTGAGAAATTTGAGAGCACTACGTTTAATAAATTGATAATTCTGTAAGTCAAATGGTAATTCTAAAGGACTAATCTACTCCTACGTTGTTTGTACAATGAAAGAATCTGCTTCCAATCATCATGTCTGTGTAATAATTAATTTATTAAAGTGAACTGTGAAGATGCTGAAGAAACATCAGAGCTGCAGAAGCAGTTCCAGCAGTGAGGAACGGACCAGGACAAGAGCACAGCCTAACAGTCTCAGTCTCAGGTAATTTCCGCTTTGTGTTTTGCTAATGTAACCTGTCACATTTTACTTTGCTGACTCAGACTTCTCATCTTATCCTCATAATATGAACATCTTATTTGAACTAAGTCATTATTATTCACATGTTAACAACCTTATGTTTGACATTCTAATTCAGCACAGTTACCTTAAGAGGTTTAATTTCCTATAAAGTTAAAAGTATAATCAGAATCTTCAAGAATCCTCACAATGATCTCATCCCAGGCCTCAATTTAGTTAGGTTACGCTACATTTGTAACTGGGTTTTCAGTTTTCATAAGACTCACCCATATATCACATACTACTTTAAAAAACAGTAATATAAAGTCCTAGAATTAATTTTATTTGCTCTTATGGAATACACTAAAACAGATTAAAAAAATTTTTTGTATGTTTTTATATATTTTTGAGGGAGAGAGAGAGAGAGAGAGAGACAGAGAGACAGAACGTGAGTGGGGGGGAAAGGGCAGAGAAAGAGAGGGAGACACAGAGTCCAAAGCAGGCTCCAAGCTCTGGGCTGTCAGCACAGAGCCCAGTGCGGGGCTTGAACTGATGAACATGAGATCATGACCTGAGCTGAAGTTGGACGCTTAACCGACTGAGCCACCCAGGTGCCCCTACAACAGATTTTTAAGCTGGACATATGAGGAGAAGAAAGGTGAAAAGGTGAAAATCACCTATTAAATAGGGAGCTGCCAACCTGCTGACCCCTAGGAAGTGCCCTCAGGCCCTGGCCAATTCACCCCAAGCAGCACGGCAAATTCTGCAATCCTGAGAAATAACTGTGGGAGAGAGGAGCGTGGCAGTCAATCCTCAGAAATGGGAGAATGAATTTAAACAAAAGCACTGTCTAAAATACTGAGTAACAAGAGGTTTTTATAACAGTATTTACATGAGCAGACTTAACATACACACTACGGTGAAGGTTTTGCTCATTATACTCCAATGTATTAAGCCAAGAAGTGTATATGACTTATTCCCAACTCTAGCAACAAGGTTATCATTGGGTAAAATGGTGAAGGACCTATGTAATTATTAACCTTTTATTTAAACTCAGTTTTTATTTTTCAACAAGAAGCAACAACTGATCTTTGAATTTTGTCCACAAAATGTTCATGGCTATCCCGATATTAAAAGTGGATATTGATTCGGAATCATTATCTAATCTCATTTGATAGATAGCCATTCTAAGGCAAAATATCCAAAATAGATTGTATTCAGTCATGAGGTTCCTATAATTACCAGGACCAGGAAGTGGTCCTTCCATTAAGAAATTATGAAAGCTTGTTCAATCTGGAGGGAGGGTGGAGCAACCATTGAGGCAAGCATCTGTCTGCGTGCCAGAGGACAGCTGTGTGCAGAGAAAGAGTACAGGAAGTAAAACCTGCACAAGGAAGATTGGCAAAAGAAGCTAAGCAAAGTAATAGGATTTCCAGTTACTGGCAAGGGTTCAGGGAAGGATTTTTAGGAGTCAGGCATTAGGCAGATTAACTGAGAGAAAGGACTGAAAGGTAGTCTGGGTCAATACAGAGAATATACTGTGGGGCTCAGAGGAAGACATGGGAGCAAACAATCATATGACTGGACCCCTGCATCCTTTGTGCGAGGGGGATAATCTAATTCTATATTTCACAAGCCAAGGGGGCTGAGACTGCTGATTAACTTGCTACATGTAAGAGGAGTGCTTTGAAACAGAGGTGGGACCCGAATCTCCAGATAGGAAGGCTTTGGTGGAATATGCTGTGGGAAACGGAAGTTGACAAGGGCAGAAGCTGACCTCTCTAATCACCTGAGAAGCCATCTTGCCCACACAGGTGGGCTACAAATCCCAGTTTACTTTGCTGTCTCAGATTCCTCTTTCTGCTTGTTCTGTTAATAAGGCCTCAGTGAGTTGATGTTCAGTTCCTTTTCAAATTACTCATTTTGGTGGAGCTAATAACTAATCCATACCTTAACTACTTTTGTGCCTGCTATTTATAATTCCCAGGGGTAAGACTCATTTTCATTCTTTTTACAGAGAATTTTGGTTGTGTTTCTTTTTTTTTCTTAAAAAAAATTTTTTTAAATGTTTATTCTTGAGAGAGAGAGAGAGCGAGCGAGCATAAGCTGGGGAGGGGCAGAGAGAGAGAGACAGACAGAGAGAGACAGAATCCTAAACAGGCTCCAGGCTCTTAGCTGCCAGCACAGAGCCCAATGCGGGGCTTGAACCCATGAACCATGAGATCATAACCTGAGCCGAAGTCGGATGCTTAACCGACTGAACCACCCAGGTGCCCCTTGGTTGTGTTTCTAGACTTGTACCACACGCATTTGTAGACCTGTATCACATGTTCAAAATGCCTCTGGATAAATTACTGAGTAATTAACCAAACTCTAAGATTCACTTACTTGAATTAAGAATGGGGGATAAAACTGTTGCTTGGATTTTCTGCTTCTGTGGCTGAGGAAAAGCTAATTGCCTTAGGTTAAAGATACAAAACCACTAAGTTTTCCATTATGTCTAAAGTTGGTTTTTTTTTTTTTTCTGGTTCTCAACATTATATATCTGTATATATTTATAGATCTATATCTAATATTACATTAACTAGTGTTCTACCAACTATGTATTTAAAGCATACGGAGTATGAGGCACAAGAAGACATGATTCTTTTTACAAAAGTATATTTTAAATTTCTTCTTTTAAAATTGCTATTTTATATAGGGTTAACTTTGCATTAACCAAAATATTTCATTCATCAATACCTAATTCACTTAAGAATATTTATTGTGCACCTAACTGTGTTAGGTATCAATTATTAGGTACCAGCGAACCACAAATAGCATCACTATTCTTCAAAGAACTTACATTCTAATGGTGGGAGATAAACAAGTGGAGGGTGATAATGCTAATAAATTCTAATTGTAATAATAATGTAGAGTGAGGGAATAGGGAATGATATTGATATTAGTGGTGGTCCTATTTTAAAGAGGTTGGGCAGGGAAGGCATTTCTCTGTTAAGGTGATATTTGAGTAAAGACAAGCATATTAGGTTCACTAAAATTTAACTAATTGATTAATAAGAAAACATTTACGGGCCATACATCATATTTAAAATTTATATAATATAGACACTTTCTGTTTAAAGAAGAGATAGGATATCAAATATATGAAGGCAAAAGAAGTCGTTCACTCCTATCTGAAACTTGGTAACTTAAACCAGTAGTTAAAATTATGCACCAAAACTACACTAATGGATTTATTAGAGAGTCTAATCTACATGAATTGCAATTAAAAGAAAGAGGCGGGGAGCATGGATGGCTCAGGGTTGAGCATCCTACTCTTGATTTTGGCTCAGGTCATGATCCCAGGGTTGTGGGATTGAGCCCCGCATCAGGCTCTGTGCTGAGTGTGGAGTCTGCTTAAGATGCTCTCTCGTTCTCTCTCTCTCTCTCTCTCTCTCTCTCTCTCTCTCTCTCTCTCTGCTTTTCCCCTGATCATGTGCATGTGTACGTGCATATGCACTCTCTCTCTAAAAAAATAAAAAATAAGAAATAAATAAAAGAAAGAGGACCCAGTTTTTAACAAATGAACTGGTGATAATCAGGATGAGTGCAACTATTTTACAGGGCTAGGAAACAGATACTTATTTGAACAAACAATTCTGTTACTGTTTCATTTTTATACTTAGGTAATTAATAAGCTACATAAGAAATGTCTTTTCACTGTTTATAACCTGTGTCTTTTTAAAAATGTCTTTTTAATTTTTGTACTGATTACATAATAATAGGAGGAAAATATCATTTATAAGCTCATAATGGTAACTGCTGTTTAAATTTTTATATATTTCCTTCTCATCTTTTCTGCACAATTAAAAATTTTCAAATTTATCTTCAATTCTGTAAGTACTTTATCAAATCCATTCTTCAGAGTGAAAGTTTCAAATATTACAAATAACAATTAAAGATCTTTTCATCACCACTCTCAACTTCATTTCTCCTTTTAGAGATAAACACTGTTACCAGTTTTCTGTGTATTTTTCCAGAGTTTTTTTAAAACAATGCACATGTATTATACACAGAAGGATATATCGGTCTCTTTTTTTCTTTTTATTTATTAAAAAAATGGCATCATGTCACAAATACTCTATAAATTATTTTTTTCACTTAAGAATATGTTCTGGGATCTTTCCCTGTCTGTACTTCATTCCTTTCATTTGCTATAGAGGTGATCACAATGCAGACAGATTATTTAATTTCAATCCATTTATTTAATTCTAAACTGATGAATGTTCAGATTATTTCCAATTTTTTTATTACATACAGTGCTTTCAAGACTATCCTAAATAATGCTTCCTATGCACAAGTAAATGTTTTTCTAGGAGACAGATCATGAAGTAGAATTGTTGGGTCAAAGGATTTAAATTATTATTTTTTTTTTCAACGTTTTTTATTTATTTTTGGGACAGAGAGAGACAGAGCATGAACGGGGGAGGGGCAGAAAGAGAGGGAGACACAGAATCGGAAACAGGCTCCAGGCTCCAAGCCATCAGCCCAGAGCCTGACGCGGGGCTCGAACTCACGGACCGCGAGATCGTGACCTGGCTGAAGTCGGACGCTTAACCGACTGCGCCACCCAGGCGCCCCTAAATTATTTTTTTTTTTAATGTTTATTTATTTTTGAAGGAGAGAGAGACAGAGTATGAGCTAGGGAGGGGCAGAGAGAGAGAGAGAGAGTATGAGCCGGGCAGGGGCAGAGAGAGAGGGAGACACAGAATCCGAAGCAGGCTCCAGGCTCTGAGCTGTCAGCATAAACACGGGGCTCGAACTCACGAGCCGAGCAGTGAGATCATGACCTGAGCTGAAGTCAAGCGTTTAACTGACTGAGCCACCCAGGTGCCCCTAGGTGAAAGGATTTTAAATTTTCATAGATTTTACCCAATTTTCTCCAAATAGCCATATAGTATTGAAACATGACCAAAAGTGTATGAAATATGGTTTCTCCACATCCTCACCAATCTTTGATATTCTCATACATAAAATGTTTACTATGCACATTATATATGTAAATCATACCTTCATATAGTTTGAGGTCCTTGTTTTCACTGATAGAACTTAAAAGGCTTCTATGCTTCTAAACCCCTTTCATAAGTAGTATTGGCCCCATAATTTTCCGTTGAGTATTTCTCTATTGTTAGACATTTAAATTCTCCCTAATTTCTTACCTCATTTTTCACACCAAATAGTAGCACCCAGTTTATTCGCCCACCTAATGCAATGGTTTTACTCTGAATTTTCAAAACAAAATATATCTTTGAAGGAGAATAAGGCCTTTACAGTTAAGGGCTGCTGCAAGGACTATGAAGTAACCCTACTGAGCAATGCCAGGATGGCTGGGAAAAGTGTAGGGGCCCCAAATATGCCTGTTTTAGTAGAGGATATTTTCTTTTGGATCCGTATGTTCTAATGTGTTTCTTTAAAACATATAAACTTGGGGCACCTGGGTGGCTCAGTTGGTTGAGCATCTGATTCTTGATTTTGGCTCAGATCATGATCTCACAGTTTTTGAGTTTGAACCCCACTTCGGGCTCTGTGCTAGAGCATGGAACTTGCTTGGGATTCTGTTTCCCATTCTGTCTGCCCCTCTCTGGCTTGCTCTCTATCTCTCTCTCAAAAAATAAAAATAAAAATAAGCTTAATATATAAACTTGACTCATTACTTAACATACATATTTAGACATGTACTATGAATATATCTAAAATCATATAAGGATACTCACATTTATGTAAAAAGAAAAGAAAAAGCATAAATCTTAAAAAAAAAATGGTACCACTGTAGGTAAAGATATCTGGGAAAAGGGAAGTTGTTGTAAAAGTTGTTTTTATATTACATGATTTTTTTTTGACTTAAAAGTAATTTTCCTAACGGCAACTCAAAAGTCTTTGATATAGGCAAATTTAAAAAAATGAAACGTTATCTACTTTCAATATAAATAATTCTGGTTCAGATATATTTTACTTCTCATAATAAAGTGTTATTAACCAAGTAAGGTATGAAGTATGTAGTATCAATGTCTAGTAGAGTAAGTCTTGGTTGGTTAGTTTTTTAATATCCTGAAACTGTATGAGAGATCTCTGATCCCAAGAACTGGTGTTCTAATACCCAATTTACAGTACTTAATGGGTACTTCAAAAAAGCGAAAGCAAAACAAAACAAAACAAAAACCAAAAACCAAAATGCTCCAAAACCCCTGAAACACACAAAAAACAAAAAACAAAAACCCTAAAGCAAACAAATCCCATGACAATTTGTACATATTATTTATCTGAAATTGCTTTCTTTTCATTGATATCAAAATAGAAAATGTTATTTTAGAGATTTTTTTTGCATTATTGTTATTTGTTCCACCAACTACTTTCTCTCACTTTTTGTCATCTCGCTACCAGTAAATTTTAAAATATATTCCTTGATACCGAATCACAACTATTTTTAATAAAAATCAGGAGAGTAATTACTTAAGTTCAAAAATATGCATATAAAATTATAGAGAATCAGAATTCTGGTAATTCTGATCTTTTCCTTTCAATTGTTAAATTTTCTAAATTGAAAAGATAGCAGATAGAGAAAATTTATAAAAATAATCATCATTGTTGCAACACTGGTTACTATAGGACAAGAGAAAGGAATTTAAAAGGCACTTGGGTATTTCTCCAAATGTTTCTGCCATTTAGATGATTTCTTCAGCAAGTTCACTGCTCAGCTGTAATACTACATCTGTCATTTTTGGCTTACAAACTAATTCTTACATGCATGTGAGAAATCTTTTTTTGCTGGGTTAAAAACGCTGAGTATGTTTAACAACTGCACCATGGATTTATAAGAATTTCAAGCATGCATTTAGAGTAATTCAATGCATCTATCATATCATGATCAAATAAAATATGTAATGTCATTAATAAACAATATGTGGTAATATTTGGCCATCTTATAAAGGCAAAAAATAGGTACTGCAGGTATGTGAGGATAAAAGTACTTAAGTGAAATAAATGAGAGGAATGTTGCCTTAAAATAAATCAAAGCATGCATGAGATAAAATTAGAGAGAAATATTTTATAATAGTGTTTGTATGGGTAGCTATTTTGCCTTATGTGGCAACGTGACAACAAACACTTAAAATTGAGCTTGAATCATCCTCCGAACCAAGAGTATTTATTACATCAGTGCTTGACAGCACTCAAACTATTTCCTGCTGCCTTTAATATATACTGCAGAATGTTAGGGTACATTAAAAAAATCAGAATACATAACACGGAATCCAAAATAGTTATAGGATCTCTGTAGTTTCTTCTTGGTTTTGCTGTGAACCTAAAACCACTCTAAGAAAAAAAGTCACAAGAAAAGGTGCTTTTAGAGGATGCTTTTATGGACTAGTATCAAGTATGAACAATAGAATAGAGGCCAATCATAGTTTTCCATAATATATAGCTCAAAAAAGGAAATCAATTTACCACAGTTGTAAAAGATATTTATTTAGACCAACTTCCATTTAAAGCTGCAGCTCTGGTTCAATATTCGCAAATCAATCAACATGATACACCACATTAATAAAAGAAAGCATATGAACCATATGATCCTCTCAATAGATGCAGAAAAAGCATTTGACAAAATATAGGATCATTTCTTGATAAAAACCCTCATCAAAGTAGGGATAGAGGGAACATACCTCAAGATCATAAAGGCCATACACAAAAGACCCACAGCTAATATCCTCAATGGGGAAAAACAGAGCTTTTTCTCTACAGTCAGGAACAACACAGAGATGTCCACTCTCACCATTGTTATTTAACATTGTACTGGAAGTACTAGGTTCAGCAATTAGACAACAAAAAGAAACAAAAGGCATCCAAATTGGCAAGGAAGAAGTCAGACTTTCACTACTCGCAAATGACATGTAGAAAATGCAAGACTACACCAAAAAATCACTAGAACTGATACATGAATTCAGAAAAGTCGCAGGAGTAAAATCAATGTACAGATATCTGTTGCATTTTTATACACCAACATTGAAGCAGCAGAAAGAGAAATCAAGGAATCGATCCCCTTCACATTTGTACCAAAAACTGTAAGATATGTAGGAATAAACCTAATCAAAGAGGTAAAAGATCTATACTCTGAAAAGTATACTTCTGAAAGAAACTGAAGAGGACACTAAGAAATGGAAAACATTCCATGCTCATGCATTGGAAGAATAAATATTGTTAAACTGTCTATACTACCCAAAGCAATCTACCTATTTAATGCATCTCTATCAAAATACCACCAGCATTTTTCACAGGGCTAGTACAAACAATCCTAAAATTTGTATGGAACCACAAAAGACCATGAATAGCCAAAGCAAACTTGAAAAAAACAAACAAACAAAAACAAAAAACAAAGCTGGAGGCATCACAATTCTGGATTTTAAGCTATGTTACAAAGCTGTAGTGATCAAGACAGTATGGTACCGGCACAAAAACAGATACATAGACCAACGGAACAGAACAGAAAACCTAGAAATGGACCCACAACTGTATGGTCAACTAATCTTTGATAAAGCAGGAAAGAACATCCAATGGAAAAAAGACAGTCATTTCAGCAAATGGTGTTGGGGAAACTGGACAGCAACATGCAGAAGAATGAACCTGGACCACTTTCTTATACCATACACAAAAATAAACTGAAAACAGATGAAAGATCTAAATGTGAGACAGGAAACAATCAAATTCCTAGAGGAAAATACAGGCAGCGACCTTCATGACTTCAGCCGCAGCAACTTCTTACTAGACACATCTCTGGAGGCAAGGGAAACAAAAGCAAAGACGAACTACTGGGACTTCATCAAGATAAAAAGCTTCTGCACAGCGAAGGAAACAATCAGCAAAACTAAAATAGACAACTGATGGAGAAGATATCTGCAAATGACATATCTGATAAAGGGTTAGTACCCAAAATCTATATAACATTTATCAAACTCAACACCCAAAAAACAAGTAAATCCAGTGAAGAAATGGGCAAAAGACATGAGTAGACACTTTTTCAAAAGAAAGCATCCAGATGGCTAACAGACACATGAAAAGATGCACAACATCACTCATTATCAGGGAAATACAAATCAAAACCACAATGAGATACCACGTCACGCCTGTCAAAATGGCTAAAATTAACAACACAGAGAACAACAGATGTTAGCAAGGATGCGGAGAAAGAGGAACCCTTTTGCACTGCTGGTGGGAATGTAAACTGGTGTTGCTACTTTGGAAAACAGCATGGAGGTTCCTCAAAAAGTTAAAAATAGAACCACCCTAAGACCCAGGAATTTACCCAAAGAATACAAAATACTGATTCGAAGGGATACATGCATCCCAATGTTTATAGCAGCATTATCAACAGTAGCCAAACTATGGAAAGAGTCCAAATGTCCACTGACTGATGAATGGATAAAGCGGTATGCATGCGTGTACGTACACACACACCCACACACCCCCACACACAATATGGAGTATTACTCTGCCATAAAAAATAATGAAAGCGTTTTTGCAATAATGTGGTTAGAGCTAGAGTGTAGTATGCTGACTGAAATAAGCCAGTCATAGAAAGACAAATACTGTATGATTTCACTCATATGTGGAATTAAAAAAAAAACACAGAACAGATGAATAGAGGGGAAAGGGAATAAAAAGCAAGAGGGAAGCAAACCATAAGAGACTTAACTATAGAGAACAAACTGAGGGTTGATGGAGGGAGGTGGGTGGGGTAATGGGCCAAATGGGTGATGGGTATTAAGGGGGGCACTTATTGTGATGGCACTGAGTGTTATATGTAAGTGATAAGTCACTAAATTCTACACCTGAAACCAATTTTACCATATATGTTAACAAAGCAGAATTTAAATAAAAACTTGAAAAACACCAGGCAAACACTACATATTAACACAAAACTATTCTGAGAGGATACAGAATTCCATGAGGATTCTAGGAAACTCCTGAATAGGGATTTAGAAACCAGAGTCCTGGGTCGAGCTGAACCATTAGCAAGACTTTCTCTTTTCCAAGGGTGAGCATGACCCTAAGCTTCATTTTATCTCCACCAACCAAGGATAACCAACAGAACTCCTTGTGGAACTTCTAAGAACTCTAGATGTCATGACTCTACCTTAGACTTAGACCTACTGAATCAAAATCCCCGAGGACAGACTTGGGAATGTTGAGTTCTGAGTGATAAAATGGCTAATATAAGTAAAATGCTCACTCACACAGTGCCTTGTACAATTAAAAAAAATGTAAGTTACTCAAGTTCAAGACTGTTGTTTAATGCACCTTTGGATTCTTAGGATCTAGTATATCACCTGGTATATATCACAAGCTTTTAATGAATGTTTACAGAATTAAAGAATGAAGTCCTATTAACCATTTTTAGGTGTCATACAGTTTAAATTACTAAATATGTTCAAGCCAGGGTAAAAAACACTAAAGTATCATAAATTAATTGGATAAGGGGTAGTCTTTTCTGAAGTATGACAAAACCAGTGGATCAACATGATTATTTCCAGGTTTAGGTGTCAGTGTAGGATGAAAACAAATTATAGGGAGTGAAGAAAAAAGAAACCAAAATGATTATAGGATAGGTATAACTGAACTACAAAAAAGATTAAAGTTTCTAACACTGTACAGTTTGGTTAATGACTAACATGTTGGAGACATGACAACATTTTAAAAACATTTTAAAAACAAATGCAAAAGAGGAAGCAAAGTCAGTGTGATATGACAGTGAGATATACCTAAGATTTGTAATGAGTTAAAGTAGTGGCCAAATGTACACACAATTTTAGGAATGTAAGCGCAACTCACTAGCTTACCCACAAGAATATAACGAGGTCTATCATGAGGGCATGTAAAACAGAATGAAGAAAACATAAGACAATAATGAAAAGAACTACATCACTTTGTTAGGTGTACTTCCCCATCTCTAAATTTCTCTCATCAGGCTTAATGGACTAAACAACTGCTTATTAGTTTTTCTGTAAACTACTACCTTGGGATTTTCAAATAAGCAGATACAAAATATATTATACCAGTTTACACAGTTAGTTAACACATACCATGTTATAATCAGATTTTTATTTTCTATAGTTATTTATCAAATGAGAACGCTTATAAAATTCTGGAAAATGTCTACATCCCAACGTATCTATTTAGCAATCTATTTATGGCTACATGCATACATTCAGGATAAAAATGAAATAATAAAGTACCCAACATAATCAAAGAAACTCAATAAATAGTAATTGAATGAAAATATTAACATTTTAACATCTTACAATTATTATTTTGAAGAAATGCCTTTTCCTCTTAAATATTTTCTTAGCCCTCACTCTTCTCCCTACACAGTTCCTATGCTTCCCCATCTCAAAAACTATTGCTCCTCCTTTCTAGGTTGGTAGAAAATTGGTGCTTTTATTATTGCCCTGTCTCTTCCTTTTCTCTCACTTGCTTTTGTAACCAAGATCCAAAGAAGTGGTTGAGGGACCTGTGGTCACAGAACCCTAAAGGCATTTATGAAGAAAAAATGTGAACTGGTATGGCTTGTCAGCATGTGTAGAGATCAATACAAAGGAAAGGCACCGAACACTGCAGTGCCTTAGATTCATATTTGCTTTCCATGTATATGTATTTTTCTTTTCATGTAACCATCTCTAAAACTCTAACATAGAATTTAGGATTATTCTTTTTAGAAATAAAATGACTCAGAAAGGTTAATTAATTTGCCCAACTAAGTAGTAATGCTGGAGTTTGCATCCAAGACTGCCTCAAATTTCTGGGTTCTTACACCTTAACATACTGTATCCAAGAAAGAAAAAAATATTTTAACAAAGTTAAAATAAAGCATGTACCCAAAACCCACACACAGTGTTTCACAACACACCATTGGCAAGTACATATGGACAGAGACAGCTACAGGAGGAAGAGACTAGAGACAAAGAACATGACTGAAAGGTGAATAGAGAAGAAAACAGGTGAGGGCTCCCACAAAAAGAATAAAACACACAAAGGCTCTACCTGGGCAGAGGAAAACCTGTGTGTTAGGTCAGAAGTTTAAGGAGGGTTGAAGGTCATTAGAGGGTGTTATGGCTGTCACAGAAGGAAGTTGAGAGGTTATTTCCCTTTGCTTTGGCTCTGTGTCTTACCAATTAGGAGTGAATGTAAGATAAAGCTTTTCCTTCAAAATTATTCTTAAGACAAAAAGGGTGTCACTTTTTTGAGTTCTTATAAAATCTGAGTATTCTCTCAACTACTTTATCTTGAAAAATAAAATACTTTTTAGGGAAGACACACTGGCTTGCAAAGACCATAATCAACGCAAATTCTGAATGCTGATACTGTTCATTTGAAGGAATCTATAAACACGAAAACAAAGACATTTCGCATTGATTTCATAAATATTTCTAGGATGCAGCTTTACAACTACACTGGAAACAGGCTTTAAAGATTACTTTAAAAAGATATCTAAGTCAATCACATTCTGAAGATCACAAACATACCAAAAGAAGAAACAAATTTTTTTTTATTTGAATGGATACTTGTGGCTAAAGATAAAAATTCAGTGACAGTATCACCAAGGGAGTCAGTGAAAAATTTTAAGAAGCAGTAAAGGTGACGTGTTTTGGAAAACTGTGTAAGACAATTCAGAAAGGGCCTCAGGTGATCTTGAAGGTTCATGTGATGAGACTGAAGAGTTTGTTTACATAATGTAATTTTACATGTTTACATGTAACTCAAGTAAGCAAGGATTCTGAAGCCAGATGTGTGGGTTCAAATTCTATACCTGCCCCTTACTACCTGTCTCAGTTTGTGTATCTGTAACATGGGGATAATAACAATCTTATCATAAGAAGATTAAATGAGTTAATATTAGTAAAATACTTAAAAGTGCTGGTACAGTTAAGTACTATGTTAGTAGTTGCTGAATAAAATGAAATATTCAAGAATTCCTTAAAGATTCCTTAAAAAACAAAAACAAAAACAAAAACAATAAAGCTGGTTGTGGGAAAAATGATAAGTGACCTTACATGCTTTTTTTTGGCCAAACAGTTCCATTTTTCAGTCTAGCCAAAATGTCCCATCATGTTTCATATGTTTGCCTATGAACAGTGACAAGTTTTAATTGTTTAAAATATGGAAATTTTAGATGCATAGAATTTGATTTTCTCCCAGTTGGTGGAATGTTAAGTTAGCCTTACCAGGAAGCAGAACTGTCTTCAAAGTCATATACTTTTCCATTTCCTCAACATGGGAAACAGCACTGCTGATACCTGGGAAGGACTCTATAAATGGTGACCTATCTACTAAGACCTGTGAATGGTTGTAGAGGAAGAGATGGATAACTGGTTAGTGAACACTGCTACTTAATTTCAGCTGTTGAAAAGCTGGCATGAATGCTTTAGATAAATGGGGCAGCAAAGTCTTTCTATAAAGGGCCAGAGGAGTAAAAATTTTAGGCTTTATAGGCCATATGGTCTCTGTTGCAACAACCCACCTGTGCACTTGTTAGCACAAAAGCCGAGTGTATATATATAAACCAATGAGTATAGTTGTGTTTCAATAAAACTTTATGGACACTAATATTTGAAGTTAGTATAATTTTCATGCATTATGATGTATTCTTCTTCTTTTGATTTTGTTCCTAATAACTAAAAAATACAAAAACCATTCTTAGCCTGCAAGTTGCAGAAAAACAGATGGCAGATTGGATTTGGTCTGCCTCTGGTTTGCATTGTCAATCTCTGATTTGAATTAAAAGAAGCTGCAGAACATTAGTGACAGCATGCTGATCAAGCCCATGACCTGGCTCTTACTGCTGCTTAGAATAAATTTATTCACATCTATTAGGCCACTATATTCTCTCTACTGGTTGTTCTAAAAATTGTTGTTTTTTATTAAGTCTTTCAGATCATTCAGAGCCCACTTCATTCTTATTTGGCTTTCTCTTCATTGAGATCAGTATCTACCCAGCAAAGGTTCCTTCTGGTTCCCTTCTAGCTCAAAACCTCTTATATTTTTAAAAAGTTTTTTGAAAATGTTTTATATATTTTTGAGAGAGAGGAAATGTGAGCAGGAGCGGGGGGAGAGACAAAGAGAGAGACAGGGGGGAACAGAAGATCTGAAGCAGACTCTTCACTGACAGCAGCAAGCCTGATACAGGGCTTGAACTCACAAACTCTGAGATCATGACCTGAGCCCACGTCAGCTCAACCAACTGAGCCATGAAGGCGCTCCTCGAGGAAAAACCTCTTTTTACCCTATTTTCCTTTCTTTTCCTACACTCCTATATAACACTCCTTCTCTGATTCAAGGATCACAATTCTCCATTTAACATTTTTTTTTTAATTTTTTTTTTTAACGTTTATTTATTTTTGAGACAGAGAGAGACAAGGCATGAATGGGGGAGGGTCAGAGAGAGGGAGACACAGAATCCGAAACAGGCTCCAGGCTCTGAGCTGTCAGCACAGGGCCCGACGTGGGGCTCGAACCCATGGACCGTGAGATCATGACCTGAGCCGAAGTTGGCCGCTCAGCCAACTGAGCCACCCAGGCGCCCCTCCATTTAACCTCTTGATACTGCAACACTTTAACTTCTCAATGATCACTTCCTGATTACGTTTTCAAACTTTTCCTTTCAAAGTGCCTCTCTTCTGCTCACAAACATGCTTAGTAATCCCGTGTCCTAAAAAAGAGTAAAAAGCTCAACTTTTACCTAACTCTGTTAAGCTATCCTATCCTGTTAAGCTAATGGTCCCTTACCCCTTTACCCATTTGTTTACAGTTGCTGCTTCTGTATCTTCACAATTTAACCTCTTGTAAGCTAGTTTCCACTTTCAAAAGTCATCTGAAAACAGAGATCTTAAATTAAAAAAAAATTTTTTTTTAAATGTTTTTATTTATTTTTGAGACAGAGAGAGAGCATGAGCAGGGGAGGGGCAGAGAGAGAGGGAGACACAGAATCCGAAGCAGGCTCCAGGCTCTGAGCTGTCAGCACAGAGCCCGATGCGGGGCTTGAACTCACAGACTGTGAGATCATGACCTGAGCTGAAGTTGGACGTCCAACCGACCGAGCCACCCAAGCGCCCCGAGATCTTAAATTTTTAATGATTTTTTTGGTTTACCCTCCCACCCCTGCCATAAAAGTAGAGATTTGAATATTGGCACAACCATCCACTGCCTATTCTTTTTTTCCCCTCACTTAAAAGCTTTATTGGGATATAATTTACATATGTAAAATTCACCACTTGTAAGTGTACATACAGGTCTATGAATTTTGACATGTCTACAGTCACGTAACTGTGACCACAACAATCATGATACAGAACATTTCCATCATCTCCCCCAGATTTTCTGTGCTGCTTTGAAGTCAATTCCTTCATCCTACCTCTAGTTCCTGGCTACCACTGATCTGCTTTGTCATTAGTTTTGCTTTTTCTAGAATGTCACATAAATGGAATCAAACAGTATGTAATCTTTTGTGTCTGCTTCATTCATTCAACAAAGTGCTTTTTAAAAGATTAATCCATGTTGTTGCATGTATGAGTAGTCTGTTCTTCTTTACTGCTAAGCAGTAGTCCACGATGGTATGTGCCAAAATTTGTTCATTCATTTGCTAGCTGATGCACGTTGGGTTGTTTTCAGTTTGGGGCCATTATGAATAAAGCTGCCAAAAAGCATTGACATACAATTCCTGTGTGGACATGTTTTTATTTCTCTTGGGTAAGTAAATAGAAATAGAATCGCTGGATCATACAATAAGTATATCATAAAACTGCCAAATTGTTTTCCAAAGTGACTGTACGGGTTATGCATTCATACAAGCAATGGATGGTCCAGCTGATCCACGATCTTGCCAACATCTGGTAGTATCAGTCTTAAAATCTAGCCATTCTAGTAGTTGTAGTGGTATCTAATTGCGATTTTAGTCTTCATTTTCCCTGATGTTGGGCATCTTTTATTTTGCTTATTGGTCATTTACATTTCTTCTTTTGTAAAGTACCTATTCAAACCCTTGGCCATTAAAAAAATTTTTTTTAAGGCAGGCAGTTTGTCTTCTTGAGTTGTAAGAATATCTGGATACTTATCACATGTGTATTTGGCAAATATTCTCAAGTCTGTGGCTTGCCTTTTCCTTTCTTATCAGAAGAACAAAATATTCTTATTTTGATGAAATCCAATGTAACAAAAGTTTTTTCTTTATGGTTCACGCTCTCTGTGTCTATGTAATCTTTGTGTGTGTGTGTGTCTATGTAATCTTTGATTAACTTAAGGTTACTAAGATTTTCTCTTATGCTTTTTCTAGTTTTCTTTTTTTTAATTAATTTTTTTTAATGTTTGCTTATTTTTGAGAGAAAGAGACAGAGCATGAGTGGGGGTGGGGGGGCAGAGAGAGAGGGAGATGCAGAATCAGAAGGAGGCTCCAGGCCCCGAGCTGTCAGCATGGAGCCTGATGCGGGGCTCGAACTCACAAACTGTGAGATCATGACCTGAGCCGAAGTCAGACGCCCAACCGACTGAGCCACCCAGGCGCCCCTGCTTTTTCTAGTTTTCTAAGTCTGACTTCCTGTATTTAGATCTATAAGTGATTACAAATTAATTTTCGTATTTTATGTGAGGTAAGGGTTGAGGTTCAATTTCTTGTATATGGATATAAAAATATTCCAGCATGTTGAATTCAACAATTCCTTGAATTACCCTGGCACTTTCATTCTTCTTAAAAACTGTTTTGGATATTCTGGGTCTGTGAATTTCCATGCATATTTTAGGTTAGCTTGTCAATTCTACAAAAACAAACAAACAACTTGCTTACTTTTTCATCAGGATTGCACTTAATCTGTTAATCAGTTTGGGCACACCTGATACTTTACCAACACTGACTGTTTCATTCTATAAACATGGTTTATCTCTCCACTTATTTAAGTCTGCATTACTTTTTCTCAGCAATATTTACTAGTTTTCAGTATACAGCTTGTGCTTGTTTCTTAATTTATTTCATCTTTAAGTTTTTAATATTTTTTAAGTATTTATACCTACGTAATACTTATACTACACTTAAATACTTAATACTTAATATTTAAGTATATACTATAAATACTTAATACTTAATACTAAGTATTAATACTAATTATTAATATTAATACTATTAATACTTAATATTTAAGTATATACTATACTTAAATACTTATACTATACTTAAATACTTAATATTTTTAAGTATTTAATATTTTTTAATATTTTTGATGCTACTACAAATGAGATTTTTAAGAACTTTTAATTTCCAATTTTCAACTGCTTGTTGCTAGTATACAGAAACACAACTGGCTTCTTTCAATAATGACCCCATATCCTGCAATCCTTCTGAAGTCACTGGTTTGTAGATTCCAGCTAAGACATTTTTTTTTTTTTTTTAATCTTTATTTTTTTGAGAGAGAGAGAGAGAGACAGAATGTGAGCAGGGGAGGGGCAGAGAGAGAGGGAGACACAGAATCTGAAACAGGCTCCAGGCTCTGAGCTGTCAGCACAGAGCCCGACGCGGGGCTCGAACTCACGGACCGTGAGATCATGACCTGAGCCGAAGTCGGACGCTTAACCGACCAAGCCACCCAGGCGCCCCTCCAGCTAAGACATTTTAAGAAAACTCCCTTCAGCCTTCATTTCCTCCCTTATAAAAACAGCATTTGTGAGAAATAAAATTGAGAATAAAATTACTCAAAGAAGGAATAAAACCCTCAAAACATTTAGCACAGTATCTGCCCCACAGCAACTATTCAGTACTTACTAAATCCCTTCCCAAATTTCAGAGTTCTTACTGTAAGTTTTAGCAATGTCGACATATCACAAATCTTTATCTCTAGGCTGAAATCATCCTCTAGGCTTGAGATCTTTATTCCCATTTATCTACTGTATTTTTATACATGAAAGGTGCCTAGAACTTCAAGTCCTAAATCAAAATCATAACCTTCACTCACCCATGAATCACTTCTGCTTTCTGAAGAAGAAATGATTCTTCTTTTAAGTTGTTATCTCAACTACTCAGTAAATTTGGTAAACTCTCCAAAGACACACTTAAGTCTAGTCAGTTACCAAATCTAGTAATAACCACAATAGCTAGTATTTAGTAATGTTTATGTGACAAACATTATGTCAAACATGCATTTAATCCTCACAATTATGTTACTATTATTTTCTTTATTTTATACATGACAAAACTGAGACACAGAGAGGCTAAAAAACTTTCCCAAAGTCAAGCACCTGGTAACAATATGCCCAGTATCATAACCTAGGCAATTTATCTCCAGAAAAAGTAATCTTAATATATATATTTAACTATATCGCCTCTAATGCATGCAGACTATAGGATCTACTTGTTTGTGATGATAGTGGGATTGAGTGCTATTGGATGATATCTGGGAAAATCCAAGAAATGCCCAATGCTTCATTAAAATAAGCATCTCTCACCAAGATGTTCTTGAAAGCACAGGTACAGAGGGAGTAGCAAATGGGAAATAAGACTATGTTAATAGCTGAACTTATAGTAAAACCCCAATTCAGAGGTTTCTGGTAGACAGGGATAGAGAACGTGATAGGTTTAAGATAGCCCACTAAGCCCCAATCCCATCTTAACACTGGGTGGGCCCCTAGAGGTTACATTAGAGTATATATATTGCAGAAGATGGAAAAGAGGTGCAAGTGAGCCCAACCTTCTGCTTTGTTCAGTCACAGGAAGATGTACTCAAGATTGTGACCTTTTAGCTAGAGACCACCCAATTAGAAATGTGGCCCAAACTGTGTCTTAGAATGTGGTCCAGAGGGGCGCCTGGGTGGCTCAGTCGGTTAAGCAGCTGACTTCGGCTCAGGTCATGATCTCGCAGTCCGTGGGTTCAAGCCCCGCGTCAGGCTCTGCGCTGACAGCGCGGAGCCTGGAGCCTGTTTTAGATTCTGTGTCTCCCTTTCTCTGACCCTCCCCCGTTCATGCTCTCTCTCTGTCTCAAAAATAAATAAACGTTAAAAAAAATTAAAAAAAAAAAAAAAAAAAAAAAAAAGAATGTGGTCCAGACATATCAAATATTTCTTCTCTATGCGTGAGTAGAGAGAAGGGTAGAAAAAGCTCCATCATTCATCATCCTCCAGCTACATTTCTAAAACCAAGTTTCCCATCTATTCTTTATGCCATCATACTCATAGAGGCCATTGTTGCCTCTCGTCTAGACTTTAGGAACTACTGTTTGGGGTATCTTGGACTACCCTGAATATATATCAAATATTACTGTCAAGTTAACTCTAAATGTGATTTTTGACATGATTTTTGTCATGTCACCCCTCATTTCTCACTGGAGTAACTATAACTCTTTTTTCCTGACATTCTAGGCCTACCAAAATATGAAACTACGCCTACCTACTTGAACACTCCAAATCAAGTGACTGAATTATCTGTTGTTTCCTGACAATCCTTTATTTTTTTCTTTTTGCCTCCCGTATATAGGTTTACAAAGTTTTTGGAATGTCTTTCTCTCAGATCTACATATCAAATGGGTGAAAAAGATAAAGAGGATTCAGAGTACACTTCTCGTAATGAGCACTGAGTAATATGTAGAATTACCTGAAACTAATGTAACACTGTGTGCTAATTATACCTCAACCAAAAAAAAAAAGTTAAAATTCATACATTAATTGCTTGTATCATACACCATCTCCTTTAAACGGTCATTCCTGATACTCCCTTAACATGGATACGTTCATAGTCCAATATGGACACCTTAAGATATACAGCATTTTGCTTTAAAATATAAACATGTATATATGTTTATTCTTTCAGCTATTTGGAAAGAGAAATCACATTTCAATTTTTTTATTCTTCTACAGCGTCATGCACAAGGATTCAATGAATACTGACCTAACTTTAAGGAAAATTTATTAAAAAAAAATTTTTTTTTTAATTTAAATCCAAGTTAGTTTACATATGGTGTAATGATTTCAGGAATAAAATTTAGTGATTCAACACTTAATTATAACACCCAGTACTTATCCCAAGAAGTACCCTTCTTAAAATGCCCACTGACCATTTAGCCCATCCCCCCACCCGACACCTCTCCAGCAACCCTCAGTTTGTTCTCTGAACATAGGAGACTTAAGAGTCTCCTATGGTTTGTCTCCCTTTATGTTTTTTTTTTTTTTTAATGTTTATTTATTTTTGAGAGAGAGGGAGACAGAGTGCAAGTGGGGGAGAGGGAGAGCGAGAGGAAGAGAAAGAATCTGAAGGAGGCTCCAGCTCTGAGCTGTCAGCACAGAGCCCAACTCGGGGCTTGAACTCACGAGCTGTGCGATCATGATCTGAGCCGAAGTTGGAGGCTCAACAGATTGAGCCATCCAGGTACTCCACTCCCTCTCTGTTTTTATCTTATTTTTGCTTCCCTTCCCCTACGTTCATCTGTTTTGTTTCCTAAATTCCACATAGGAGTGAAATTATATATTTGTCTTTCTTTGACTGACTTATTTCACTTAGAATACACTCTAGTTCTATCCACGTTGTTGCAAATGGCAAGATTTCATTCTTTTTGATGGCCAGTTAATATTTCATTGCATATATATATATATATATATATACATATATATATATATATATATACACATCTTCTTTATCCTCATCAGTTGATGGACATTGGGCTCTTTCCATATTTTGGCTATTGTCGATAGTGCCGCTATAAACATTGGGATGCATGTATCCCCTTGAAACAACACTCCTGTATCCTTTGGATAAATACATAGTAGTGCAAATGTTGGGTCGTAGGGTAGTTCTATTTTTAATTTTTTGAGGAACCTCCATACCATTTTCCAAAGTGGCTGCACCAGTTGGCATTCCCACCAGCAGTGCAAAAGGGTCCCCTTTCTCCACATCCTCCCCAACATCTGTTGTTGCCTGAGTGGTTAATTTTAGCCATTCTGATAGGTGTGATGTGGTATCTCATTATGGTTTTGATGTGTATTTCCCTGACAATAAGTGATGTTGAGCATCTTTTCATGTGTCTGTTAGCCATCTGGATGTCTTCTTTGGAAAAGTGTCTATTCATGCCTTTTGCCCATGTCTTCACTCGATTATTTGTTTTTTTGGATATTGAGTCTGGTAAGTTCTTTATAGATTTTGGATATTAACCCTTTATCTGATATGTCATTTGCAAATATCTTCTCCCATTCTGTCAGTTGCCTTCTAGTTTTGCTGACTGTTTCCTGTGCAGAAGCTTTTTATCTTGATGAGGTCGCAATAGTTCATTTTTGCTTTTAATTCCCTTGCCTCTGGAGACATGTCAAGAAAGAAGTTGCTGCAGCTGAGGTCAAAGAGGTTGTTGCCTGTTTTCTCCTCTAGGATTTTGATGGCTTCTTGTCTTATGTTTAGGTCTTTCATCCATTTTGAATTTATTTTTGTGTATGGTCTAAGAAAGTGGTCCAGGTTCATACCATTTGCTGAAGAGACTGTCTTTTTTCCATTGGATATTCTTTCCTGCTTTGTCAAAGATTAGCTGGCCATATATTTGTGGGTCCATTTCTGGGTTCTCTATTCTGTTCCTTTGATCTGTGGGTCTGTTTTTATGCCAGTATCATACTGTCTTGATGATTACAGCTTTGTAATACAGCTTGAAGTCTGGAATTGTGACACCTCCAGTGTTAGTTTTCTTTTTCAACATTACTTTGGCTATCTGGGATCTTTTTTGGTTCCATACAAACACCACAGAGAAAATTTAGAGAGGTATTTTAGTTCCTATTACTCTTATCCTAGTCCACCCTCCATCAAGGAGAAATGTGAACAGAACACTTATTTTTCTCTATAATCTCGGAAATCTCTTTTGTTTTTTGATGTATTTTATAAAGTACAGAGTTCATAATGTTGGTTCTCATTTACAATAAAATGAAATAAGGCAAGCAATGTTACACATTTGGAACTGACAAGAAGGAAACCTTAGATTCATCCACACATTAATGAATTACAGAAAGCAGGGAATCGTTCATAGAACTGAGCTACAGAGAGTCAATTCTCACAGGGAAGAGTCAGTCATGGCAATTAATTAGGTTCAGTTATAAAACGGTAAAGGAAAATGAACTTACCTATATGGAATTTTACTTCATGTATAATTTTGTAGGTATAAATCTATAACATTTTTCAGATGACATCTAAAGTTAAAAATTCATAATTAATTATAAAATTAAGCCATAATTAAAAAAAATAAAAATTCATAGGGTCACCTGGCTGGCTCAGTTGGTGGAGCATGCAACTCTTGATCGTGGGATTGTGAGTTGGACCCCCCACACTGGGTGTAAAAATTACTTAAAATTAACATCTTAAAAATAAATAAATAAAAATTAAAATTCATAAAAAGGAAAAAAAAAAGGTTAAGTATCTTTTCCACAGTCCTATCCAAATGAACCCCAAGAAGTACTACTGCTATTCTTTTTACTTAAAGTTCATGAAAAGCTTGAGTCATTTAATTCAACCCCACTCTAGCGCTCTCTATCATCAAAGAAATATGTTTGGCTAAGGAGACATAAACTTTAGCTAAACCTTGGTATAACTTATAATTTGTAAATGTAATACTGTCTAAAATTCGTGAGATGAAAACGGGTACATAAGCCTGCAGAGAAACACAATCAGAGCTTACAAATTTCTTATAAGTGGAATACTTAATATTTAAGGGAACTATTGTAGTGATGGGAAGGGGTAGTTTCTATAATGAAAAGAGGCATCATTGGCTATACTGACTACCAAGTGGAAGTATAAAGCAGCTAGAGACCTGGAAAACTGGCTAACAAATTATTTTCCTTTAGAAGCACTGAGTTCATAGTTTTCATTAAAAGAAATTAGAGATCAGTGCTTTAGTTAAAGAATCTAATATATTTTACAAATGCTATAACTTTGGGCTAACAAAACCTGTTTACTATATACAAATGATTGAATTTCACAACACATATTTCTCATTTAAACATCTGTTGACTTATTTCTGGATCAAATGCACAGTTTAACCAATGGCAAAAGATGACAAATGAATACGATTAGACATGTTTGTGGCACAAGCATACAGAACATTCCATTCTCATAAACCATACCTTGATTTTCCTGTAAACTACTTTAAAAACCTGTTTCAAAGCTGACATTTTATTGTCATTTATAGGTACATGAGTTCCTTTATAGGTTTACATATGAACAGCCTATCTGATTAGAATGATCTGGGTGCGCTCTTGGCCTGGAGGCAGGGAGATGTACCCTTTTGGCCATTTCCCATCATTGGACAAAAAGAATTTTAGAAATGATAGGCATCAGAATGTCTGGAGTACCTATGAATAATCTAACTAATAGAAATTCACATTTGGGGTCCCAGTGAATTAAAAGAAAATATCTGAGTTCTAAAAATAGATAAGTGGATGTCAGTTAAGTTTTGCTGTTTAAAGATGCATTAATTCATTTCCTACTTTTTACAAATATATAGACTTTTCATTTTATTTTACTTTATTTTTTATTATAGACTTTTCATTTTAAAAAGGAAAAAAATATTGCCTTTCAGTTTAAAAATCCATGGGATATATATTTTTTAAACTTACAAAAATGCAAGGGAAATCTCAATAGTATAAATTATTAATAATTAAATAGTAAGTTGAAGAAAGGGACCTCCTTCAGAGAGCTTTGTAATAGTGAAGTTTATCCATCTGCATGAAATAGTTTTACCAGATCTGGTGGTCATAGTCTGCCCCTAACCCTTTCTTTACCTTTATGATGCTGAAAGAGAACACAGACACGTCTTACTTTAAAAATCAACCAGATGATGATAGTAAATAATAGCTAACACTTATTGAGAACTTAAAATTGCATATTAAACCTCATTTAATTGTATAAAGCACAGAATTATATAATATATAGTTTTTGTTTCTTCTTTCTTTTACAGTAATACACTTTAATGGCGAAAAGGAATTGAGAATATCTTCACATCTAGTAGAATGATTTCTATAGAAAAAGAAACTAAATGATCACATTTCTGGCATATATCATAGAAATACACAAGTTACACACAAACATTTACTAAAACCAGGAAGGGCTAAGAGTTTGCCAAATGAAAAAAGTAAGTAGAACAAAAATAAAATATAAAATAGTCATTATATTATTGAAGCATCCAAGGTCTTATTTAATGAATCTCAAATACAGTAGAGCAAAATTTAATTGCTATACAAAAAAAGCCATTAAAAGTCTAAATGGAGTTAATATAGCTTACCTTAAAGCTATATTTTTATGCTGTGTCTTAAAAATGTCCAACACTGTTTCTTTAACCCTTAATGTCACTGCCATGATGTTCTTACAAAATCTTACTAAAAATCATGTAGGATGACTTTTCATTTATAAGTCATAGATCATACGGTACAACATCTGGAATCTCTAAGGTGCTATTTGTTCAAGAGCTGATAATTTGCTTAATGCCATGTTGGAAAGTTAAAAAAGCAAACCAACTTTATAGCATTTTAACAACTCCTAAAATTAGCTGACACCTTATAAAATTCTGGTTGGAAAATGTAAAAATAAAATGTTACTCCTATTGAAGAACCTGAATAAATACTAATTCAAGTGACTTAAAAGTCAATTTTTTAGTGCAGTGGTTTGAATGGTAGCCCTTGTCCAAGATACATGTCCATGTACTTACTAGTCTGTAGAACTGTGAATATTGTTATTTGAAAAGAGGGTCCTTGTAGATGTGATTAAATTAAGCATCTTGAGAGGAAGACCCTGTCTTGGATTATTTGGGTGGCCCCTACACGCAATTATGTGCATCCTTATAAGACATACAGAGGAGAAGGTAATGTGAAGACAGAGGCAGAGACTGGAGTGAGATGGCCACAGGGCAAGGAAGTCAAGGAACTCCTGGAGCCCTCCAGAAAATGGAAGAAGTAAGGAACAGATTGCTCCTAGAGATTCTGGAGGGTGTATGGCCCTGCAGACACCTATCTGAAGATGTTGTATAACCTCTTTAGATTTGTTACCTCATCTTCAAAATGAGTTGAATGTTTTCAGTGATCTCAAAGTTTTTCCCAACTCTAAACTTCTGGGAACTTTCAAAGTGCTAAAAGTAATAAGGCACAGTATAAAAATTGTAATAGTGGGGTGCCTGGAAGGTTCAGTCGGTTAAGCGTCTGACTTGGGCGCAGGTCATGATCTCATGGCTTGTGAGTCTGAGCTCTGTGTTGGGCTGTGCTGACAGCTCAGAGCCTGGAGCTTGCTTCAGATTCTGTATGCCCCTCTCCTCTGCCTCTCCCGCGCGCTCGCTCACTCTCTCTCTCTCTCTCTCTCTCTCTCTCAAAAATTAACATTAAAAAAATTATAAAAAATCGTAATAGAAAAAAAGGATATTAAAATAGTAACAACAGACAGGTTGGTCAACTGAGATCTGTCAGAAGATTCACAGGATTGCACAAATACTTATCAAGAGTTGGCAATAATATGTGGGGTGCCTGGGTGGCTCAGTAGTCGGTTAAGCATCTGACTTTGGCTCAGGTCATGATCTTGCAGTTTTTGAGTTCAAGCCCCGCGTCGGGCTCTGTGCTGACAGCTCAGAGCCTGAGGCCTGCTTCAGATTCTGTGTCTCCCTTTCTCTTTGCCTCTCCCCCACTCACACTCTGTCTCTGCCTCTCTTTCTAAAAAAAAAAAAAAAAAAAAAAAAAAAGTTGGCAATGTGTAAAATTCTCTAAGAAGTTAATTAGCTTTTAGAAGCAGTCATGCAGCTCTAGTTAGTTATATGGCCAAAAATGTGCCAAGCTCCATGTATTATAATAGAAAAAACCTGAATGATTTATAGAAAATAAATAATACTTATTATGTGGGCATTAAAAAAGTTAATACATATAAAACACTAAAATAGTGCTAGGTATAGTAAGAGATTAATACATACTAACTTTATTGTCTGGGATAAATCTTATCTTTTCTTCTTTTAAGTATCATCTATCCATAAAAAGGCTTTCAAACTACAACTGTTTTAGGTAATGTTAAAAGAAGTTTATATAGTAACAAAATTTTTAAAAGCTTAACTATCTGACTTTTATTCAGTGGTAACCATTCTTTTGCTCCTCTAAAACACACACTTCCAATCAATCCTATTTCCTTTTTACTGAAAGAACTTTTCATGATGACTGCAATACTGAAGTATAATTTAGAAGCAGTCTCTAAAACTGGAAGTAATGTTCATCTAAATATGCCTGCCAAGTTTAAAAATGTATTAGGAGTTAAACTGAAACATGTTGAAAATGACTCATTGTGGACCAGAATATACACTGTAGGAAATAAGAGCTCATTTACAAGTGGGAGAAATATACTCACACTTCATCTGTGGTAATTCTCTGGACTTTCCTTCCAGTAAACATCATATTTTAAAATAATCGTGGAAAATATCTTACTTTTAACTGAAGTTTTTATGAGTTGATTTAGTTAGCTGGCATTCCAATTTTTATACATATCTTTTTTTGGACATGGATATATTTATCAAATGTAAATCTATGAATATTTCCCCCAAAGCAACAGAGCAACAGCCTACAAAAAAAAAGGGGTGGGGGCTATATAAACGTATATACACACTCTCTCTGGTTCAATTCACATACATAATGACCAACTCTGACTCTAGACTTCTAAGAAAGCATCCTAAAAATCGTGTAAACATATAATAATGTGCTTTCCTTCATTTGCAAACATGATGTTATTGATAAGTCACCAGGAGGGCATGTACTTGAGTTCTTTTTGTAGCAGTACTTACATATTTGTACTGATTGTATCTACTCTCTCCACTTTTTACACATATATGAGGCAGCTGGCTAGACTCAGAAAAGGCCACGAAACTCACTAGTCCTTCCACTTTGCCACACCACCAAAGGTCTAGAAGATGAATGAACTTGAAATCTTGGTTTTACTACCAACATTCTCTTTAAGCCAGTTAATGTGCTGAACACTTAAATATATCTTTGTTTGTAACTTTACTGTGGCCTTAAGATGGATTCAGTGAAAAAGTGCTTATGGACTTTTTAAAAAATTTCTGAGCTTTGTTTCTTTATTTCATCAACTATTTATTGATTTCTATTATAATTCATTGTAGTATCTGTTCGGCACCCTTTTACCTAGAAATTTTATCTAGAAACTATTTTATCTAGAAACTATTCCTACACATTGTGGTTTTTTTTTTTAATTTAATTAAAATAATTTTTAACGTTTATTTTTGAGAGAGAGACACAGAGCATGAGCAGGGGCAGGGGCAGAGAGATAGAAGACACAGACCCGAAGCAGGCTCCAGGCTCTGAGTTGTCAGCACAGACACGGGGCTCGAACCAACGAAAGGTGAGATCATGACCCGAGCTGAAGTAGGACGCTTAACCAACCGAGCCACCCAGGCGCCCCTACACATTGTGTTTTTAAAATGTGACCATCACCCCTGGTAACAATTGAGTCGTCTGGGCATGGACATATAACCCAAACTGGCAAACAGCCAGTATATTCATTGTGTATACATTCTCAAGATCCTGAATTCTTATTTTAAAACAATGTTTGTAATTTTTTTAAATGTTTATTATTTTTGAGAGACAGACAGACAGAGCAAGCAGGGCAGGGGCACAGAGAGAGAGGGAGACCAGAATCCAAAGCAGGTTCCAGGCTCTGAGCTGTCAGCAGAACCCAATAGGGGCTCGAACTCATGAACCATTAGATCGTGACCTGAGCTGAAGTTGGACACTTAACTGACTGAACCACCCAGGAGCCCCTAAAACAATTTTCAATAAATTATTTATTGTCCAAGTTTTAGACTGTGTTACTTTTCCCTTTTTATCTTTTTCATCTTTAAACATCCTTAGTCACTTAAGGATGTGATTTTTGACCCAAACTGTATTTCTTTTTATAATAGCATTTCATCACATTTACAATTGTCAGAAAACATACATTCAGTCTTCTGCCATCTTAATAATTTACATATATATATATGTGTGTGTGTGTGTATATATGTGTATATATATATATATTTTTTTTTTTTTTTTCTCTTCTGCTGTTTGCTTTGTCATATATCTTTTGTTACAAGGTCTTTGCTTTCTTGTTGCCATAGGGATGTAAGTTCGACTAAAAGACGGACCCCTTCATCTTGCAGAATATCACAAAAATGCTGTTACAAAATCTTCAATTTTAGAAGTATTCCATTAGCTTAACATTTCAGAGTTCCTTTGAGTTTCTTTAAAAGCAAATTCCTCTTTAGACCATAGGTCCGAGTTTCCTAGCCTTTAATTTTTTGCAAAACTAGCCAACTTACTTACTCCCCTGTTAATCACTGGGAATGGGAGGAGGGACATCAAAATGGGTATGTGACAGGTAAAAGGTGCTCAATTTATTAACTGGATGAAGGTGTGTTTAAATGTAAAATTTGAAAAGACTTACCCACTGGGCTCAGTGTGAAATCTAGGTTTAACCAATCTGATTTAACCAATGACTGGTTAAAAAATAAGTAAAAAGCCTGAAAGCATTTAATCAGTAATGTTCCTCTAGGTTAATCTACTAATCAACATTCTTTGAAACTCATATTTAAACTGCTTTCAATTCATCATTTTTTTACAGTGTCATTGACTTCACATTTTTCCACATGTTGACCAAGATATTCTTCATCTTAATAAAGTGTCTTGTTGAAATTAGAATACCTTCTGTCACTGACATTCTCCTCTAGAGGTTCTGGTAAATACCTCAAAACAAGAGAAGTAAAAGTAGTTTGTCAAGACTTTAACAGTTAACTAACAGTGGCTTCTCCATCTTCTTTTCTAAATGCTATCTTTTTAATAATCTATTTGAGAATGTTTATGGTGAATTCAAGTTTATTGGTAAATAGTTTCTGAAATCTTTCCTCCTCAACCATTCAGAGTGAGGATATTTGCTTATTTCCAGACTTCTGGTACTCAATCTGGTAAGTGTTTGAAGAAGGTAACTAATACTTCTTCAACTTCTTTCATACCTTAGGGTACTAAAGCTTTAGTCTTAATGATAAATGGTAATAACTAATATTTCATTAATACTTAGTTTACAAAGTGTTTTCAAAGACTATTACACAGTGGTGTTTCCTCAACATTCAGAGTTGAGGAAAGGATACATCAGGATCATTCAGGTAACTTTCTAGGAAGTATAAATTTCTGGGCGCTCTCTACAGGGGTATTTATTTACTAAGACTCTTAGGGAGGCAAGGGAATTATGTCTTCTAGAAAAAAAAAATTCTGTAGGTGATTGTAGATTTGGGAACCACTAATGCAGTAATATAAGGAAGAGCCCCGCACATTCTTTCCAGCATTCAAACTGCCTTCACAATGGACAATTTTAAGTCAAAATGAATACAGAAAACTCTAATCAGTTGCAATTGATAGTCATTTATTGTGAATTACTTATCAAAGACACTGTGTAGAGGCTTTACTAGAGAAACAGGATGGGGAAGAACAAAATCTCTGACCTCAAAAAAAACCCCAAATACTTCACAGGGAGAGACTAGTAAATAAACACACAACTAAAATATAACGCTAGAAAACTGAGAGAAGAGACTACAATGTTTCTGAAGATTGCACAGAAGATGTGATCACTGAGTTCAATCTTATCAAATGACTGGTTATCTTCCTAGTAGATGAGTATGATATATGAACAAGGGAAAAGGCCATTCCTAGCAAAGGACACATATAAAGGGATAAGAGAGAAAGCACCATACACTTACAAAACTACAAGAGATCAATTTGTCTTAAGCATGTGGAAGAGAATAAAAAAAAAGATCTGAGTCTGAGAAGATAGGCAGGGTGTCTGTGAATGACTTTAAATGCTAAGCTGTGCAGTCTGGATGGCATCCTGTTGAATGACAGGATCAGAGTTCTCAGTTTTAGAACAATTACTCTGGAAGAGTGAGTGATGAAACAGAGAGGACTAAACTGAAAGCAGAGACAGTTCAGAGACTATCATAAATAGTTAAAGCAGGGAAAATACAGACTTAACTAAAGCAGTGGCACCTGGGATTAAGAGGAGGGGAATGATTAGATATATTTAGAAAGGAAAATAATATGACATTTGCTTAGCTTAAATGTCAGAGGCCTTTCTTGACTATCCTCTCATGGTATACCCTGCCCAGTCCATTATTCTTCCTCACACGATCTATCTAGTTCATAACAATCATGAAAACATAATAATAATTAGTATCTAACTGCTTGTTTATTTTTTTGTCTTCCTCAAATGGATTCTCACTAGGGCAATCTCCAGTTTACTTACTAATATATACTAGCATCCTCCATGGTGAGTGGCACATGGTAGTTATCAATAAATATTCATTGGCTGAATAGATGGGGTGGGGTGAGGGGAAAACAAAGTAGTTGTGAATCACCAGTTTTCTTGTTCAAGTGCCTGGGTAAATGATGATGTTAGTCAGAATGCAAAATTATGGGAGGAAGAACAGGTTTGGACAAGAGGATTAACTGAGTGGGGAGAGACGGAGCAACCAATTAGGAGTTTACTGTACACAATTTCAACATGACACCGACGCTGATCCAGTATAGTGGCAAACAGGAGGGAAGAGGATTTCAGAGATACCACAGGGGTAAAATGTAGTGGGGGCAGAATGACAAATGATTACACATAGCAGCAAGGGGGAAGGTCTACTGTTCTAAAGGTTCAAGCAGAAATGGCTTCAAAATGGTGGTACAATTATGGAACTGAAGTCAGTTGAAGCAATTTTTTGTTTTGGGAGGAATGAATCTGGGAGGGCGCGGAGTCTGTTTCAAAAATACTGAGTCTGAAGTTCCAGAAAGACATTCAGATAAAAATGTACAGAGCTAGCTGGACATCCAAGACACAAAAATGGTATAGTTTGATCTTAAAATCACTGTTGGTCATTTCCTGAAGTTACAGTTTGAATAGATGAGCTCTCACAAAGAAGATACATATGGTTGACCCCTGAACAATGAATGTGGAGGTTTGGGGTGCTGACTGCCCCATACCACTGAAAATGTGTGTAACTTTTGACTCCCCCAAAACTTAAGGAGTTGCTTACTATTGACTGGAAGCCTTACCTATAACATGTAACAGTTGACTCATGCACAGTCTGTATGTTATATGTGTTCTATAGTGCATTCTTACAATGAAGCTAGACAAAAGCAAATGTTATTAAGAAAAAAATGAGGGGGCACCTGGGTGGCTCAATGGGGTTAACCATCTGCCTTGATTTCAGCTCTGGTCACGATATCACAGGTTCAGGGGTTTCAGTCTTGCATCAGACTCTACGCTGACAGTGAAGAGCCTGGTTGGGATTCTCTCCCTCCCTCTCTGTCCCTCCTCTGCTCACGTGCATGCTTACTTGCTCCCTCTCTCTCAAAGTAAATAAATATTAAAAAAGAAAAAAAGAAAATCATTAGAAAGACAAAATACATTTAAATAGTACTGGACTATATTTACTGAAAAAAATCTGCACATAAGTGGATCTGTGTGGTTCAAAGTTGTGTTGTTCAAAGGTCATGTGTATGTGTGTATACATATACTGACAAAAACGGATAAAAGTATTGCTATCAGTGTTGTGTTGCATTTGATAAGTGTACTGTGGTTATGTAAGAAAACATTCTTATTCCTAGGAAATAAACTGTGAAGAAGTAACAGTAAACAATGCAATCAGTCTATTAAATTATTCAGAAAAAAATTGTGTGTGTGTGTGTGTGTGTGTGTGTGTGTGTGTGTGTATGGGTAGGGGGAGAGAGAGAGAGAGAGAGAGTGAATAAGAAAGATACATGTAGCAAAATGTTAAAAAGGGGTCAATTTGGATAAAAGATATGCAGTTGACCATTGAACAATGCAGGGGTCAGGGGAAGCCACTGCCTGTGCAGTTGAAAATTTGCATATAACTTTTGACTCCCCAGAAACTTAAGTACTAATAGCCTACCACTGACTGGAAACCTTACCAGTAACAGTTGACTAACACATATTCTGCATTTTATATGTATTCCATATACTGCATTCTTACAATAGATCTAGAGAAAAGAAAATGTTACTAAAAATATCTTACAATACGGGAATGCAAGCTGGTGCAGCCACTCTGGAAAACAGTACGGAGGTTCCTCAAAAAACTAAAAATAGAACTACTCTACGGCCCAGCAATTGCGCTACTAGGCATTTATCCAAGGGATACAGATGTGCTGTTTCAAAGGGACACACGCACCCCCATGTTTATAGCAGCTCTATCAACAATAGTCAAAGTATGGAAAGAGCCCAAATGTCCATCAATGGATAAATGGATAAAGATGTGGTATATATATACAATGGAGAATTACTCGGCAATCAAAAAGAATGAAATCTTGCCATTTGCAACTACATGGATGGAACTGGAGGGTATTATGCTAAGTGAAATTAGTCAGAGAAAGACAAAAATCATATGACCTCACTCATATGAGGACTTTAAGAGACAAAACAGATGAACATAAGGGAAGGGCAACAAAAATAATATAAAAACAGGGAGGGGACAAAACAGAAGAGACTCATAAATATGGAGAACAAACTGAGGGTTACTAGAGGGGTTGTGGGAGGGGGGATGGGCTAAATGGGTAAGGAGCATTAAGGAATCTACTCCTGAAATCATTGTTGCACTATGTACTAATTTGGATGTAAATTTAAAAAAATAAAAATAAAATTAAAAAAAATCTTACAATAGAGCTAGAGAAAAGAAAATGTTACTAAAAACATCGTAAGAAAGAGAAAATACATTTACAGTACTATACTGTAATTTCTCAGAAAACATCAGCATATAAGTTGACTCGTGCAGTTCAAACCCATGTCGTTCAAGGGTCAACTGTACAGGACTTCCCTGTCCCATTCTTGGAGCTTTTGTGCCATGTATGAAATTTGAAATAAGAAGCTGAAAAAGGATATGAATCAAGATAGACTGTGAGAGCACAGTGTTGATTTTATAAGATAAAAAGGGAATCGATGCTCTGGAAGTGACATTCAGTTATTCAGGATTGAGAAGAGGTTTATGTTGGCAGGTACGGAAACAGTGTTTCCCTACATCAATTGTTCCATCTACACAATAAAATATGCTGATAATTCTAGTCCATTCATGTATAAAGATGTTCTGTCCCACAAAATTTCAGGTAAAAACGCTGGCATTCATCATTAATTCTCCTGATAGAGAGTACATATCCCTTTTGACCACAGAAGCCCCCAGTTCTTTTTTTTTAAGAAAAAGGACTGATGGAAAATAATACCAAATTGCTCAGTGTGTCTGTATGTATTTTGACTTGCCACACAAAAATATTCAATATATGTTCTTTTGAGGTGAAGAATAGGCATGTCATTTTAGAACCAGTACCTTGTAAGCCCAATTATAAGCAATTAATTATCCGTGAGTGGCTAAAGGACTCTCTAGGCTACTGTTTCTGGTGGGACAAGGAATTTCAGATCAGACCAATACTTACTAAAGAAAAAGGAAGACAGATTGTACGTGGCGTAAAATAAAATTCACACATTGTGATATGAATATGAGAGTATCTTATCAGTTCCTTTCAGAGTCTTTTGTCTAGAGTAAAAAGGAATACATATTTCTCATCTCAACAATAAATTTCTTAATGCTTTCATAAACACTATAATAGTACTAATACTGAAGCCTTTACTGGGAAAAAAACAGAATCACTTAAGATGTAATGAGTACTGCTTGAGATATAATTCTATGCAAGTGGATGAATATATGTCGAATGGTATAGCAGCTTAGAAGCAAAGAAAAATTTTAGGACGACACAGGGCTAGACTATTTCAATATAAACAAAGAAAACATACGGGCAAATAGAACACTACAAAGAATAAGAGAAATTAAGTAGTAAAGAAAAATTTTTAATTCTGGAAGATCATTAGAGAGGTCCACTAATGAGAGTTTTGCAAATTATCAAGCAAAAAAAAAAAAAAAAAATCAAATACTAAAAAATTTCATTTAAAAAGTAGTAATTTATTGTATTCTTTCTTTCCTAAAGAAGTATGACAAAAGAATAACTTAATTTAGGATTGAGAATTAGGAATTTCTTCATTCAAATAATAAGTATGATGTGAATTACTTTGTGTAATCATGACCTAAGAGTAATATGAATGAAGTTATCGTAATTTATTAAGAGAATCAGAGTTTAAGTACAATACCATAGCTTTTATTTCAAATCTTAGTATCTTCCCTTCATTAAATTTATTTTGCAAATGCCACAAACATTTACTTGCCTGCTGAAGAAGCCAGTAGCAGATTAAAAGGCAGATAAACAAAGAAAAAACAATATACGAGTATGAAAAAAGGTAAAATGAGGTAGGCATGTCAAAACTGTTCTACTCTTGGGGAGATAGCACTGAATGGAAATTCAGGATTTCTGTATAGAAATTTCTGTATAGAAATATTTCTGTATACAGAAATACAGGCTTCTGTATCAAGCTTTAAACTAGCCTAGTATGGCATAAAAATCACTAAGTCTATGTATCAGATCTCCTATTCTCTCTTATTTTTATCTTCTATGAGTAAAAAAATGAGAACAAAATCTACCTATTACCAGAGAAATTGTAGGGACTGAAAATAATTTCAAGGAATACTCATTTAAAAATACTTATGGACTGAAAATGATTCCAAATTTATTTCAAAATATGGAATATATATATTTAAAACAGTTAAAACAACCATAACTGAAAAAAAATACTGTTAAAATTAATTCTGGATTGCAAGCTTTCCCTTTACATTCATATACAGGCTTCTCTGTAGGCTCCCAAATTTAACAGTCTGTTCAACTTATTCTACTATTCACACTGAGTTTTAAAATTTACCCATTTTGGCAGAAAGAATCCTCAGAATGTGTGCAGATTCAGAAGCAACAAAACATGAGATAATAACTGCTTATGTACATGAAAACTGGGTATTTGTTACTTATTATTAAACCAGTGAACTTGAATTGCTAGACACATAGGTCTTTCATATGCCTGAGAAAAGTACATTCTTTTATAGAAAACTGAAGTAAAAAGGCTTTTTTTCATTCATCTTTGAAAGTAGCATACTACTTCCTTACATTTTTCGTTATAATAACAAAAGTCATTTAACCCTGAAAGGAAGAATTTGATAAAAACTTTTAACATAAATGAAGTTGAGGCTAATTATATTTGACTAGAAAATTGTGTATAGGCATGCCTGAAGCCTTAATTAAGCATGACTCAGGGAAATCACAATCCATCTAAGGATTGAAACACATTTACTCCAATTTTGATACAAAGGGAGTCAGAATCACATTTTTTTTTTTTTTTAAAGTAGTCTCCATACCCAGCATGGAGCCCAACATGGGGCTTGGACTCACGACCCCGAGATTAAGACCTGAGCTGAGATCAAGAGTCAGATGTGTGGGGGCACTTGGTTAGCTCAGTCGGTTAAGTGTCTGACTTTGGCTCAGGTCATGATCTCATGGCTTGTGGGTTGGAGCCCTGCATCGGCCTCTGTGCTGACAGCTCAGAGCCTGGAGCCTGCTTCCGATTCTGTGTCTCCCTCTCTCCCTCTGCCCCTCCCCCACTCATGCCCTGTCTCTCTCTCTCTCTCTCTCGCTCAAAAATAAACATTAAAAAAAATTAAAAAAAAAAAAAAAAAGAGTCAGATGTGTAACCAACTGAGGCACCCAGGCACCCCAGAATCACATATTTGAGTACTAAAAGCTCAACCTCTGAAAAATAAAACAAAAAAATTATTCCTTGGGTTTCACTATATACAAAAAAATATATTCTCAAAATATATAGGCATTCAAATATTTCTAAGCAATTTACACTCAAAAGAATTTGTGGATATTAAACAAAATGTGTGTGTGTGTGTGTGTGTGTGTGTATATGTGTCCTTTTCAAATAATAGGCCTAAACACTAGGTTTTTATTTTGAAAAAAATAGGAACTGCAGATTTTAAAAATAATACTCTCAAAAATAGCGTGGGTTTACCATTCCTTTTGTAAGGTAACAAAACCAGTGTATTAACTCTTTTGAGTTGTCACAGATAATTTCAAGATCCAAAGAGACTCCAAATTCATCAAGTTACCCACTTGATGTTTCAATCCTCACGAGCATATTCCTACTGAACACCTGGCCAGTTGATGCCTAAACAGCTGGATGGACAATATATTAGATGCTAAGAGATTTTAAAAAATACTATTAGAAAGTTTATTTTTACTCTTTCTTGTAATATTTACCCAGTGGTCCCAATTCTACTACCTTAGGTCTTACCAAGTAGAGCAACCAAGATCATTCACATGAGAACTTTCCAAATACTTGTAGTCAGTTTTAACATAGCACTAAAAGGACTTTAAAAAATCTTTACACCATTTTGGTCATTTTCTTCTTAAACCCTTGGGTTTAAAGCTTGGGTGCCCAGATTCCAGCATGATTCTATAGATAAGGGAATCACAGACCACATCCTAGATATAAGCGGTGGGTCTTTCATATATGGCTTTTATGACCTTGAGATATGATCCTCCAGATATAGACATACCTTGGAGATATCATGGGTTCAGCTCCAGACCACTGCAATAATGTATCATTTTAAAGCAAGCCAAGTGAAATTTTTGGTTCTCCAGTGCATATAAAATTATTTTTATACTATACTGTAGCCTATTAAGTATGCAATAGCATTGTCTAAAAAACACAATGTACATACCTTAATTAAAAAATACCTTATTGTTAACCATCATCTGAGCTTTTACTGACTAGTAATCTTTTGCTGGTGGAAGGTCTTGCTCAAAGTTGATGGCTGCTGACTGATCAGGCTGGTAGTTGCTGAAGGTTGAGGTGCCTGTGGCAATTTCTTAGAAAAAGGTAAGTTGGCTGCACTGATTGGCTCTGCCTTTCACGAACGATTTCTCTGTAGTATGTGATGCTGCTGGATACCATTTCACCCACAGAATTTCTTTCAAAATTGGAGTCAGTCCTTTCAAACTCCACCATTGCTTTATCAGGTAAGTTTATGTAATCTTTGTTAATGTTTACAATCATCACAGCATCTTTGGCAGGAGCAGACTCCATCTGAAGAATCCACCTCTTTGATGAGCTCTAAAAACAACTCATCCCTGAGTTTTACCACAAGACTGCAGCAATTCAGTCACATCTTCAGGTTCCACTTCTAATTCTAGTTCTCTTGCTATTTCATCACTGAAATGACTTCTGCCAGTCAAGTCGTGAACACCTCTAGGTCATCCACGCCAGATGGAATCAACTTCTTCCAAATTCCTGTGAATGTAGATATTCTGACCGCTTCCCATGAATGAATGATGAATGTTCCTAATGGCATCTAGAATAATGAACCCTTTCCAGGTTTTCAATTTACTTTACCCAGATCCATCAGAGGAACCACTACCTATGGCAGCTTTTCAAAATGCATTTCTCTTTATTTTATTTTTTGAGAGAAAGAGAGGAAGGGTGCGTACAAGCTGGGGAGGGACAGAGGCTTAGAGAAAGAGAGAATCTTAAGCGGGCTCCACACTTAGCACGAAGCCAGATGTGAGGCTCGATCTCATGACCTGAGCCAAAATAAGAGTCAGATGCTTGAGGCGCCTGGGTGGCTCCGTTGGTTGGGCATCCGACTTCAGCTCAGGTCATGATCTCACGGTCCATGGGTTCGAGCCCCGCGTCGGGCTCTGTGCTGACAGCTGAGAGCCTGGAGCCTGCTTTGGATTCGTGTCTCTCTCTCTCTCTGCCCCTCCCCTGTTCATACTCTGTCTCTCTCTCTAAAAAATAAATATTTAAAAAAATTAAAAAAAAGACACTTAACCAACTGAGTCACCCAGGCACCCCTACAAAATGTATTTCTTTTTTTTAGATTTATTTATTTTTGAGAGAGAGGGAGAGAGAAAGAGAGAGACAGAGCGTGAGCAGGGGAGGGACAGAGACACAGAACTCAAAATGGGCTCCAGGCTCCACACTGTCAGCACAGAGCCTGACGCGGGGCTCGAATCCAAGAACCGTGAGATCACGACCTGAGCTGAGTCGGACACTTAACCGACCGAACCACCCAGGCACCCCACAAAATGTTTTTCCTAAAAAAGATGGCTTGAAAGTCAAAATGACTCCTTCATCCATGGGCTACAGAATGTATGCTATGTTAGCAGGCATGAGAACAACATTAATCTCATTGTATATCTCCATCAAAGCTCTTGGGTGGCCAGGTGCACTGTCAATGAGCAATAATATTTTGAAAGCAATCTTTTTTTTTGAGCAATAAGTTTCAACAGTGGGCTTAGAAGAGTCAGTAAACCATACTGTAAGTAGATGTGCTGCTATCCAGGCTTTGTTGTTACATGTATAGATCACAAAAGAGTAGATTTAGTGTATAATTCTTAAGGACCTCAGGATTTTAGGAATGGTAAATGAATACTGGCTTCAACTTAAAGTCACTAGCTGCGAGAGTCAGCCTATCCTTTGAGGCCAGGCATTGACTTCTCCTCTCTAGCTATGAAAGTGCTAGATGGCATCTTCTTCCAAAAGGAGGCTGTATCATTTATACCAAAAATCTGTTGTTAGTGTAGCCACCTTCATTAATGATCTTACCCAGATCTTCCGTACAACTTGCTGTAGTGTCTATATCAGTAACTACTGCTTCATCTTGCACTTTTATGTTGTGGAGACAGTTGCTTTCCTTGAACCTCATGAACCAATCTCTGCTAGCTCTGCTAACTACAAACTTTTCTTCTGCAGCTTTCTCACCTCTTCTAGGCTTCATAGAATTGAAGATAGGGCTTTGATCTGGATCAGCTTTGGCTTAGGAAAATGTTATGGTTGGTTTTATCTATCCAAGACCATTCAAACTGTCTCTATAACAGCAATAAGGCTGTTTACCCCCCCCCCCCCTTTCTTTAATCATTTGTGTGTTCACTGGAGTAACATTTTTAATTTCCTTTAAGAACTTTTCCTTTGCATTCACAACTTGGCTAACTGTCTGGTACAAGAGACCTAACTTTCAACCTGTCTCAGCCTTAGACATGCCTTCCTCACTAAGCTTACTCATTTCTAGCTTTTGATCTAAACTGAGAGAAATACAACTGTCTTCCTTTCACTCGAATGCTTGCAGGGCATTATAGGGTTATCCACTGGACTAATTCCAGTGTTGTTGTGTCTTAAGGAGTAGGGAGGTATATACTACCCACTACCTATATATGTAGGTAGTGAAATAGAGGTAAGTAATCTCCCTGATAAAGAGTTGAAAGTAATGGCCATAAAGATGATCACCAAACTTGGGAGAAGAATGGATTAGTAATACAGGGAGAACTTCAACAAAGAGAAAACACAAGAATATACCATTCAGAGTTGACGAATACAATAACTAAAATGAAAAACATAAGAGGGAATCAACAGCTGATTAAGATGATACAGAGAAACAGAAGACAAGTGGTACAAATCACTCCATCAGAACAGAAAAAAAAAAAAAAGAATTAAAAAAATGGGGATAATTTAAGGGACCTCTGGGGACCATATCAAGTGTACTAACATTTTAACATTTTGCATTATAGGGGTCCCAGAAGGAGAAAAGACAGAAAGGTGCAGAAAACTTATTGGAAGAAATAATGTTTGAAAACATTCCTAACCTGGGGAAGGAAACAAACATCCAAGTCCATGAAGCACAGAGAGTCCAAAACAAGATGAACCCGGAGATCCACACCAAGACACATTATAATTAAAATGTCAAACATTAAAGATAAAGAGATAATCTTTTTTTATTTTTAATTTTATTTTTAGTTCTTTAAAGTTTATTTATTTTGAGAGAGAGAGATAGAAAGCATACACACTTGGGGGAGGGGCAGAGAGAGAGAGAGAGAGGGAGAGAGAGAATCTCAAAATGATGGCATGGAGCCTGATGCAGGGCTCGATCCCATGAACCATGAAATCATGACCCAAGAGGAAATCAAAAGTTAGACGCTCAACTGTCTGAGCCACCCAGGCGGATAAAGAGATAATCTTAAAAGTAACAAGAGAAAAACAACTAGTTATGTACCAGGGAACCCCCATGACACTATCAGCTGATTTTTCAGCAAAAACTTTGCAGGCCAGAAGGGAGTGACATGACATATTCAAAGTGTTGAAAGGAAAAAACTTACAATCAAGAATACCCAGCAAGGTTATCATTCAGAATCAAAGGAGAGTTTTCCAGACAAGCGAAGCTAAGGTAGTTCACCACCACTAAATCAGTCTTTCAAGAAATGAAGAGACTTCTTTAAGTAGAGAAGAAAAAAGTTATAACTAGAAATAAAGTATATGAAAGAAAAAATTGCACTAACAGAGGCAATTGTAGTTATTAAGTTATTATATATAGTTATTATAATATAGCTATTATATAATACATATAATATATAATATTTAATATATGATATAGTCATAAAGTATAATGTAAGTTATTATAATATATTATTAAGAGGCAAGCAGTTATTAAGCTAATATGAATGTTAAAAAGAAGAAGTGAAATCAAGTATATCTCTAATAATTAGTTAAGGAATATACAAAATAAAAAGATGTAAAATATGACATCAAAATATAAAACATGGTAGGAGACAGAGTAAAAATATGCTTTTAGAATGCATTTGAACTTAAGCAAACACTGACTGAAAATAGACTATGAGAGAGAGAGAGAGAGAGATGGTAACCACAAACCAAAACCCTGTAATAGCAAGAAAAATAAAGCGAAAGGAATACAAACATAACACCAAACAAAAGCATCAAACCATAAAGAAGAGGAAGAAAAGAGGAAAGAAACAGAGTAACTACAAAAACAGCCAGAGACCAATGAGCAAACTGGCCATAAGTATGTACCTACCAATAATTTCTTTAAATGTAAATAGACCTAGTTCTACAATCAAAAGACAAGGGGGGTGGCTGATGGATAAAAAACAGACAAAACCGAGGCCCACCTGTATGCTGCCTATATGAGACTCACTTTAGATCTAAAGATACATATTGACGGAAAGTGAAAGGATGGAAAAAGATATTCCATACAAATGGAAACAAAAGCTGGGGTAGCAATACTTACATTAGATAAGATAGACTTTATTCTTTTTAAAGTTTATTTATTTTGGGAGAGAGAGAGAGAGAGAGAGAGAGAGAGAGAGAGAGAGAGAGAATGAACAGGGGGAGGGGCAGAGAGAGGGACAGACAATCCCAAGCAGGCTTGATGCTCAGCAGAGCCTGACGTGGGGTTCGATCTCACGACTGCAGGATCACAACCTGAGGCAGTATCCAGAGTGGATGCCCAAACTGACTGAGCCACCCAAGGACGCCCTCACCGTTTTTAGACAAAATAGACTTTAAAACAAACTGTAACAGGACACCTGGGTGGCTCAGGCGGTTGAGTCTCTGACTTCGGCTCAGGTCATGATCTCATGGTTTGTGAGTTCGAGCCTCAGAGTGGGCTCACTGCTGTCAGTGCAGAGCCTGCTTTGCATCCTCTGTCCTTGTTTCTCTCTCTGCCCCTCCCCTGCTCTCTCTCTCTCAAAAATAAACATTACAAAAAAATAACAAAAGAAAAAGAAGAGAATCATACAAGGATAAATGGGTCAATCTAACAAGGGGATATATTTGTAATATTTATGTACCCTATAATAGGAGGCATCTAAATATATAAACAGACATAAATATCAATACACATAAAGGAAGAAATTGACAGCAATATAATAATAGTGGAACACTTTAATGCTATCTATCAATGAATAGATCAGACGGTAAATCCAGACAGCAAGGAAATACTGGTCTTAAACAATATAGTAGACCACATGGACTTTACAAAACTAGAAATCAATTTTAGGAAGAAAACTGGAGAAAAACCACAAATATGTGGAAACTAAACAATATGCTATTAAAGAACCAAAGGGTCAACAAAAATATCAAAGAAAAGACAAAAAAATTCCTTGAGACAAATGAAAATGGGAAAACCACGTTCCAAAACTTGTAAGATACAGCAAAAGCAGTTCTCAGGGGGAAGTTCATACCAAAATAGGCTTACCTCAATAAACAACAAAAACGTCAAATAAACAATTTAACTTTACACTTGAATATATTAGAAAAGTAAGAACAAGCAATGGCCAAAGTTCAAGAAGGAAGTAAATAATAAGGATCAGAGTGAAGATAAATGAAAGAGAGGCCAAAAAAAAAAAAAAAAAAAAGAAAAGAAAAAAGAAAAAAAATCAATGGGAGCACTTGGGTGGCTCAGTTGGTTAAAGCATCTGATTCCTGATTTCAGCTCAGGTCATGATCTCACAGTTTGTGGATTTTCTCTCTCCCTCTCTCTTTGCCTTTCCCCTGCTCATGTGTACTCACTCTCAAACATTTAAAAGAAAATTAAAAAAAGAAAAAAAGAAAAAAAATCAATGAAACCAAGAGCTGGTTCTTTTAAAAGATAAACTAAATGGACAAACCCTTAGGCAAGACTCATCAAGAAACACAGAAAGAGGGCCCAAGTAAATAAAAAATGAAAGACAACTTACAACCAATGCCACAAAAATACAAAGGCTCACAAGACTACTATGAACAGTAATACACTAACAAATTGGACAGCTTAGAAGAAATAAATTCCTAAGAACATACTATTTCCAAGATTAAATCATGAAGAAACAGAAAATCTAATAGACCGATTACTTACTAGTAACGAAACTGAATTAGTAAAAAACAAAAACAAAAACACAAAACTCCTAATGAACAGGAGTCCAAATTATGTCAGGAAATTGAAGATGCTTCCAAACTTATTTTATCAGGTCAGTATTACCCTGATACCAAAACCAGACAAACACACCACTAAAGAAGAAAATTACAAGTTAATATCCCTAATGAACACAGATGTAAAAATCCTCAACAAAATATTAGCAAACCAGGGGCGCCTGGGTAGCTTGGTTAGCTAGGCATCTGACTCTTGATTTTGGCATAGGTCATGATCTCATGGTGATGAGATTGAGCCCTGTGTCAGGCTCCACGCTGGGATTCTTTCTGTCCCTCTCCCTCTGCCCCTTCTTGCTTGTGTGTACTCTTTCTCAAAAAAAAAAAAAACAAAACAAACAAACAAACAAAAAAAGGATGATATACCATGAACAAGTAGGATTTATCCCAGGGATGCAAAGATGGTTCAACATCCACAAATCAACCAACGTGATATGCCACATCAACAGAATGAGGAATAAAAAAACATATGATCATTTCAATAGATGCAGAAAAAGCATTCGACAAAATTCAACATCAATTGATGATAAAAACTCTCAACAGAGTGAATATAGAGGGAACGTACCTCAATATAATAAAGGCCATATATGACAAACCCACAGCTAATATACTCAATGGTAAAAAGCTAAAAGCATTTTCTCTAAAATCAGGAATAAGACAAGGATTCTTATTCTCAGCACTTTTATTCAACATAGTATTGGAAGTCCTAGCCATAGCAATTAAAGAAATAAAACTCATCCAAACTGGAAAGGAAGAAGCAAAACTGTCACTATTTGCAGATGACATGATATTATATACAGAACACCCCAAAGACTCCACCAAACTATTATAATTAATAAATGAATTCAGTAAAGTTGCAGGATACAACATTAATACATAGAAATTTGTTGCATTTCTGTACACTAGTAACAAACTATCAGAGACAGAAATTAAGAAAACAATCCTATTTACAACTGCATCAAAAAGAATAAACTATCTAGGAATAAACTTAACCAAGGGGTTAAAGACCTACATTCTAAAACTCTGACACACTGATGAAAGAAACTGAAAATAAAAAAATGGAAAGATATACAATGTTCATGAATTAGAAGAATTAATATTGGTAATTTGTCTATACTACCCAAGGCAATCTACAGATTCAATGCAATCCCTATCAAAATATCAAGGGTATTTTTCACAGAAGTAGAACAAATTATACTAAAATCTGTATGGAACCACAAAGGACCCTGAATACACAAAGCAAAATTGAGAAATAAGAACAAAGCTGGAGGTATCACAACCATATTTCAAACTATACTATAAGTCTATAGTAATCAAAAACTATTGTACTGGCACAAAAACAGGCACACAGATCAATGGAACAGACTAGAAAGACCAGAAATAAACCCATGCTTACATGGTCAATTAATCTATGACAGAGAAGGCAAGGATATATAGTGAGGAAAAAAAGAGTCTCTTAGTAAATGGTATTGGGAAAACTGGAAAGCCACATGCAAACAAATGAAACTGGACTGCTTTGTTACACCATACACAAAAAATAAACTCAAAATAGATTAAAGACTTAAATGTAAGACCTGAAACCATACATCCTAGAAGGAAGCATAGGTAATAAGTTCTTTGACACTGATCTTAGGAATATTATTTTGGATCTGTCCCCTCAGACACAAGCAACAAAAAGCTAAACTAAAAAAGGAACTACATCAAACTAGAAAAGTTTTTACACAGCAAAGAAAATGATCAACAAAACAAAAAGGCAACATAGTGAATGCAAGCAGATATTTGCAAATGATATATATAAAAAGGGGTTAATATCCATATATAAAAAGAACTCATACAACTCAATATTAAGAAAACAATCGGATTAAAAAACGGGCAGAGGACCTGAATAGACATTTTCCAAAGACATACAGATGGCGAACAGGGACATGAAAAGATGTTCATCATCACTAACCAGGGAAATGCAAATCAAAACCACAAAGAGGTTTCACCTAACAGCTGTCAGAATGGCTATTATTGAAGAAACAAGAAATAACAAATGCTGGTGAGGATGTAGAGAAAAGGGAACTCTTGTGCACTGTCGGTAGCAATGTAAATCGATATAGCAACTATGGGAAATAGTACGGAGGTTCCTTTAAAAATTAAAAACAGAACTACCATACCATATGATCCAGTAATTCCACTTCTGGTTATTTGTCCACAGAAAACAAAAGCACTAATTTGAAAAGATACAGGCACTCCTATGTTCATTACAGCATCTTTTACAATAGCCAAAATATGGAAGCAACCCAAGTGTCCAAGAGGGGCAAATGGATAAAGAAGATGTGATGTGTATGCGTGTGAGTGTACATGTATGTAGGTATGTGTACACACACACACAACAGAATATTAGTCATGAGAATGAAATCTCGTGACTTACGGCCTAGAGTGAATTATGGTAAGTGAAATAAATCAGAGAAAAATACCTTATTTCGCTCACATGTGGAATCTAAGAAGCAAAACAAACAAACAAGAAACAGGAATAGACTCAGCTGCAGAGAATAAACTGATGGTTGCCAGAACAGAGGGAGGGTAGAGGGATGGATGAAACAGGCAAGGGGGATTAAGAGGTACAATCTTCCAGTTATAAAACAAATAATACACAGAGATGTAATGTACAGCATCAGGAATGTAGTCAACAACATTTTAAAACCTTTACATGGTGACAGATGGTAACTAGACTTATTGTAGTGATCATTTTGTAATGTACATAAATACCGAATCACTATGTTTTACACCTGAAACTAATACAATATAGTATGTCAATTAAACCTCAATAAAAAAATGAGCTGTTCTAGTTTATTCAAAATTCTAGTGGAAAATGATTTTGAAAGATCAACTTTTAAATAGCAAAATTTCAGTAAACAGAACTGAACAAATTATTTTATAATAACAGCAAACATTTCTGTATTACTACTTATATGCAAGACACTGTTCTACATGCTTTACAAACATTTAAATGATTGAATTCAATTATTCAAAAGATACCTTTAAGTACTAAAGCATCCTGTGGCCTTTAGAATAAATACCAGTTGTTAGTATATGGACAAATAAGGATTTTAGAGTGCCAGAATCTAGGACATAACAGAGCTTAGTATAAATATATAATAGCCAAGTATAATGGGGCGCCTGGGTGGCTCAGTCGGTTCAGCATCCGACTTTGGCTCAGGTCATGATCTCGCAGTCCGTGAGTTCGAGCCCCACATTGGACTCTGTGCTGACAGCTCAGAGCTTGGAGCCTCCTTCTGTTTCTGTGTCTCCCTCTCTCTTTGCCCCTCCCCCATTTGTGCTCTCTTTCTGCCTTTGAAAAATGAATAAATGTTTAAAAAAAAAAAAAACAGCCAAGTAAAAAAAATTCTTTTTAATGTTTATTTATCTTTGAGAGAGAGAGACAGCGTGACCAGGGGAGGGGCAGAGAGAGAGATGGAGACACAGAATCCGAAGCAGGCTCTAGGCTCTGAGCTGACAGCACAAAGCCTGATGCAGGGCTTGAACTTGCAAACCACGAGATCATGACCTGAGCCGAAGTCAGATGCCCAACTGACTGAGATACCCAGGTCCCCCTACCAGTTTTAAGGTCAGATTTACTACTATTCTCTTTTCTCCAAATTCACAAAAACATACCAAAGCTAGTAAGTTATGAAATTCTGCCTGAATATAAGTTCTGGTGTACTAGTTAAAATCTTATGCTTTCTTGGGGCATCTAGGTGGCTCAGCCAGTTAAGTGTCTGACTCTTGATTTTGGCTCAGGTCATGATCTCATGGTCATGGGATTGAGCCCTTCATCAGGCTCCATGTGAATGTGGAGCCTGCTTGGGATTCTCTCTCTCCTGCTCTGTCTGCTCCTCCCCTACTCGTGCACTGGTGCGCTGTCAAAATAAATAAATAAACATTAAAAAAAAATCTTACACTTTCTTTTAAAGTTTGTTAGTTTGGGGGCACCTGGATGGCTCACTCAGTTAAGCGTCCGACTTGGCTCAGGTCATGAACTCACAGCTCGTGGGTTCAAGCCCCACGTTGGGGTCTGTCTTGACAGCTCAGAGCCTGGAGCCTGCTTCATATTCTGTCTCTGTCTCTCTCTCTGCCCCTCCCCTGCTTGTGTACTCTTGCTCTCTCTCAAATATAAATAACCATTAAAAAAAATAAAGTTTGTTAGTTTGTCCACAAATATTATTCTAGAGCCATTCCTAAATACGTCACATTCAAAACATCAACAAAGAGACAAATCTTTTATGTAAACCATATAGTTTTGTAAATGGAAAGATTATGCATAATAAAATATTTTAAGGTTATAACAGCACTCCAATAAAAACAGCTGACTTAGAAATTTATTTTAATATAAAATGTTCAGATTTAGATACACTTCTACATTACAAAAAAGATTTCTCTAATATTGTATTTACTAATGTATCATGTTTATAAAGTTGATTTGAATTCAGAAGTTTAATAATTTGAGTCATTCTAAAAGATTTTGGTCATAGGTTAATTATATGAAGAGTTGCCTCAATTTTTAGTTTCATGTATTGCTAAAATCACAAATGAATCTGCAAGTCTTCATTTAACACAATTAAAAGCTCCATTTAGTTATTTTCTAAGTTTATCAGTATATGAAAGGTATATGTACTTGATGTACTATTCTACTAACTTTTCTGTCTGAAATTATTTTCAAAATAAAAAGTTTTTTTAAAAAGGTAACCATTCTATTTGCATGTAGTCAAACCACTGAAAGTCTAGGCTGTTCAATGAGGCAATGATATTTACCTTAATACTCATCAGTGATTTTCCTATTAACTAGACTATTAATAATATACTTATCTATTGATAAATTAAAGACAAATCATTTTCTCTCTTCCCCTTCCTCCAACACACATAAACCAGAACATACAGATTTTTAAGAAATGAACTGGGGAGTATATAATGAACTTAATTTTGGAGTTAAGTTCAATAGTTTCTTTTGTTTTTTAATGTTTATTAATTTTCTTGCGAAACAGTGCAAGTAGGGGAGGGGCAGAGAGAGAGGGAGACACAGAATCCAAAGCAGGCTCCAGGGCTCTGAGCTGCCAGCACAGAGCCTGACGCAGGGCTCGAACCCACGAACCATGAGATCATGGCCTAAGCTGAAATTAGATGCTTAACCAACTGAACCATCCAGGCACCCCTCAGTAAGTTCTTTGAAAGTAAAACATCCAGCTACTTTATGACTAGCAATTCCAGTGTTAGAGAAAATTTATCTAAGACAAATAAAAACATATGCCCAAAAGACTTTATAGAAAATTTCACAGCAACTTCATTCATGATAGCTCCAAAATGGAAACAACCTAAATGTCCATTGACAGGTGAGTGAATAAACAAACTGTGGTACATTTCTACCCAGCAACAGTAAGGAATGAACTATTGATACAACAACAAAATAGATGAAAATATAATGTGGCATGAAAGAAGCTAGACACAAAAGATTACACCGTGTGCAATTCCATTTATTTTCAATCCAGGAAGAGTGAAACTAAGCTATGGTGACAGAAATGAGGAAGTGTTTGTCTCTTGAGCAGCAGTGGTTGAGATGGACAAAAGGGGTATAAGGAAACTGGACAGTGACTGAACTGTTCTATTATCTTGTTTTAGTCTATGCCACAATTATATGTTATAAAAACAATGCATGTAAACTACAGTTCACTTGAAATAAATATACTTCTTTTAGAAATATTTTTTCTAAAATCAAAAGTAACAGGAACAAAAATCAAAGAGTTTTAACATTTCCAGACATGCAGGATGCTTACCTGTCTAAGAGCTGATCATGTTTTTCTAAAGCATTCTTTTCAGCCATCACTGCTCGTTCCTTTTCAGCTACAGCATTATCCCTTGCTTCTCGGAGATTTCTAAAATTTAAGTATACACTCAATTATTCCAAATACATAAGTATCTATTTCCTAAAGATTCATAAATGTACTTGCTTAGAGTGGACTATCTGACAATCTTAAGGACCCACTTGAGGTTGGTGACCTAAGGTGGATATTATATGAATTTACCTGGCTTGGTATTTCTATAGCAACACACACTAGTACAGGTGCAAACATGGTCTACCTCTAAATGTCCCAGTATCTTTCTCCATAACTTATCTCTACGTGGGTTAAAGGTAGGCTAAACAGTTTGTATATATAACTTGTTTGATCCTTACCATAATCTAATGAGCTAAGTATAATTACTCACACAGTACCCACAAGAAAACTGAGGTCTTGAGAAGTTAATAAATATTCTATAAAATATTTTAAATGCAAAAATATAACATAGAGATCACAAGTGTCAAAATGGGAACAAATGGGATATGAGCTAGCTGAAGCGATGACCCTTGGGATCTCACTTACAGAGGAATGGAAGAGAAGAGAACTGAGGGCTGATAGGTTAGGAAGAAGAAGAGACAAAGGACATGTAGTCCTGATAAGATGACAAACAGATAAATGTAAGTAGTGTACAAACAGGATAAAAGACTAGAGATTGCTGCTAAAGAATGGTGATTTGGAGGTGGAACAGTACTTCTCAGGATAGAATTTTAGTGGATACCAAGATCCAGGGTGTAACCACTGAAGTAGCTAAGTGAAGCTAAGTCGATATTCCTGTAGGGCTCAAGAAAGTATGAAGTCAGAGCGTTAGGTGAGGCACCCACTAATAGTACTGATGATAGCAGGAACTGAAATTGAACGACACATTTAATAACATCTAAGGGTAATGTCCAAAAAGCAGAAGGTAACAAGAGTGAATAATTAGGTTATGGCACAACAAGATATGAGCGCCTTTACAGATCAAATCTTGTTTTTTTCTTAAACTGGAAGTCTGGATCAAGAAAAATACCAACAGTAAGCTTTTTTTCACAGACCCACTTAATTTTTTAAAAATCCACTTCTCTAACATAGTTATAAATAAATATAGAGTATAACATAAATAATTTTGCTCATATAATTCCTACAAATCCTGTATGTTTATTTTCTAACCATTTTTTATAGTGAAGTAAACTATAACTTCAAGAGCTTAAAGTACCTAGTTCTAAGTCACAGCCTATGTTAAAGCTCTAATTTGTGTCCAACCATGTCTACTGCAAACAAAGTGTTTTTTTTAATATAATTTATTGTCAAGTTGGCTAAAGCAAGTGTTTTTTTACATCATATTACCATATCTCCCATAAAGACCTGGATTGGGTATTAGAGTTTTGTGTTTATTATTCATGGAGAATATCAGTAGAAAGTCATGAAAATCCACATCGTTTAAATAAATCTATGTAATAACTATTGGACAGAAATGCTTACTTGCTGTGCCAGTATGAAATGTCATCTTTTACATTGTGATACTAACAACAAAGTTAAAATTTAAAACGTATCAACCAACAGAGACTCCTCAATCAAATGGTTTATGAACCAGAAATAAATAGTTCACAAAAAACTGGAGTACAGATAACTTATTAAGAAGAAAATAGCTTTTATATATTATTCTCTAAGTGGAAGTGCATTTTAAAATAGGTATCACAAAACGTCATGTCATTATTTTCTGACATCATCCTGATTGCAATGGTCTTCAAAAAATATTCTATCATCAAACTAACGGAAACATTAGATTTAATTTTATAGACAGAATTAAATTCTTTAAGTATATTAAACAATGATGTATTTTTCATTCCTAGATGATCTATATATTTCAGTCAGTAAGTCATCACAAACTGGTTGCAATTTTCATTTCTCAAAGATAGCTTCATTGTTCTGTAAGTTATTTCAATAACAAAATTCCAAGTAGATTGCCATTATAGTACTATTAATCATGAACAGTTAGTAGGTGGAGAAGCTTCAGTCCCTAACTATATTTCCTTTCTGCAATAATGGGCATTAGAAATAAAAGCAAGTCACAGAGAATGAAATAAAACCCAGAATAAACTAACAAAAGGGCTTGTGAGCAGAGATATGATTAGAAGGTCCTAGTGCATTCACCATGCTATAATCTATATCATCCAGCTAACTATAGTTAGTGCTATATTAAAGCATAAACAAAATTCCAAGGCCACAAAGAAGAGTTGATTATTTTTAATTGGAGGAAGAGAGGTGAGTGTATGAAGGGAAGATATGTAAGTTGGACCTTGAAGGACAAAAAAGGCAATTTAAAAAAAGAAAACTAGGGTGCCTGGTGGCTCTTTTTAGCATCTCACTTTGGTTCAGGTCATGATCTTGCGTTCGTGAGTTCAAACCACACATGGGGCTTTCTGCTATCAGCACAGAGCCCGCTTCTGATCTTCTGCCTCCCTCTCTGCCCCTCGTCTACTCTCTCTCTCTCAAAAATAAATAAACATTAAGAAGAAAAAAACAAAAAGAAAACTAAAATGAGTCTGAAAAAATGCTAGAGGCTGAGGTTTCTACCAACAGGCTCTCTCCTAGATGTCTGCTGGTAAGATTTCTGTGTGAACCTAATCTCCTAACAGTTTCCATACCTTCCACATCTCCACTCACACACAACCTGCATACAAGAAGGCTCACAATTCCTTTTAACATAAATATAGAGATACAGTACTTACGCCTTTAATATTATCAATTGACCTTTAAGGTTTCTGACATAAACCGAATATATTCCACTGACAATCATAGTAATAACAAACATATAGATGCTTACCACGTGCTAGTAACTATTTTAGGCATTTTACATACTACAACTCATTTCATCTTCACAACAACCCCGCAAAGTGTAGGTTGTCTCATTATCTCCATTTTACAAAGGAGAAGACTGAAACACAGAGAAGTAGTTATCTACCGTCACACAGCAAGGGAGCGATGGTGCCCAAATGTAAACCCGAGCTGTCTGGTTCTAGAGTGCGCGCTCCTTATCATGTCATGCTGCGTTTAGTAAGATTCCCTTTGTGTCACAGAAGTTGTCTCCTTGGGAAATTCTGTCATTATAAGATTTATATGGTCATCTCGTAGCACAAATGTTGAATTAAAAATAAGCTTCGTAAAGACTGCGACTATATTACATAAAAACTTGTTCTTACAGCCCATGCTCCTTCAAACTTAGACTGGTTTGATAAAACACCAGAAGGATTATATTCTGGCCACAGATAAAACCATAATTGCCATATAACTAATAAATTATCCATTTAAAAATGTTAAATGCATTAGAAATGTAACAACATACAGTTTTGGAAGAGCAAGAATTCTAATGTTCTTCAAAGGACAAACTTGAAAAATTTGATAGAGACTATGTGCAGCATGTATAAGTTAAAGAAGCTAAAGTTTTAGAAGTCCAAATGAATATATAATCAAATGTAATGAATAATAATAAAGAATGATGTTGGAAGTTGGCCAAATGGCCAGAATTAGAATGTTTTAAATACAAAATTAAAATATTTCATTCTTAAAAATGCTTTTAGAAAGCTAACATTTTTTTTTCATGTTTTTCACGATTCTTTCATGTTACATCCTACGAAGTCCATCTCTCATGTGGACATATCAGAGATACACATACTTATCTCTCCCATCCACCCTGTATTTATGCACAGGAGGCGGAGAGGAAAGACGGTAGAAAAGGGAAAAGAAATCCCATCATTCCTATGTAAAGCCAAAACTGAGAGCCCTAGTATAATAACTAGTGTCCAAACAATGTATTTTTCAACTTGAGGCATTTTTAAGAGTGAAAGAGGGTGCTATTAATAACTATGTCAGAGAAATAAGCATAAAGCAGGAATTACGGGGACAAAAACTGGAAGATATCATCATTTCAACTATGACCTTCAAACAAGAAACTTGAAGAGTTAAGTATTCATTACTTCACTAAATAAGAGAATCGTAATATTACAATAAAACAGATGTATTTCCTATGCAAACTAATGTTTCAAAACTTGATATATTAAAGTTTATCCAGAATTATCTTACAACCAAAACCTGAAACCTCAGTACAAAATGTAACAATGTATTTCTGTACATGGAACATACTTTCCTACTACTAGAAGATAAATTTCATGGTGCCAATATGACAAATCAAATTTATACTTGAAAAGTTTGGCAAGAAAACTTTCTCATTTTGCAAGAATGAGAAAAACGTTAGGAACCTTTGAAATTCTAATAGGAACAAATCAGAGTTTGGGAATGCCAAGGGCATGCTTGGCCTGAATAAACACCACTAATGTCTCAGAACTTGAAATTTACCAAGAATAAATAGTGAAAAAAACATGGATGTCAGAAGAGCTCCCTAGGCACAACTAAGCAATCCATTCTCCTGCCTCCATATAAAAATATTTTTGGTTAATAAAAGTGAATACATTCTTTCCAGTTAGAACAAAAAAGGGACTGAAACAGGCTATTTACATGACAAGCTTATTTACAGGGAAAGTATCTGAATTAATCACTTCTGCCTCCAGATGAGTCTTCCTGGACAACATATAAAACTGCTCATTTCCATATCTGAAGCCATTGTTTTTAAGATGGCATAAACAAGAAGGGTTGCAAGTGGATTATCTGCCGTTTATAATCAAATGACCAATAATTGTTCCTTTACTTAACATAGTTGTTGAAAAGTGATGACTAGGAAGGATATAACAAAAAAAAAGCAAAGTGGAAATTGTATGTAACATAATTTCTTGGGGGGAAGCTATGCATTTCCAGAGAAGAAATTTTTTGAGATTACTTTTCACTGAACATACTATATTTTCCTATCGTTTCAATTTAGTTGGTGCTCAAGCAAATTTTTTGTTCATTTTATAGATGTGAAAACTTCATCCTAGAGTAGATAAATATCTGGCTCAAACTATGGTTTAAAAGAAGTTATGAAAAATGTAAGTATCAAAATGCAAAAACTTATTTAAAATCCATTTATGTGTTAAGGTTTAAAAATTAGCTGATGGGGTGTCTGGGTGCTCAGTCAGTGAAGCATCCAACTTCGGCTCAGGTCATGATCTCAAGGCTCGTGAGTTCGAGCCCCACATCAAGCTCTGTGCTGACAGCTCTGAGCCTGGGGTTTTCCTCAGATGCTGCCCCTCTCTCTGTCCCTCCCCTGCTCACGTGCTGTTTCTCTCTCTCAAAATAAATAAACATTAAAAAAAACTTAAAAAAAAATCGTGTGAAAGAAATCAAAATATGTTATTAAGTCCTGAGTGCCCTGGAGAAAAACAAAGCAAAGAAGGGGCTAGTGGGCAGGAGGTGTGGAAGGATGAGGAATTCCACAGTTTTCTACAGGGTGGTCAAGACAGACATCAGAAAGCAGGTAACATCTAAAGACATGGAGAAAGTAAGGAAACAAGGCTCTAGAATACCCAGGAGTGGAAGGTTAAGCAGTGGAAACTGTAAACATAAGGGACCTGAAGAGCCTGCCTATGGGTTAAGGGAACAGGAGCAGTGTGAGTAAACAAGGGACTAGAATAGAGTAGTAAGATGAGGACGGGATAACTGGGAACTGATCACACAGTATCCCAGGGCATGATAATCATTTAAACTTGTACTCATTTGGATAGGGAACCTTTTCAGTTGAACAATAATTCAATTTGATTTACAGTTTAACAGGAACTGTACTGAGAACAGACCTGTGAGGGCAAGGAAGGAAGCTGGGGGGCCACTTAAGAAAATCTTGCAGTAATTCTGACAAGAGATAATGGTAGCTTGGATCAAGATGGTGTCTGTGAGATGATAAGAGAATCATAAATTTTGAAGACACAACTAAAAGCATTTGCTGATGAATAGAAGACAGAATGTGAAGAAAGAGAAGAGGTTGATGACTTCAAAATTTTTGCTCTAAGAGGAAATGAGTTATCTGTAACTGATCTGGGGCAGACTAAAGGTAGAGCAGGGTTGGAGGGACAGACGTGTACTTTTGCACATATTAATTTTTTTTTTTTGCACATATTAAATTTAAAATGCTTACCAGATAAACAAATAGAAATGCCATGAAGGCAGCTAGCTGCAAAAGATGACAAGGAGATGAAGAGGACCAGAAAAGGGAGTGAGTAGGTATAGCCAGTAAGAAAGGGGCAAAATCAAAGTGTAGTTATCTTGAAAGTCAAAGATATGTTTCCAAGAGTGAGGAGTGGTCAACTGTATGAAATATTGCTGACAGGTCAAGTAAGATAGGAACTGAGAATGTGACAACTAGATTTTCAGCAACATGAAGGTCTCTGGAGTTTTTGATAAGAATGGCTTTGTTAGAGCGGCACAGGGAAGCAAAAGCTTGGTAATAGATTATTATTTCTTTTTTAAAGTAGCCTTCACACCCAGCATGGAGCCCAATACGGGGCTTGAACTCACAACTTTGAGACCAAGACCTGAACTGAGATCAAGAGTCGGACACTTAAACGACTGAGCCACCCAGGTGCCCCCTTGGTAACAGATTTTTTTTTAAACGAGGGTAAAGAATGAATATATAAAACTGCAGGAATTTGGTTACAAAGGGAAACAAAGAAATGAGCCAGTGGCTACAGGAGGAAGTGGCAATTAAAAAATAAGTTTTTTTTTAAAGATGGGAGAAATAATGTTTGTTAGTAACAATAGTTGGGAATAGTTGGTAGAAAAGGAAAACCTTTTCCTTTCTTCAAAGGAGATAATTGTTGGAGCTGTGTCTTTGAGCAGGAGAAGATGCTCTTGTTACAAGTAGAGGTTGGGCTTTAGGTAAGTAGTAAAGAGAGATAGATTCAGCAAAAAAAATCATACTATTTTATGGAAAAATAAAGGCCTATTTACTAATTTTCAAAATTATAAATGCCTTTATGAAGTTCTAATGATTCACACTCAGCCCTGAAGTATAAAGTGGGGTTTGAAACTCTCTTAAAAAACCAAATTTCTTTCTCAAATAAATTACCGCCAAAATTACCATTTTGCTAAGAGATCTTTTATCAGTTTTTATAGCCTTGACCAGTAACATGGGAATCTGCATTGCACTGTAGAATCAGATGTATCTAGTTTTACCATTTAAATAGTCTGTAATCATAGGCAAATCACACTCACTGTGTCTGTTTCCTCATTTCCAAAACAGGGATACTAGTACCTACAACCTCATAAAATGTCCCATTTAATTCTCTCTACAATGTATATAGAGTGTTGAGTACAACGCTTGATATGTAATAGGCACCCCATAAATAGTAGCTAGTTAGTATGTTATCTAAATATGAAAGGCTACATTAAAAATTATGAAGATGGGGCGGCTCAGCTGGTTAAGTGTCTGACTTTAGCTCAGGTCATGATCTCATGGTTTGTGGACTCAAGCCATGGGTCAGGCTCTGTGCTGACAGCTCAGAGCCTGGAGCCTGCTTCAGATCCTGTGTCTCCTTCTCTCTCTGCCTCTCCCCTGCTCATGTTCATGCTCTGTCTCTGTCTCTCAAAAATAAACAAACGTTAAAAAATTTTTTAAAAAAGTTATGAAGATATTCATTTAGAGAATAATAATTAGGGTTTATGCTTCCCAAGGTTTTTTTATTGTATAAAAAGAAAATGACAATATATACAAGGGTATCCTGCAGAAACAGAGAAGACTGCTGGAGGGGCTTCAGCAGTTTAATACCCTTCTTGCACTTTAGGGCTGAGGGGAGTGACATCTGGGATGCAAAAGAGAAAAATTTCTGGTACTAAATGTCATGTCACACAAATACTTTTAGGCTTGGTTAGAGCTGCTGTACCTGTGAAAGATCAGGAATGGTTATTCTCCTTTCTAAATCTTGTCTGAAACCTTGGGTTACTAGCTGTGCCTGACCAACCATCTCTCTGAGACCGGCAAAGTAGAAAAGATGAAGTCATGTCTGACGTCCACTTCCTGTCCGTCATCAGGTGGTGTCAATTCTTTCACCCAAATACTATTTAAAATCAGCTTGTATTCTCTCCTTCCATTTCTCAGCTTCACTTAAGCTTTGCAATAGTCTGTTAACCAATCTCCCTGCCTCTGGGCCCTCTTCAATTATAATCCTCCCGACACCGTAACTAGTTACAAAAAATGAATATATCACATTACTCTTTTTCTATAAAATTTCCAAGAATTCCCTATTAACATCAGGGCTTTTAAAAACCTCACCCTATCCTGAATGTTACTACCTGCCTTGCTACCCTATGAGCTATATATACACAATAGTTATATTTAAGTTCTTGCATAACCTGAACTCACCTTACTTCTTCTCTGGAACACCCTGTACACCTTGAAATAATTAAATATTATTAATTAAGCAGTGAACACATATGGTAATCACTTATAGGCATAAAAAGATAGTTAATAATAAAATATAGCTAACAATAAAATTTCATTTGTAACTCTTTGAGAAGATCCTGAGTTATCTGTAAAGCCATATACTTCCAGAATAATCTAACTAAAAAGACACGCTGAATATTCTTAAGTTTTTCCATCTAAGAACTTAAAAAATTATTCAGACACCTGGTCAGACATGAACAAAAGAAGTTTGTTGAAGCACCAATTGAGGACATACACTTTTAAAATGATGAATGGAGCCTGAATATACTGGTTCAGATTCATCTATTCTTTTTTAAAATTGTTTGTTAACATTTATTTATTTTTGAGAGACAGAGAGAGAGAGTGCAAGGGGGGGAGCGGCAGAGACAGAGGGAGACAGAATCTGAAGCAGGCTCCAGGCTGTGAGCTGTCAGCACAGAGCTCGATGTGGGGCTTGAACCTACGAACTGGGAGATCATGACTTGAGCCCAAGTCGGATGCTTAACTGACTGAGCCACCAAGGCGCCCCTCGATTCATCTATTCTAATGCATTATATATACTCAACTAACCTTTGTAAATAAACTTGGATTGAAGATGTTTAATATCACTCCAATATTTGACACAAACTTCAAGTTTATGTCATTAAGTTTCTTCTTGAGTACTTTTGGAAGATGATAAATTCTGATCAAGATGGATTTTACTGATATGGTGGGAAAATAAAATCACTAAAGCAATACTGTCACATTTAAAAGCATATTTTTGATCTCCCTTTCCCTACTGGTTTGACTTTTTCAAAAGCGTAATACTTGTAACAAACTCATTCTCCTTTTTACAGGATCACTATGAGAATAGTTCTTTCTGGGTTCACAATTATGAGACCACCTTAGGTCAAGGTAGTTTTACTTTTGGAAAAACTTAATCAGATGAATTTATTTCCTTTTTGTTACCTCATAGTATTAATTAGGAACAAATATGTTAGGATTTTATGTAGAAATTTAGACTGAAACAAAGGGCATACAGACCTGCATGTCTGTATCATGTCATTTAAGGAAAATGGTTCAATGCTATGGAGATCAATACTTAAGATTTTTTTAATTTATTTTTTTTAATGTTTATTTTTGAGAGAGAGAGGGAGAGAGAGGAGGGAGGGAGGGAGGGAGGGAGGGAGAGAGAGAGAGAGAGAATATGAGTGGGGAAGGGCAGAGAGAGAGGGTAACAGAATCCGAAGCAGGCTCCAGGAGCCCGAGATGGGGCTTGAACTCACAGACCACGAGATCATGACCTGAGCTGAAGTCGAACGTTTAACCAACGGAGCCACCCAGGTGCCCCAATACTTAAGATTCATTACATACTTTATAGTAGTGCCTTCTAATGATAATAATTTCATAATGTTATCAGTGACTTTTATACAATCTTCATTTTAATACTGTCAACAAATCGATAAAAGAAAAAAACTTAAAATACTGCCTACAGATAAAAGGTATCAGAATAAGTACTACTTATACATAGCTTTATAATTTATAATGTACTTTTCATATACATTATCTCATTGAGACCTTACAGATCACTCTGTGAAACAGTACTATTAGCTCACTTTATAAAAGAGTAAATTAAACTTCAGGGATATTAAGCAGATTTACTGGCAGAGCCAGAATTTAAGTTTAGTCTTTTGATCCAAATCTTTTTCATAATATACTCCCTGTTCAGGAATAAAGCTTTTCTTCCAAATGTATAAGAGGGTCTGTACATTTCAGTCACAAAATACCTACTAAGCAAGAAGTTATTTATAGAAGAATCTCACCACCAGAGTGAGTTTCACTATTTCCCACAGCGGCAAACTACATTTTAAAGCAACAGAAGACAAGAAGCCCAACTCCCAGACTGAGCAAAGCATACATACATACACGTTATAATCCCAACTACAGTACTTTTGATGTATCCAAATACCCAAATTCTTTCTTTGCTTATTTCTGCCTTTTCTTAAGTCTTTGTCTCTTGTGCTCTCTTCCCCTTCACTTCACAAACTACGGTATGACTGCAGGGATAGATGCCAAGATCAGCTGGCATGTGTTCCATCTTTCTCTTACACATCTAAGAGGAGAAAATAAAAGGCACTCTCTTAATATCCCCCAATGTATAGAAAACAAACCAAGGCCATAAAATATTTCTTTAATCTTATTTAATTTTCTTCTAAAAATGTTTATGGGGGGAGAGGTAAAAAGACTAAGTACAAACATGCAAGTGTAAGTACTTCGTCTGTTTTAACTCCTATTATGAGATTTCAAAAGAAATAATTTATAATTTATTTTTACTTTATGAAGACTAGTGAGACACAAGCACTAAGTACAGTTAAATCCTGCCATAATGAAGAAACTGTGATTCAAAAAGATTCAGCCATATAAAATACAGAGTTGGATTACTGTGAGGTTAAAAAAATGACAAAGGTGAGCCCTACAGCTAGGGGTCCTTGTGCAATTCAAATCCATTTGGATCTGGGCTGCAGTCTGGCGCCACCTGGTGGCAAATGCCCACTCTGGTTTCAATATCCATGGGGTCATTCTGGGTACAGTGCCTGCCCGGGGTTCCAGGGCAGAGGCCGGGATCCCAGGAATTTCCTGGTTAGGTGGTATCCATTTTGATGTGGATATGGAGGCAGAACAATATTGGGGAAAAGGAAACCTGCTTTTTGTTTCCATGCTTCTACAAATAGTTCTGTCAGCTATTTCCCAACCTACCTGTATCAAGCATCCTAGAGAATAAGGGCTAACTTGTCTAAATCTATGTTGCCATGCATTTTAAAGGATTTTTAAAAAGAACAAAAAACTGAAAAATCAGGAAATTCTCAAAATGATTGTAATACCAAAGTTTATGTGCTATGTGGGTTATCTGGAAATAATTATGCATGCTATCAAAGAAACAATCCCATATATTTTAAGGTTAATAAGCCAGTCAATAAAAGCCTATAAAATCTGTAACAGAATTGAGTCACAGGACTAAAAGTACTTATGTGTAAAACAGAAATAATATCACCTATGCCACAGGTCTATCTCATGCCCAGACCCTTCTCTTGAGATTCAGAACCTTATACAGTCAATTTTTCTGTTTATATTACACAAAAACTTTAAATAAAATAAAACTAAATTTACCTTGTTTTCCTATTAAAGCCTTATTTTTTCCCCTAATATTTTAAAAATTGCATCATCATCCACATTAGCTACCCAATCCAGAAACTTGATGACATACTTAACATCTTCTCACTCCCTAATCCAATCTAGTCACTGAATCCTGTTGGTTCTGCCTCCCAGAAATGTTTTCAATCTGGCCCATTACTCTCCATCTCTATTGCTATAATCCCGTTCTATCATTTCTCATTCTGGTAGCAGAACCAACCTCAAAAAGTGGCCTTTATGTCTGTGGTCATATACTTTACTTCTCTACTCTCTCCACATTGCAGAGAAATCTTTTTATATAAAATTGGATCATATAATGCATATTCTTAAAATCTTTCCATTGTTCCCCATTGGTCTTACTTAGACAATGCTCCAAATACATGATCTGGACCTCTGTTTCCCTCTTCTGTTTTATCTTTTAGAACTCAGTCTACACTCAAGTAATATGGAATTATTTTCAGTTTGTTCAAAAAGCTTCATATTGTATAATCTCCAGGTTTTATACATGCTGAACATTCATTGCCCAATTCCTTTCCCTTCCCTAACCTGCATCTTACACTTAGTCATCATGCAGGTATCAGCATGGGTATTTCTTCTGCAGTGACGTCTTCCCTGATTCTATATAGTCTCATCCTGTGTTGTCATTTTCTCCATTATCATTATAATTATTGTTTCTCTACTGTCTTTATGTCTATTAGAAAACCAACTTCATGAAGACAGAGGTCCCTGATGTATCTATGGCATATGGTGGATCTCAACAAATGTTTGCTAAATAAGTGAATACAGTGCTGGGAGAGCTCAAATGTAAACTTTTCTAACATCAACCTTGGTATATAGTAGGCTTATATCTCTTCTTTTGGTCTGCATTTTGAACCCTACCAGCAAGTGACCACAAGGTAGAGGAAACTTTTTACCCAATACAGGGCTGGGACTAACCAAAATTTTGAAAAAGATGGAAGAATTTGTTTTGACATTCTTTAATCTCTCTGTATGCATCTCTCTCTAATCTCCTAATGTCCTTGTTGTCCTAAGCATGAATTCATAAAAATGGCATACTTTAGTTATGACCATGAACAGCTAAATGCAACAGCATATGGATCTTAAAAAAAGGTTACATGAAGAATCACATATAGCCACAAAAGAATACCTACAGCATGATCCCTTTATGTGACACTAATATAATATGAAAACTAAACTATATTTCTCAGACATATATATTTACTGGTAATTTAGATAATAAAAGTACAAGAAAAAGCAAGAAAGTTAGTATAAAAATCAGAATAGTAGTTATCTTTATGGAAGGAAGGAGTTAAGCAGAAAGGGTCTCAAAGACATTTTTGTGGTGCTGACACTGACTCTTGATTTGGATGGTGGTTAAACAGGTATTTAATTTGTAATTACTTACCAAATGTACATTTAAAAAATATAGTTTATATCCTCTATGATTGACTGAATAAACACACAAATACATCAAAAGATACTCCATGCTCATGGATTAGAATGATTGGGAAAGTGTCCACACTACCCAAAAACAAGCTATAGATTCAACGCAATCCCTATAAAAATTCTTTTTTTTTTTTTTTTTTAATTTTTTTTTTTTCAACGTTTTTTATTTATTTTTGGGACAGAGAGAGACAGAGCATGAACGGGGGAGGGGCAGAGAGAGAGGGAGACACAGAATCGGAAACAGGCTCCAGGCTCCGAGCCATCAGCCCAGAGCCTGACGCGGGGCTCGAACTCACAGACCGCGAGATCGTGACCTGGCTGAAGTCGGACGCTTAACCGACTGCGCCACCCAGGCGCCCCATCCCTATAAAAATTCTAATGGCATTTTTCACTAAACTAGAACAAAAATCCTAAAATTTGTATCGAACCACAAAAATCCCCCAATAGCCACAGCAATCTTGAGAAAGAAGAACAAGGTTGAAGGCATCATGTTCCCTGATTTCAACTTATATTACAAAATGAACATAATCAAAATAGTATGGCACTGGCATAAAAACAGACACATAGATAAATGGAACAGAATGGAAAGCCCAGAAATAAAGGAGTCTTTTCAGTAAATGGTGTTGGGAAAACTGGAAAGCCATTTTTTGCTTTTGTTGTCAGATTCAAAAAATCATTGTCAAGATTGGTGTTGAGGAGCTTACTGCCTATGTTTTCTTCTAGGAGGTTTATGGTTTCAGGTCTCACATTCAAGTCTTTAATCTATTTTGAACGAATTTTTATGTGTGGTGTAAGATAGTGGTCCAGTTTCATTTTTTTGCAAGAGGTTGTCCAATTATTTAACTGCTCAAAAGGATTTCAACATTATCATAAAAATCTCTCTCAATCTGTTTTATTAAAATAACAATTTAACAGCGATTTAAAAAGTTATCTTTGCTGGTTTTCTACCCAAAGGCTAATTCTGCACATGTAGTTCTTACAGATTTTCCCTAGTAGAGGCCAACTACATTAACACAGTAGGTAAAATTCCAGCTTTTTTTGCCTGGAATTGAGGGGAGGAACCCTCAAAGTTTTTGCTACTATACTCCTAGTAGAACAACATGTTACAGTGATAATTATAGAATTAAGTCTGATTTAAAGTCTTGCTTGTTGGCAAACTTCAAAATATCATACACTCAAATCAGTGTTGATAAACTAGTATGAGACAAGTCAATTTCAAAATAATTTTCCCACTAAAATATAAACTTTCAAAAGCCATATGAAGTATAATCATAGTATAATATAGTATAGTGATAGTATAATGAAGTATAATGATAGTAAAAAAAAAACAAAACAAACTACTGTTGAAATAAGTAGCATTTATTTCACCCTAATACTGCCAATCACTGACTAAGGGAACCGTATATATACTAATCTAAAAGTGATTAAAATGAATAAAAATTATTCATCTTCAAGATTATTTAATATATCTGTCAGGGCCAGCAGATAATGAGGCATATGTGAGATTTCATATTATTATTCCAGTTTTAAAAAATTTCTTGCAGAAATCATTGGCATGTTATGGGAAGAACTACTGGCATCTCTTATTCCCTTTTCATCTCTGTCCTCAATATGAACCCTTAAAGGCAAAAAGACAAGTTCCCAAGATAATGAAGAGATAATGGGAATACCTGAGTAAAGAGGCTTACCTTAAGGTCTGATAAACCCTCTTCTGAGGTAGTTACCAAAGACCTTAGAACTTTAATGTTCCATTTTATTTAGATTTGATGTCATAGAAATAGTTTAATAAGCTTCAAAGAGAAATAATTTCCTACTTCTTTTATACCTGTTTTCCCGTTCATACATTTCCCGAGAGGCACTTCGAAGTTGATCAATTTCTTGATTAGTTTTCAATCTGATTTGTTCCAGTTCATCATGTAGTTTATTTTCATATTCTGTTTTATAATGGTCTCTGCAAGGAGTCAAAGATAATATCCATGAATTTTGTTTCTGTAAAAGAAACGTACTTTTATGCTTTGTGTTAGATTTATTATCTTATGTCAAGTAAGTTCTATATACAATGTTATCTGAAAAACATAGTTGTTAGATATATTGCCTCAAAGGCTTAATTACTATATAAAATGTGCTCATCCTTAAAAATATCATATTAATAGTTTTTAATGCATATGGCTAAAGACCTGAAAACTGATGTATATGGAATGCCCTTGATTTAAACATAATCTGGTGTTGTACATGTTGAGAGACAAAATTAAAAACAAAACGAAAATGACTCTAATTGACTGTAAAACCTTTCCTTCTAAAGCACAACAACCACAACCACTGTGATTTCTGAGCAAAGTCAAAGCATTACCTAGGCCATTAGCAGGAGCACGAACACATGAAAAATTCCACAGACCAGGGAAAAAGTTATGAATGTGTGAACTTTTAAAGGATTAAATTTTAAATTTGTTTTAGTTTTGGATGTGCTGATAAAAATAAATATCTCAAGGATTATAAGGACTATAACTATATACATATATATATATATATACATATATATACACACATACATACACACACACATACATACGTGTATATGTACTATATATACTATATATATACTATAACTCTAATAGCTTATACATCTAGTTGAAGAGAGAAGACAGGATCAAAATGCAGGAGTCTGATTCCGGAGTGTGTATGCAATGCCGTCCCTTCATTCTTCTTAGGTTTCACATAGTCAGGAGAAGGTCAGCTTAGGCTCTGCACAATTAGACTGTTTTCAAAAGATCCTTTCACAAAGATACTTACATCTTTTCTTTCAAAAAACACTTACATAGAGATCTTAGTTGTAGACAAAAAGGTTATGTCATAACAACAACAAGAATTATAGCATATATACACCGACCCAAAAGAAGTAGTCTTTTCACTATTGGGAAAAAAATAAAACTATGTCTTAAGAAAAAGTCAACTAGAATAAGAATATATTAAAAGGAAACAAAATGAACTGTTATTTTAATATAGTCCAATATAATTAAAAAAAAAAAAATCACTGTTCTTCCCCAAGCTAAGAGTTCCCTCAGAGAAAATGGTGCTAATTTGTATCTATTTATGTGAAAAATAATGCAAATCTTGCCTGGATGTTACATATTTTTCATACATCTCTTCTCTAGCCTTTTTGGTTTCTTCAAGTTGAGCCTGAAGTCTTTCAAGGCGATCCTCTTCATGGGCACAGCGAACACTAAGCTCCATGTTTTGGCGACTGAGATACTCTTTATCCTTTTGCAGTAAAGTAACAGTTTGTTGTAAGGTGGTTACCTACATATGGGCAGAGACAGACAGTGTCCAGAGCAACTTCGTCTTACTTTTCAGGGTTTACTGTAATATTTTCTTTCACTTATGCTTTCACTCACCACATAAAAAGCTAATTCTTACTTTGCAATTTCCCATTCAAACAGAGCTACTGAAGTCCCTTTTTCTGTTAACTACATCAAAAAGGAAAAATGTCCCTCCCACAATTCTGCCCTGGGCTGTGCCCACAATCACCGTATGATAAAATACACATGACTCTATGAGCTTACCTCTTTTGATAATTCATTTCTTTCTTTAGCTTGAGTTATGTGAGAGGCTTCAAGTATTTCATGTTTTCTCCTTAACTCAATTATTTCCTGTTCAAGGGCATCACGCTCACTATAAAATTCAAATACACTTATTTATTTTTACTAAAATAAAATTCAAATACATAGGTACATTTTATATCCAATTTTATAATCAACATTTAAAAATGGGCTGGGGGCACTGGGTGGTGGCTCGGTTGTTAAGCATCTGACTTGGGCTCATGTCATGATCTCACATCAGGATTCCTGAGTCGAACCCCTCATTGGGTGAGCTTGTGCCCTGCTTCGGGTGAACACAAGCTCTACTTTGGGTGAGCACGAGCCCCACTTCAGGTAAGCCCTGCTTCTTTCTCTCTCTCTCTCTCTTTGTCTCTCTCTGCCCCTCCCTCACTTGTGCGTGCTCTCTCTCTCTCAAAAAAAAAAAAAAAAAAAAAAGAAAAAGAAAAAAAAACAAAAAAACCCAAAACCCAAAAACAACAACAACAAAAAACCAACAAAAAAAGGGGCTGATTTATGTTTCAGGAAACCAAAGAGAAATACCAGCAGTGGGGCTTTAGTGTCATTTTGTGAACAATAAAGTGTCTGCTTTTCAAAGCAAGGTTTTAAGACTGTTCATATATATAAATGTAAATTTGTTATCTTTAAAAAATAAATATGTAAACTACACTACCCAGCAAAATACATAAGAATACCTTCTAAGGTACACAGCGGTATCTTTTCACTAATCATCATTAATCTTATCTTGAAGCCAAACTTTTAAATAATTTATATGTGGCTCTAGGCTTTCGGTTCAGTTAGCATCAAAAAGCCCCTAATTCATCACTCAGATTGCATAGCAGATACAAAAGGAGGGATTCTTGTGACTATTTCATTCACAAATTGTTTAAGATTGCCCAGAGATTCTAATTTCCATTTGCAGACAAGCTCTTGACCCCAAACACTGAAACCAAGAATTAGAACAAACCTCCAACAGGTATCTTAAAAAGTAAGCAGAAATAAAGACTTCCTAACTCAATTTATCTTCTCTAGTCAGAATCAGTTCCTTTGTACTTCAACAGATTTCATCTACCCACCTGGTATTTCCAATGCAGATGGATGTTAAGAATTGTTTTTTGTTTTTCATTAGATTTTCAAAACTGGTTTAGAAAGATACTGTTCTTTTGGTTAACAAAGTCATGTTTATTGAAGAAAAGTGAGCAAAGCACAAGTTATAAAATAACAATCATCCATAAACTCACTAAAGATGACTGAGAGTATCAATATTTTGGTATACGTTAAGTGTTTTGTGCATTTACAGCAAATGTTTGTATTCTCACATGGTAATGATCATGCTTCCTTTGCTATGATTTTTCAGTGTAAAAAATGAGTACAAAACACGATATAGCAAAACATCCATGACCTCACTATCCACAGTTGAAAATAGTTAACATTGGTCTCCATTTGCATTAAAGTTTTATTTTGCTTTTTAAATAGATAAGACACTATGGTAAACTTAAAGTCCTACATATTCCTCACTGTTCCTTTATCATCCCCTAGATACAACGATAAATTTAGTGTCTCCATATTGTTTTTTTAATACATTTACTCAGGGTGCTTGGGTGGCTCAGTCTATTAAGCATTGGGCTCTTGATTTCAGCTCAGGTCACGATCTCAAGGGTTTGTGAGTTTGAGTCCTGTGTTGGGCTCCACAGTGCCCTGTGTTGGGCTCTGACACTGCAGAGCCTGCTTGGGATTCTCTCTCCCCCTCTCTCTGTCCCTCCCCTGCTTGCTCTCTTTCAAAATAAATAAATAAACTTAAAAAACAAAAAAACAAAAAACTCTTACTCACCAAATGTTAACATTTTGTCATATTTACGTTGTAATATTTACTGAGTATTACTTTGTCATATTTATTCTCTCCCTATTGTTCATATATGTGAATGAATATAGATACGTGCATATACACATATACATCACTATACACACAGACACACAGACACGTGTGCAATTTTTCCCCTTAACTATTTAAGAGGTATATGCAGACATTAAATCCCTTTATCCCTGAATAATTTGGTGTGGATTTTCTAAGATTAAAAAAATTCTTTGATATAATCCCAGTATAATTAGCCCTAATACAATATCTAATATATAATCCATTTTCCAATTTTGTCAATTGTCCCAATTGGCATTTTCCCAGTATAGGATCCAATGGATTATCATACATTGCATTTGGATGTCATGTATCTTTGGTATCCTTTAACCCTGAGCAGTTCCTTAGTCAACGTTGTAAAAGACAGAGAAAGTCTATTTGGCCAGTTGCTTTTTTTTTTTTTTTAATTTTTTTTTTCAACATTTATTTATTTTTGAGACAGAGAGAGACAGAGCATGAATAGGGGAGGGGCAGAGAGAGAGGGAGACACAGAATCTGAAACAGGCTCCAGACTCTGAGCGGTCAGCACAGAGCCCGACGCAGGGCTCAAATTCACGGGCAGTGAGATCATGACCTGAGCCGAAGTCGGACACCCAACCGACCGAGCCACCCAGGCACCCCTGGCCAGTTGTTTTATGTCACTCAATTTTCATTTGTCTGATGTTTCCCTGTAATTAGATTCAGGTTAAGCATTTAGGGCCGAAACACTACACCTGTGATAATGTGTCCTCAGTATGTCACATAGAGTACATAAAGCCTTAGTACACAGAGAGGCACATAAAGAGTACATAAAGCCTTAGTACACAAAGCAGCCATGATGTCATTATGTCCTATGACTGGTGAAAATAACCTTAGTCACCTGTTTAAAGTGGTATCTGCCAAAGTACTCAAATATAAAAGTACTTTTTTGCCCTCTGTGATTAGTAAGTAATCCGTGGGAAACATACTTTGAGAATATATATTTTGCTCCTGAATATACTTTTACCCAATGGTTTTAGCTTCCACTGATGATTCTGAATCAAATAGTATTATGAGGTTACAAAACGGTAATTATAATATGCATATATATTTATTGGTTGGCATTCCACTGTAAAAACTCTTATTTATTATTAGCATGCACTCAGGATTCTTATTCTAGTCAACAAATTATAATTCATTACTGTTAATATTCATTTTGATACTCAAGTTGTACCATATTTGGACAGTTGAAGCCCCTTCAATTAGCTACTATGGTACTGAATTGGAATTAGAGGTATCGGTATGATTTTATCTGTACTGTGTTAAGCCATCCTCCCAACTCCCTCTCTAATCACCTCTTTACTGAAAGGGCTTAGAAACAATGACCAATGTATCAATGACCAGCACCCAAATCTTAATTTCTAAATAGTATTTCTCACTAAAAGGAACCAGGACTCATAGAGGAAGGTCTGAGGCAATGAAATTAGAAAATAGACCTGAGAAAATTATGTTATGCCAGAAAGTAAGAAATTGCTTTAAAAAAAAAAAAGGTGGACACATCTTTTTAAAATAAAAAAATTTAGGGCGCCTGGGTGGCTCAATCAGTTAGACATCAGACTCTTGGTTTGGGCTCGGATCACGATCTCATGGTTTGTGAGTTTGAGCACCACATTGGGCTCTGCACTGACAGCGTGGAGTCTGCTTGGGGGTCTCTCTCTCTCTCTCTCTCTCTCTCTCTCTCTCTCTCTCTCTCTATCTCTCCCCCCCCACCCCCCCAAATAAATAAACTTAAAATTTTTTTTTAACTTAAAAATTAAAAACAAGATGGATACACTTTTTAAAATATAGTATTCCATTTGACTTGTCCATATAGATACACCCAGATCTAGTTTAATTTTTTTAACTGCTACATTGAATTACATTATAGAAATAAATCATAACTGATTTCCCATTCTGCTACTGAAAAGCATCTGAATTCTTTTAATCTAATTATAATTAACATCCACATGCCGGTTTCCTTTTGCATATGTGTAAGAATTTATCAGGGACACAAGAGTGATTCCCCCCACCCTCAGTTTATCTTATATTTTTGTAATCAGAACATTTCTTTAATCTCTTCACTCTATTGAATGAACTGAAGAGTTCACAGTTTGAGCCCCTCTTGCTTGTTTTTCGGTTCCATTTCTAGCACATAAAGATGTTTATCATATTTTTGATGAGGGCTATGTTTTTCCTTCCTAGGTTTTTATTACAGAAAGTAAAACATATATATAAATAGATATGATATAATGAACTCCCTTGCTCTCATCACCTGGCTTCAACAATTACCAATAATTACCATGACTCATCTTTGTTCATTTATCCTTCAAATTCATGGCCACTCTGATTATTCTGATGACTTGGCTTTTTAGTTTTCTCTTTTCATGTTTTATCTATTACTGCTACAGTTTTATAGTGGCAGAGAGTACATCAAAACACCAAATCAAAGTATTATCTTACCATCACAATCTACTTACTTTTGAAATGATTCTTTCGAAATCTAGCTTTATTCAAGAGCCGCTGATTTCAAGCTCCAATAATTACCATATTTTAACATTTATCCATACATAATAATACACGCAGCATGTCAGTCATGCTGGAAGTAGGAATACCAATCTGATCTTTGAAATTTATTTATGTTGCTATGTAATTTTTAAAGTGTCCATTTGTTTAATAAATATTAAGTGACTACTATATTTCAAGAATAATTTTGGGTGCAGGTACAGACAGCAGTGAACAATTAGAATAATGTCTCTATCTATAAATATTTGCATAAATATTCCTTTACTTGATCTTGTTTTTATGGTACAGTTACTAGTATCAACACCATCTCATGGATGACAAAACTTTGGTTTAGAATGATAACAGATGTACCTAGGGACATATAGCTAAGTAGTGGCTCATTAATGTACAAACAACAGAAAAGTATATTCCAGTAAAAGGAAAATTCTCTGCTATAGCTACTTAGTAGCACTGGCAAATATTCTCAAGAAAAGTTTTATCTTTTGAAAGTATATATGTCCTTTGTCAGAAAGGAATAGTTAAAAAAACTTCAGATAAAACTGAAGTATTTAAATTGGTTCCATAAACAAAAATAATCATCAAGTGAGATTTCAAAAATATTTACACACATGGGACTTCACTGGGTCTCTATCTTCTAAGACATTACATTTTAAAAGACAGCAGCAACTTCCAAATAAAATAAAAGTGGATATAAAAATATAATCTAAATCCAACAAACTGCCAAAACCACATACTTTTTGTGCAATGCAGAATAAGGTATATGTCAAGACAATGAAAAGACAAGCCATAGAATGAGAGAAAATATTTGCTAAAGGCATACCTGATGAGTACTGTTATCCAAAATATACAAAGAACTCTTAGAACTCAACAGTGAGAAAACAAACAACCCAATTAGAAAATGGGCCAAAACCTTAATAGACACCTTATCAAAGAAGATACAGATTGCAAATAAGCACATGAAACGATGTTCCACAACAAATGTCATCAGAAAAACGCAAAATAAAATAACAGTGAGATACCCCTAAATACCTATTAGAATGGTCAAAATCCAGAATGCCAAATACTGGCAAAGACATAGAACAATAGGAACTCTCATTCACCTCTGGTGGAACGCAAAATCGTAGAGCCACTTTGGGACAAAAAGTTTAGTGGTTTCTTACAAAACTAAAAATACTTTTTTTTTTAATGTTTATTTTTGAAAGAGAGGGAGAGGGAGACAGAGTGCAAGTAGGGGAGGGACAGAGAGGGAGACACAGAATCTGAAGCAGGCTCCAGGCTCTGAGCTGTCAGCACAGAGCCTGACACAGGGCTTGAACTCACAAGCCATGAAATCAGGACCTGAGCTGAACTCGGACACTCAACCGACTGAGCCACCCAGGTGCCCCGAAACTAAAAATACACTTACCATACAATTGTGCTACTTGGTATTTACCCAAAGGAGTTGAAAACTTATGTCCATACAAAAACCTGATGTGGATGTTTACAGCAGACTTAGATATAACTGACAAAACTTGAAACTAACCAAGATGTCCTTTAGTAGGTGAATGGATGTATAAACTGTGGTATATCCAGACAATGAAATATCACTCACCAAAAAGAAATGAGCTATCAAGCCATGAAAAGACCTAGAGGAAACTTAAATGTATATCACTGAGTGAAAGAAGTCAGTCTTAAAAGGTCCCATATTGTATGATTCCAACTATGACATTCTGGAAAATTCAAAAGTAGGGACACAGAAAAACAGTAAGGTACAAAGTGGAATTAACAATGTTGATGATAACAATTCAGGTGACTTTGATGCATACACACACACACAAACACACACACACACACACACACACACACACACACACACACACACACAAGAACTACTGTAGCCATCTTAACTACTTACTTTTTGACTTTACCATAGTTTTCTTGACGGTAGTCCCCTTGCTGAATTAACTGTTTTGTGTCAGCTAATTCTAAGGCCAAACGTTGACATCTAATTTGAAGTTCAGAATAATTTCTTCGATCTTCCTCATAAGTCTGTAAATCAAAACAATAATAAAACATTTCAAGCTAAACACAGTTGACCAAATTCTTTTTTTTTAAATATGAAATTTATTGTCAAATTGGTTTCTATACAACACCCAGTGTTCATCCCAACAGATGCCCTCCTCAATACCCATCACCCACCCTCCCCTCCCTCCCACCCCCATCAACCCTCAGTTTGTTCTAAGTTTTTAAGAGTCTCTTATGTTTTGGCTTCCTCCCTCTCTAACCTCTTTTTTTTAATTTTCCTTCCCCTCCCCCATGGTCTTCTGTTAAGTTTCTCAGGATCCACATAAGAGTGAAAACATACGGTATCTGTCTTTCTCTGTATGACTTATTTCACTTAGCATAACACTCTCCAGTTCCATCCACGTTGCTACAAAAGGCCATACTTCATTCTTTCTCATTGGCATGTAGTATTACATTGGGGTACAGGTGCCCCTATGCATCAGCACTCCTGTATCCCTTGGGTAAATTCCTAGCAGTGCTATTGCTGGGTCATGAGGTAGATCTATTTTTAATTTTTTGAGGAACCTCCACACTGTTTTCCAGAGCGGTTGCACCAGTTTGCATTCCCACCAACAGTGCAAGAGGGTTCCCGTTTCTCCACATGCTTGCCAGCATCTATAGTCTCCTGATGTGTTCATTTTAGCCACTCTGACTGGCGTGAGGTGATATCTGAGTGTGGTTTTGATTTGTATTTCCCTGATGAGGAGCGACACTGAGCATCTTTTCATGTGCCTTTTGGCCTTCCAGATGTCTTCTTTAGAGAAGTGTCTATTCATGTTTTCTGCCCATTTCTTCACTGGATTATTTGTTTTTTGGGTGTGGAGTTTGGTGAGCTCTTTATAGATTTTGGATACTAGCCTTTTGTCTGATATGTCATTTGCAAATATCTTTTCCCATTCTGTTGGTTGCCTTTTAGTGTTGTTGATTGTTTCCTTTGCAGTGCAGAAGCTTTTTATCTTCATGAGGTCCCAATAGTTCATTTTTGCTCTTAATTCCCTTGCCTTTGGGGATGTGTCAAGTAAGAAATTGCTGCGGCTGAGGTCAGAGGGGTTTATTTTTCCTGCTTTCTCCTCTAGGGTTTTGATAGTTTCCTGTCTCACATTCAGGTCTGTTATCCATTTTGAGTTTATTTTTGTGAAAGGTGTAAGAAAGTGCTCTAGTTTCATTCTTCTGCATGTTGCTGTCTAGTTCTCCCAGCACCATTTGTTAAAGAGACTGTCTTTTTTCCATTGGATATTCTTTCCTGCTTTGTCAAAGATTAGTTGGCCATACTTTTGTGGGTCTAATTCTGGGGTTTCTATTCTATTCCATTGGTCTATGTGTCTGTTTTTGTGCCAATACCATGCTGTCTTGATGATTACAGCTTTGTAGTAGAGGCTAAAGTCTGGATTGTGATGCTCCCGCTTTAGTTGACCAAATTCTTTAATGAATTCTTCTGTTATGCTGTGAATGTCCTTGCAATTACAAAAAAAATTTCAGGGGCACCTGGGTGGCTCAGTCAGTTGAGCGTCCCACTTCAGCTCAGGTCATGATCTCACAGCTTGTGAGTTCGAGCCCCGCATCAGGCTCTGTGCAGATAGCTCAGAGCATGGAGCCTGCTTCAGATTCAGTCCTCCTTTCACTCTGCCCCTCCCCCGTTCGTGCTCTGTCTCTCAAAGATAAATAAACATTAAAAAAAAATTAAAAAAAATTTTTTTTCAATTCTTCTGTGTAGTATTTATTTCCCCTACTTGAAGACAAATTATCTTAAACTGACAGAGTAGGTTGTAAGTTTGTTTATTTAAAACTTGAGCTCTAGTTTTCATGGAAAAAAACAGGGCAACTGCTTTGGTTACTAGAATAACACATAAAATGACTACCAACGTTAAATGGCTGTTTTTTGTTTGAGTAACAATTAGACACTAAAGACCCAGAAACAAATAAAACACAGCTGCTGTTCTTGAGGAGCTCACAACTTAGAGATGAAGAGACACCTGAAGATCCAGTATCTACAATGAAAAATAGTTACTGAAGAGATTAGTCATGCAGTTTCAGTGGTGGTATTCAGCAAAAGAAGGAATTTTGTGGCACTTGGAAAGTTCTTCTGTGTCAATCTTCCTTTCACCCACCAGACCGCTATAGGAGAGCGGTTATTAGAAGGGAACATCGTCAAAAACCACAGCCTAGCCTGGCTTACCACAAACCTCCTATCTCATCATTTCTCATATTCACCTATCACCCTCCAACCCTAATGAAGAGCTGAAGTTTGTAACATAGCATGCTTCCTCTAACCTGTTCTCACTGCCTAAATAGCTGCATATTATCTGAACTTTTATTTGTCACCTCCAGAGCACCAACTGCACTGTAGCATCAGATTAGTTTTCTATGTACCTCACCAGAGCATAAATATCTTAAGGGCAGGGCTTTGTCTTATTCACCACTGGATCGCCATCACTTTACAAGGCATTTAGTATTCAGGAAAAATCAAATGAATGCTTTTGAATAAATTAGGAAATAAATGAATATGGAAATGAGAGGAAAAACAAAACACAGAGACAGAGTTCCTCCTTATTTCTGCCCTTTGAACTTATCAGATCTTGCCAGCGACTGTCAACTCCACCCCCAGAACCTGTCATGATTAATGCATCCTGTTCCAAGTCATTCTTTAGTAGCAGACCAGGTAAGCGTGGCCACATTCATTCCACAAATACTGACTGAATTATTTCTATATGACTATTCCTAGATGAGGCTCTGTACACACAAAGATGAGTAAGATCCTCTGCTTTTGTCCTTTTCAAACTATTAAACATCACTTTGAAATGTTAGCTCCCAAATTTCTATCCAAGGGCTGTCTGAGAAATGCATTATGGAAAAACTATCATGGTGTGCGTTTTGTTTTGGTATAATATTATGTTCTTATACTGAGAAGCTCCTCCTAAGACTGGAATGTTACTATAGTATTTATGATAGGATCATAACTGAAGATACTCTATCATATCCCCTACGGATTATCACATACATCATTTTAGGCCTAAGTCCCAGAAGATACTTTAGTTCCCCTGAAGAATGCTTTATCCTTCTAAATGCTATTAATCATGTAGCTGCTGTGGAACAGTGTATACTATGACAGTTGGGAAGGCAAGCTCCAGAATTCACATGTCTAGAACCGAATTACCTGCAGTTAAGACTTTGGGCAGGTTTACCTCTCATATTCAGAGTCCTCATCTACCTTACAGAGTGTTGACTATATCAAGTAATACATCTATAGTGCTTACAAAAGTGGCTAAAAATAGTATATAATCATTAACTATAAATTAATATAGTACTTCAATTTTACTTTGGCTTCTAGAGAGATTCGAGCCAAATTGATAGCTCAACTTTAAAAACTGCACAAAGACCAAACAGAATCCTGGAGGAATATGAACATTTAAAGGCTGGCCAGAGGACAAAGAGCAGAAGGCACCTGAGGGAGTCTTCACAGAAATAAAGGGTATTACATGCTATGACTGTGTACAACTTCCAGGTGAAGGCTAACGAGAATAGAAAAGATTACTTTGTATCATCCCTATACATCCTTCCCTGTTTTGAACTCAGCATCAACTTATTTGGGAAGACTCAAGCCCCAAATCTGAGTTTGATGTTTGTCTTACATTTTTCCATAGCACCTGGTTGTTTCTGTCAGAAACCCTATCATATGTGCTATGAGCAGCCATTACTTGCCTTCTACATCATAAGAAAAAATTTAAGGAGGTTTTCCATAATCCTAGTACCTAGTACTCTGCCTATTATACTAAAGTTTGCAGTTAATGCCTGCGGAAAGGAGCAAAAGAGGACATTGAAGTGACTAAAGCAAAAGTAGTAAACAATATTTTCAAACATAAAGGGGCACACATAAAATTTCCAGTCATCAAACCCTAAGAGAGAATTTCCATGTTACAGTAAACCAGTTAACAGTGTCTCAATTTCCTCTTATAATAAAGAAAAAAAAGTTATATGGGGAAAATAAGAACAGTCCAAGTCATTGAGAAGATTTAAACTGTTTGACAGGTTTCTACATATCTAAAATGGAACTGATTTTGACTGCCAGGATTAATGTTATCTTTTTCCTCTTCTATATTATTCATATGAGGAAATAATAGAAGGCTATCTCCAGACTGAAAAAAGTAAATGTTATTGTAATTGCATGTTTTCTTCTCTTTCCTATAACCCTCATCCTTCCTCACACCCACCTAAGACGTGGGTTTCCTTGAAGACCTGCTTTATCTCTGTACACCAAGTAACCTTTACATAGTAGTTATACTAGAAATGTTCTCAAAAGGAACTAATGTTGAAATATAAATGGACCATGTATCACTAGCATTTAAAACAGTTTCAGATGTAGAAAAAATGACTTTAAAAGTTAAGTATTTAATACATTATCAGTTTTCCAAGTGAAATTACAGAATACTATCATAAATCTGCAAATAAAACACACCTTCTGAAACAATAATATCTATGCAACATATATGCGGAATTTTGAGACAGCACAAAAGGAGCTTTTATTCTTGATTTGGTGGTGGATGTATTCATTTTGTAAAAATTCAATTAACACTTTTTTTATGTAGGTTACACACATTTAAAAAGTGAAACAGGGGCACTTGGGTGGCTCAGTCAGTTGAGTGTCTGACTTCAGCTCAGGTTATGATCTCACGGTTCGTTGGTTCAAGCCCCACATTGGGCTCTGTGCTGACAGCTCAGAGCCTGGAGCCTGCTTCAGATTCTCCCTCTCTGTCTCTGTCCCTCCTCATACTCTGTCTCTATTTCTCTCTCTCTCTCTCTCTCTCTCTCTCTCAAAAATAAGTAAACATTAAAACAATTTTTTTTTAGGTGAAATAAGAGGCTTCAAACAGGAAAATGTTAACTGGGGAGAAGTTCTTCAAGGGTGCCTGAAAAATAGGAATGGAAAGCATGAGATGTGATAATCACATCAAAGTGGAATGAGCAGGATGAAAGTGGGTAGTGAAGAGACTCACTTTTTTTTTTTAATTTTTATTTTTGAGACTCACTTTTTTTACTCTATGTATCTCTCTACAGTTTGTTTGACATTAGAAACTGAAAATGTTGTATTATATAATGTTTTGGCAAATTTATCAACTATTAGAACTTTCAAATTTATAATGAGATGCCCTTTCTTTCCAAAAACAGCAGCTAAGCATTTTATTATTTTTTTATTTTTTATTTTTTTTTAATGTTTATTTATTTTTGAGAGAGAGAGAGAGAGACAGAGGATGAGTGGGGGAGGGGCAGAGAGAGAGGAAGACACAGAATCCGAAGCAGGCTCTAGGCTCTGAGCTGTCAGCACAGAGCCCGACGCGGAGCTCAAACTCACAGACTGTGAGATCATGACCTGAGCCGAAGTTGGACACTCAACCGACTGAGCCACCTAGGCGCCCCAAGCATTTTATTATTTTTTTAATGTTTATTTATTTTTGAGAGACAGAGAGAGAGCGAGCACGAGTTGGGGAGGAGCAGAGAGAGACACACACACAGAATCCAAAGCAGGCTCCAGGCTCTGGGCTGTCAGCACAGAGTCCTATGCAGGGCTCAAACTCACGAACTGTGAGATCATGACCGAAATTGGACGCTTAACTGACTGAGCCACCCAGGTGTCCCACAGCAGCTAAGCATTTTAGATTTACAGAATTTCAGAGATGAAAGATAGCCTGGAGATAATCTACTACAATCTTATTTTCAAGATAAGAACATTAAAGCCAAAAGCGGTTAAAAGATGTGTCCAGGATTCCAGGGCTAGGAGAGGCTGAACTAGAATCTATGTTCTCAAATTCATACATACTTCATGCTTTTAATTTCAAGTTTCTGGTTTTTGAAGAATCAATTCTCTAGAAACTATAAAACCATTGTTGGAAGTTAATATTATTATTTACTGTTCAAATCCAGGGTGTTGAAAGCACTTTAATTGCAAATTTTATGGGTTCAAATATGGCATATGCATAAATCAGTTAATTTTGGACTCCCTTCCTTTAAAACAATTATTACACTCATTTCTTAAATACATAATAAGAACCATTTGACAAAATAACATCAAATCTAAATGTTTTCTAGAAAAAGTTAAAAAGATTCAAAGATGCAATTAAATAGGCACATTTTAAACAGTCAAGCTGCTATGTAAACCAAAAGGCAATTACTTTAGGTATAATGAATTTCTAAGCATCATTTAAATCTTTTGTCTTTCACACCACTTAAACTGAGAAGAGAGTGGTAACCTATGTGTCAAAATAAATCTTTAATAAATGAGGTGATCTCCTGCCTGTGGGGAGATAGGGCAGTTAAGGAAATTGGAAAGGTGATATGGTGACATTTACCTTAAGGTCAATGGTTCAAATCAGAAGCCGTTTACGCTGGATAGCAGTTTAATGAATGAGAAGAAATGGTATGGTTAGCCATTCTGGGAAAATGAGAATTCATTCCTCAGAATTCTCACAAGTTTCACATTATCTATAATATACTCCAAGCAACTAAATATGGAAAAGAACAAGAAACCTAGTTAACCTTTGACTGCTATAGACTGACCTTTAAGTAAGTGTCTGTTTTGTGGCCAGAGACTACTATTTGTTGTTGCTATGATCCTCAAGAAATATATTATTTACACATTTTTTTTACTCCTTCTAAAGTCTTAAAAAAGACAAAACTGAAGTATTAAAATTCTACCGTGGGTTAAAAAGAAAACAAGAAGATTTAATGATTTTTTTTGTTTTACACGATAATATATGATATTTTTAAATAAATGATAATAAATTATAATTTTTAATAATATCTATTTCAGCCAGTAAATGTGAATTCAAACATGAAAGCTTAAGCTTTTCTAAGGGAAAAATTAAAAAATTTAGAGGAATGACGAAAGGTAACTTCAAGTGTGGTGGAGGTTAGATTGGGATAAAGAGATATGGGTTCAAATCTGTCTGCACTGGACTTTTCTAGCGAGTCAGCTTCTCTGAATCTTAACTGCTGCCTCCACAGAGTGAGTACACTAACTCATTTAGTGGTTCATTAATTTTCATGTGCCTACTACCGTAGGACACGTTATATTTACTATTACTCCCAACTAGTTCATGGATCTAGCAGAACCCTCCACTGCGGAACAGTATGTTGTGTTGGGAAGCAATTTTTATAGCTTACATTTTATTCAGCAAACTACTGAAAGAAATTTGAGATACTGTTTTTTTCAGTAGGTATTGACCCAAATATGACTGAATCAAACAAATTTAAATCCTAACATTTTAAATGAGACCAATTTGCTAAATTATCTTTCAAATCTCACTGATTATTCCAAGAATGTAAGTATATCAATTTAAGAAAGTATGGCTTTCAATGCCTTTCAAGGGATTTAGATAAGCATTAAAAGTATGAACGCAGTACAAAATGATCAAGATCATACCTTGCTATGAGATCAGACAATGCTATGAAACTCAAAATCAACAACAAAAAATTTGGAAAGACCATAAATACTTGGAGATTAAAGAACATCCTACTGAAGAATGAGTGGGTTAGCCAAGAAATTAAAGAGGAAATTAAAAAGTAAATGGAACCCAATGAAAATGAAAACACGACAGCCCAAAACCTCTGGGATGTAGCAAAGGTGTGAAGTATAAGAGGGAAGTAAAATATAGCAATCCTAAAGAAGGAGTCTCAAATCTCAAATACACAACCTAACCTTAACACCTAAAAGAGCTGGAAAAAGAACAGCAAATAAAGACCAAAACCAGCAGAAGAAGGGAAATAATAAAGATTAGAGCAGAAATCAATGATATTGAAATTTAAAAAAAGTCAATAGAACAGGAGCTAGTTCTTTGAAAAAATTAACAAAATTGATGAACCCTTAGCTAGACTCTTCAAAAAGAAAAAGGACTCAAATAAATAAAGTCATGATAAAAGAGGAGAAATCACAACCAACACCACAGAAATACAAACAATAGTAAGATAATATTATGAGCAATTATATGCCAACAAATCAGGCAATATGGAAGAAATGGACAAATTCCTAGAAACATATAAACTACCAAAACTGAAACAGGAAGAAATAGAAAATCTGACCAGACCTATAACCAGTAAAGAAGTTGAATCAGTAATCAAATATCTTCCAAAAAAACAAGAGTCCAAGACTGGATGGCTTTCCAGGGGAACTCTACCGAATATTTAAAGAAGAGTTAAAACCTATTCTTTTGAAGCTCTTCAAAAAACAGAAATGAAAGGAAAACTTCCAAACTCATTCTATAAGGCCAGCATTACTTGATTCCAAAACCAGACAAAGACCCCACTAAAGAGGAGAACTACAGACCAATTTCCCTGGTGAACACGGTTGCAAAAATTCTCAACAAAATACTAGCAAACTGGATCCAATGGTACATTAAAAGAATTATTTACCATGATCAAGTGGGATTTGTTCCTGGGATGCAGTGCTTGTTCGATATCTGCAAATCAATCAGTGTGATACATCCATCACATTAATAAAAGAAAGGATAAGAACCACATGATCCTCTAATATGCAGAGAAAGCATTTGACAAAATACAGCATCCTTTCTTGACAAAAATCTTCAAGAAAGTAGGGATAGAAGGATCACACCTCAAGATCATAAAAGCCCTATATGAAAGACCCACTGCTAATATCATCCTCAATGGGGAAAAACTGAGGGCTTTCCCCCTAAGGCCAGGTACACGACAAGGATGTCCACTCTCACCACTGTTATTCAGCATAGTGTTGGAAGTCCTAGCCTCAGCAATCAGACAACACAAAGAAATAAAAGGCATTCAAGTCGGCAAGGAGAAGTCAAACTTCCACTCTTTGTAGACGACAAGGAGAAGTCAAACTTCCACTCTTTGCAGGCGACACGATACTCTATGTGGAAAACCCAAAAGACTCCACCAAAAAACTGCTAGAACTGATCCATAAATTCAGCAAAGTCGCAGGATATAAAATCTAATAGTTTTTTTTTTTTTTTTAATGTTTATTTTAGTTTTGAGAGAGCCAGGGAGGGAGAGAGAGGATGTGAGTGTGTGCATGAATAGTGGAAAGGCAGAGAGCAGGGGTGAGAGAATCCCAAGAAGGCTTTGCGATTAGCTTGGAGCCCGATAAGCAGCTCAATCCCACAACTGTGAGATCACGACTGGAGCAGAATCAAGAGTCAGACACTTAATTGACCGAGCTACCCAGGTGCCCTATTTTTATAATTTTTTATCTTTCTTCCCTCTTTGCCCTACATCCCACGTAACTTGTGTTTTTCTCTATTTTCCTTCATATACTTCTCCATGAGTTCATATACTCGTGTGGACGCTCAGAGGAAGGAGGCGTTGCTGGTTATTAGTTTCCTGATAAAAAAAAAAAAAAAAAGAAGTGGGGCACCTGGATGGCTCAGTCAGTTAAGTATCTGTCCAACCAGACTCTTGATTTTTGCCTCTGGTCATAATCTCACAGATGGTTGGAGAGATCAAGCCCTGATCCACACCCCCATCGGGCTCTGCCCCCATCTGGCTCTGCATTGACAGCACAGAGACTGCTTGGGGTTCTCTCTCTCTCTCTGCCCCTCCACCACTTGCTCTCCCTCTACCAAATCAATAAATAAAGCTTAAAAAAAAGGTGTTGAATATTTTGTATCCAGGTTTAGTCATTTAGCAATTTACCTTGTGAAAATCCTAAATTAACTGATATTCTCCAGTTCATTCTACAAATTCCTGCACAATATTCTATGGTATAGCCTGTACCATGGTTTTTGTAACCATTTCCTTGCTATTGTATTCATGGGCATTTATTTTGTTTCCAGTCCCTCCTTTCCCCTTTCAGCGCTTGTTGCCAGAAACAGTGCTGCAATAAATCTCCTTATACAAATATCCTTTTGCACTAGTACTTCACCCTGTGGGACCCAGTCTCAGTAGTGCGGTTACTATGTTGAAGGATGCTCATGTTCCATTTTAATTGATAGTGCTAGATTTCTTTCCAAAGAATGCATGTAGCAGTTCACTTTTCCACCAGCAACATGTTTATCTTTTTCCTTTAGAAAAAGGTACACATATTTATTAGGTCTTTTACATTTTTGCCCACCTGAGTTCTCACTGATACTTTAATTTTATTTCCCCCAATGCTACCTAGTTCGAGAATCTGGCTATTTGAATTTGCATTTTGTGAAATGCCTATTCATAGTCTTTGCCTGTGTTCCTTTGGGCTTGTCTTTTTTCTATTAATTTATAAGAGCTTCAAATAATGCTAGTATTAACTTTTCATCATCTTCATTCCAATTTTTCCCCAAATGCATACTTTAAACATTAAACTTTGCCTATGCTTTATTATTATTATTATTATTTGTCTTATTCTTTTAAAGCTTTTTTGTTTCCTTGTCTTGGCTGAGATTACCCCAACCTCTAGGACAGCACTGTCCAACAGAACTCTTCTTCAATGAAAAAAATGTTCTGTGTCTGTACCATCCACTATGGTACTCACTAACCACTTGTAACTAGTAAGTCTGAGGAAATGAATTTTAATTAACTTAAACTGAAATAGTCACTTGTGGCTCTGACTACTACACTGGACAAGTGACTTCCAGAACTTAGCTACTCATACAAAGTTCAGTCCACTAACTGGTATTGGACAATGAGCACTAGTAACATCTGTGAACATGCTAACTGTGAAACAGTCTTAGGCCTTATCCCAGAACTATTATATCATTTTCATTTTAACAAGATCCCCAGGTGATTTGTATTTACATTAGAGTTTAAGAAGCACTGTTAATATTCACTTAAATTAGGGATTCTTAATACTTTCTTGTGCCATGGACTCCACTGGCATTCTAGTGATGCCTGTGAACCCTTTCTTTTTTAAAAAAAATTTTTAATGTTTATTTATTTTTGACAGAGAGAGAGAGAGAGAGAGAGAGAGAGAGAGAGAGAGAGAGAGAGAACGAGTGGGCGAAGGGCAGAAAGAGAGGGAGACACAGAATCTGAAACAGGCTCCAGGCTCCAAGCTGTCAGCACAGAGCCCAATGTGGGGCTCAAACTCACAGACCGGGAGATCATGACCTGAGCCGAAGTCAGATGCTCAACCGACTGAGCCACCTAGGCGCCCCCCATGAACCCTTTCTGAGACTGTTTCTAAAAGCAAAAATTAAAATTTACAGAATTATGAAGGAAACAAATCATACTGAAATAAAACTATCAAAGTATTTTTAAGAGTTATGTAATATGTCCTGGGGCGCCTGGGTGGCTTAGTTGGTTGAGCACCCGACTCTTGATTTCAGCTCAGGTCATGAGCTCACGGTTGTGGATCAAGCCTGGCATTGGGCTCTGTGCTGAGTGTGGAGCCTGCTTAAGATTCTCTCTCTCTCTCTCTCTCTCTCTCTCTCTGCCCCTCTCTCCCATTTGCTCTCTCACTCTAAAAATAAATACATAAAATAAAAATAAAAATTGCTCATCTAAAAAAAGTTATGTCCTTCTTTATGAATGCATTAAAGGTAAACTCGGCGAGGGGCCTAGTAACTACAGTAATATTGAAGTAGTGATGAGCACAACTCAATTTAAAGATTTCTGCAATAACTAATATTGTGATGAAAATATGTGATTTCTAATGTTGACAGAGTGTCATAGGTAGCGGCAGTCCTACTGTGGTTTTTGCTTTTATCTGTTATTGAATTAAGAGCTAACTTTTAGTTAGAAGTGAAAATAATTTTTCCATACCACCTGAAGGCATGTGGACCCGAAGAATCTGTGTTATCGTTCAAGTAATGGCCTAGATTTTCTTCTAAAAATTTTAATTCAATGGGAATTAATATTGGTGAATGGTATAAAATGTGAGGACACCTTTTTTTTTCCCCTTAAACAGATGAATATCCAGTTATGCTAGGACCCTTACTCTAAATAACCATTCTTCTTCAACTGAATTAAACTACCACTGTTGTGGAATATAATTAGATCTACTTCTGTATTCAGTTCCACTAACGTTTGTTTGTTTCTATGCCAGTATCACATTTAGTTTATATATTAATTTTGAAGTATATAGTGGGATCTTGGTTGGACTAGTACCTCAACTTTCCCCACCTCTCATCTTTTTTTTTTTCACATTTTTCTTGCCAATTCTGAGACACTTATTTTTTCGTATAGACTAATTTATCCAATCCCAATCCTTGTACAACACTTCTCCTCTCTACCAAAAAAGTAAAAAACAGAGGCACCTGGGTGGCTCAGTCAGTTAAGCTTCTGACTCTTGGTTTTGGCTCAAGTCATGATCTCACAGTTCATGGGATCGAGCCCACGCAAAGCCTGTTTGGAATTCTCTCCCTCTCTCTCTCTGCCCCTCACCTACTTGCAGTCTCTTTCTCTCTCAAACTTTATAAAAATTAAACAAAATAAAAAACAAAAAACAAGAAAAGTATTGGGATATAAACTAATTGCATCTGATTAATATATTAATAAGAAAAAAGTAATAATTTTATGATCTTAGTCTCCCTCCTAAAATATGGTGCTTCCAAATTCAACACTAAGATTTTACAGTCTTCTTCATAGAAGTCCATTACCTTCCTTACAAAATGAAATATTTTTCTCCTGTGCCCCTCTATAGCAGTTATTGAGCAGTTATTTCTCTAAGCCTAGAGAAAGACTGATTATATATTAATCTTGTATTCAGTCACAATATCAAATTTTTGCATTAATTTCAGCTGTTTTTCAAACATAACACAGAAAAAATTTTAAAATCTCTTTTCAAATTTATATATGGATAGTTTTTTCTTCTTAGTGCATCTGCTAAGGCCCTCCAAGACCATGTTAGTTAATAATGAGCAACCCAATCTGTGTTTGGTTACTGATTTTAACAGAAGAAGGTTTTATTGTTTTGCCATTTAGGATAAATATTTTTTGGTTAACATTTTGTTTGTAAATATTTAAGTGTCTTTAATAGGAATAGTTGCTAGATTTTAATTTATCATCTTTTATCATCTACTTATACAATCATATGATTGGTTTTTCTCCTTCAACTTGCTAATGTAATAGATTATCCCTTCTATCCTAGAATATACTTTAATCATCAAGTATTATTCTCTCAATACAATGCTAGAATTCATTTTATTTAGAAATTTGCATGTGTAGTAATAAGTAAAACCGGCCTATAGATTTGTTCTGTTTTTGCACCATCTTTCTCCGAGCTTTCCATCTTTTTCAATAGTTTGGTGTAGTTTAATTAACTGGAATCAGCTCTCCTTGTGGAAATTAGCTGTGAACCTATCTGGGTAATCCATCTGTGAACCTAGTAATTTCGTCAGTAATGCATCTTTACTCACTTTCTAATGCCTCTATAGTGATTACTCAAGTTCTCCACTTCTGTTGATTTTAGTCATCTATATTTTGTTGGGACATTTCACTTTTCTTTCAGTTTTCAAGCTTATTACCACAGAGCTATATTTTCTTAACATACAATCATTCTGTACTCCTTGTTTTTGTTTCTTTCTTAAAATGACTACTGCATGTCTTTATTTTTCATCTTTCTCTTTAACAGTAAAGGCATTTTAAAGCTCTAGATTTTCCTCTGGCACAGCTTTAAATGTCTCAAGGATTTTGATGTAAAATGTTCTCATTTTCATTGTTTTCTTGTTTTACTTTCTCTTTGATCTAGAAGATATGCTGAACTTCTCAGTAAGTTTATTCCCCCCACCTTTTAATTATCTCTAGTTTTACTAAATTCTGATTTTTAACAGGAACTATAAAATCTGTACTTAAAATGTGGTCAAGTTTATACCTGATAGTTTTGTAAACTTCCTAGTGACAAAAAAAATTCTGATTGAGAACACTGAGCTTTGTATATAGCAACTAAATCAAAATTATTGACTGAATTAATTCTTCTAGTCCTTACTTTTTTTAATCTATTAAATCAATCTACTTCTGAAGAAAGTACATTATAAAGTTTCCAAGCATTATTACTTCATTAAGTTGTTTTTCTAAAATTTTTTTCTTTATAATTACTGTCATTCGATATGCAGAAGTTGATGACTATAAAAATCATCTTTTATTATTTTTTGTTAATGTTTTGTAGTTTTTATCTTAAATTATACCTTATCTGATATTAACATTACATTCCTGTTGTCTTTTTTCATAATTGTTAGCCCATCCCTTTATTTTTCAATCTTTATCAATATAAATTAAGCATTTTCTCAAGATAAATAAAACTGTGTTTAGTTTTAAAGGTCAACATAAAAGTCTCTATTTCAATAGAATACTTTAGTCTATTCTTCAGCTTTCTGGAGGCAAGGGAGATTGTATTCATCTTATTTGGGGTGGCGGTAGGGAGGAATTCATAGATTTTTACAGACTAACGTCTGCCAACAATTTTCCTGATCTTGCTTAATGCTCTCTCACACTGTCTCCAGGCTGTCACCAGGCCAGGGGAGAAACACCCCAAACCTGCTTATCTCCAAGATGGCCTCTATCAACTTCTTCCCTTATATGTGGTAAGCTATGACCCGACTGAGAAATGTAGTCTATTCCTCTTAATGGTTTGCTTGACTAAGAATATGCTGTAAGTGATGTTCTGAGACTTCATAGTTAGGTCCTAGGAAGCCTTTAAGTGTTGGCCTGAGTTTCTTGAATGCTTGAATGCTCACTCTGGAGGACTCTAGTTGCCTTGTGCTGAAATAACCATGTTGAAGGATGCCTAAACTAGTCATATGGAGAGGCTAGGTGCAAAGAGAGTGCTCTGACCCCAAATATGTCACTGAATTAGACTTCAAATGATTCTAGCCTCAGACAGGCAAGCAATAACCAGCTGAACCTATCAATCTTCAGAGATGTAACAAATAAATAGTTTTAAGTCACCAAGTTTTAGTGTAGTTTGTTATGCAGAAATATACAATTGGAACACCAGTTTTCCTAAAGTCCAAAACTTCAGTCAGAAGTTTTTTTTTCACATTTCCCAGCCTGCTAGCCCAAGTGGCAGATTGCTAAGAAGAGGCAGATCACTGGAATTAGATGAAAGGAAAAATGAAATGAGGTTTCATTTAGGTTGTCAGCTCCTAGAATCCCTTTATTTCCTCCTTTTTCAAGTAAGCCTAAACAGCAACGCTTGTTCTACTCAGTAGTTTATGTTGACTACATAATGTAACTTTAAAATGTTAGAACATGTAGAAGTTTATTTAGTTTTGAGTTTTGCATAGCTATACCAGGTATCAAGTATGATGACTCACTATTGTGACTTTTTCTCTATGCGAACTGTGAACCCTGTATTCATACAGTAATCCATGACAGCATCTGGCCTTTATTTGGCTGAAGTGTGTATTTTACATATTCAGTTGATGGCTATTTAGAAAAATATTTTTAATGTTTACTTACTTTTGAAAGAGAGAGAGACAGGGTACAAGTGGGGGAGGAGCAGAGACAGAAAGGACACAGAATCTGAAGCAGGTTCCAGGCTCTGAGCTGTCAGCACAAAGCTTGACGCGGGGCTCAAGAACCATGAGATCCGACCTGAGCCTAAGTCGGACGCTTCACCCACTGAGCCACCCAGGTGCCCCAGCTGATGGCTATTTTTAAAATTATCTTTGTGGTGCCATGACAAAATTAAATGCAAACATGGGCACGAACATCATAGTGATTACACTCTTAGTACAAATTATTTGTTCAGATGATCTAGAATATGCAGTTATTAATTAATTTTTTAGATCATAAAGTTATCTCATAAAATTAAAAATGACCAAAAAGAACTCTTAGACACCCAAATATGTTTGTGAAATCTGGGCTGAGATGTAGATGAAACGAATGAAGTGGTCACAGTGTATCTTGATAGAAGTTGAGCATTTGGTAAGGTCCCGCATGAGTTTTTTTCCTGTCATAATATGGTGATATACCATCTTGGCCACCGGGTTCAAGAGTGTGTTTCAAATGCACGAAGCTGCCACATTAGAATCCCAGGCTGTTCATTAAAATTGAGATTCTTAGTTCTACCTCTGACCAAAAGAGCCTACAAATGTAATGATAAATCAAAATTTTGAGAAGTGCTTGTTTACTTTAACATAGGGGCAAAACTATAATTGTTTACTGACAAGTTTGTTAGATACTCTACGATAATTATAAATGACAGATATCATCTTAAACATGTACCTTAAAAAGTAATTTAAGGGGCGCCTGGGTGGCTCAGTCAGTTAAGTGTCCGACTTTGGCTCGGGTCATGATCTCCCGGTCCGTGGGATCGAGCCCCGCGTTGGGCTCTGTGCTGACCGCTCAGAGCCTGGAGCCTGTTTCAGATTCTGTGTCTCCCTCTCTCTCTGACCCTCCCCCGTTCATGCTCTGTCTCTCTCTGTCTCAAAAATAAATAAACGTTTAAAAAAAAATTTAAAAAAAAAGTAATTTAAATCTCATCAGTTAAGTCGGATAAAAAAGAAATACCTAAATAACAAATATGTATCATACCTCATTTTCATACAGTTAAAGTCAACTGGATTACTCACATATGAATACCTAAGATGTACCTAAAATGAGCCTTGAGGTAATCTTGCAGAATTTTTCTCAACAAACGTCACTATGTTTCTAAACGAGGAAGTTATCTTAAACAAAACACTCTTCTTGCTTCCTAGTTACCAAAGTTCTCATAAGAAAAAAATTTTTCACCATTTCCTCATGAAACGCTATAGCTTCATTCAGGGCAAACTCATTAATTCCTTACATAGTACTGTTAACATTTCTTTCTTCTGAAACAAAACTTACCTACTGAAATAACTCTACAGCAGCAAAATAGCTGCACATGGTTTAGCTACATGCATTGGAACAAAATTTGACCTGTTACAGATTTCATAAGTAGAAAATAAAAGTACAGCACTTATGAAAATACTAAGTACCGTACACAAGCTTATGCACACAATACAGCTCAAAATACGTTAATTTTAGACATCACTGACACTTACAAACTCTAAACTTGAAGTAAAGGGTGCAGCCCCTCAAAAAAATAAATTTGAAGTAGAAGATGAGCCCTATTTTCCAGTGTTAGTGTCTAGATATTATTTCCAAATTTTATTACAGATCTGGAAAATAAAATTATGAAAGAAGATCCCAGAAATTCATTAATATTTGCACATCAGGAAGGGTGACTTCATTTTTAAAAATCAAAAATCCTTTTTTTTAAAAAAAATTTATTTTGAGAGACAGAGAGACAGACAGAGACAGAGAGACACCCAAGCAGGCTCTGCACCGTCAGCACAGAGCCCAATGTGGGGCTCGAACCCATGAACCATGAGATGATGACCTGAGCTGAAACCAAGAGTCGAATGCTTAACTGACTGAGCCACCCTGGTGCCCCCAAAAATCACTTTCTGTTAAATTTCTAAGATAGTTTTCATGTCATATCGGCTATGAACCAGATTATATAAACAAAAGCAGAGTTAATGGTGTACTTACAGGGCTTTAACATCTCTAAATATTTTTATTAGGTATAATTATGAAATCAGTGTAATAATCGACACACCTTTGGTCTGAAGAATATGTGTTACGCCAGGAAAGTTTGTTTTTATACTTTTGTCTTCCAGTTATAAATCTGAATTATTAGGAAAAAATAGTATTTGACTGGTTTTAGACAGAGGATATGAAGTAAGGAATAGAAATGAAAATAAGGTGGACTCCTGGCTGACTCAGTTGGTTAAGTATCTAACTTGATTTCGGCTTAGGTCATGATCTCAGGGTTCGTGAGTGCAGGGCCTGTGTGGGATTCTCTCCCCCTCTCTTTCTCTGCCCCTCCCCCTCACTCTCCCAAAATAAATAAATAAATAAACAAACAAACAAATAAATAAATGTAAAAAAAATAAATGAAAATAAGGTTACAAAGTAACACTTTGGCCTTTAGGTCAAAAATGACAAGATTTTCTGAGCAGACCAAAACAGGTTAAAGAAATAGATGGATATATGCTGCCACCATGTGGTGAAAAAAATTAAGACCATTTTGGAAACTACTAACTCAATCTAGGAAAGTCTTATTTACTAAAGTACAAAATTTGTTCTCCTAGTTGTCAGTCTCAAACTCAGAGACACAACTAACAAATATATTAGTTTCTCTTACTAAACAACAATGAAACTGTCATTATTGCTGTCATTTTTGAAGCATCTATATTTGTTGGCTGTTCTCTCCTCTTCAAAGTTTCTATTAACTTACTACTTGTTCTATGACATAGTACACACCTTCCTAGATTTGTCTTGAGTTTAGCCTCTTACAAATTTTTTTTTTTTTTTCAAGTAAGCTTCACGCCTAGCACGGAGCCCAACGCGGAGCTTGAATTCACGACCCTGAGATCAAGACCAGAGCTGAGATCAAGTCCAATGTTTAACCCACTGAGCCACCCAGGTGCTCCTATCCTCTTGCAACTCAATCCTCATCTGTATTGTGATTTTAGAAACTTCAACTGCATTTTTTCCTAGCTGTTGGTGTTCATTCAACACATCCTAGTTTTTATATATCTCCAGAGAATGAACTCAGCTCCCTGATTACCAGATTTTAGTTTCTAAACTCCAAACTCTATTGCTTTATCAGGAATTCAATAATTATCAGTAGGTAAGAAGTGCAAACAACCAAAGTTACAGTTTTCAAAACTGCACACTTGGTTCAAGGTCTAGTAATATGTTTTCTTTTGCTTCTAATATTTTTCTTAATAGCGCCGGACATGTCACCATCCGTGTCAGTACAAAGCCAAACATGTTGAGAAAAAGTGTCTCCCATGGAGCTAAGGCCCTTTTTAAAAAAAGTAGGGTGATCTCAAAGTCAAATATTCTACCTGCATAGATTAGATTTTCTCTTTCTTCACCTACGCTTAAAACAAAATTGTAAGCAGTTCCACATCTGCTAATGGCTCTGTAAGTTCTCACTTGAACAATTCTAACGTAGAACAAGCATAAATTCTGGACAAAATATAAAACAACTACCTAAGGGTACAGAAAAGTGACCCAAATTAGGCAAATTCTAAAGCGGAATCCATCTGCACAAGGAAGAAGCAAATTTTCCTAGATGAGTCTCCTGGTCTTGTCTGACTTTTTTTTTAAAGGGTTTTAGTTTGTGGGGAGGCCTACTCGGTGCCAAGTTGCAGCAGAAAATCCTTCATCTTTCTAGCTTGAAGAACCAGAAGACAGAGTTTAGGGCAACTCAGATGCTCTAATGTAAGGACAGATTCCAGACAACCAGAGAAAGGGAACCTTGAGTTCTATGGACAATCTCAGCCAAATCTCTGGTTGACCTCTGAACAACGTATGTGTAGGAGAGACCCTCAAAGCCATACTAACGCCCAAAAAAATTGAACTGAAATTTGAGATGCTGCCCAAGAGACACAGTATGCAGCTTGAGTACAACCAGGTTAATTTCTGCTACAGCAAAAACAAAGGCACTGTCTAGAGGAACATAAAATGTAGTCTCCACAACAGTCACATGTTATGATCGAAGTTTACCCTATGTTTTAAATAAACAATTTACAATTACTTGACTTCTGAAGAAACAGAAAAACGTAACCCATTTTTAAAAGACAATGAACAGAGATCAACTCTGAGGTGACCCAGATTTTGGAATTAGCAACAAGGCTTTAGAGCAGTGATTTAACTATTCTCAACGGCATAAAGAAAAATACGCTCATAATGAATAAACAACCAAATGGAAATCTAGAAGTGAAAAATTCCACTTTTAACATTTACCCCTGAAAAACAAAAACATGCCCACACAAAAGCCCATATTCAAATGTTTGAAGCAGCTTTATTTATAATGGCTCCAAGGTGGAAATAACTCAAATGCCCATCAACTGGCTAATGAACACATCCATATAATGGAATATTACTCAGCAGTTAAAAGGAATAAAATATTGATACATGGAAAAAAAGGCTTGACAACTTCTCATAAGACTCAATATGACTGGTGGATGGATGTATATATATGTGAGTAGGACAGGTATAATAAAATGTTAATGGCAGAAATTAGGTGATAGATACACTGGCATTCCCTGTAACATTCTTTGAAGTTACCTATTCTTGAAAATATTTTAATAAAATGGAAATATATTATACTCTCTAGAGCTGGTGACCAATTTTGAACATGCTAATTTGGGGATTATAAACTGAGAGGTTATAAAAAAGAAACCACACAAGTTATAATCAGTCCTCTTATCTCCTGAGATCTTCCTCCAATTTGCCTTACTAGTTTTTTTATTCTACTAAGAAAAACTTCACTGTCTCCAAATTTGAGATTCTCCTCCGGGCTTCCTTTCTAGTATAATGCTTTAAAATGTTAAATATTTAATAAGATTGGACTTAACAGTTATCTCTGGACAGTACTTCTATTTTGATTTTTCATAAAGTTTCTTTTATTTCTACTCTCTGGCTCTCATCTTTCAAACACTGAAGAGAAAGCAATTCCCCAAGTACTCATGATAACAATTCTTCAGAAGTCTGTCAAAATTTTTAAAACTAAAATTTAGAAGTCTGTGAATGGCTTTTTGGAAGTCTATATATTCCATCATGTACAGGTATCACCCAAGTAAAATACTATATTTGGTTTGTTCCTTTATATTCATTTAACAATTTTTTGTTGACCTTCTCCTATAAGTTTACACTTAAATAATTATTCACTATCCTAGTCTTCATGCATTCTGCAAGCTCAGGAGGAACAGAAGTGTCGTTTATCAGTTTGTAGTTATCAAGGTCCTTAGTTCCTAAGGATGGGTAGACAATTTACCATCTCTCAAGCAATTAAATCTACTCTAACTGCTCTATTTGAATAACAAGATTATACATTTACTGCCATTTCGAGTACATCCTTGAAGTCCTTTAAAATTCTTGGGTGAATACCATCTACTCATTTTTTTTTTTTTTCAGAGATTTTATTCCTCTTTAAAATTACATAGCATTGTGTGTAAGACCCATGTTACTTCCCTTAAGGTATCCAACCCTAAATGTATATAAAGATAAAATGTTTGCTGAATTACTATATGAAAAGGTCAAATACTATAAAAATTTAGACTCATGACTTACTGAATATCAGTAACTTCATAGTGATTGCAGCCATTAACACCATGACCTTGTCCCAAGGCTTACTGTGGCACTGTATCTTACCGCTTATTGAATGAAGTAATACTTCCTTACATTTGTCAAATTTAGGAGAGCTTAGAAATGGATACTATCTTTCACTGGATGCATTTTCAACTTGTCCTCTATGAAACAAAATATTTATTCCCCTTAGGAAGGAATCCAAATTTTCTCTCACAATAGTTAAGAAGAAAATTTACTTTTATGTATTGAGACCTAAATTAATGATACCACTAGAAAAGTAAAAAAATTTTGCTACTCCATTTGTAGATGATGGGCATTTTTGAGTCTCTAATTACCTGCCTCGAACCACCAACAATAAATTACATACAGCACACATAATGAAGAGAAAAGAATTATGAAACCCACTGAGTAAAAAGCACCGAAACGAGAACATTTCAAGTAACAGAACCAAAAACAGAAATCTGCACTTAAAAACAATTTCATTTAGTGCTTTAAATAAACTAGGTGCTTGGGAACACTTAAAAGTCCTCGAGACAATGACTCTCACTGATGACAACTGAACTCCAGTAACCCGGCAATCTCTGTTACCTCTTCAACCTAACTGAATCCTAATTCAATGATTTTTGATAAACTTCCTGTTTACAAACCTTCCTTTAATGATCATAATCTTCTCTACCTTCCTTATATCTGGTTATATTCACATTCTTCAGTTGTTTTTTAAACTGAGTCCCATCTTTTGGTAAAAAGTTCACGTAAAATTAAAACTCAAGCCATCAAGAGCTAAGTGATTTACTCTAATAAAATTATTTTAAAAGCCATTACGTGGAATATGAAGATAAAATGCTTTAAAACTCAAGAGTAATTCAATCAACAAACACCACTGAGTTCAAACACTTTCCCCCAAATATATAATTACTGGCTATGCCCCAAACACAGATGATTCTTTTTATCACATGGATCACACTGACGTGGTGAGCCTTAGACACAGTATACCCTGATGTCCAAGAGCACTGCCTACACCGCTGGTTAGCAATTAGATGAATGTCTGTTATTGACAACGAAAAAACTATGGTTTAACAATGTAATTTTGTGTATATTAGTTATGTTCTCTCACCTTAAAAACAAATGCCTCCCTTGACCCTACTTCTCCTGTCATCTTCATGTCTATCCCGATGTTCCCTTATGCAATCAAAGCTCTACAGAAAGAGTTGCCTAGACTTGTCTCCGATTCCTTTCCTCTAAAACACACTGTAATCAAAGTTTTGACCTCATCACTCCACCAGAACTACTCTTCACAAGGTTATCAATGGCCTTGTTAAATATAACGTGAATTCCCAGACTTCATCATACTAGACCTATGGACAGCATTTGAAATAGCTGACTCTCTTCCTTGACAAACTTTTCTCCCTTGGCTTCCGGGACATGAAATTCTCTTGGTTTCCTTTCCTCATGGATAAATCCTCCTTCTCTATTCTACAATTCAATATTGAACCGTCCTAGAACTCAGGACTTAGACCCCCTCTGTATACACCCTCCTGTGGTGATCCCATCCTGGCTTTAAGTATTATTCTTTATGTTAACAACTTCCAAATACATAGCTTCCCAAGTTCAGACTTGCATATCCAAGTATTTTCAATTGTACATCTAACAGATCTCTCAAACTCAAAACAGCTAAAACCTGAACTCTCTTTTAACCCTAAATCTGTCTCACCCACAAGCTACCATCTCAGCTGAATGCAAATCCATCATGATTTCAGTCCCCAAACATTGGAGTTGAATTGGACTCCTATCTTTCTTTCACGTCCTCCATTCAATTCATCAGGAAATCCTAATGGCTCTACTTTTAGAATACATATAGGGCCCAACCAGTTCACAGCACTTCTACTGCTACTACCCTGATCCCTGATCTGAAGCACTGCCCCCTCTCACCTACATAACTACAACAGCTTCATAACAAGTCTCTCTGTTTCCATCCTTAGAGCTCTATAGTCTGTTCTCAGCAAAAATCCATTTTTTGGGTCATTAACAAAGCTCTTTAAAATTCTTTGAGGGGCTACTATGTACCAGTCAGAATAATCCTTTCACAATATGTCAGATCATGCCACATCTTCCCCCAAATCCGCCAATGCTTCTTTTCACTTATGGTTAAAATCAAAGTTGTTACAATTACCTCAACAAACCCATTACCTCTCTGATCTTATCTAACTATTCTCTCCCTTCAACCATTCCAGTCATATTGGCTTCCTCACTGTTCCACAAACACCAAGGCACCCTCTTGCCTTTGCATTGGCTGTTCCCTCTACCTGGAAGTTCTTCCTTGAGGACTCTGTTGTCTCCCCCACCTCCAAGTCTTTGTAATTGTCTAACCTCCTCAATGAGGCCTATTAGCTGACCCTACAGAATTCTGAATATAGTTTTTTCCCTGCTATGAACCATTTTTCTTTTGTCCTTTGCAGTTATCACCTTCTATCTCCATGATGTGCTTATTTATAATGCTTACTATTTGTTTCCCTGTACTCCTTCTAAAATATAAACTCCATGAGGCCTGAGAGCACTGTTTTGCTCACTGAGGTATCCCAAGCACCTACAACAATGCCTGCCACATAAGAGATGTACGATATACATTTACTGAGTGAATTTCACTCTTATTAATAATGGCCATATGAGGAAAGTGTTATATAGTCTCATCCTATTTAGTAGATGGAAAAGTTGTAAGATTAGGGGCGGGGAGAGTAAAGAAGACTAAGTTTTTTGTCCAAGATCATCATGCCATTGTCAAGTTGCAAAGATGGAATGTAAACCAGTATCTGTGAATTTTCCAAATACCAGGGCAGTAAATAATTTAACAAACCATTTAAAAAAAAATCCCCCAAATATATAGTTAAACAAAATTTCTTTTAACGTTAAATATTATATTTATTGTTCACTATATCCTTATAAAAGTCTTTTGATTTAAAAATATTGTTTACTTTTCTTCACTGTTGGGCAAGTTGACCTGTATTAGCCCTTAACAGAGGAGAAGAATCAAACTTTATGAGGCTTTAATATAAAAGTAAATTCTGTTCTGTCTAAATCACATTCTCTGGGTTTTTAAGACCTTTTATTAAGCAGACAAGACACTGTTTCTTTTTTCCTGATTGTGATTCAATTCTCTGTTTATATGATTGTTAAATTTAGGAAAAGGTTTAAGACAGGATATTTTCAGCTGAGAAATGATAAACCTTTAAGAAACAAACTTACACATGGAAGGGTTCTGTGATGGTTAATTTCATGTGTCAAGTGGTTAGCCCACAATACTCAAATATTTAGTCAAACATTATTTTAGATCTTTCTGTAAAGGTATTTTTTAGATGAGAGTAACATTTAAATCAACAGACTTTCAGTACAGCCAATTACCCTCAATAATGTGGTAAGCCACATCTTTTTTTATGTTATTTTTTTATTTTTGAGAGACAGAGTGAGACAGAGCACAAATGGGGGAGGGGCAGAGAGAGAGGGGGAGACACAGAATCTGAAGCAGGTTTCAGCCTCTGAGCTGTCAGCACAGACCCTGATGTGGGGCTCGAACTCACAGACCGTGAAATCATGACCTGAGCCGAATCAGATGCTTAATTCACTGAGCCACCCAGGTATCCCGTGGCGAGCCACATCTAATCAGCCAAAGGACTTAATAAAATCTGACCTCCCTTCAGCAAGAAGGAATTCTGTCAGCAGACTATCTTTGGACTTGAACTGCAACTCTCCCCTGAATCTCCAGTCTGCCAGCCTACCCCATCAGATTTTGGACTCATCAAGTCTCCACAATCATGTGAGCCAATTCCTTAAAATAAACCCTTCTTTCTCTCTCTCCTTCTCTTTCTATATATATCCTGTTTGTACTATATCTCTGAAGACGTCCAATACAGGTTCACAAACAAAACTGTTTCTTCGTTCAAGAATTATTAGTGCATTAAAAACACTCAGGAACCTATGAGTCAGACCAGTGTTAATTATCTAGTGTTTTCCTATCAATAAAACACTAAAAGTGCTATTCGCAAGGTTGAAACAAACAAACAAACAAACAAACAAACAAACATCTGGGATACAATGCCATTATTGACCCTCGAGAGTTGGGATATCTGCTTTACCACACAGTAAAAATATATCACATACTAATAATAATTCTAGAGTTGCAAGTTTTTTTCTTTTTGGCCCAAGGAATCTTTAGTTCAAGAGAAACCATTCTTAGAATCCACCAATGTTAAAGTCATTAAAGAAGAGGTAGCTTGATATAAACAAGGTTAGGAAACTTTTCCAGTCCTCCTCCTAAAAAATAAGAAGTCTCTGAGGGAAGCTGAGGTACCATGAGGTGCTACAGAACTAAGTCTGAAAACCCATCTAACTGCCTTGTCCCCAGTAAGTCCTGTGTTTCCACCACCGCCATCCATTTTACAGAAAAAGAGATTAAATGATTTGGCCAAGCCTGCAAAATTAGCTAGTAGCCAAACTGAGGCCTTCTAACTTTGCCCTTTATTATTCTGACTATAGATGAAAATGTTTTAAACATTAAAAGCTATCTTTCTAAAGTGTGAAAAATACTTTACCTGCACAATGTAGCAGGTTATCAGAAGAAAAAGAACAAACCCAAAATAGAACCTTGTAGTAGGGTTCATATTGGCACATATGCTTCTCTGCCACCACTCCTGCTGACTTAATCACTCCTATGAGGAGAGGAACAATATGAGCCTTCATTTGCCTGTAATATTGGCTCTACATTAATGATGGAAGTAGATTTTGTCCAGCACTCACAGAACAGCAAATTAGAGCAATGAAATATAAATTAAATTTTAATTATTTATTTCTAGACAATACATCTTCGGTAAAAGCTGCCCTTGAAAAAGGACATAAAAATATTTATATGCGACTTTGCGAAAAATGACATTTTTACTTTGAAACAGAAATATGAGCAGTTCAATGGACATGAATGGACAAACAGGGTTATCTTCTCTCTTTACTGACAGAGCAGTAAACATTAAATGGCTTATTCCAAGTTACACAGAAAAATGGCAGTGTCAAGATATCATCTAAGGTTCTAACTCTATTAGAGTGTGAACCCTAGAAGGGCAGAGCCTCTTTTGAATCCCCTGTTGCCAGCACACGGCACAGGACCATGCACATCACTGGGGCTGATGCTTCTATCAGAGCACATGCTCTGAACAAGCATCAGGAGAACTAATGTATTTAATGAAGAGGCAAAATGATAAATGGATAGCAGCTCCCTTTCAGATCACAAACAAGGCTATAGTGTAACGAAGACTAAGAATGAAAGAGTTACAACAAAATACTCAACCACAGACTACAAGTCAACAGCACAGACTGACGTTGCCAATCTTTCAGACGACCATCTCCACTTTAACCTTCCCACTACTTGAATCGCAGTAGTCGGCATCACCCAGTCCCATTTTCCGATCATTGACTTTTATATTCCTGATCACAAATCTTGAGGAACTCTCTATTAAAAAAACTTGCAGCTTCTCCCACAAGTGATCAAAATCATACAAACCTCTGTCAGTTGTTTCAATTGGCCTTTATTTTCACTCAATTCTTCTAATAGGTCATTCTTTTTCACTTGCAGTTCAGAGATTTCCTTTCTTAATGGATTTACTAGTTCATAGAACCGAATCTTTAAAAACAAAAAACCAAGTTAATAAGCCATTTTAGAATCCAAGTTACCACTGAAATTAGCTAATTTATAGTACCCTCAATTATCAGTAATAAAAATATGAAAGTAACAAAAGGAAAAGTGTTAAAAAGTTTCAGAATATATACCCGTACAATAAACATTTGTTTGTACAAAACAGAAACAAGACCATTGTTAACTGACTTTGACCACTAACATTAAGCCTTGATGTCCGATTCAGTTTCCTCAAAGTCTAGATTATCTGTAATTCTCCATCCCTGGCACAGTTTCTCTTCTCCTCTATCTATACTCCATTTACTACTTATTCTCCATTTCCCACCACTGCTCATTCCACATTATCTGCTTATTACTTCCTGAACACATTATGTGTCCGAGTTTTGCCCTTATTTCCTCTGATAGAGGAATTTTTTCCCACATACAAATGCATAGCTCATGCTTTCACTCCTTTCAGGTCTCTGATCAAATGTCACCCTATCAGTAAACCCTCCCTAATCCTCCTAACCTGATTTAAAATAGTATCTCCACCTGGTGGCAGTTTCTATTCTCACCCCTGCTCTTTTCTCCATAGCATTTACGACAAACATTCTACGTATTACTTTTAATTTATCGTCTATAATGCTCCACTCCTATAGGCAGGAATTTTTGCCAAGTTTGTACATTGCTCTATCTTTATTGCCTAAACATATGGTGAGCCTACATCCTAGGCTCTTGGGGAAGCTCTACTGCTACCACTGCAGTGTAAGCGATAATCAGGATGAATCAGGGGGTATCTTTCATATCATTACTTCCATTCAGTTCAGATCTCTCTTCTCACTCATAATTCTCAGGGGAATTTGTCTGACCTAATCTATTAAAGTGTTCCATCTGACAAATTCCTATGAAGTTAAGAAGCCATGAGCACATTTGGAAAGGGTAATTATGCCTATTTATTATATAGGCATGCAGTCTGAAATTCCTTACTATATTGCTGTATTCCAAGAGTACCACATCTGGCAAGAGGCAAGTCCTAAGGTTAGTCCTCAACACAATGAATCTGTGTATAACTAACTAGTTAAGATAATACCGTCTGTGAAAACAAAAGATAACAAAGAACATTAACAAACCAGGGAACAAAATTATGTATAACTGCTATTAGTGGGATAGTTGATACTTAATATGGAAAAAGCCTCAATGACAGCACTTGAGACATCTGTCTTAGTACACTTTGGACAGAAAAAAAATTTATTTAAGCTATATAAATTAAAATATGGACAGAAAAGTAACACTTCTTTTTAGAAGAAATCATTAATCTGGAAACCTCATGCAAATGAGAACCAAGAGTAGCAATCACCACTCTGGCAAAAATGATACTACATTCTAAGCACAGTGCTAAGCATTTTACATACATATTCACAGTGAATCTTCACAATTACCTCAGCAGAAAAGCACTATTAATATTACAAACCCTTTTACATATGAAAAAGTTCAAGCCTCTAAGGGTGAAATAACATGTATAGATCACAAACCAGAAGTTTTCGATGTGTGGTTTAGGAGCCCCTGGTAACCACTCTGCCACTTTGAGACCCTTTCAGGGAATTGATGAAAGATGAATGAAAGATGAAAACTATTTTTCTGGTTATACTAAGATTTTTTTTTTTTGCCTGTTTTACTCTTGTTCTCTTATGCTTGTTCAGTGATGTTTGCCAGTGGCTATCTAATGTGTGATGAGATCATCGCCTTTAAGGCTAATGGAATATGCGCTTATGTATTCCTGTGTTTTGAAAATGTCTCAGGTTAATTTCCACTATGGTAAACACTAATAGATATAACCCATATAAACAAAAGCTCCTTGGGGTCTTCAGTAATTTTGAGAGTGTAAAGGGATACTGACATTAAAAAATTTGAGACTACTGCCATAGATGAATCCTATGTATAGATTTGTTTAACCAACACTGCAAGAGATCCTGAACTATCCCTACCCCCTGGCAACCACTAATCTGTTATCTCTATAATTTTGCATTTTGAGAACATTATAAACTACCAGTTTATGATAAAATGACTCATTTCCACGGACTATGCAGCTATTAACTTCATAGCCCTATTTATTCTTGACCTTGGAGGTCAATGGTCAAGACCCTTTAAAATTTGGTGATCTGAACATCATTCACCATTTTCAGAGCAGGGCCATAAAATAATAAAATTATTAATTGGTACTTCAAAGGTTATGGCTATTACATAAATGGCATATTTTAATTTGAAAATATATGCAGTATTTTTGGGGGGCACCCGGGTGGCTCAGTCGGTTAAGTCTCCCACTTCGGCTCAGGTCATGATCTCATAGTTCGTGAGTTTGAGACCCACAAGCACAGAGCACAGAGCTGACAGTTGGAGCCTGGAGCCTGCTTCCAGTTCAGTGTCTCCCTCTCTCTCTGTGCCTCCACTGCTCACGCTCTGTCTGTCTCTCTCTCAAAAATAAATAAACATTAAAAAAAAATTTTTTTAAATACATGTAGTGTTTTTTTAAAAAAGTGATACAACATACTTACAGATACGTATTCAGGAATAGAAAGCTGATCTTCAGGAAAACCTTTTAGTTTCATATATTGCTCCTCTGTCAACTCAAAGTCACGCAGATTTCGACGAATATCTCCCGCCTTCTCCCTTAGCTGAGTATTTGTCTCTTCTAGTTGTTTCTGTCTCAATAAAATCGTTTCCATTTCTTGTTTCATTAGTTCTTGATATTTTCTAAATTAGGAAAGAGTTTATGGCAAACTTAAAAAAATCTTTGAGATTTTATTTTCTCAAAGATACCTTTTTATAGTAACATAAAATTAGGAAATGAGAAGCTCTGTAGTATTTTCAGCTCCAGCTAAATGCTTATTTACTTCACTAATTAAACATGAAAAGACAATTCTATACTCATTACTAAATGTGTGGCCACATAAATTGTTAAATAGAAAATTGATATTCTTAAAAAATAATTTTCAAAATCAAATTATAAAATTATACATCTATTCTGCTTAAAGTTTTAGTTTTATACATCTGTTTTGGACCCTACTCAATAAAATAATTTTCATTTCTTTTTCTCTAGGTATTCTAAGGTATACCTCTTAAAGATGGCAACGCTGAACCACCATAAAGTATTCATTCAACCCATGAACTAATGAAAACAGTAATCTGTACATAATCATTCTCAAAGAACACATGTAGAAGACATTGCTATCGTTAGTTGCCTATTCCAAAGGTTTTGAGTAGGAAAGGACAATTGATTCTTTCCCCTCCCTACTGTATCACACCCATCAATATACACACATGCTGTTATTATTACTCCTATCCCCCCAAAAAATGAATTGAGACCCCATTTCACTGCCTCCTTTGTTTGGACTTCCATGGAGCAAAACTGCTCACAAGTTGTCTATACTCACTGTCTCTGATGCCCTTCTTTTTAAGCCCATGCCAATTAGGTTTTCATCCTTCCTACGGAAATCTCAAGGTCACTAATGACATCCAGATTGCTAATGATCAATTCCCAGTTCTTTTCATCTATGACCTAATGATTATTTGACACACTGCTCTCTCCTTCCTTTATACACACTCTCTTCGCCTGGCTTCCAAGTCACTTTACTTTTGTCATTTTTCTCTGGTATTTGCTCCTTCTCCTTTTCTGGTTTGTCTTCATGTTTGGAGTATTTGGCCCTCTTCTCTGTCTATATTCACTACCTTGAGGAATTCATCTAGTCTTATGACTTAAATGTTACCGTCCATATCCTAATGACTTCCAGATATATAGCTCTAGACCAAACTCTTCTATTTACCTACACATGGACTTCTAATAAGACAACGCTAACCGAACATGTCCTAAACTGAACTCCTGCTCTTTGCTCACAAACCTATTCCACTGTGGTTTCCCCATCTTAGTTGACAGCAATTCCACCCTTCATCTATTCAAACCAAAATACTGGCACAATCCTTGACTCCTTATTTTTCTCTTAGCCACATGTAATTCATCAGGACATCCTATCAGCTCTACCTTCAAAATACATTAAAAATCCAACCACTTTTTACCAACATCAGCTATCAAGAGGATTATTGCAGCAGCCTCTCAATTGCCCTCTCAGCATCATTTAATCTGAAAAATGCCTCAAGAATTTGAGTAGAAGCCCTACCATTGAATGCAGTGGTTCCCAACGTATTGTCCCCAGACCTACAGCATCAGTATCACCCAAGAACATGATAGAAATACAGGTTCTCAGGGCTCACTCAAATTAGAACATCAGAGGGTGGGGACTAACAGTCCTTCCTAACAAGCTCTCTACACAGTTCTGATGCATACCAAAGTTTCAGAACCACTGATCTAACGTGATACTGCCTAGTAACTGGTCAGATAATTTTTAAAAGTATCAGTTAATGAAATCTTTTAATTTTTTTTAATGTTTATTTATTTTTGACAGAGAGAGAGAGAGAGAGAGAGAGAGAGAGAGACAGAGTGAGCAAGCAGGGGAAGGGCAGAGAGAGAGGGAGACACAGAATCCAAAGCAAGCTCCAGGCTCTGAGGTGTCAGCCCAGAGCCTGACACGGGGCTCAAATTCAAAAACTTTGAGATCATGACCTGAGCTGAAGTCAGATGTTTAACCGACTGAGCTACTCAGGCACCCCAATAATGAAATCTTAAAGAAAGAAAAGTACTTTATAAAGTTACTTCTTTTTTAAAAATTTTATTTATTTAAATAATCTCTACACCCAATGTGAGGCTCAAACTCACGAACCTGAGATCAAGAGTCACACGCTCTTATGACTGAGCCAGCCAGGTGCCCCTACACATTCACTTCTAGTTAAAACACAGAAAACAGCATTTACTCGCCAAATTTTCTACGTAGGCTTCAAATTTTTTTAAATATAAAGGTATGCTTTGTTTTTGTGAAAATCATTGTTCTTGATTGCCAAGTTCAATTTCTTTTAATTTTTTTTTAATGTTTATTTATTTTTGACAGACAGAGAGAGAGAGACAGCATGAGTGGGGAGGGGCAGAGAGAGAGGGAGACACAGAATCCGAAGCAGGCTCCAGGCTCTGAGCTGTCAGCACAGAGCCCGACGCGGGGCTCGAACTCACAGACTGCGAGATCATGACCTGAGCCGAAGTCGGACGTTCAACCGACTGAGCCACCCAGGCGCCCCTGCCAAGTTCAATTTCTTTACCTTAAAAGACACTTGGTAAGAAATCTGAGAGGATGCTTTTTATGGATTTGTTCCCAACTTTTAAATCTGTCTTGCTTTTATTTACTTTGATGATTATTTTTTAAAATTACTTTTATTAATTGTCCCAAAGAATTCCTTATAGTTTATACAGAAACAGCATATCTTTCACTGGTTACATCATTCTTAATTAAATTATATAACTGTAGTAAGTACAACCATCATAGACATATTTGATGGTAAACACAATGGACTCTTGGTAAGTAAGTACACAACTGAGCTGGGAGAAAGTATGCAGGCAAAACAGAAGATAATTTAAACTTGCAGAGTTAAATGGGCCACAAGAATTAGTGTGTTTTACAGAGAAAATGAAGAAAGGTTAATCCAGAAAGCATATTAAGTGGTGCGGAGTTTACAGAACTTCCATTGTCATTTACGGCTTACTTACATCAGCACAGTTTGTTGAATGAACGTTGAATTTTGACTTTTTGTATTTTGTGTATTGTATCAAATAACCTACTTTTTTTTGGTTGGCCTGGCTGTAAAAATTCTTACCATTACTGACTTAAAATTTCTTCCTTTATTTTAGCTTGCAATCACATGCACGAACAGGTAATGAAATTACTTTTAACGGCTAAATAGGTATTGCTGCTTTTTAAAAACTTTCTTACCTGGCATCCTTCTGTTGAAAAGTCAATTGATTGTCTAATCTCAATGTCAGTAGCTGCTTCTGGTGAAGAGCATCATTAAGTTTCTCCTCTAATTCTTCAATCTTCATAAAAAAGAAAGAGGTAAATTACATGGTCAACTTTCAAATTTATCATTAAGAAATGTTTGAAAAATACTAAATGTAAAAAAAAAAGGCTAAAGATGAATAGAGGTTCCTTTGCAATGGTTGTGTCAACAAATTACAGTCTGTTCATACAAATGGTTTTGAAACTGTGGTTTAAACTGCTGCCACATAAAAGTTTTTTTGCCAGGCTGTCCCATAGTTCTGGATTATTGAGGTCACTGGCTTGAGCCTCTGGGAAAGCTCTTTAATTGAATCCTTTGGCATGTGCCTATTTTCCTATTACCCTTCTCATGTCTGCCTGTAACATGGATACAGTGCCGGAGGTAGATCAGGCATCTGTGAAAACTACACGCTTAAAACAGCTGCAAAAAAGGTTAATAGGAACCTGCGCTTCTAACAATATCAAGGAATAACCATACCAAGCCTAAACTACCTATTTTCAGATTCCTGTTAAAACAGAGAAACAAAATTCTTATCCTGTGTAAGCTACTGTTTCCACAGTTCTGGTCTAGGCAGATATCATTTTCTAAATCTCTGGTACTAACAGCTGAACTTAATCCCTAAAACACTGGACAGCTGATCCAACCTTTTTCCACAGCAAAAATACCTATATCATGACATTTGACCTTTCAGGATTACTTGAATGCTTCCAATGACAGGAAGCTCAGTAACTTTAATCAGGCCATTTAAATGTTAATAGCAAAAACAGGTTTATAGTCAGCAGAAATCTGCCTTTCCTGTGACTTCTATTATCAGGGAGTGATAATCTGATGAGGGAAATTTTTTGTAATGCTAAATAATGAGATGTTCATCTCGTAACCCCAATGCTCAATGTATTGGTAAACTTTAGAGAATAAATAAGTGGCTAAAAATTCTGTTCCTTCAGACTCTAACTTCTTCACAAATTACATCTCTGAAACTGGAATGCATTTTACAATCTCTAGCACATAACAATTTAACTTGGCAGTTCTTAATCTCAGTGATACAAGTAAGGGTCCACTTTACAATCAAGTTGCCTTGGATTTGATGAATTACAGAAGTGTAATTCTTCTACCGTATAGTATTTTTCCATATATTTGACAGCAAACATCTTACTCCCAAAGGGTCTCTAAGCAAAACAACCCTACTGCTCATGGACAAAAAAGCATGGTAATGTAGTGGAGGCAGCTATTCTGGAGAGTAATTTGACAGTACGCTCAGTTTAATTAAGTCTACATATACCCTGTGAGCCAGAAATTCTACTCCTGAGTATACATGCCAAAGAAATGGTCACACAGGTCCGGCAGAGAAATGTCTATAGAAGGCCCATGTTGCATGTGGTGGCAAAGAGTTGGGCGGCATCCTAAGTGCCTATTACTGTGGTAGTGGATGGATAGATTGGTAGACACACACAGAGATAATTATGTTGAAGTTGGAAGCAGAAGACTAGATGTACCATAGTAACAATTATGATTTCAAAAGCAGCACTGAGTTGGGAAAAAAAATAAAAACTATGAAAGAGATAAACTCTAAAGCAAAACATGCAATTTACATTTATGTAAAGGAAAAAAATAAGAAAAATACCCATTTTCAAGAACAAATGTTTAAAAAAACCCCATTAAAACGGTTGAATAGAGAAGGGAAATGAGCCATGGGAATAAAAAAAGTACACAAAATAAAAAGTGGCCTTGGGGCGCCTGGGTGACTCAGTCTGTTAAGCATCCTACTCCTGAGCTGGGCTCAGGTCTGATCTCACAGTTCGTGGGATGGAGCTCCATGTCGGGCTCTGTGCTGACAGTGTGCTGACTGAATGAATCCCTGCTTGGGATTCTCTCTCTCCCTCTCTGTCACTCCTGCGTGAGCATGTGCTCTTTCTCGCTCTCTCAAAATAAATAAGTAAACGTTGAAGAAAAATAAATGGCCTTGGCAAGGATCAGTGATGATTAGGTGACATAAACTCAGGAATATGCTAATCCGGTTTTCTACATTTGCGGTCCAACTGGAAAACCACAACAATAAAAACTGTACTAAGCACTACGTGGTACAAAAATAATATAGTGCTGAATAAGTATAGTGGCTATAGTTACTTATTTTACTGCAGGTATCATGAGCTATGTACATTGATTAATTGAATCTTCCCAACAACTCCATGAATACTACTATTTTTCTTATTTTACAGAAAATAAGAGAATAACAAAGTTAAGGGATCTGCCCAAGGGCAGACAGAAACAGATAGACAACAGGAAACAATCAACAATAGGAAACTATTGTAACAGATAGAAAACCACTGGACACACTGGTAAAATACCAAGTGACCTAGTCTAGACCAAGTCACCTAAGTAGGTGACTGTACAGACAACCTAAGAACATGTTAGGAGATTCACTAAGAGTATGGGCTTTAGATCTCTTGGTTTGAATCCTACCTGGCTCCATCACTTCCATCTAAATGGCCTTCATATGCTATTAACCACTTGTGATTCTGTTTTATCCAAAGTGAAATGGAGTTCAGTCCCTCATTTAAGAAACAGTTGCATACGTACGACGTGTCAGGAACTGTTTTCAGTGCTGGAGATGATGAGCCACAAGACTACAAAGAAACCCCTGTTCTCATGAACCTTACAGTCCATTAAAAGAGACAGATACCAAAAAAAGTCAGGTAGCTCCTATGAATACACATATAAAGTATAGAAAATAAAATGGGTGAAAAATGAGGATATTATTTTAGTAGACAACAGCAACAATAACTAATATTGTGTGCTTTTACCAAATATCAGGAAGTGGGCTAATTTATCATATTGATTCATTTAATGTTAAGGGGCAGGGAAGATCCTCCTAAAAGCACTTACACCTCACAGAGTTGTTGTGAGGTTTAAATGAGGTAACACATGAAAATCTCATAGAACAATGTATGGCCCAGAATAAGCACTCAATAAAAGTTAGCCATTAATGTTTTTAAAAAATGTACCTAAATTACTTCTTTACTTCATGAAGATGTTGGGGTTTAGGACACCTCATTTTCCTAGAGAGGGATGGTCAACAATTTTTTCTAGTGGCAAGATACTGAAGTATGTTGGTATAATTGGCAAGAGCTAAAATAGGAGGCTGACTTAACAGGAAAGAAAGTGTAAGTGAAACAACAAAATGGGGGCGGGTAGGAAGAGGTGGGATCAAGAGTAAAAGTGGAGAATCTACTGTTGGAAAGAAAAGATTTTTCTCAGAGACAGAAGTAGTAAGAATTAAGAAGTGTCTCCTATCTTTCTGAAATCACTGTAAATTTCTCAGAACTAGTGACAATTTTACCAGGTCTTACATAAAATACTCCATACCTATAAATAAACACACAAGAGGAAAAAAAAAACAAACAAACAAGGACTAAGACATCCCTTCTTATTTGGCAAAAACCACTTGTTAAACACTACGGTAACTGAAATTCCACTTGGTTCTAAGACACACTATCATACAGAAACATATCAAAGAAACCAAATCCCCTGGACAGAGGACTATACAGAGTCACTAACCTAATTATGATCTTGATTGTCCCTATCAAACTACTTACATCAGGGTTAATTCTCAGTGAAGCAGAAAACAACTTGGCTGGAAAAAACACCTAAAAAGATATACCTCACACATGCTAGATTCAAAAAATTGGGTTTACAGAGGCAATTCATCCCTGCCCAACTTCAAATCATCCCCTCCTTCAGGGCTTTTTGTTCAGTACACAGCAATATAATTCACATCCTCTCTCCTTCCAGAAAGTTTTTTTTTTTTAAACTATGCAAGAAAATATAACTTACTTCTTGAAATTATAAGCATATCAAGTTCAGATTACATATGCGTAATTTTAATTCTCATTTATCTGTAGTTTGAAGACAATAAAGCACACAGGTAACAAAAATTACACCAAATCTTACCTTTGTAAGATAATCCACTTTCAAGTTGTCTATCATCATATTTTTCTGGGATAGTTCTATTTTCAGTAACTGAATATTATGAAGTAGTTCTTTACGTTCAATTAGTTGCTGGGTGATTTTAATTTTCCCATCTCGTTCTTCTGATGATGAAATATCGTCTGTAGGAATTGTTGTTTCTAGACTAATATCTTCAGATTCCAGAGAGCTAGAGATGTTCACCTTTTTTGATGCCTTGGCAATTTTTCGAGACATCTTTTTTATGGGTCAGTTTTCTTCTCCAGTTCTATTTCAATTTTCTGAGGGTTAAAAATATTTATTTAAATGTACTCAAACATTCTTAATGGAAAGCATAAAGAATACTAAAGAGACACTAAGAATGCCTAAGTAATTATTAGACAATCTGGAGGACCCCTCATCTAGGACAGATTAGTAAACTATGGCTCAAGTCAAACATTAAGCTCATTAAGCCTGACTATGAATTTGCGCTTGATGAATAAAAAACCCTGGTCTTGGGGGCCGGAATCTTACTTGGAGGAAACAAAGAAATCTTGGACGTAAAGGATAAAAGCCATAAGTGAGTAGTACCCAGGAACACTACCAATAAAAGGAGCACGCATTCAAGATGAGATTAGCCACTTCTGAGTTGATCGGTGGAAGGTTATGTAGAAGTAGGATTTAGAGTAGTAAAAGGAAAAAAAAAACATGCAGGAATTAAGGTTGGCGAATATACCCAACATCAGAAGATAGTGGTCGTTCGGCTGGGGCCAAGTCTTTCTGAATTTGAGTAGGACTCGCCCCACCCCTCATATACAAACACACATACGACCTTAATAATCGAGATTCCAGAGAATCCTCAAGTGTCAAAATGTGTCCGAAATTTACTCCACAATGAGGCAACACTGAAGACTTTTAAAAAATGGGAAGACAGTGAAATAAATACGTTTTAATAGACTTCCAGATAGAATAAAAACAAGAATGCAGAAAAGAAAAATTCAAGTGTTTTAAATCGAATTTCTTACCCTTTCACAAGGGTTTTAGAAATTCTCGTGTTTTAATACTAAACGACATAATAAGTTATTTACGGTACTACAGATATCAGCTTTTCTAAACTGAATGATCAGAAAAAAAGATGTATGGAGGGGAAACGGCACCACTCCTTTCAAAGGAAAGAGGGTAAAGAAAGGCGAAATCAGAGAGAGGCAGCATCTGGGTTACAAAGGACCAGCGCCTGGGACTGCCCACACGTGCGACAGTGAAGAAAAACCAAGCCTGGCAGCCTAGGATTCCCTACCCCGCGCGGGAAAGGAAGGGCCAGCGGCGCGCTACCTCGAAAGCTTCAAATTACTCCACGTCGAAGGCTGGACCAGCCACCCACCCACCGCGTCCACTTCAAGGACCTGAAAGCGTCTCGGAACTGAAGCTCAGGTTGCAGCCCCTCAACGGGGAATCTCAGGTCGGAGACCGTTAGGACCCGTCACCAAGACAACCACTTCCGCGCCCCGAGGAGGACGGAGGAAGCGGCAGCGTACAGTCGCCGGAACTCAGACTGGATCCACCCCGACGCGAGAAGCAACGCATGCTGGGAGCTGTGGTCCACAGGAGGGTCCCGCCTAGATCGTGGGTGGAAATGGCTCCGAGATCTGCCAATCCTCCCGAGCTTCTAGTTTTTGCCCAATCCTCGCAGCCCTCAGAGAGCCAACCAATGTCAGCCTCGACGTTTTCCCGCGAGAGGTATTTACTAATACCCTGGAGCGGGAAGGGGTGAACTTCGGGGTAAAGTACAGTCGTGCGGTAGGGCTTCTGCTTGTTACTCTTCACCGGAAGAGCGCGGTAAGGGTCGGGATTCTGCGCTGCCAGCAAGATGCTCAAATCCAAGACTTTCTTAAAAAAGACGCGGGCAGGTGGCGTGATGAAGATCGTGCGCGAGCATTACTTGCGGGACGACATCGGCTGCGGCGCGCCCGGGTGCGCGGCGTGCGGCAGTGCCCACGAGGGGCCGGTCCTCGAGCCGCAGCCCCTGGATCCGGCGAGCAGCCTGTGCCCCTGGCCGCACTACTTGCTTCCTGACACCAATGTGCTGCTGCATCAGGTGTGTCCGAGGGTGGGAGATCCGGGGTCATTTCGGCACCACCAGGAGAAGGGGGTGTGACAGAATAGGGAAATTGAGGCCCAAGGAGGCGCGTCTTGGAAAAACATTACCTACTTAGGGAGAGGCAGACCCTTGCCTCCTGTCCCCCAGGCCAAGGTTCTTTTCTTTGTATTGTGGGGTTTTTTTGTGTGTGGGTTTTTTTGGTTTTTGTTTTTGTTTTTTTGAGTTCTTGGAGTCATAAGAATTTTAGGTTATTTTTCTAACTCCTGGTGTCTCTTCTGCCTTAGATTTTAAGAGTCTGGAGGCCGGGGACCTGGGCTTCTGTGGCCTCCAGCCTGCGACTCCCAGGCAGCTTGTAAGTGCCTACGAATGAAAACCATGTGGGCCAACGTATTTATTTATTAACGGTCTTAATTCTACGAAGTTTTGTATTTAGTCTGTTTAATATGTGCTATTCTCTAATAGACCCGAAGGGTTTTCTGTAGCAAAATAGCTCCTTAGTTTAACGTATATTTAGTGTTTATTTTTTTAAATCGACACAGTTTTATGTTTGGCAGAAACAGCTTATCAGTGAACATAGGAAAGTTTAATTTTACTTATTTTTTCATTCTTTTAAGATCGATGTTCTTGAAGACCCAGCTATCAGGAATGTAATTGTACTGCAAACAGTTCTGCAAGAAGTGAGAAATCGGAGTGCTCCTGTATATAAACGAATCCGAGATGTGACTAATAACCAGGAGAAGCATTTCTATACGTTCACTAATGAGCACCATAGGTAGGGGAAATTTTTATGTTAATTACCAGAAAACCATACAGTTGGCTAAATTTGGGGAAGAGTTCCTGGCAGTAACCGTGACATTGTCAGAAAACATGTGGTAAGTTTCATACTTATGGGAGTGTTATTTGATTGTTACACAGTTGTACAGATATAATGCTCAGTGGACCTCACTAAGGTCATATAGTCATTGATTAGTTCAAACCTAGAACTAAGGTCTCTGGACTCCTAGGGTGGAGTCAGTACTTTTGTTTCCAAAACGTTTTCATTTTGAGTTGGTTTTCGCATGAGTTGAGCAATAAGAATCTTGGAAGATGATGGGGTGCCTGGGTGGTTCAGTCGGTTAAGCGGCTGACTTCGGCTCAGGTCATGATCTCACGGTCCGTGGGTTCGAGCCCAGCGTCGGGCTCTGTGCTGACAGCTCAGAGCCTGGAGCCTGCTTCGGATTCTGTGTCTCCCTCTCTCTCTGCCCCTCCCTGGCTCGTGCTCAGTCTCTTCTCTCTCTCAAAAATAAAAACATTAAAAATTTTTTTTTCAAAGAATCTTAGAAGATGAGATTTTCCTAGGTTCCTAGAATACTGTGTTATTTGATGTCAACATAGATTGATAAAATGTAAGAGTTTATGAAAGAGAGGTTTAACAATATAAAGCAGATTTATTGATGGGTTTTTAAAAGTTAAACTAATACCTTATAACTGATCACATTGAAGAAGATAAGGTTAAGAAACAGACTTCTTTGTTGTATTTCAGATTTACACCCTTTCAGCATAAGGGTGTGAAAATAAATTGCTACTTCTCCCCCCCCCCCATTTATTGTTATTTGTTTTGTTACATAAATAATCTGGGTTGACGAATAGTGTACTTTTACTACATTAAGGCTTCTCAACCTTCCTTAGCACTGTTGATATTTTGGACTGAATAATTCTTTATTGTGAATAGGCTGTCTTTTACATCATAGGATGTTTAGCATTATCATGTGCTTCTACATGCCTGTAGTGACCCCCAGTCCCCCTCTATTCACAGAGTTGTAACAACCCAGAATGTTTCCAGACATTGTCAAATGTTCCTGGGCAGCAAAATCACCCTCAGTAGATTAGACGGTAGAATTCTGGTAATGAAATCTCATCGGAATATGTATATTTCAAAATATTTAATTTGTCAATTTTCTCTTTTTTATTTATTTTTTTAAATTTATATTCAAGTAGTTAACACACAGTGTAGTCCTGGCTTCAGGAGTAGAACCCAGTGGTTCATCTCTTACATATGACACCCAGCACTCATCCCCAAAAATGTTCTCCTTAATGCCCGTCAACCATTTAACCCACCCCTCCAGCAACCCTCAGTTTGTTCTCTGTATTTAAATTTTTCTTATGGTTTGCCTCCCTCTGTTTTTATCTTGTTTTTTTTTTTTTTCTTCTCTTTATTTTTATAGCGCCAATTTAGGTATTTTTCTTGTACAAATCATTGGTAAAGCACTTGTAGTCATCTTATTCTTAGCTTTTTGAAATTCAGAAAATTTACTTGTTTTTCAGTGCAGAAAGACCAAGTTTTTGTGGAGCATTATCATCAGATTCTTCATCAGAGGTTAGCAGTTTTTCTGCCTAAGTGCAATGAATATAGCTTAGCAATACTGGAGTTGGTGGGAAGAATCTTAGGACACTTGGGCAAATCTCATCCAAGATTCTATTGCTCAAGTCAAGCTAAAACCAATTCAGAAATTAATGATTGTGTCTAACTGATAAGCTTAAAGCATTAGCAGGGGCATTTAATGGTGAGGAATGAAGCAGTTCTAAAAACTATTAATACAAGTCTAAGATTCTAAAATTGAATCTATTATTTGTAAGTACTAAAAGTTTTGCACTAAGTTTTGTTATTTAAATTTGGCTTTGAAAAGCAATTTTAAGGAAGTAAGTATGCCAACATATTTGGGAATTTAGAGTGGATAGACTAGGAACGAATATTCAGTCATTATTTGTATGTGGTCTTTCAGTCTTTAGATAACCTCTTCCATTTTATTAAGTGCTTACTGTTGGTAATTTATATGTGTTGTGTATTTAATGACTGTAGAATCATTTGATTAGAACATCCTCTTTGTAGCTTTTGAGAATTACTGTTAATCTATACTTCAAATAATATCTTATCAAACCTGCAAAGTTTTATTATAGTTTTTACAATAAATTATTATTTCAGATCTCAATCTAAAATATAAATTCTGCTCTTGAATATTTTTTGTGAAATAAAATTGTTTTAGCCTTTTTATAGTTTCATTAATAACATGATTGTCTTATTTTTCAAGCAATCATTGTCTTAAAAACTATAAGGTTCTCATATATTTCCTGAGGCACGACTCTGAATGCACTCAAGAGGAAAATACGTACCATGGACTTTTAAGTTTAGCATATATGTCCTAAGCCTTTGTATATTATTTCTATTGGTTTTCATTTTCTCCTTTGTATTTAGAGAAACTTATGTAGAACAGGAGCAGGGAGAAAATGCTAATGACAGAAATGATAGAGCTATTCGAGTAGCAGCAAAATGGTACAATGAACATTTGAAGAAAATGTCAGCAGAGAATCACCTGCAAGTTATCTTCATAACAAATGACAAGAAAAACAAAGAAAAAGCCATAGAAGAAGGAATACCAGCTTTCACTTGTAAGTCTAAATGTAGAAACTGTTAATTTTTTTTTTTTAGTTTATCTGTTTTTTTGTTTTTTGTTTTTTTAAATTTTTTTTAATGTTTATTTTTGAGAGAGAGAGAGAGAGAGACAGAGTGTGAGCGGGGGAGGGGCAGAGAGAGAGAGGGAGACACAGAATCCAAAGCAGGCTCCAGGCTCTGAGCTGTCAGCACAGAACCTGACGCAGGACTCGAACTCACAAACTGCGAGATCTTGACCTGAGCCGAAGTCGGACGCTTAACTGACTGAGCCACCTAGGCGCCCCCCTTCATTTGGTTTTGAGAGAGGGAGAGCACATGCCAGTGGAGGAAGGGCAGAGAGAGAGGGAGACCCCAAGCAGGCTCAGCACTGTGAGTGCAGAGAGTCCAATGCAGAGCTCGAACCCACAAACTGTGAGATCATGACCTGAGCTGAAATCGAGTGAGACATGTAACCAGCTGAGCCAGTTAGATGCCCTGAAGCTGTTAATTTTTATAGGCATTTGCAAATATGAACTACCATCAGACCCTTGGTCAGATGGTCACTTGAATATTTAATATTTTCATGTTTCTATATAACTTCATGTGATATTTTGCATTTTTAAATTTCTCAGCATTTCTCAGCCAAGTAAGTTGTGGTGACCAGTGGCTGGTAACTTTCCCCATCACCCTTTGTACTTGGTTTTGCAATAAAAACTCATAGATATGCTTAACCTGATACTTCTGCTTAGACATGACCATATCAACAGATGCAGGTTTAAAAAAGAATTGATAGATGTAATATCATAAACAACATTATTCATGTTTTCTTATCTAAAAAAATCACTTGATTTTATTGAGAACAACAAAACTTACTTTTCAGGTGAAGAATATGTAAAGAGCCTAACTGCTAACCCAGAACTCATAGATCGTCTTGCTTGTTTGTCTGAAGAAGGGGTAAGTTTGAGTTTGTTTTATTTTGTTTTTGAAAAGTGAAAGTATTAAAATGGCCACTTTGGGATATTAGATTTACAGTTAAACAAATTTAAAAATTGGAATATCAGTAGGTAAGCTGGAATTCATTAGGAGCTGGGTTATAAACAAGAGTGACTATAATAGGCTTATTAAAATAACATTAAAAAGATTTTTTTAAATGTTTGTTATTTCTGAGAGGGAAAGAGAGAGCGGGGGAGGAGCAGAGAGAGAGAGGGAGACAGAGGATCCAAAGCAGGCTCTGTGGTAACAGCAGAGAGCCTGATGGGGGCTCGAACTCACGAACCTTGAGATCATGACCTGAGCCGAAGTCTGATGCCCAACTGAGCCACCCAGATGCCTCCGAAAATGCCATTCTTAAAGAAAGACTTTATTTTCTAAACTAGCACTGTTCATTAATACACTCTCAGCAACCTGAGTAGGACCTGTCACATGGTGGCACCATTAGAATGAATGGATAAAGGAATCCATAGCTGGTTTGTGAATAAGGCATAAGTATTTGACCAATAAGGAAGTAGTGTGAGTGCAGACAGAGAGCATAAAGCTGTAGCATTAGTCCTGAAGGAAGAAGGGAAGGAACCGTAAGAGATAGCACAGGAAGGGTAGGGGCCATCTAACGAAGGTCTAGAATTTATTCTGTAGGTCAGTAATTTTTAAACTATCTTATTCTAAAGGACTGCTATGAAGAGAAAGATAGCAGATAGGATTCTGGGCTTCCTACCTCATAAAGGCAGGCTGAAAGAAATTAAGAGTATATGAGAGTGTGCCTGGGAGGAATGGGGGAGAATGATCAGAAATGTTATTCATTGGAAAGACCATTCTGATTCCAATTTGTAAGATGATGCATTGTATCAAGGGCAAAGTTAGAGGCAGAAAGAGGAATAAAGGGATTCCTACAATAGTGGGATATGGGAGGGCATGCTAAGTGAATCAGTGAACCTCATGGGCACTCACTTCCTTATATGTAAGGTAGATTTAGCAATGACTTCATAGCATGGTTATAAGAGTCAAATGAAATAACAGCATTAATAAAATTCTTATTTCACTGCATGGCACACAGCTACGGTAAATGTAAATGGCAGCTATCGTTATTATAGAAACAGATTTTATGTGATAAGACATTAGACAGACATCTAGTCTTTCCTTCACCCTGCTTATCTTCAAACATGATTATTTTACAAAACTAAAAGGAAGTGAGAAAATAAAAAGTGGGCTTGATTTTATTTTTTTAGAATATAGATTCAGAGACTGCTCTAACAGGTAGCCACTAGTTGCATCTGGCTGTTTAATTCAGATTTAAATCAGTTTAAATCTCAGTTGCAATACTCACCTTAGAAGTGCTCACACTTGTGTCCCATGGCTACCATATTGGAGATCACAGAAAGCATATTCCTATCTCAAAGTTGTTTTGGATAGCGCTGGTCTAGAAGGAGAAAGAAGTAATCTAACATTGGTAATGTATAATATTTGATCAAGGATTGTTTTACGGTTAGTGTAGGATAGGGTGAAATTCCAGCCAGTTCTGTTGTAATACAACATGTATATTCAAGTTCACTGTGTCATGCAAATTCATGTATTAAAGGCAGCAGAGCTAACGGGAAAATGAGCTTGGGGCACACTCAAAAACTGAGTGAAGTGGTGGAAAGAGAGTTATCTAAATTTGGACAAAAAGTTGTTAGGTACGTGAAGATGATGTGGAATCTGAGGTAACAGATGTTGGAGAGGTGAGTGTGTTTTGCGGGTTCCTGAGCGGCTTTGTTCAGCTAGCTGCAGTTTCCTGTGTTCACCCAGTATTTTTTAATATGTTAGTTGCATCAGAACCCATTCATGTTTTCAAAACAAGCATAGGAGAACTGACTGTACTTAGTACCTAATCCAGATTTGTGATGTCAAGGCTTCCTGGTGCAAGTAATGTCTAAGCTGAGATGTAAAGGATACTAGTAACTAAGCAAATTTGCTTCAAGACAGGGACGTTTTAGTTGAATTATGTTAGGGCATTAACCATGTTAGTAACTGGGGAAGAGCATTTCTTACAGAAGAAGGCTAGCAAGTTCAAAGGCTCTGAGGTTAGAATAAGTTGGCAAGATCCAGAGACAGTGAAAAGTGTGCCTAGGATAGAGTAAGCAAGGGAGAAAATGTTACAAATGAAGTGAACAATAAGGCAGGGACTAGATCACGTAGGATTTAATGAGTCATGGTGAACACCTTAGATTTTAGTCCATGAGTGCTGGACAGAGGTTGAATGGGAGAATAATAAGATCCATCTGGCTGCTCTAAGAGAACAGATTAGAAGCAGGGTCCTCTAGTCAGGATATTTTAGGACTCGGCAGGGTAGAAAATTGGACCATGGTAGTAGCAGTTAAGGTAGTGGGAAGTAGTCAGATATTGGGTATATGTTACAGATAGATGTTTTAGGACTTGGTGTAGATTGGTTGGGGCTGTGAAAAATATGGATGACCTTAGGTGTTTTACCTGAGCAACTAGGTGGCTAGTATTGCTTTATTTACACAGGTTGAAGGGAGCGAGTGAGATTGAGTGAAAAATCAGAGGTACGATTTCAGACATTTAAGTTTGAGGTAACTGTTAGAGCTGTCGGGCTTTATGGTATGAGCAGTTGGATATGCAAATCTGTAGCCCTTGAGGGAGTTTAGGACTAGACATACAGACATACTAGAGAGATGAATGTGGATCTCATCAACATACAGGTGGCGTATTAAGCCACAAGACCAAAGGAGAATATGTGAGGCCGGGATTGGCATAGACGACTTTTTTTTTTTAAATAGGTTTGTTGAAGTATAAGTCCCATACCATGCAACCCATCTATTTAAGATGTACATTTTTTAGTATAGTTACAAGATTGTGCAGCCATCACCACAATCCAATTTTAGAACATTGTCTTCTCTTCCAAAATAAATCCATATCCATTACCACTCGATCTCAGTCTGTCCCTGAAATGCCTTTGCTTTAGCCCCACCCAACTGCTAACCTATCTCTGTAAGCTGTCCCATTTCATGTAAATGGAGTAATGTAAAATGTGGTCTTTCTTGACCGCTTCTGTTTCTCTTTGATACATAGTTAGGTATGTGCAAGTGGACTTGCTTCATTGTATGGTAATTTTACGTTTAACTTTTTGACGATCTGCCAGACTGTTTCCCAGTGTGTGCCGCAGTTTACATTTCTCCCAGCAGTACATGAGAGTTCCAGTTTCTCCATATTCTCACCAATACATGTTATCTATCTTTTTCATTATAGCCATTTTAAAGAGTGTCAAGTGATACCTCATTGAGGTTTTGATTTAATTTGCATTTCCTTAATAACAGGGTGCTGAACAATTTTTCATGAGCTTATTGGTCATTTGTATATTATGTGTAATATATTTTGTAATTTATATATGTGTGTGTACATGTCTATTCAAATGCTTTGCTTGATATTTAGTTGGGTTGTCTTTTTATTACTGAGTCATAAAGTTTCTTTTTTTATAATCTGGATACAAGTTTCTTATCAGATACATGATCTGCAAATATTTTCTCCCTGGCAAGCTTTTTTGGTAAAGGATCAGATTGTGGATTTTTTTAGCTTTGCAGGCTATATGGTCTCTCTCACAAGTACTCAATTCTGCTGTTGTAGCATGAGAGCAACTATCAATAATAGATAAATGAGTGAGCATGGGTGTGTTCCAATGAAATGTAATTTACCAGAACCAGGCAGCGGGTTGGACTTGGTGCGTGGGCCGTAGTTTGAGCGGCCCTGATATAGGGAAGTGAGCGTAGGCTGAATAGAGAAGAGGTCCAAGAGCCCTTGGGCTCTCCAGGAAGAAGTCAGAAACATGAGGGGAACCAGCAAATGAGATACACGAGGAAAAGCAGGTGAGTGTGAAGTTCTTGGAAGCCCAGTACAGAAAACGTTTCAAGGAGGAGGGGGTGATCATTGTGTCAAATGTTGCTAAGTCAAATTCATGGGAACTGATGATTGGATTTAGCATAATGACATTTGTGGGGGTGGGAGGTACTATCCAGAGTAGTTTTGACAGTCGGGAGGCAGAAGTTTGACTAGAATAGGTGAAAAAAATGGGAAGAGAGGGATTACAGTATTATAACACTTCTGATGCTGCCATGGGAAGGAGAGAAAAGGGTGGTTTTTGGAGAGTAAGAGGGGTCAAGAGGTTTTGTTGGTATTGTTTTAGGTGGGAAGAAATGACACGATGGGAGGAAATGATCTGAGAATAAATGCGGATAAAGAAGAAAAGAGACTGTAACCAAGTCTTGGGACAGTCCCAACATTTAGTGATCAGGAAAAGGAGAATGCACAGAGGAGCCTAAGTAGGAGCTGCCAGAGAACTGTGACAAACCCAAGGAAGGATGATTTGGATGCTAAAGGGTCTCAGGGAAGGAAAGGTCATTTAAAGAAGTCTTGGTCAGACTGAGAATGGAGCACTGAAGTAGCTGAGACAATGTATTATTGGCGACCTCAACAGTAATGGCTTTCGTTGACTGACAGTGAAACTTGATTATAATGGATTCCTGAGGGTGCGGGTGAAGAAGGAGATACACAGCAATTACAGATAATGCTTTGGTGGCATATTGGTGTCAAGTGGAACAGAGGGTCAGGCCAGAGAACCTAAAATTAATTAACTATATTTACTAGGTTATTCCAAGTTGATATGATGGTACGAATGTTGTAGTGGGGGTACGGGGGGAGTTTGACCCTAGAGAGGAGATCATCACAGGACAGAGTCCTTGAATGGAGCAGAGGAGATAGTAGCGCCCAACCAAAAGAACAGAATTATTCTATTCATTGTCGCAAGAGAGAAATCTGAGGTTTTGGTATCAATCAGGTAGGTGGACAGATGCAGTGGTTGGAGGATGAGGTAGGTCTCTAGTGACTGCTTTTGATTCTCAGTATGGAGATTGAAGTCATTCATCTGAGTGAGGCAGGAAAACAGGGAAATGGGAGAGTTAAAGAAAAAGGGAGAAGGAATAAAGTTGTCTCCTTGGAAGGTGGAAAATTGTGGGAGATGAAAAGGGTAGTTAAAGGAGCCAAGCAGTGCGGGTTTTGGATGTTGAGGTCTCTAAGAATCCTAACAGGTGTTGTGGCAGACTTGAAGCACTTCCTGACCTGCTTCTATCTTATTTCTTAACTATTTAACATGTCCAAAATAGAAACAGCTTTTCTTGTTCTTTTCTTGTAAATGCACTCCGTTCATGGAACTGAGCCTTCAAAAACACTTTACTTACCTACCCACTCATCTGACCAGCTAACTACACACCTTCATTTTGGGAGGCCTGGTGTGGGAGGAAGGGACACGCAGAATTTATTAGTGACATCTGTGGCTAAACGCCTGATTGTAATGAAATTGAAATATTTGTGTAAGTTGCCGTAAGAATAGAAAGAATTTTTTTCTTACTGTGCTATATTCGCTCAAATTCATGGAGCTGTATATTCCATAATGTGGAAGGTCTTTTAAAAACAATACCTGATAGTGATAATAATAGTTGTGTATGGAGCGTGTGGAAGATTCACATACTAACCACATCTTTTGGTTTGCTTATTTCACAGAATGAAATAGAAAGTGGAAGAATAATATTTTCAGAGCATCTTCCTTTAAGTAAGCTGCAACAAGGCATAAAATCTGGTACATACCTTCAGGGAACATTTAGAGCCAGCAGGGAAAATTACTTAGAAGCTACAGTATGGGTTCATGGAGATGATGAAGAAAATAAAGAGGCAAGTGTTGTGTACATAAATTCCATATGCAGTAAAATAGTTTTTGTTCATGATTTCTTTCATCAGTGTTTAAAATTTTGTATGAGAATTTAAATTTACCCTTCAAAGTGTATCAGCTTAAAGGCAGCTATGTGAGAGATCATAGATAATAGAATGAATCACTATTTTAGAAAACTTCTTATTGAAGAAAAGAACTTTTTATTTACCCATTTTTAAGAAAATGAAAATTTAATCAAAAGGTAGGCTGCGCCTGTTTTCTGAATGATGGCTAGTTATGTGACATGCTGTTTACATAACATAGAATTGCTCCAGAGGGCTTCACACACTTTAAAGCAAATAGTAATCATTTTTGGGTGCTCACTGTTTGCCAGGTAGTCTTTTAAATGCTTTGAATGCCGCATTTCATTTAATCTCACCTGTGCTTATGAAAGCAGGTACTCTGTTTTTCATGCTACCTGTCTGTACCCTGAGATTTAGATTAAGAAATTGTCCCAAGATCTTTTGGTACTAAAGTAAGAGTTATTTATGGTGGAGCCAGAACACAGCCCCTACTTTCTGACATGTATTCTCAACTTGATATTGAGAAATTGAGAGGACAGAGTAAAGGGACACTATAGAAGAGGAAAAAATATAAAAGAGAACTGGAGATACATAGAAACACTCAGGATATCTCTTCTGTTAGGCAGCCTTCCCATTCGTATATTGTCATTAAAAATATCTGGGCACATGTCATTTGCTGTTTTACACAGATAATCTTACAGGGACTTAAACATTTAAACCGAGCTGTTCATGAAGATATTGTGGCTGTAGAGCTTCTTCCGAAGAATCAGTGGGTGGCACCATCTTCTGTGGTTTTACATGATGAAGGGCAAAATGAAGATGATCTGGAAAAAGAAGAGGAGAGAGAACGCATTGTATGAAACCAAGCAGGTTTATCTTTTGTCTGTGTAGCTTTGTATAGTTCACTTATGTTTTAGCTTTGGAGAAAATGAAACAAGTTTCACTGCTTTCATATTTACTGATTAAGATTATAGTTCTGTGCGTTTAATACATTTTATACACATAGTTGATTATTTTCCCTGTTAAGTATTTAAATACTCTTCTTTTCAATTAATATCTTAGTTTGCTCAAATAAATGGGTTTAAATGCAAAACGACTGTAACTTGCTTATGAAACTTTAATTTTGCCATTCAGTTACATGATCTGTCTGAATTAGTGAGGTTTAAGTAAATACAAATTTGAAATTTTCTGAATTGCTTTTAAGTAATATTAAAATCCCATCATCATAATAGATGTACCTATAGGCCCTCACATAAAGGTCTTTTAATTCCTTCTCTGTTACCATATTTACTGTGAAGAGAATGCTTTCACTCATTTCTCATGATCTAAAGTCTACCTGATAGGACTCATTTATTTCTGTATTTTAGAATTATAAGAATAACACAAATGATTGAAATTCACATGTTAGTAGTTCTTTTTCTATGAATTATTTTCAGCGTTCTAGAGTTTTGCTGTTAACATCCTTGCAGAGTCGAGGCCATAGGAAAGCGTTGAAGTTGAAATACCGTAAAATCCCTCAGCTATTTCTAAAAAATACTTTTTATTTGGGTTTTTATTTTAGATAAGGAAGAACCTCTAAAGGTTTATCTCTTTGTAATGAATTAATAGTTGCCACGTAGTTATTTAGTGCAAACTGCTACTAAAATCCTAGTGTTAATTCCCAGACCTGTGTGTGTGTGTGTGTGTGTGTATGTCAGTAAATCCTCGTATTAAAACTGAAGAGTTGAGGGGTGCCTGGGTGGCTCAGGTGGTTATGCATCTGACTCTTGATCTCAGCTCAGGTCTTGATCTAAGGGTCGTAAGTTCAAGCCCCGCATTGGGCTCCATGCTGGGCATGGATCCTATAAATACGTGTGTGTGTGTGTGAGTGTGTGTGTGTGTGTGTGTGTGTGTGTGTGTGTGTGTCTATAAACTGAAGAGTTGAGTTCTAACATATTCAGTTATATTTATATTTTTTCTTTGTTTTTTGATTGTTTTTATAGTGCTTTATTATTATGGAACTATTTCCATGGTTTGGTTTGGCATGTTCTCAGAATTTTGAGGCATCAAGATTCTGTAGCTCTATGTCATAATTTACTGCCTGAAAGTATTAATATTCATATTCATATTCTGATTTTGAAGAGAAATTGTCTCATTATACCTGGAGGAAAATAACTTGAATATTTTTATTTTTAAATCTCAGCTTAAGACTGCTGTAAATGAAAAAATGTTAAAGCCTACAGGTAGAGTTGTAGGAATAATAAAAAGAAATTGGAGACCATATTGTGGCATGCTTTCCAAGTCTGATATTAAAGAGGTGAGTAAAGAGTATGTTAATGTAATTAAAAGTAATACCCATTAAAAGAACTTAGAAGCCTCCCCATGCCCCTATCCTCAAATTTGTGTGTCTGTATGTAAAATCTACTGTCCTGATTTTCTTTAGTCAAGAAGACATCTGTTTACCCCTGCTGATAAGAGAATCCCTAGAATTCGAATAGAAACCAGACAGGCTTCTACATTAGAAGGAAGGAGAATTATTGTTGCTATTGATGGTTGGCCCAGAAATTCCAGATATCCAAACGTAAGCTTGAATGATTTATTTTATCTTAGAATATTAAATTAAGAATTGGATATAAAATTGCTTCTTTTAAAGTAGAATCTGCTTTTGTAATAAAATTCATACTGGAATGTAGGAATATGCCGCAAAGTTACCTAACAAGTGGTATATCCTGTTTGAAAATTAATGTCATGAAATTGTAATGTAAATCATTTGATTGTTTTTACTCAAATTTCCTAACAAATAACTTTCGATAATGGTATTTGAAACCTTAGTAGATTCTAATAAATTTTGAAGCTATTGTATTCGAAGTACATTTTAAACTTTAAAGATCATTGGAAATAGACACTTTGCTATATAAAAATTGGGCCCTCAGGAAGTCTCCATCCTAAATCATTTGAGATTTATAGACTCATTTTTAAAAAGCATTGGAGGGTGAGGGGGCGCGCCTGGGTGGCTCAGTCGGTTAGTGACCGATTTCGGTTCAGGTCATGATCTTGCGGTCTGTGGGTTCAAGCCCCGCATCAGGCTCTCTGCTGGCAGCTCAGAGCCTGGAGCCTGCTTCATATTCTCTCTCTGTCTCTCTCTGTCTCTCTCTCTCTCTCTCTCTCTCTGCCCCTCCCCCGTTCATGCTCTCTCTCAAAAATAAACATTAAAAAAAATTTTTTTAAAAGCATTTGGGGACACCTGGGTGGCTCAGTTGGTTAAGCATCCGACTTCGGCTTCAGCTCAGGTCATGATCTCATGGTTTGTGAGTTTGAGCCCTGCATTGGGCTCTCTGCTGTCAGCACAGAGCCCACTTCAGATCCTCTGTTCCCCCCAAACCCCCCCGCTTCTCTGTCCCTTCCCCATTGTACACACATTCTCTCTTTCTCTCTCAAAAATGAACATTAAAAAAAATGAAAAAGTGTTGGGAACATTTAGAAATTCTAAGGTGATATATAAATGTTCCAAGAATTTAATATAATAATAAAACATAAATGACCAAACAAAAAGCTGTTAAATTCACCTTTTTAATAATACTTTTTGGCCTTAGGGACACTTTGTAAAAAACTTAGGTGAAGTTGGAGATAAAGAGACTGAAACAGAAGTTCTGTTGCTTGAGCATGACGTTCCCCATCAGCCTTTTTCCCAGGCTGTTCTTAGCTTTCTACCAAAGATGCCCTGGAGCATTACTGAAAAGGTAAGTTGAATAGAATGTAATGACTTTATAAATTACTCTGTCTGGGCTAATTTGTTTTCTGTATGTATTTTTAAATACATAGAAACCATAGTCCCCTACTCGCTTGCATTTAGTTAGATATAGAACTCTTAGGTATTAAAAAAATCATTTGTTTTATTCAAAGATAATGTTTTTCTGGGAAACCAACATTAGCTTATGTCAAATTGTTCAAAGGTGAAGAAACCATATGTTACAGATCATAATGTGTGGTTATTTTTAACAAACTTTCTTTTAACATGTATAGAGATTGTTGATTTTGTAAGAGCTGTTTGATTTGTACTATCAGAATAGTTTTTTATTTCTTAATAATGTGGCATCTTCTAGGACATGAAAAACCGAGAAGACCTAAGACATCTGTGTGTTTGTAGTGTGGACCCACCGGGATGTACTGATATAGATGATGCTCTGCATTGTAGAGAACTTGAAAATGGAAATTTGGAGGTATTCTTCTAGTGACGTTCTTATCCAAATACATAGTTCTGTTTTTGAGTTCATTTTCTTTTGACCCATTGTAGAATTTGTGAATTATTCATGCCTAGTCAGTTACAGCTGCAGTGACTAATGGGCATGTGTCAAAGTTGAAATGGTAAACGTGACTGTGCTTTGTCAGTTTTGCTCTATTTCTTTTCATTTGAATTCCATTAGTACATTTATCCAATTAAACCTGTAGACAACCTTTTATTTTTATCTTTTTAAGGTTGGTGTTCATATTGCAGATGTTAGCCATTTTATTAGGCCAGGAAATGCTTTGGATCAAGAGTCAGCCAGAAGGGGAACAACAGTGTATCTTTGTGAAAAGGTAAATGAGTTAAATTTAAAATGGAATTTTGACACATGCGTGTAACTTTTTCATCATCTGTTTTATTTTTTTATTTATATTTTTATGTTTATTTTTGAGAGAGAGTGAGTGGGGGAGGGTCAGAGAGAGAGAGCGAGACAGAGGATCTGAAGCAGGCTCTGTGCTGACAGCAGAGAGCCCGATGTGGAGCTCGAGCTCACAAACTATGAGATCATGACCTGAGCCAAAGTCAGATGCTAAACTGGCTCAGCCACCCAAGTGCCCTGTTTTATTTTTAATAATAAATCATCTGAGGTGTTTCCTGAGAAGGGTGTATCCAGCCTCAGTATTTAGTGAAATAGGATGAATAACTATTATGTGAGTTGTGCATTGTTAGTCTGTAAAAACTACAGGCACTTTTGAATTCTTAACAGTCTGGAATAATACGTGAATTAGCTAAAAGGCATACATAGAAAAAGGTGACTTTAAATCAGTGAAGATACTGCAATGTGTTTTGTTATTGAGTGGCCCAAATAACAAGGAGATTTAGTTAACATAAGTTGTTATGTAACATAGAACTTGTTAGCTGTGGGTAACTAAGGTATTTTCTGTTGCTTTTAAAGTTAAGTCATGAGTCTATTTTGTCATAATTTGCCAGTTCTTTTTAAAGTAATCTTCCATAACCTACAGAGAAAAATTGTGAAAATAGAAAAGAAAGTTAAGCTTAGTCTATTACGAATTCATTGTCAAGGTTCTTCCATGTGACTTTTTTTCATAAAAATTTTGTGGCACCATGAAACACCATGTAGTTTGAGTTGGGCATTGGAGGGGAAAGGTCCAGTCCTAGAGCTGTTAAGGCTCGTGTCTGTTACCTAGTACAAACTTGCTGTACAGAGCAGAGATTGCAAGCTCGGAGGACAGCTCGGTGGCCGTGGAGAGGACTTCTACTTACATCCACTGACATGAAGTCCAATTTCCTTTTATTGCTTCCCATTTGTAACAGTTGTGTGGAAATACTTTTTCTAGAGTTAGACTTATTTCATATTTTCTCAGTTTGATGCACAAAGACTTTTTCCCCCTTGTTAAATTAATGCAATTTGAGAATAAAACCTCAAATACATGTATGGCTATAGCTAAGTACTCTGCCACTCTTTTTATTTTCTGTTCCAGAGGATTGACATGGTTCCAGAGTTGCTTAGCTCTAACTTGTGTTCCTTAAGATGTAACGTTGACAGGTATTTATGCATGTTTTTTCATAAGAACATAATACTTACTACTTTGACTGATTCCCATTAACCAACACTGTCTACTTTCCCTGTAGGTTGGCATTTTCATGTATTTGGGAAATGAATCACAATGCTGAAATCTTAAAAGTGAGGTTTACCAAAAGTGCCATTAATTCAAAGGTTAGTTTCATGGTTAGTTTAACGTTTAAAATCTTGGGTACTTTTCACAGTATTCTAGATGGTTTTGGAAAAGTCGGGTTTTAACAAATTAAATTTTTCCCCCAGTGCTGCAGCAAAATCTAATTTTTTCCAGTTTTCTGCTTAGTTCTTGCTGCAGTTATTTTGTATTCAGAAACTTGCAAAGCCTGGATACTTGAGAAGACTAAATAGATGACTTTTTGCCTCAACTCAGGAACACTACCATTTGAAATGGTTCCAACTTATAACCCGTCAGTATTTTCAAAGTTGGCATGTACACCATCTTCTTTTACTCACATTTTTTCATAGAAATGATATTAGGAATTATGGTTGGATTTCAGCAGAACTAGCCTAAGAGCTCAGGTCAGACAAAAGGGAGCCAGGCTAACTTTCTCATCCTTCCCTTTATTGGCAATCTACCCAGATTCCCTTCTCTTCTCCCTTTGCCCTGAATCTTCACCTGAGGTTTGCCATCAGCTAGTTGCCTTCAGCAGTTCTGGATGAACTAGTGGTTGGAAAAGAAAGCAATGTTGGGCTGACAGCCACGTGTGAATGATTGAAGCCTTCCTCAGTTTGTATTTTTTAAAAGGATGAGTTTATTTTTCTCCCAGACTTGGTCAGTGTAACAAAATCGTATGAAAAATAAAATTTAGTGAATATACAACAGAAAACATTTTTAGAAGGGGAACTCCTAATTCCTAGTAGGTAAGTTGGCTCTCCCCAGAATCTGACCTGGCTGGTATCATCCGACTCTCTGATGCTATTCCTGATTTTTACTTGCGAAGGTGCTTTTATTTTTAGTTTTAGTTTTAAATAAGTTAAAAAAATGGTAGTTTTCCGTGAGATGTGAAATAGCAGAAGCACTATTTGTGTGTTCAGATTATAATTAGAACTTACTTGAAATCTTTTTTCCTACGATTTGTCTTATTTTTAGATACTTACTATGGGGTATTTCGTAGATTTTCTGTAAAACTTGTCTACATTATTATAGTTTCTTAATTATTTGCCATTGAGTAAGGAAGCAGTGATCATCTGGAAAGGATTTCACTTTACAGTCATTGTCCGAGAATAATATAACTTCCCTTTTTATTTTATTTAAGCATTACCTAAGTATTTATACGTTAACTGAACTATGAAAGTAATTAAAGTTTAAGCAATTTATTTACCAATGAATACTACTGTTTTGTTTTAACATGAGTTTGTTTATGTTGTGTGTTGCATCAGATACAAAATAATGAGCCAGAGGTTATAGGTGTGGAGTATAAATAGTATAGCTAGGAATCTAGGTTTAAGTATATAGTGGAAGTGTGAAAATACAGTGAACTGGTTTTTATAAGAGTTATAGTAACATCTGATTTCTTTTTTAGGCTTCTCTTACGTATGCTGAAGCTCAGATGAGGATTGATTCCACAGCCATGAATGATGATATTACCACTAGTCTCCGTGGACTAAATAAACTCGCTAAAATTTTGAAAAAAAGAAGAATTGAAAAAGGGTACATTTCAAAAATATTAAGAAGTATCTTAATTTAGGGGCGCCTGGGTGGTTCAGTCGGTTGAATATCCAACTTCGGCTCAGGTCATGATCTCACGGTTTATGGGTTCAAGCCCCACATTGGGCTTGATGCTGTCAGTGCAGAGCCTGTTTAGGATCCTCTGTTCTCCTCTCTCTCTGCCCCTCCCCGATCGTACTCTCTCTCAGTCAAAAAAAAAAAAAAAGTATCTTTATTCTGGTAATAAGATAACTTGTGAACTTTTTAAAGTGTTTTGTCACAGATAATTATGATTTATTTAATGAGCTGAATAGAAACTCTTAAGTAGAGACATTTCTTTTTATTTTGGCTACATTTTAGGTTTGCAACTTGCTTGATTCTGAACTGATGTTTGTTTAGTAGTTCTGTCTTTGTACTTTATTGTGCTAAAAACTGATATATGTGAGGGGCGCCTGGGTGGCTCAGTCGGTTAAGCTTCTGACTTTGGCTCTGGTCATGATCTCACAATTTGTGGGTTTGAGCCCCGCGTCAGGCTCTGTGCTGACAACTCAGAGCCTGGAGCCTGCTTCAGATTCTGTGTCTCACGCTCTCTGCCCCTCCCCCCTGTTCATGCTCTGTCTCTCTCTCAAAAATAAACATTAAAACAAAAGAAAGACCTGGTATATTTGAGCTAAAGATCTGGAAGAGATTCTAGAGAGGCAAGAGCTCCTTAAGACTATTCTGCAGATTGTTTCTAATTTTAGTTAGAAATGAGTTTCCATATTGAACATTGGTTTTCAGATGCTTAAATAAATGTGGATGAACTTATTGCACTTTAGAGTTTGAAGTGATTTTAGAGATTATTTAATCCAATACCTTCATTTTTTAAATGATTAAAAGTTACATAGAAGCAGTCTTCCCAAAGATTTGATAGCTAGTGGCAGGTATGTGTCTCTTAGCTGTTATATCATTGGATTTGCCTAACTGCAACAGTGTGCGATAAGTAGTATCCAAGTACCCAAACGTGTTGAGATAAAGTAGGTAAAAGAAATTTGATTTCTAAAAGACATCCTTGGGGCACCTGGGTGGCTTAGTCAGTTTAGCATCTGACTTCAGCTCAGGTCATGATCTTGCAGTTCGTGAGTTCGAGCTCTGCATCGGGCTCTGTGCAGACAGCTCCGAGCCTGGAGCCTGCTTCAGATTCTGTGTCTCCCTCTCTCTGCCCCTCACCTGCTCACACTGTGTATCTCTCTCTCTTTCACAAATAAACATTAAAAAAAATAACAAAAGACATCATCAACCATCAGAGTGAAGCAAGTACAGCTGGTTTCCAGATGTTGGTCTATGGGTAACCATGCCTAATGCCCATCAGGGTAGGGTTACAAGCGGCTACTAAAAGTGCTTTTGTTGGGGAGCACAAACTGTTCTGTGCTGTGTCATGAGATGTTTCTATTTAAATTAAAATCCATTACAACTAATGGAAATTAGGAATTTAGTTTCTGAGTCACAATAGCCACATTTCACTAGTCACTTATGGCTAGTGTCTACCATAATGGAGAATGTGAATAGAGAACATTTAAATCCCTACCGAAAGTTCCATTGGACAGTGTTGTTCTCTAGGTAGTTGCACTGAGCCATCCCTGTCTCTTCACACAGGTGAGTTTTCTGGGAATATTTCATATAATCCTAAATAGAAAACTTAAAACTGTGTGAGGATAATTTAGATGCAGTGAAACCCAAAGAAACTAAAAAGGACACCACACATTTTCCAGCAAGTGTTTGTTCATTGAAGGTTTTTAGTATGCCAGACATCAGAAGAGAGTGTGTAAAGATAACTTCTAGAAAGTTTTAGAGGCATTTGGGTGGCTCAGTCAGTTAAGCGTCTGACTTCAGCTCAGGTCATGATCTCACAGTTCGTGGGTTCGAGCCCCACATTGGGCTCTGTGCTGACAGAGCTTTGAGCCTGCTTCAGATACTGTGTCTCCCTCTATCTGCCCCTCCCCTTCTCATGCCCTGTCTCTTTCTGTCTCTCAACAATGAATAAATGTTTAAAATTTTTAAAAAGTTTGTTTTAAAAGCAAAATGAATAAAATGCAAATTGAAACTATATTCATTTTGGTGGTTTTAAAGTAAGGGAGAGAAATTTGCACTTGTAACATAGCTTCTCTTAATTAGGACAGAAAGATAATTTTTAATGTCAAAAACAGTCTACTTAATTTTGTAACTAGACAGTCATTTCCTGGTAAAAACAGATCATTGAATCTTCTCAGTCTTCGAAAGAATTGCTTTTTAGGCCAGATGTATTGAACACAGACTAAACGTAGTGTAGAATCTTGTTGTAAAGACTGCGTAGCAAGAAAGGAAAATTGGTCAAGATTCTCTCTCTAGTATTCCTTTGGTTGTTCTTCTAATAAAGCTGAAGAATTGAGGGAAAAGGTAAAGAATTAGCTTGCACCATCTCTTCTTTTTTCCTTTACGTTTCCCCCTTCTCCATGATTGTTTAGGGTTACCCAGCTTCATTAAAATTCTTTAAAAATATTTTTTTTAACATTTATTCATTTTTTTTTTTTTAATTTTTTTTTTTTTAACGTTTATTTATTTTTGGGACAGAAAGAGACAGAGCATGAATGGGGGAGGGTCACAGAGAGAGGGAGACACAGAATCTGAAACAGGCTCCAGGCTCTGAGCTGTCAGCACAGAGCCCGACGCGGGGCTCCAACTCACGGACCGCGAGATCATGACCTGAGCCGAAGTCGGCCACTTAACCGACTGAGCCACCCAGGCGCCCCTAACGTTTATTCATTTTTGAGAGACAGAGCATGAGCGGGGAAGGGACAGAGAGAGAGAGGGAGACACAGAATCTGAAGCAGGCTCCAGGCTCCGAGCTGTCAGCACAGAGCCTGACACGGGGCTCAAACTCATGAACTGCAAGATAATGACCTGAGCCAAAGTCGGACGCTCAACCAACTGAGCCACCCAGGTGCCCCTTCATTAAAATTCTTTAAGTTGGTTTGGAGCTGATGAAAATAGCATCAAGGTATGAAGAAACATAAGATTTTCCTTGTTGGAATTTACTTTTCACAGGAGAACTTGCTAACTCATTAAGTGAACCATGCACAGAAAGCACTTAACATAGGGTGTTGTCTGACATGTAGCATTCCAGATCAGTAGCTGTCAGTGTGTGTAGCATATCAGGGTAGTAGTTTATCAGTCCCCTCTATGTTGGCTCAGTGAACGTGGAGGTACTTTTGAACTGTGGGTCTTCTGATAGTACTCATCTACACATGGCAGCTTCTCTTTTGCCTCTCTCTGTCATCCCTTTCCCCAATACATTATTTTCAGTAGTAAATAAAACCCTACCTGTTATCTTCTTCATTTATAAAAGTGATTATAGACTCCTGTAGCTCAATAAAAGCCCATAGTTTGGGTACAGAACATATTTAGATTCTCAGAAGCACAAGGACTTTTATTGTGTTGCTATTGTCCTTTTTTTTTTTTTTTTTAAGTTTTTAAAAATGTTTATGTATTTTGAGAGAATGAGAGAAAATGTGCATGAGCAGGGGAGGGGTAGAGAGAGAGGGAGAGAGAGAATCCCAAGCATGTTTTGTGTTGTCAGCACAGAGCCTGACGTGTGGCTCAATCCCACAACCATGAGATCATGACCTGAGCTGAAATCAAGAGTCAAACACTTAACTGACTGATCCACCCAGGCGCCTCACTCTTGTTCTCTTTTTAAATACATTTTAGATCTGTAAGATACAAAGCTTTCTATAAAAATAGAACATAAAATTTAGCAGGTTGACCTTAAAGCCTTCAGAAGGAAAACTGTTAATGCTTTTGTTATAATCATTTTCTATTTTAAAAGCATCACTTCTGGAATTATGTCTGTTATTGGCTCACTTGACTAATTTACCTCTTTGATTTTTATTTAGGGCTTTGACACTTTCTTCTCCAGAAGTTCGATTCCACATGGACAGTGAAACTCATGATCCTATAGATCTGCAGACCAAGGAACTTAGGTATGTAACTTTTAATGGGCATTAGATAAGATTTTTATCTTATCTTAAATGTATATCTAGTATATATAATAACAAACAAAACATATTTATACCCAGAATACCTATTTCTAGTAGGGCTGTGATTTCTGTAGTTTTTTGACTTAACGATATATAGAGAAAAGTAAGTATCATTTTGCTTTTTAGTCTATCTTATGTAAAATTGAGAAGTATTATTATAATAGAAAAATTTTCAACTTGAATTGGTCTTGATTCAACTTGATAATAGAACTTGACTAGTAATAGTTGTGGTAAGTAAAAGATTGCCCTAGTAATCTAATATTTAATGTAGAAGAGAATAGTGGTCAAGATCACGTGCTTTGAAGCCAGACTACCTGTGTTTGGATCTCACTTTCTCCAATGGCTCCAGACAAGTTACGTAACATTTCTATACCTCTGTTTGTTGGTAAAATGGGATTGAATGGTACCTATCTCACAGGGTGTTAAGAATACTCATGTTATTGTTGTTACTGTTGTATTGATTTAGGAAGAAAGGCTATTTTTGGTTAAATCAGAGTTAGGCCTCTTTTCCATGCCTCTTACCAGGTAATTCTGACATGAAGTGTATACTTACACTTTTTTCTATTAGATAAACAAGGATTAAAAATGAGCATGCACTCAGGTTTCTTAGGACCAGAAATTTGAGTACATGCTCATTTTGTGCTTTATAAAATTATAAAATTAGAGCTACAATTTAAAAATACTTTTGGGTGAACTATTGGTCAAATATAAGTAATGAATATGAATAGTAAGCCTATTACTAAGAGGGTTTTTTTGAGGAAAATGTTGAATCTAACTTTGCCAAAGTAGAACATCGTCCATTTCTTCTTACCAAGAAGAAAAAAACAAATTTCTAACAGATTGTAGTTTTAAAGGTATGATTAGAGGCCTTCCTAATATTTAAAAAGTAAAAGGAATCTAGTCAAGAAGTTCTAGGATGTTGTTAAAAATGGAAACATGAATGAAAGATTAACATAATGCATGTTAGTGACTTGGGAGAAAGAAAACACAGTGTAAACAGAACACATAATTTACTAACCTAAGTTGTAAATAGACATGGACTAACGATATAGAGTGAGAGGACTAGGAAATTGGTTAAGAGTTTTGAAGTCAGATTATGTGGGCTTGGGTCTTGTTACTACTAACTCCGACTTTGAGCAAGAGAATAATGCTACACATCCTTAGTTTTGTCATCTGCAAAACAGGACTTATGTCTGTGTGTGTGTGTGTGTGTGTGTGTGTGTGTGTGTGTGTGTGTATGGATATAGATAGATATCTTACAACATAGTGCAATGTCTGGCCTGTAGTAAATACCCAGAATGGCTAATGTAAATATAATTTCTTCATTTTTGTGATTTATTGGTGAAAATTTTAATTTTTTAAGCCCAAATTGATCTGATCTAAATAGCTTTTAATTCTTCTTAGTAAACTTTTTAAATGCATTTATAGTTAAAAATCTATTCAGACTTAGTAAAAGAAGGTGAAATGTTCAGTACAGTTTAGATTTTATATATTACTAGAGTTAGTAAGCTTTATTCATTCATTTTAAAGTTTGTTTATTTTTGAGAGAGAGAAAATGAGAGCAGTGAAGGGACTGAGAGGGAGAGAGAGAACCGTAAGTAGACTCTGCACAAGCCCGATGCAGGGCTCCATCTCCGAACCCGTGATATCATGACCTGAGCCAAAATCAAGGGTCAGATGGTTCACTGACTGACCCACTCAGGTTCCCTGTAAAGCTTTTATTTTTTAAATGCAGTTTTAAAATTTCTCACGAGATTTACTCATGTAGTAGATGCATAGTAAGAGATTGTTAACACCACAGCTGAAAAATGAAAGTCAGAAGTTATTAAAAACAAGCATGTGCACACACTATGTTTACATAGGAAGTATGTCTATTGTCTCCCTGATAGAGAAGATAACCTGGGAATAAATGTGATATCCTTATTTAATGATTTTTCCGTTGGCAGAGAAACAAATTCCATGGTGGAAGAATTTATGTTACTTGCCAATATCTCTGTTGCAAAAAAAATTCACGAAGAATTTTCAGAACATGCCCTGCTTCGAAAACATCCTGCTCCTCCTCCATCAAATTATGAAATTCTTGTTAAGGCAGCTAAATCCAAGGTAAGGTCACATAGTTTGCAAAATCATCTGTATTTGTGTTGTGATCTATCTGTTGTACTATATTATCTGTATTTGCATCTACAGGAAAGTTGCGTTGTTTTTTGATAGAAAAATATGCCAGGAATATCTTTGATTTAAAAAAAAATTTTACCTAACTTGGGTGTAGTCGTCTCTTCCCACACTGAAATAATTTGCTTAATAAAATTCTTTAATGTCCTTAAAGAGCACCCTATGCTACAGCCGTAAGTTCCAGACTAAGTTATTTGCAATATTCTGAACATATGAAGCTCTTCCATATCTCTTTGCCTTTATACATGTTCTTTATGCCTGTGTTATTTCATGCCTCCTCTGAACTGCCTAACTTTAGAGACTTAGAAATAATTTTTTTCCTCTTCAACTCAGTTAAGCCCTCTTTATATCATGTCTCTAAGAAGTAAGTCCATTTACTGTATACATTAGGGAAATGGAAATATCTAGAAAGGGTTACTGTATCCTCCACCACATAGCTTTGGTTAGTGGACTTTCATTTAGGCATAATTACCTTTACCCTTGAGGGGACTACGGCTTACATTGGTTTTCTTTGGATCACTTATTCAAGTCCAACCTTTCCTGCCCAGAATAGAGCTGGAAGTAGTATTGGGCCTCAGGGTATTATTCTAACGGAATGGTGTTGGTTTCTGATTTTTCAAATCTTTCTGGTGGGCCTACTACTCCTATCATCTCCATAAGAATAGAATCGGCTTCTCTGCTGTAAGGCTTGCACTGTAAATTGGGGAATTTTCTCTTACTGTCTTATTTCTTCCTAAGATCTGGGTAGAGGAAGGAGGATTTAAGTATTTTTGCCTCCTCTCCCACAGTAGAACAAAGCAGTTACTTTGATGTATCAGCAGATTGGGCTTTAGTGACCAATAAAGTTTTAGTTTGCTTCTGGCCTTTACTTCTACTTTGAATGGAAGGAAAATAAATACCTGCAGGGGAAATCCAGACATGCTGACAAGGATCCAGATCTGCTTTGATTTTTTTTTTTTTTTTTCCTATTGCAACAAAGAATAGGCAAGCACCAATTGGACTTTGAGAAACGGAGCTACTGCTACCACCGTCCATTTCCCCTTTGAAACTTCTGCAGGAGGTTGATACTTAGTACCTTTAAATGCATTCAGAAAATTTTCAGCTTTGATGTTACACAAAATAATCATTACTTTTTATAAATTATTTGTAGTTCTCTTAGGTTAAGGAAAAAAGGTATAAATACCATCTGGTCAAGACCACCATATTTATTCGATATAATTTGTGTTTTGAAGACATGATGGTACTGATTTTAAAATGTTTAATATGATGCTCTTTCCCCTTCATTGCTCTTAGAATTTGGAAATTAAAACTGATACAGCCAAGTCCTTGGCTGACTCTTTGGACCGGGCTGATTCTCCTACCTTCCCGTATCTGAACACTCTCTTAAGGATATTAGCCACTCGCTGTATGATGCAGGCTGTGTACTTCTGCTCTGGAATGGATAATGATTTTCATCACTATGGCTTAGCATCCCCTATCTATACACATTTTACTTCACCCATTAGAAGGTACTTTTTTCTTATAAAATTATAGGAGATAGAGGATAGTTGATTTTCAATTGTGAAAAGAGGCTTTAATGCTAATATAGTGTGATTTTTTCTTTCTCCTTCATGTGTCTAGATATGCAGATATCATCGTTCATCGGTTGTTGGCTGTGGCTATTGGGGCTGACTGTACTTACCCAGAGTTGACAGACAAACACAAGCTTGCGGATTTATGTAAAAATCTTAATTTCAGGCACAAAATGGCTCAGTATGCCCAACGTGCATCAGTAGCTTTTCATACTCAGGTATTTGCCCTCTGTCAGTAATATTGGGGAGATGAGGTTTTGTTCACCTTTAATTTAATTTCAGAATGCTTTTTGTTAATTTCCAAAAAAAATACTTTAAGATAATCCTTAATAATGTTATATGTTATTTTACAGTTGTTCTTCAAAAGTAAAGGAATAGTAAGTGAAGAGGCCTATATTCTATTTGTAAGGAAGAATGCTATTGTGGTGTTAATTCCAAAGTATGGTTTAGAAGGTACAGTCTTTTTTGAAGAAAAGGACAAACCAAAGCCAAGGCTTATTTATGATGATGAGGTATAGTATTTCTAATGTTCTTGTTTTGTTTTTTTTCTGGAGGGGGCACTTTTTTTTATGGTACCTAGAAAGGATAAAATTATGTTTTGTACGCTACAGTTACTTGTGCCAACTAAGTTTGTTCTGTTCATAATTTCCCACCTCAGTATATCTTCTCACATACAAGTGTCCTTGATTTTACGTTGTGTAGTTTCCCCCTCCAAGGAAAACTTGAATTATGCTTTGCACTAGGCAGACAGATGCATTAATGGAATAAATGATTGCTTATAGCCTGGAGGAATTTTTTAAACCTCTTTCCAGCATCTCTTATCTGACACACTCCCTACTTCCCTAACCGTAATAGAACTACAAAACAGCAGACCTTGCCCACAGTACCTTTTCTTCTAGTAGACCAACAATTTGCTGATGAATGGGGTGAGAATCCTGAGATGAATGAATGTATACAGTGGGACCATTTTACTGAAAATGGGTAGTATGCACATAAATAGGCCATGTATATGTGAAGCTACTAGATTGGTGGTTTTTGTTATACTGAACACCTAGATGCTTATTAAATATGGAAGTAATTATTTAATGTAAACTTTTAAATCAATGTGAAAGATAAAGAACTAGAACAAACCTCAAGTGTATGAAAGCAGTTTAAAAAGCAGTAAAATGTGTTTTGTTTAGATTCCTTCACTTAAAATAGAGGATACAGTGTTCCATATTTTTGATAAAGTTAAAGTGAAAATCATGTTAGACTCATCTAATCTTCAGCATCAGAAAATCCGAATGTCCCTGGTAGAACCACAGGTAAGACCAAACTTAAACTGTCCGTGTTGTGATGGGATATAGCACATATTGTGTGAAAGACAGGAGTGTGGTCATAAGTTATTTCTGTTCAAGAATAGAGAATTGGGGAGCCTGGGTGGCTCAGTTGGTTGAGCCTCCAACTCTTGATATCAACTCAGGTCGTGAACTCATGGAGGTGGCATCGAGCCCTGCATAGGGCTCTGCACTGAGCATGGAGCCAGCTTGGGATTCTCTCTCTCCCTCTCTTTCTGCTTCTCTCACTCTCTCAAAAATAAATAAATGGTAAAAAAAATAAATAAAAAATAAGAGGATCTTGTAAATAGTGTAGAGGCCAGATATTTGCATAGCAAATCTATTTTCTGACTGATTTTCCTAAGCTGTAGGATCCCAGATATTGGGGATTCTTTGGAAAAGGTCCTCAGTATCAGATGCTGAGACATCTCTGAGATATCCTGCCTGGTCCCTTTTCACTTTAATTGGTTTTGAAATCTGAACTTTTGAAGATTAAGTATGTTTCCCCCTAAGATACTGGTTCTTAAGCTTGTTCTGTCCCAACACACTTAAGGCCTCTGATGCTGACTGTTACAGGGGCCTAGCTAGGGTAAACTGGAAGTGTTAAAGTTCAACCACACTTTACAAATGACAGTGACAGTGTCACTGACAGCTTGCCATCCAGAGACTGTCTACCTTTTACATTTTAAGCCACTATTTGTGTGTGAAATATGTATACTTTGTATGGAAAACCTTTACTTTCTTCTCCCTCTCTACCCCTACATCCTTTTAAATTTGAAATTGTCAGTGGGGAAGGGGAAGATGAGAATGAGATTTATTCTTATTTAATGCTTTTACTGACCTTTTTTCCCTGTTTACATTACTTTAGATCCCAGGAATAAGCATTCCGGTTGATACTCCAAACATGGACATTAATGAACCAGAGAGAAAGAAGAAGAGACGTGAGAAATAGCTACAGTCAACAAAAAAACTTCAAACACTGGTTTCCTTAAAACAAAAAAAAAAACAAAAAAAGAAACCTTGAGTGAACACTTTTAAACCTAAGAAGTGTGTGATACAGTTTGTTACTCTTAAGTACATTTTAATGGTTTTAAAAATTTGCATTTTTATTGAACTGTTTGTGGACTGTGTCTGTCCCATCATACTACTTCATTTCTGAATTGAACAGAACTATTTATGCATAAAAATTCAATTGAATATCCATCACGTAAATAGTGACAGGATAGCAACTTCAAGGATCTGTAAATATCATTTAAATAGAGCATTTGTCTGCTTGCTAAAGAACAGATTAATTTTAATAAGTAATTTGATTATTTAATATTGATAGAGAAAAACTATCATTTTCCTATGGAGGAGGATAGAACATTTGAGAAGTCAGGAACAATCTGTTCTTTCTAAATCTTGAAAGCTGTCCGTGTTTGGTGTGGCAGTTATTGGATTGCAAGACAATGAAGTCAAGATTTGTCAAGGAATTTAGTCCTTTGCCATCTTTAATTTACCTCATTTATTTTAAGTGTTCCCTTACTGTTGAAAGCTTCCGGTATTTTTATTAGTGGTCCTTAAACAGCTGTGAGTTTTTGGGAATTGGATGTTGTAGGAAGGCAAGAAGTAGGATATTTGGATCTGACTGGAAAAAGTTTTTTTAATACCAAGAAGTGTGATCACCATCCTTGACCTTAGCTCACACTTTCCCCTCCACCCCTCCAAGCAAGGCATTGGGACTCAGAGAATAGAGAGGGCACATTAAACATGTACATTATGTTTCTTATAAAAAGTAGGTCATTAATGGCTTTTAAACTGCATACATATCAGGTTCTGTAGGAAAGGGGGGATCGTGTTAAGGACATATTAAAGGGAACAATTGAAGTAAGTATTAGTTTGGTATGCCTTGTTAACCACAAAGATTAGTAATGATTATTTTTTAAGAATTATTTTGAGATATGGGGCGCCTGCCTGGGTGGCTCAGTCGGTTAACGGTCCGACTTCGGCTCAGGTCATGATCTCGCAGTTCTTGAGTTCAAGCCCCACATCAGGCTCTGTGATGACAGCTCAGAGCCTAGAGCCTGTTTCAGATTGTCTCTCTTTCTCTCTCAAAAATAAAGGTTAAAAAAAAAAAAAAAAAAGAATATTTTGAGATAGAGTTACCTTAAAAAAAAGATTTTACTTAGCTTATCCAATTTCTAAAGTACTTACAGTGTACCATGCTCATCACCACGTCAGGTAAACTATCTCTGCCTTGAAGTAGCTTGTGGTGCAATGCCAGAGAAAGGACTGGCAAATATATCAGCAGGCATACTCAGTGGGAATAATTACAATGTGTACAATTTGGGCACTCTAGTTTCCTGTTACTGAGGAAAACATCCCAACATGGAGGCAGAAATTGTCCCAGTTTAAAGAAAATAACTTGGGAGTGGTCTTGGGTCCAAGTAGTAAGTTAACACGCAAGAGCAGGTGCCAATAAGCCATTTTCTGTAAAGGTCCAGCCATGTTCGACGATGCTGGACAGTCTGTGTTACAACACGGTACTCAACTCTTCCATTGCAGTGCGAAAGCAGCTACAGACAGTATGTAGACAAGCCTGGCTGTGTTCAAACAAAACCTTGCATTTAAATATCACAAACTTCATGTGTCACAAAATATTACTCATTTGATTTCCACCGCCCCACCATTTAAAAATCCTTTGCCAACAGCCCGTAGTTTACTTGCAACAAAAGGAAATGGGGGCTTCTTGGTTAAACAAAGCAATGGCTAACCTTCTACTTTCCAAGTTTGTTTTCTTGTGTGTCATTTATGAGGAAGACCTAATTCAGGAATTAGTCCTTACTGGGTAGTTTAAGATGACCAGAAACCAAATTTTCACCCTAACACTTCATCTTTGGTAATCTAATATGCTTCTAGTGCCAGTTATTAGGCGAAGTAGCATACGTGGAATATTACACTTAAAAAGCCCTGTTAGGTAAAACCACTTTCCCCATTTAATAGATGAGAAGATGAAGGTTTTATGTCCCAGATCAAGTAGTAAGTGATGATGGATTTGAACCCAAGCTATAATCACTATCTTATTTCTTGTGCTATTAAGAAAACATAGCCAGGGAACCGAATTCCTCCTACTGCACAGTAGTTGTTAAATTTAAGTTTATATTGATTCTAAAGCCCATGTGCTTAAGGACTCAATTTCATAATAGAGTCGAACAGTGGACCTAGTGACTAACCACTCAATGGTTAGTGTGCTGGGGGAGAGGAATCAGGTACACAGGAAGAAATGGTCTTTTTGCAGGTTAGCAATAAATTTATAAGGTGCAAAAAAATAAAATGACACAATGATAGTATGTTTTTATTTCCTAGGGCTGCATATGAATTATTCCTCCATCTTTTGAATAAGATAACTTTGAAAAGGTGATTTGCAAATCTGCATATACATTCTCCAGAGGTAATGTGTCCAAAAAATTTATACATCCCTTCTACTCCCAGCGTGAACTTTAAGATTTTAAAAAATCAGTTTTGTGTCTGCCCAACCATAATTTTATAGGCCTAAAGTCATACAGGAACTGTGTCACCCAGTCCCCACTGATTTATTCCTCCCCAGCCAAATTTGAGCTGAAAACAATGTTCCAACCCTAGGGATGGAGACATATTCTGGGCATTCCCACATTTACCCCACTAATAATGTATGATTTTTTTTAAAAGTTTATTTGGAGAGAGAACACATGTGTATGTGTGCACGGTTGGGGCAGAGAGAGAGAGATTCCCAAGCAGGCTCTACTCTGTCAGCAGAGCCCAACATGGAGCTCGAATCCATGACCCTGAGATCATGACCTGAGCCAAAACCAAGAGTGGGAAGCCCAACCGACTGAGCCACCCAGGTGCCCCAATAATGTGTGATACTAAGATGCTATTTGGACCTTTCTAGTGTTTACGTTTTCAAAAGTAGTAACTGGAACAGCTATCACTGGAACTAAGAATTTCTGCACAGAAATTAACAAATCAAGAACAAAAAAGTCTGGAAGCCTTCATCTTTCTATTTTTTCAATTAAGTTTGCTTAATTGAAAAGAAAAGAAAGATCTATTTCTTTCACAAAGGTTATAAATGTAAATTCGTTTTATGTAAAACAGTACCCTCACAATTTTACATGATCTCACAACTACTGCCAAATTCAGTGCTGTTGGTAGGGTATACTAACTAATAAGCAGTTCACTGACCCTGATAGGGGCAAAGTCCTTACTCTCAAATTTATTGTTAAACACATCAATCAAGGTAAGTACAAAAATATTTATTAATAAAAAATACACTTGTACTTCAATGACTTGAAAGTTCCAGGAGTTTTTCTGTTGTTCCCATGTCACTAAATTAAGCCCTTGATTTTTCACATTAAGGGAGAAAGAAGAAAAGCTAAACCTGTTAGTTAAAGCAACTTTTTCCCAATCACGATCACATTATTGATCCTGTGCGTAAAAAATATGTGAGGAGCCATTCACTGATGGTCTTTGGTTCTGAGAAGTTATTCTATGGATTGCTGCCTTGGGAGGATTTGCTGTTCTCATTCAACACCTCTGTGTTATGCGGTCTTCCTGTGGGGGGAAAAAACAGAAAATACCTTATTTGCTGCTTGGATAGGACCATTCAAGCGTGCAACTATTATGTGAATATTTTTTAAAACTGGAATGAGGATTTCCTTATGAATACTAAAGGTACAAGTGAAGATAGGATTTTCTAGAAGTCCATATTCTGCAACAAAAAGAGTACTTTTCCTATATCCTAATGCTTGCTTACTTTTAAATGGGCAACTACAATCCCACCTCATGACAAAATGGACGAAAGAGAAATTAAGGTGGCCTCCACATTAAATCTTCATATTCACTGGAGAGTTGTGTTCAGTGTATTGTGTTCATTAATAAATTGGCATATAAAAATCAAAGATTCTCCCAATTAGTGCCTAAAATTAATGTTTATTCAAATATGTGCATATATATATATATATATATATATATATATATATATATATATATAGTATAACCATCCTATCTAGAAAGTTAAGTAAATGTCCTAATCAAAAGTATATCTCTGTACAAATACTTAGTAGGTAAGGTATGTGTTATTCCTGGTCTCCAAAGGCTCGTGGATTTTTAAGAAAAAAGCACTTAACCTTTGAGAGTTCTTATTTTGATGTGTAGTCTCGGTTTGAAACGTTAAAGGCAAAAACCTATCTTTCCCTTTAGTTTTAAGGAAAAGCGTTCAGGTGCCAATTCCAAAATAGGACTAGTTCTCCCTCTCCAACCTCTTAATCTCTCCCATAGCCAGAGTTATTTAGGAAAATGAAGTGTTTTGATTTAAAAAGCACGTTCTATGGTTAAATGAACTGAAAATAGGATGAGGCTTAAACATGATAATTAAAAAAATTTTAAGCAAAATGGGGTGGAAAAAATATTGAAAATGGTCATTTATTTTTGTTTCTATTTTTAAGTAATCTCTACACCTAATGTAGTGCTTGAACTCCCAACCCCACGATGAAGTCACATGCTCCACCAGCTGAGCCAGCCAGGCGCCCCTGAAAAAAATCACATTTAGTAAATACTTATAGCCTACAACCATACCAAGCTTTCTCTATTTTTTCCATACCTTTGTATTAAGAACTTGAGATTTATTCTCAACTTCCAAGGTTTGTGCATCACTATCTGCTCCAACTGTATCCATAATATTGCTTCCACAATTCTGTGTGTTATAGCCACTATCCATCTGATAGGGAAGAGAAGGAAAAATACCAAGGATAACTAATTCACTTATCCACAAAATCTGAGAAACTTATGTTTAAATAAGTAAAATTAAAAATATATAAAATGTATTTCTAAAATTATGTACATTGGGGTGCCTGGGTGGCTCAGTCGGTTAAGCGGTTGACTTTGGCTCAGGTCATGATCTCACAGTTTGTGAGTTTGAGTCCCGCATCAGGCTCTGTGCTGACAGCTCAGAACCTGGAGCCTGCTTCGGAGTCTATGTACCCCCCCCCCCCCCCAGCTTGTGCTCTCTCTCTCTCTCAAAAATAAACATTGATAAAATTATGTATATTTAAAATATATAGTTTATATAATTATATAAATATAAGTGAATCATTATATACTACCACTCACAACTGAACAAAACAATATTATTTATTCCTGATCATACTGAATGCAATCGAAAAGTAATATGCAAACATAAAATGTAGTTCTACATAGAACTGGTTGTTCTCCAAAGGAGTCATTGTACTATACCATTCCTTTTACTAAAATATATCTTGTAATTTCGTTTAGAATCCGTGAACAAGCCAGTATAAACTTGCTTTCCTGTTACCTTGTGATCACACTCAGTAGATAAAAGTGAGGATTACAATCAACTTCAAATTCCAATTTATTTACCAGGCTTGTCTTTGAATGGCTTGACTGTATCTCTAAGATTTACTAACAGGCATGCTATCTTTAAAAGTATTCAAAATAATTTATTTTTTAAAAGGTCATTTACATTATACTCACACCCACTGCTGACACACAAATCTTACTTCATAATAATACCACATATACAATGGCTCTAGGTGTTAGTTCAACTTTTCATTTCAATTAACTGTAGCATTCTAGGATGTACTGTTGGCAGCCCCAAATTAAACAAGGGATTCTGGCAAACTGCAGTTTAGGTACATGTATAATAAACATTTACTGAGTCCCTAGAAAAGTGCCAGGGCCTGTAAGGCAATCTGTATAATGCCATTCTTACTGTGTCCGTGCGACAACCCTATTAACTTCACACATGAGGAAGTGAAGGGTCAGAAAGGGGACTTTCACAGTATCAGAATGCAGTGATGAAGAGCTGAGGCTCCAAGCTCTGTGCACTACACACACGGCATCTACCTGCGCAGTGCTGAGCACCAAACACAAAACCCCACCAGGGGAGGGATTCACCCTGCACTTAAACTCTTTGTTGCAAATTAGGTTCAGAAGGAAGGAAAAGATTGTGTATTTTTGTCCCCATCACCAACATCAGAATATCCTAAGTAATATCCTATGTGCATTCATAATCTTAGAAAAATGTTTCCAGTTTTCAGAGATGGATGCCTATGTGTTGACCACTGGGAGTAACATTGTATTTGAATAAAATCCTTGTAACACCTAAAACAAAAACAACAACAAAAAAAACAACCTTCCATTACATTCTAGGGGAAACACCTGGTTGTGTTGCCATTCAACAGCTATTTGATCAAAAATATAATTACCAGATTGCTTCCAGAGGAGCTGACAATGACTCATTTTTTATTTTATTTTTGAGAGGGAGAGGGTGGGGGAGAGGGAGAGAAGAGAGACCATCTTAGGCAGGTTCCACAATTAGCACAGAGTCCAAAGCGGGGCTCAACCCCACCACCCTGGGATCATGACCTGAGCCAAAGTCAAGAGTGAGATGCTCAAATGACTGAGCCACCTAGGCCCCCCTGCCAATTACACTTTTATCACTAGCGCCAAACAACTGGCTTAGGGAACTCAATAGCAATACATCAAGGGAAAAGTGAATACAGTAGGGAGTAAGACAGGCACAGGAGTTTGTCCCACTCCACAGGAAGAGAATAATCAACGGGCGGCCCCATGAGATGCTGGCGGACCGCACTGGCTCTCATCGAGACCACTACTAATGATGTGTACCACAGGCCAACTAGACCGTACACATCATCTCGTAACTTCCCACAGGCATCAGGGGCCTCAGAAACATTTTATAGTTGTTCTTAGCTGTAGATGAGGTGCTTTTTTAGCTTAAAAAGTCACGCTCTACTCACTGTCAAGTGAACCTTGTCTTAAGATCCCACAGCCTGTAAATGACCAAACTGTAATTCAAACTGAGTTCTGAATGCTATGTAGATCTGCTTCCAGTTGGACTACGCTGTCTTTAAATGGTGTTTCTACTGCCATCACCCTACACAGTTACTATATTTTTCCCCCACATGAATCAGATGCGGTCTTTCAAAAACCTTCCAGGTTCAGGTTGGCAGCTGGCAAGAGTTGTGGCTTGTTGTCCATTCCCTGAAATCAGGCCTCAGCACTTTCACCCTTCCCTCACCATCCTCCTCTTCTTCGTCCTCTGTCCCTCTTGCTCGCTACTTGTCACAGAAGACTTTGTCTCCCATTAGTTAAGGCAGTGCACTGAAAGTACACTCATGTGAACTCTACTCACAATGACCAAACTATTAGCCTACAACCCTCCTATTCTTGCTGTTGTCAATAAGAGGGAACAAGGTCACAGAAGCTCTCACTTCCTGAAACAGAAAACTAACTGAGCTAGTAAATCAGCTGAAATCTGCCATTTTGCTTTCCCAAGCCCAAGGCCCTTAAAGCCATGCTAGCCCCAGCTACAAATATGTGCACCCACGTCCACCCCAGCCCCCCACCCCCTACGATAGTGGAAGGGTCACTTGTGCTAATCCCCCACTACAGCTCTACAGTCTGTCCCATCTTGCACGCCTTGGTTCCTTCATATATAAAATTCATCACTTTTTTACAGATTATATTTATCACATCTGCTGGAAGGTATCATGAGGATTAGATTCTAACTGTGAGATACTCGCCCTGGTCTCTCATACTTCAAAAGGATACATAATTGATACCTATTATTAATAATTATCGTGCCCAATTTCTGGTTTTCTTTGTTCTTTTTACTCTTCTCCCTCTCCAGTTAAATATGCTAGTTCCCCCATCTAAAGTGAAAAACAAAGTTAAAAAAGAAACTACAAAACGATCTTGGACATTAATGTTCTTCTCTAGCTATGGCAACCCTCCCCCTCACAACTAATGTTCTTCAAAGAGTTATCTACACATAGTGTCATTCCTCACCTCCTTTACCTTCCTTCCATTCACTTTTCACCTCCCCACCTTGAGGCTGCTCACTCACCAAATTACTTGTTATTAATTCAACAGCTACTTTTCAAGCTCTATATCCCTTGCTCTTACTTTCGTAGTACTAACCTTTCTTTCCTTAAGATGTTCCATGACACCGTGCTTTCCTCATGTCCCCCTCTTCCCCCCACCGCCTCCTGGTCCTTCTCAGTGTCCTTCGGGGGCTCTGCTTCCTTCACCAAACCTTTTCCTCAGGGGTCAAAAGGCTGGATCAGTGTTCTGACTTTATACAGTCCTTCTGGTTGAACTTACCTCTATATCCATTCTGTTTTCATTCCAAAATATTTAACGAGTAGCTATTACATAAGCTCTGGGATAAACACAAACATACATGATTGCGTGATAGATGGTCTGACTGGCAAGAATGCGAAGCGTACAGGGAATTATGAAAGCATATAATGAGATCTGGCTTGGCTACAGTGATCAGGGAGGACTCCTTTGAGGATGTAACCATTAAGTTGTGAACTAAAAGACTAATAGGAGTTAACTAAGTAAAGTGGGAGAGACAGAAATTCTACACAGTGTGTGGAAAGGCTCTTTTGACAAGAGGGAACGTGGCTGTTTAAAACTCTGGAAAGCTAATGTGACTGAAACAAAGGGAAGGAAAATAAAATGAAGCCGCTGAGTAAGGCAAAGGCCAGACCACGCGATGCTTGCCAGTCATGCTACAGATTTTCAGATACCAAAAGCAAAAAACAACTCCCTGGCCACCCAAAAACCTTAGAAATGAAAGATGCAGAAACAAAAACATAATAGAAGAATTACTATATAAAGATGAAGAAACTCCCCCAAAATTAGAAAAGGAGATAAAAAATAGAGTGAAAAGATTTTAAAAACTGGAGAATTAAAAGGAAATTCCAGAAAGGAAAGTGAGACAGGAGAAATTTAGGATAAAAAGATCCAAGTGAAGGGCACGAGTTTACAGGTCATAAAGACCTGCTAAGTGCCAGTACCACGGACGAAAAGGTACCCGCTCCAAAGAAGCACTGACATCTCCGCACACTGTAGACAAAGAAAAGATCCATTTATGTCCAGGGCTGGGTAAAAAGAGACCGTTTACAAAAGATTAAGTATTAAAATGGTTTCAGGGGCACGTGGGTGGCTCAGTCGGGTAAACATCTGGCTTTGGCCCCGGTCATGATCTCGTGGGTGGTGGGTTCGAGCCCCATGGAGGGCTCTGCGCTGAGAGCTCAGAGCCTGGAGCCTGATTCGAATTCTGTGACTCCCTCTCTGCCCCTCCCCCGCTAATGTTCCGTCTCTGTCAAAAATAAATGAACATTAAAAATATTTTTAAAAATGGCTTCAGATATGTCAACAGCAATCATGAAAGAAAATCAATGAAACAATGCCTTCAAAGTCTGAAGGATAATTATTTCCAAACTCTCATGTGAGAGAATGAAGAATACACGATCAGGCATGCAGTATCTAAAAAATGTACTTCTCCTCACAAAGATACCAGAAAATTTGTTCCAGTAAAGTGTGAGATAAACCAGGGAAGAGAAGGATGGAATGTAGAAAACAGGAGACAGAACACAGGAAAGGGGAAGAGAATTCCCAGTCTGATGAAGGGAGATTCTAGAATGACAGCTGTGCACCACCACACGCGGAGGCCAACCCGTCCACCCAGCAAGTCAAGAGACCCTGGGGAAATGTGGCTGTCTTCAAATGTTTAGAAGCTACCTTTGCGGTAGGAACACAAGAACACCTGAAAACATTTTTAAACTACAAAATGCTCTGCAAAAGGTTAAGATTATGATATGGCCCAAAGGGTAAAACTGAAACTGACTGGTAGATATCACAGACAGAAGCATATTTTATCTCAATGTGGGGAAGAGATTGTAATGATAAGAGAAGCCCGAAAATGGACCAGAATACCCCTGGCAGGTACTCTAGCAGACAGTGGATGATAATTTAGTAGTGATATAGGCTTCCAATGGGTAGTTGAATTAGATGATCAAAGTGTATGGCAGTGAAAGCATTTTATGATCCTTCTATAAATGCTCTGGAAAAACAAAAAAAGGTAGTGAGGAAAAGAGAGAGAGAAAAAGAAGTTAACAATACCTTGAAGGCTAAGTTTGACTCTAAGTGCTTTTTCATACAGGAACCAAATTTAGAAGCTAAAATATATAAAAGTGATTCTAGTGTATTTTTCCTGAGCAATGATCCTAGAAGTCAGGAGAGACCATTATAGACATAAAAATCTGAGCAGATGATTATATTTAATTTTGGGCCATTTAGGATCCCCCTGTGAGTTTTAAACTTTAGCATTCCAAACCTGACAGCACTAGGGCACTATAGGGTGGTAGGAGAATTAAATGAATGACTACAGATAAGGTGGTTGGGAGAGCGCCTGACACACTGAAACACTGTGTCCGTGTTAGCTATTACTAGGAGTCCATCCAAACCTGGATTAAATAACATGAACTCTAAAGCCATATTGCCAGGATTCAAATCTTGCACCACCACTTATTAGCGATATAGGTAAATTACTTAACCTCTCTGACCCTCAGTTTCCTCCTCTGTAAAATGGGGACAACAGTCCACCTATTTCATAGGGCTGTTGTGAAGATTCAATAAGTTAACATACGTAGAGTACTCAGAATAACACCTGGCATACACTAAGAGCTACATAACTGTTAAATGTTGTTACTATGAAATGGCAGGTGAGAACTGCCTTTTTGACTATTTTAAAGTTCTCAGCTCAAAGACTATGGCAATTGGGTTGCCTGGTGGTTCAGATGGTTGAGCATCGGACTCAGTTTTGGCTCAGGTCATGATCCCAGCTTTGTGGGATCGAGCCCTGTGTTGGGCTGTATGCTGAGTACGGAGCCTGCTTAAGGTTCCCTCTCTCTCTCCTCAGCCCCTCCCTCCCCCCACCCCCCTGCTCGCACTCTTTTTCTCAAAAAAACAAACCAAAAAACTATGGCAATTAATGGAACAAATGTCTTTCTGAAAGTAAATGCTGGCAGGGAGCCTGGGTGTCTCAGTTGGTTAAACGTCTGACTCGATTTCAGCTCAGGTCATGAGATCACGGTTTGCGGATTCGAGCCTCCCATCAGGCTCTGCACTCACCGTGTGTAGCCTGCTTGGGATTCTCTCTCCTGTTCTCTCTGTTCCCTCTTTGTGCTCTCTCTCTCTCAAAATAAATAAACTTAAAAAAAAAAAAGTAAGTACTGGCTATGAAGTTTATTTGTCAAATGAATCATGCTTTCCTGTTGTCAGATACTGCAAACTGGAAATGTGTGATTAAGTGAAAAATGTTGGTTATAAATCATTTTTAAAAAGTACAAAAAGCATATACATAAAAGTCCTTTAACTTGTTTTTTTCTTCCCAAACCATATAAAGGAAAAATAAAACTACTGAAATTTTACAAGACAAGTACCTTACCAGGAATTGAATTTCCTTGGTGCTAGCTTCACACGAGAGGGGGAGATGAATCCTGAGAGGTTGCCTGACCCTAGCACTCTGTAGAAACAGAGCAGCTTGATTTCTTTTCTGCTGTCATCCTTTCCTACTCCGAATAAGTATCAGTTAACGTGAATAATAAATACGCACCATCAGTCCAAATTAAAAAAAGCAACTAACCCTCTTAGCATCACCATGTATGGATATTTTTTTTAAATGTTACATAATGCTACAGTCGTCACATTTAAAAAAATTTTTTTTAATGTTTATTTATTTTCTGAGACACACAGAGAGAGAGAGAGAGAGAGAGAGAGAGAGAGAGACTGAGTGCGAGTGGGGGAGGGGCAGAGAGAGAGGGAGACACAGAATCTGAAACAGGCTCCAGGCTCCAAACTGTCAGCACAGAGCCTGATGCAGGGCCCGAACCCATGGACTGCGAGCTCATGACCTGAGCCAAGGTGGGACGCTCCACCGACTGAGCCACCCAGGGGCTCCTGCTACAGTCCTCACATTTAACCCATTTTCTTTCTTAGTACAATCTTTGAGAAAAACAGAGTACAGGAGAAAGTAAAGGACTCCAGAATATTAAATTATCTTACCTGAATGTTACTGCTTTCACAAGGAAGGACGCTGCTTTCTGCAAGAGGTGACATGCATATGTGAGAGTTTTCAATACTGAAGGCAATTCCACTCACAAAATCAGTCATGGGCAAACTCCCATTATCAACTGGCTCCTTAATCCAAGTGTTCTCATCTGCTATCTCTACAGGATCAACCATGTCCACAGTGTTGTTCTCCTTCTCACTTTCAACATCCTGCAACAGTGCTAATTCTTTCTCAGAAGCACTGGACTGATTCTGTGTGATAGACATGGCGGTCACTACTACACGTGTGCCACGTGGAGACGTGTCACTGTCCAACTGCCGCAGGTGTGCAGCGGTGTCCATGGCTGGTGATGAGGCATCCGTGGGAGGAAGATTCACTTGGTCTTCATTTTCACTGTGAGCCTCAAGAGGAAAGGGTATCCGAATCAGTGAGGTCCGATACTGAGTACCACCCGTACACATTTCCAGTCTCATAGGAGACCAATTCTTAATTGGTGAGCAACCATCTATATAAGGACTTCTGATGCATGGATTAGTAATTCCGTTAGAATTTGTTGTTCCAGACGAATTATCAGGAGAATGAAAAGTAAACTTCCTTTGTTCTAAAAGATTGGAAAGGAAAAATTACATCACAAAAACATACAAATGGAAAAGACATTACTGAATGGTAATTATCGTGTTTTAATGCCAGAAAAATTGGATTTCTGTAACACTGTACTATTTACTTAAGTGAAATTTAGGTGTTAAAAACAACAGTGCAAATGAATGTGTCTCTTTAAGTAGGGTAAGACTCTTCAAAAAGAATTCCTCTGGTACTTCCTTTCAATTATCAAAATAATTTACTTCCTGAGAATTATTTCCCCATAAACATATTGCTACTATAATATATTGTATATTATATTAACATTGTATATTACTCATTTACATATTCACATACAATATTATTATAGTAACAATACTATTCATATACAAAGAAAATACTGTATAAATCAGCTGACAGCTACAAGTTAATAGCTGTACCTGGTAAATGAAGTACGTAAAAACCTTGTGAAATACTACAAGCAATTTGTTAAAAGGCAAGCAAAAAACTGTAGAATAGTATTTGCAATAACAAAGAATTTAATGGAGCGCCTGGGTGGCTCAGTCGGTCGAGTGTGTCTGACTTCGGCTCAGGTCGGCTCAGGTCGTGATCTCAAGGCTTATGAGTTCGAGCCCCGCATCGAGCTCGCGGTCAGCGCAGAGCCTCCTTCGGATCTTCTGCCTACCCCACCCCCAGCCCTGCCTCTGCTCTGGCCCTTCCCCACTTGCGCCTGCCTCTCTCTCTCAAAAATAAATAAATATTTAAAACAAAACAAAATGAGTCAAAGACCTTAACAATGATAATCAAAATGATAAAAATGCTTTACAATGTAATACTTCTTAGAACTTCATTGGCTTAATGAAAACAAAAATTAAAAAAAATAAATAGGCAAGGGGCGCCAGGGTGACTTGGTTGAGTGTCCGACTATGGCTCAGGTCATGATCTCACAGTTTGTGGGTTCGAGCCCCATGCTGGGCTCCGTGCTGACAGCTCGGAGCCTGGCGCCTGCTTCGGATTCTGTGTCTCCCTTACTTTTGCCCCTTCCCTGCTCGCTCTCTTTCTCTCCCTCTCTCAAAAATAAACAAACATTCAAAAAAAAATAGGCAAGATTCCATAACCAATCCTCCCAATGGTAAATAAACATACGAAGTGTTCAGCCACACAAACAATAAAAAATATTGAAGTTAAAGCAATAAGAAAGCATTTATTCAACAAAAACAGTAAAATACTAAGAATCCCTCCCCCCAAATAAATGGCCAATAAATATTCAGAAAGAGTTCAATATCATCATAATCAAAGATACAAAAATCAGTAAGAGGCATTTTTGTAATATACCAAACTAAGAAACCTCACAAAGAATGGTAATACCAGTGTTTCTAGATGGGAGAAACTGACTTTCTTACATACTGTTGATAAAAATTTCAACTGATACAAACTTTTATGTAGAAAATTTGATAAAATTCATCCAGAGCCTTAAAAACATTCACCCCTTTTGATCAAATAATTCTACTTCTGAGAATTTAACCTAAAAATATAAATATGTACAGTACAATGTAAATACAAAAATAATAAGGTTTTTGATAAAGAAAAATTAGAAACATTTTAAAAGTTATCAATGGCTGAAAACAAATGATGCATCCATAATATGGGATATTATATAGTGATTCAAAATCTTTGTTTCAATAATAAATAATAATAATAAAAATAAAAATAAAAATAAATGATTTCAATGACCTATGAAAATATTCATGATACCATACTTTGCTAAAAAAGCAGAATACAGAACTGTGGTCCGTGTATGTCTATCTCCACACAAAAGTACATGTGTAAGTATTTATATAAAAGTACACATACATACATAAAGTATGTACAAAAGTACACATACATAAAAGTAGTTTTTAGGTTTCCAATTTTATTTATTATGAATAGCTTTTGATTGTGAATAATTTTTTCAAAGGAAGCTGTAATTTTTTTCAGAGATACTGACATAGTGTAAAGAGAAATATATAAATCTCCACACACTATACTTTAAAACCTTACTCAAATGTATCTTTACAAAATATGAATATCTGATTACCAAAGCCTGACCCTCCAGGTCAGAAGGCATACAGAAACCAACTGAACTCTAAAATTGCCATCTTTCTTTGATACCCTTTATAAGAATGCTTGATGTAATACTGCTAATCAGATTACCTGTGTTTAATAGTAGCACAGAACTTTGCTGAGAATCCAGTTTTTGAAGGTAAATTGTTCCTTTTATAAAAAAGCCAGTTTCTAAATTTCAGAAGGTGAGTGGAGCTCACCTAGTTAGAGCTCTATAGTTCGAACAAGCTAAAAAAGAACCTCTTTAATAACAAATAATAGTAACATGAAATTTCAAATAGGTATTTTATTCTGAGACATACCCGAGAGCGGAGTCTTTCCTATTTGAAGTGCAATTGGCGAGAAAGTGGGTGAAGAAATAGGTGAAGGGCTGGTTATACTTCCCAAACTGTATTTTTTTGTGCTCCCCTGAATAGGGCTGGAAGAAAACTGCCCCTGTGATAAAAATAAATAAATAAAATCACATGGTTCTCTTTCTTAATTTGTTATATACACCATATGTTATTTATCTTCATCTTCAAAACACATTTATAAAGTAGGTCATATAAAGTTTGGTCATCCACCAAAAGGCAAGGCATCTTATAGCAAGGACAATTAAGAAGACTGTTACAAAAATTTTGAAATAGTCTGTTAATCAAAATAAAATATAAATGCAGTGTTTAAACAAACCATTCTATTTCATCCTAGCAGCTGTTTATGAACAGCTTTAAATTAAATTACTCCATTAATGGCAATCCAGTTGTGGGATACTGAGAATCTTACATAGTTCAGTAAACAACTTACACTGAAATTTCTAGAGACTCGTGACAAATCTGGTCATCCCATATACCTCTAGATCAGAAACAGAATCTGACCAAAAACACTCCTAACGACAAAATGTGAACTAGCCTAATCCTCACGAAATATAAGATCCACAACAACCATTCCTGGAATGTGAAATGAGCATCGAGGTCCATCTCATAGCAAACTAACCACCACTTTTAGTGCACTTCTTACCGAACTTGGGGTCTGCACAGGGCTCCTACACCGTACAGGAGATAAATCTATCGAATAAAAAACCTCAAGTGAGGCTTGAGCACCACTGCGAGGACTTCTGGGAGAAGCTGGAGGTAAGGAGTCAGAAATACTTCCATTGCCATCTAAAAATAGCTTTCTTCTGAGGGATGAAGAACTGAGGTTTCCAGGAGACTGATCTGAAAATTCATCAGCTCTAAAATAGTCACCTATATTTAATGTTAACAGAATAAAAGGCAAAGCTAGTCATTTTGAAGAGCAATTATGCTTCAGTTATATGATTTTTTTTTAAGAAACCAGCATGTACTGTATGTTTGAATTTTGTTCAAAAAAGAGGGCAAGGTTTAATTGCATATGTGACGTTGGAAATCTGAAATTATTCTTTTTTGAGTACTTCATGATTAGTATAGGTAATACCAATAAGATGTGCCCATGAATAGTTTATGTCTACAGTAAAATTCATTATCACAAAAAGGCTAATTAAGGCCATGCTAAAAGGAGAAAGTTCAGGATGGTTTCCCCACTTCTTTAGAGACATTGCCACCTATTTCCATTTACGAAAAGCCATCAAAATAAAACCTTCTATTTAAGTTATTAAAGGTTTAAACAAATACAATACTTACCTAATACATTTTCTAAATTAAAATCCACAGGAAGAGACAGCAATGTCTGACAAGCAGCTGGAAGCAAGCAGATAAATAAATACAAACATAGATAAATCAATGCAAGCATATTACATGCAATTTAGCATGTGCTTCCCAATCAACCATCTCCCCATGCTGTTTCAGCCAAACTGAATAATTTCATTTATGTATTCTATTAACTAACATGCCAACTTTCTTTAAGCAGTTTCCCCGACTTTCCAGCACTGATATAAACCTGATAACGCCAAGAGTTAATTCCTGGTTGTACTGTTGGTGCTGGAATCAAAAAAGAAGCCAGCCTAAGGCGCCTGAGTGGCTCAGTCGATTCAATGTCTGGCTCTTGATTTCATCTCAGGTCATGATCTCACAATTCATAAGATCAAGACCTGCACTGACAGTGCAGAGCCTGCCTGGGATTCTCTTTCCCTCTCTCTCTGCCCTTCCCATGTTTGCAAGCACCCTCTCTCTCTCTCTCTCTCCCTCAAAATAAATAAACTTAAAAAAAAAAGAAGCCAGCCTATACACCTGACTCTTCAATAACATGGATTTCAACTGCATGGGTTCACTTAAATGTGCACATTTTTCAATAAATACAGTAAAGTACTATAAATGTATTTTCTCTTCCTTAGGATCTTAACATTTTCTTCTAACTTATTTTATTGTAAGACTACACTACATAATACATATAACATACAAAATATGTGTTAATCAACTATGTTATTAATAAGGCATCCAGTCAACAGTAGGCTATTAGTAGTTACATTTGGGGGGGAGTCAAAAGTTTTATATGGGTTTTTGACTACATGGGGCACTGGTACCCCAAGCCCCCAAGTTGTTCAAGGGTCACCTGTATTTGGGGGTAGATTTCCCAATATCCGCACACATTTTTTTTTTAAATGCTGTCCCAAACCAGAAAACAACTCACATGCTTTGAACAAGAAAACAACACACTGAGGCGCCTGGGTGGCTCAGTTGGTTAAGCATCTGACTTGGGCTCAGGTCATGATCTCTCAATTCGCAAGTTCAAGCCCCGTGTTGGGCCCTGTGTTGACAGCTCGGAGCCTGGAGCCTGCTTTGGATTCTGTGTCTCCCTCTCTCTCTGCCCCTCCCCCCTTCATGCTCTGTCTCTCAAAAATAAATAAAAATGTTAAAACACACACACACACACACACACACTACTGCTATTTCTAAAACTGGCAGGATATATCTATTCTGATTATTTTTTAAAATGAGCTTTCCTAGGGGCGCCTGGGTGTCTTGTTGGTTGGGCGTCCGACTTCAGCTCAGGTCATGATCTCACGGTCCGTGAGTTCGAGCCCCGCGTCGGGCTCTGTGCTGACAGCTCAGAGCCTGGAGCCTGTTTCAGATTCTGTGTCTCCCTCTCTCTCTGACCCTCCCCTGTTCATGCTCTGTCTCTGTCTCAAAAATAAATAAACGTTAAAAAAAAATAAAAAAAAAAATAAATAAAATAAATAAATAAATAAATAAATAAAATGAGCTTTCCTATAGTTCATTCATAATTAAATAATTTCAATTCCAGACTAAAATGTTATCACACAAACTGAATTTAAAATCAAATGTAGTTTAATGTGGAACATTCTTCATTTTAGATTATATTTATACTTACCATTGCTTTTCTCAGCATGGATGGTAAGCTTTCTTCCAACTGGAGATTCGCTAGTTATGTTAATACCTGTAAAACATATTAAGTGTCAAATCTTATATTTTATATTCTTCATTTACTTTAGGATTACTTTTTTCAGAGTAAAAAAAAATGAAGAGTGAAAACTTTTACTTTACAACATTTAAAAAATAAATGTCTGCATATATAATAATTTGGCATGTTTCTGTTAGTTTTTTAACTTTGAGGGAGCACAAAGATAAAACTTAAAGGATTGCCACAGCAAATAAGGAGGCACCAAGTAACAATTTTTAAGCAAAGTGCGGTTACTCTCCATTATGTTAACCTTAAAAGATTGAGGATGCACGTTAGCATACCTCAAAGTCCTCAAGTCCTCTGTTGCTTAATGTTTTTGTAATATGGGTTAGATAAACTGTCTGAATTAAAATGCCAGATCATTTTGACAAAACCTAAAATTTGATAAAACCATGCTCAGTTTTTTTTTTTTTCATAACAGGAGTCAAAAGTAAGTGAAAATAATTTTTTTAACTGAAAATTAATGACTACTAAGTTTTGTAACTTGAAAATAATCAGATAAAAAAACAAACACACAATGAAAAAAATGACTAATATAAACAAAATAAAAGGGAGGAAAAGGCACGGAGAAGAAGAAAAAAAAACTCCAGAAAGCTTAAAACAACATTACAGAATACAGTAACTTAACAAACCTAAATAAATAAATGGGTGAATGAGTAAGTGGGTGGACGGGCAAGTGAATTGAAGCCTCCTATTAAATGCTATCAGAATAAATAAAAAAGAAAATTCTACATTCAAATGCTTTCTTTGCTGTAAGCAGTGTGACCTTCTATAACAAATATAATCAAGGCACTATGCTGCCGAAAACTCTATGTCCTTCAGTCTGCAGTCCAAACACCTTAGCACCATAGGAAGCCCTTCAAAACCTTGTCTCTGTCTCTAGCACAGTCGTCCTCCAACTAAACACTAGTTATTTGAACATCTTCAAAAAACAGGTGGCTAGGGTGCCTGGGTGGCTCAGTCAATTAAGTGTCCGACTTCAGCTCAGGTTCTTGAGTTTGAGCCCCACATTGGGCTCTGTGCTGACAGCTCAGAGCCTGGAGACTGCTTCCAGATTCTGTGTCTCCCTTGCTCTCTGCCCCTCCCTCTCCCTCTCAAAAATAAACATTAAAAAAATTCTTTTAAGATCAATCAATAAACAAACAGCTTCTCTCTCACATTTAGGTATTTCTCATACTATTCTCACTTTCCTCCCTCATTTGCTGAGTCTGGCTAATTAAGTCTCAGCTTAAATTATCTTCCAACAGCATTCCTCCTCTGACCTTAGATTAGAAAGACACCTACTGGGGCACCTGGGTGGCTCAGTCGGTTAAGCGTCTGACTTTGGCTCAGGTCACGATCTCACAGTCCGTGAGTTCGAGCCCCGTGTCAGGCTCTGGGCTGATGGCTCAGAGCCTGGAGCCTGCTTCTGATTCTGTGTCTCCCTCTCTCTCTGCCCCTCCCCCGTTCATGCTCTGTCTCTCTCTGTCTCAAAAATAAATAAACATTAAACAACAACAACAAAAAAAAGACACCTACTGCAGCACTATTACGCTTTTCAAATCTTTTGCAAGTGTTTCTTTGATTGTTTTCCCCTAGAAGGACTTTTTTTTTCCAATATATGAAATTTGTTGTCAAATTGGTTTCCATACGACACCCAGTGCTCATCCCGAAAGATGCCCTCTTCAATACCCATCACCCACCCTCCTCTCCTTCCCACCCCCCATCAACCCTTGGTCTGTTCTCAGTTTTTAAGAGTCTCTTATACTTTGGCTCTCTTCCACTCTAACCTCTTTTTTTTTTCCTTCCCTTCCCCCATGGGTTTCTGTTAAGTTTCTCAGGATCCACATAAGAGTGAAACCATATGGTATCTGTCTTTCTCTGTATGGCTTATTTCACTTAGCATAACACTCTCCAGTTCCATCCACATTGCTACAAAGGGCCATTTCATTCTTTCTCATTGCCACGTAGTACTCCATTGTGTATATAAGCCACAATTTCTTTATCCATTCATCAGTTGATGGACATTTAGGCTCTTTCCATAATTTGGCTATTGTTGAGAGTGCCGCTATAAACATTGGGGTACAGGTGCCCCTATGCATCAGTACTCCTGTATCCCTTGGATAAATTCCTAGCAGTGCTATTGCTGGGTCATAGGGTAGGTCTATTTTTAATTTTCTGAGGAACCTCCACACTGCTTTCCAGAGCGGCTGCACCAATTTGCATTCCCACCAACAGTGCAAGAGGGTTCCTGTTTCTCCACATCCTCTCCAGCATCTATAGTCTCCTGATTTCTTCATTTTGGCCACTCTGACTGGCGTGAGGTGGTATCTGAGTGTGGTTTTGATTTGTATTTCCCTGATAAGGAGCGACGTTGAACATCTTTTCATGTGCCTGTTGGCCATCCGGATGTCTTCTTTAGAGAAGTGTCTATTCATGTTTTCTGCCCATTTCTTCACTGGGTTATTTGTTTTTCGGGTGTGGAGTTTGGTGAGCTCTTTATAGATTTTGGATACTAGCCCTTTGTCCGATATGTCATTTGCAAATATCTTTAGAAGGACTTTTTAAATAAGCTTAAGAACACAATAAAATGAGAAAAAAATTTGATGGTTTTGATTACATCAGAATAAGAATTTCTATGCAACCAAAGACATGAAGAACAAAAATGGTATATATATGGCGGAATGAGAGATGGTATTTCAAATGTTTAGAACCAATAGAACTATGTTATACAAGGTGTCTTAGACATTAACAAGAGAAAAAAGACAGCAAATCCACTAAAAATATGACCAATAAATTATTAATAGGTATTTTACAAGAAAGAAAATTTCAAAGATCATTAGTATATGAAGAAATGAAAATTTCAACAATCACTTAGAATGTCAAACAACCCATAGGAAAGGCAAACATGTGAAAGATGGATAATGCCAAATGTTGGCAGGGCTGCGGGGACACAGGAATCCTAGGCACTGTTACTGGTTGTGTAGACTGTGCAGTCATTCTGGAGAGCAGGGGGGCACTGCGTAGTCAAAACAGGGAAACACATAGCCTATACCCTAGAGATTCTCAGCCTGTATGTACAATCTAAAGAAAATCTCACTGAAGACCATAAATAAAAACACACGATTATATTCATTGAAGTGCCTTGCTGCATAAGTATTAGTAATAGTAAAAGTTAACAGTATAAGCCAATGTGAATAAACAAAACCATTCTTGCCTCTGAACACAGTATAGAGACCACATAGGAAGGCTGATTCATCTGTTCAAAAACCCAAAATAAAAGTAGTGTCTATGAAAATGGCACCTTGGATAGAAATTTTAGGGCTGGGAGGGACATTAACAGACAACTATGTCATTCAATTCCTTTCTTTCACAAGTAAAGAGCTGAGGTCTAAAGAGATTGAATAATTTGATCCAGATTAGCCCTACAGATTTAAAGTAGCAGGAGGTCTCCCAGCCCAGGTCTCCATCTACTACTGCATGCGACCTTCGGTTTATAATGGCTGAGAATGCAGAATCCAACTGAGAACGCCTAGTTTTGAATCCAGGTTCTACCACTTCTATCATCTCTGTAATCCTGAACAAGTGCTTTCACCTTTCTAAAACGAGGTTTTCTCATCCATCAACATCTATCAAACGAGGCCAATAATAGTACCTACCGCAGGTGAGCTGCTGTGAAGAATTACTGAGAGTACTTAGCACTGTAGGGCATATGGAGAGTGCTCAAGCCATTTTACCTATTATTGTTGCGTTTTTGCTAAAGAATGGAACAGTCTCTCTTATACTGAGAGCATAATTAATGCATGCTACATAAAAGAGTGGGCAACTTCACTGAAATGAGCCTACATGTATAATACTCTAACATTGCTCACGACTCAGAGGACATTGAGAGCAAATATAACCATTTCCTGGGGGTGGAAAAATATTTGAAAGATTCCTGGCTTGTCCTTCAATTTCCTTACCAATATTGCAGATAATCAGCTATATTCTTTTACCCTAGAGGTCAAGTGTCCATACCTCCTCTACCTTTATAAGAAATCAGTAAATTAGCAAAAAGCAAAGCAATTTAAGAATCTCGTTTTAGAAATTAACCTTGAAAATTGGGCAGAAATCATTAACAACTCAGTTCTTTATTCAATACCAACTATTTCTGCATCAATGAATCCTCTACAACCACCATAACTGATATTCACAACGGTCATGAAGAAAAGTTAAATCAGAATAAAATGGCCCAAAATAAGAACTCAGTACATTTTAATTATGTTTTAAACTGTAACCTTTAAAGAGTTTTTTTTTTATTAAGTTTATTTATTTGAGAAAGAGAGAAAGACTGAGCGTGTGCAAGCATGAGCAGGGGAGGGGCAGGGAAAGAGGGCTCTGTGCATTTGACAACTCTATACAACTCTGTTGTGCTGTGTTCAGAAGCATAGCTGCCATCTGTCACCATACAATACCAATACAGTATTCCTGACTGTATTCTCTATGCTGTGCCTTTTATTCTCGTGACTTGCTCATTCCTTACTTGGAAGCTTGATCCTTAAAAGGTCAAATCTTCTGGTATCCAGAAATCTAATGTGTATCAAGCCCCTTACCAAAGCAGACAAGTGGACACTTTACTATATATTGCTTTATAGTCACTGAGTTTTATGATTCTATGATTTTTATCTATTCATATGATTTTTAGTGCAACTCACATTTACTGGAATGGTACTCTGAAAGCTGTTTCCCTTCATGATCAGTCCAAGGAGAGGGTACAATGACATCTTTTGTGAAAAACTAGAAAAATTAAAGTCATACAATTAGGCGTGAATTCCTCCCAAAGTATAAAAAGTATCTGTTATTTTCAAATAATCAAATAATCACCAAACATGTTACACAGACTTTATAGTTACATTTAAAAATTTTAATACTTAAAAGCACAAATGACCAAAGGTGAAATAGAAGAAATTTACAGTATATATAGAAAGAGAAATGTTAATATTTCAACCATTTAAATATTTCAACTACTCAATATTAATCGAAGGGCTGAAAATATTTTTAATTCCTCCCAACTTGGGTGGGGGAAGGTGGGGATGACAAAAGGGAGGATGAAGAGGAAAGAAATAAATGTAGATAGATGTATACAGCTAAGCTAGTATGAATGGTGTGCTGGAACTGGCTTACACTGGCTCTCAAAATCTAGTAAGTTTTCAGGAAATTTGTGCACCAGTTGTTAAAGCTAATGTTAAAAACTTGTAAAGTTACAATTAAATAAATTATATCAAAAATAAAGGTAATATATGCCCCCACTCATTATCTGCTAATTATTTTACACTTATGAGGACCCATGCTCTTGAGATTATGTCTTTTGCATCAGTATGGTGTAACGCCCACATATACTGGTGTACCACTGCCCTTGTTTTATCATTCAGTGATGTCACGTCTCAAAACCGGGCATGGTTGGAGTATTTACACTACAGACAGCAGGAGTCTCTAAAACTCATACTCTTACCACAACCAAAGGGCCAGTTGTTAAACATTAACTGGTACACCACCGGCCAGTATACTCAAATGGAGATAAAGCATTTGGATACGTATCTTTCCTTTTTTCATCCCAGATATAAAATAAAGCCTACTACAAGATTTTCCCCTTCCGTCTCTGTTTTAGAGGGAATTCAAAACATTTTCTTTCCTGTATTTTTTTTTTACAGATGTAATTTTTTTAAAGTAATCTCTACACCCAACGTGGGACTCACCCCCAAAACATTTTCTTCATATTTTGCCATACACACGATAAAGAACTAATTTCCTTGACATGAGGAAAGATATGAAAGAAGAGGGGAAGGTGGCAAAGATTATGATATGTACAATTCCCAGAAAAAAAAAATAAAGGACCCATAGACTAATGAAGCAATGTATTTAGTTGACTCAAAATGAAAGACATACAAATCCAAATTAACAAGATGAAAATTTTAAAGTGTTAAGAATAACACAAATTAAGGGTTCAAAAATAATCAGTATTGCAGATAATGAGAAAACAGAAAGTACCATAATGCAGCCTGGAGTAAAAATTGTTACCACCTTTTGGGAGGGCAGTATAGCAAAATTTATCAAAACTGAAATTACAAACAAAGCCTCTGAATTAGCAAGTATGTTTCAATTACACAAAGATGTGTACAAGTGGGTTCACTGAACCATTATTTGCAATAGAACACCAAACACAACCTAAACATCTATCAATAGGGGCTGACTTAGGATACAACACATTCATACAAAGGAATACTACACTATTATTAAAATCAAATGTGCTAATAATAATAAAAATAAAAAATAAAAAATAGTAATAAAAAAACTAACATTATTAAGCCAAAAAAGCAAGATGTAAAACAATGCGAGAATGATGATCCTATTTATGCAAAACTGTTAAAGGCCATTGGCTATTATATATATAAAATTAATCTGAAAGTATAAATATCACAGAGTTACTTTCAGGAAGTAAGATGGGAAACAAGAAGCTCTTCGTTTTCATTTTATAATTTTTCTTTGAAGTCTAAATTTGTTTTGTTTTTACTACCTACATGTATTTATTCTTTCAAATACTTATACATTTAAAAATATTTAATTTGTTTCTGATATATTTGTTTCAGATACACTGACCCTAATCTTCAGTCTGACTTCATTTTCTTGTATTTTCTACTGAATTTCCCTTTAAAGTTGAGGATTCAAAAGGGAAAGCATATTTCCTAAAATGTTGGGAAATGGGAACCAGTCTGAGAATATCTAACTGTGGTGGAATCAAGTGATTCGATCAGAAGGCAAATTCTGAAGTTTCTGGATAAAGAAGTAAATAATGTTTGAGAGCAGTACAGTATGTGAAATGGTTTTTGAAGAAATAGGCTGTATCTGAAACACAAAGGGAAAATATCGACACTAGAAAAGTAAGTGCAGGAGGGGGAGAACATCACTGGATCTCGAAACACTCCACAGCTGAAGTCTTTGGGGTGCAGAAGGGCCAAATATAGCTAATGAATAGAGGGAAGCAGAGGTGGCTAGCAAGGGAAAAAGGAAAAATAAATGTTGCCATGACATAAAGGGAAATAACTAGATTGCTAATCCTTATTTACGCTCTAAGAGAAATTCATCAAACAAAGGAGCAAGCGAAAAACTTAGTTTATTATTTTTATTAAAAAAAACCCACAGACCCTACATTTGGAATATACTTTTTTCTGTTTTTCAGTAAGGTATTTTATTTCATGCAATATATTGTATGTCTTAAAAATTCAAATTAACAGATAAAACCATTACCAATGCCAATCTAGATTTTCAGGTCTGAAAATATTCAACTTCCTCTACATAAACTCCAACTTGAAACCAAAGCTTGTGCTCATCAGTATTCTGAAGGCACAAGGAAGACAAACTGTGCTAGGCCCGGAGAATGAAAAGACAAACGAAGTACAATATTGGCCAAAAAATCCCTTAGTCTAGGGGAGAGAAGTATTAAACCAATCATTACAATATTGTAAGCGCTCTAGGAGAGGCAGGGGAATGGATGAACAACATCGTCTTATGGGTGCACAGAAGGGAGCTTGACAAAGCTGGGGACAGGCCAGGCTGGTGGGGACCTGGAATGGCAAATGATTGAAGGAAGTCATCCTAAAAGAGGGGACATGCATGCAGAATTGACGCTTAACTGGCTTAATGATCAGTAACAGTTTTAAGTTACCTCTTCAATGGCTTTTTGTCTTTTGTCTTCCACATCTTTATCTATTCTATACAGAGATAAAGGAGAAAAATAACCATGCCATTACTTCAGCTGATTGAACATTTGAAATAATAAGCTTTCAAAGAAATACTTTCCTTCTGTTGAAAACTGGCAAATGTTAAGCTCATCTTAAAGAAAAACTGGTATCTTATCACATTAGTAAATGACAGTATTTAGATATTTGGCACTGGCTGTTAGGCTTACCTCCCTCTTTTCCATTCAGTGTAAATGGAAGAGTATTTTCTTTAAAAAGGCTTACAGTGATATAATTTTTAAATTACTAGTTACAACATAAAGTAATCTGAATAAACCTCGTCCTTTAACCATCACAAATTAAGAAGTATTTCATTCTACAGAAATCTAAAAATTGTCCAAATTCTTTTTCTTCAATTACTGCAAGTTTATCATAGCTATAATTTTAGAATGAACTCTTACTCTGAAATAGAAGAAAAGAAACGATTATCCTTACAGTTCTCAATAAAGAGGCAAAAATTTTACTTATGAAATAAAATACTGACAATGTAAAATTCTGTCCAAATGAATTTTTTTCACTTTGATACAATATGCAATATAGCAACACAAATTTATCAGCTACGTAACATGTCACGTCTCAAGTACCGGGCACAGACCTGCTAAGAACAGAGCAGTTAGCCTTGTAGGACTTCTTACATCTGTTCCAGGAGAGAACATTTGCTTTCTGTCAATAAATTAGTAAAACACTTCTTCTTTTTACAACAATTTATTTTCTCTCAAAAATTTTCATGTATATTTTTTTTTGTGTGGCTTAACAAAAATTATATAAGAATGTGTTTCAGAAACTAAAATCAAATGAGTTTTTCAAGTAAGGGAATTATGAGAAATTAGATTACAATGATAATCCACACATCTCAGCTTGAACAACAGCCATCTGGGGGGCAAATAAATCAGTTTTCTTTACCTTATCATGAACACAACCAGGTCAAAATGACAGTGCATAATAATAACAGCATGTAGTATTTAGTAAGCTCTGATTTAGTATTACCTCATTCAGAAACATTTTGCTGCTTCATCAGAGGGACTTTAAGAACCTGAAATAGTCAAGTGACTGCTAGAAGCAGTGAATATCGGTTTAGGCAAATATTGTAGAACCTGATCACGGGAGGTTCTAAGAAGTCATACAGGACAGAGTATCCTGACCATTACATCACAGAACACTGGCATGATGCATATAGGTTACTGGTATGCCTTCAATGAGTCCTGAGTCAGGGAGGGCCTTTTCGGGATTATTAACCTCCCGTATGGCCAGACTTATTTGTTTGCACTCGTCTGTCTTACAGTTATCATTTTTTATGTGTAGCGGTATCAAAAGGGTGGGAAGCACTGAAATTGGGAACTCATATTACACAGGAAGAGACACTGGAAGCCACTGTTTCTAAGAATGAATCAACACATTTTGTTGAGAATGTACTCATTATCCTCGGTAGAAGCAATAACCATACATTGAATTACAATAGTAATTAAAATTAGGGTCTTTACCACTCTTTTCCCCTCTTTTGTATTACAAATCTATCTACTGAAATACACCAAGATTCTTTCCATAAACCTACCTAAACAATACATCATTTATTAATAAATATAGAAATGCTGTGTCACACCTTTGGTTAATTGTATTGTTGACTCTCTAGATGGGAATAATAGCCTATCCTATTTCAGTAGTGCTCAACGTGCTAAATAAAGACTTCATAACTGAAAGATAATAGCTAACCATGTTTGAGTATACCAAGAGGCAAATAATAAAGCATATACTTTGCGTCAAACAAAAAAAATCAGCCTAATTTGTAACTCATTTGCTTTTAGATATTCTTTTTCTTCACCTTCTCTTCAAAACTGTTATTTACATTTAATTAAAAATTCTTTAATGCTGTCCCCATTCTTTTCCCTTTCTACTACACTTTGGATGGACATGAATTATGAGTGAATGGTCATCAAGTTACTGAGCCGAGAGAGGAAGGGGCAGAAACATCCAGACGAGTATTTGCAAAAACATCTTATCAGGTGTGCATTTTTGTGTGACTGAATTCTGAAGTTAAGAGGCAAACAATTGTCCATTATTGTGGACTGACAACACATGTACCTTGGGACTGAAAAATAAAAGCTGGTCTTACCAGTACTCAATTGTTTCAAAAATTAAAATAAAAAAAAAAAATCAAACTATAAAACTGACATTAACAAGAATCCCCCAAAACTACTGACAAAGGCTATTATTTATAATTAGAGTTTACAGTAAATCACAATCAAAAAGCTAGGTCTGTTGCACCAAAGAAGTGCACATTCTCACTACACTGGACATCATCACGCAGCACAAAACACAAGTCTGGGCCACACTATGCTTAGAAACAAGTTAAGGCTGCTCTGATTACTAGGTTGACTTCAACACGATGTAATTCAGATCCCTAAGGGTCCTATATCAAAGCTGGATAATGTCTAGAAAAGCTCTCTGTTGCTAACGGATACCCTTTCATTCAATGTGTCTTAACTTGGTAAAGGGATTTTAAGCTTCCCCAAACACAGATGGCAATGAAAGAATATTTTGCTTTACCCTACCACCAAAAAAATAAACAATACAAAAATTAATGGGAGAAGCCACAACCATGTAGAATGATACAAATTTCAAAATGTTCTTGCTTCTACCAAGTGCTGGAAAGCACAGTTGTCCCGTAAGTAGCAGAGGAAGATTATCTCTTAAAAAAAAAAAAAAAAAAGGTTCCTACTCCCTACTGTTAGCAAGGGAATCTTTCTGGATATAGTTCTTTGAATTTACTCTTCATTTAGATACAATAAATGTCTATCAAAAATTTTCCTCCCTGATATCTTTACATATAAATATATTCAATCACTGGAATTTCTGATGTCCCTTTGAAAGTATGTTATTACACTTAGACACAAGAAAAGAAAACTTACCGAGAATGACTTAAGTATAAAGCTTGACGATGAATGTCTTCTGGGTCTATTTCTACCGGATTTATTACAGCTAGTTGATCAATAGACCATCTAAATTTCCCTGGAGTCTTAACAAAAGAAAGTGAACTTATAAGTAAAAGCAAACTAAAATAGTTCATCACAATGCTAACAACTGTCAGCTTCAAAAATAATGTGAATGGTTATAATACAAAAGTATTTTAAAGCTCATATTTTAAAATTTGGCTTTACCACTAAATTAAATGGCAAATGGTAATCAAATCATAAAACCAACTGACTGGACCATATCTATTTTAAAATACCCAAATCTTCCATTTGGGTGATTTTTGAAATTACATAATAATGGAAAAAAGTCACAGTAGAATAATGAAGTATAGAAATTTCCCAATTAATACTCATCAGTGATGCAGCATGCCCAAGTAAAAATCTTTTTTAAGAGTTATCATAGGTCTTTACTTTTACTTACGAATGAAGTGAAACTAAACAAAGTACTAACTACAGAAGTGCCTACAAAGGTTCATAAAATAGTTGATCCTTAAAATAATTATGAATGGTAATCACTGCTGCTTTTCTGTAGTCAACTATCCAACTGAACCAAAAACTTATCCAAAACCTAATCTGTAATTCAGAATGCATTGTTGACAAAATCAGGCTTAAAAGGTCAACATGCCACACATTCTGGCTTTGAGGATTAAGTTGCAGCCAATCCATTATCTATTCTATATTAACATATAGCTAACATTTAATAAGGTTCAATAAAAAATCACGAGGTCAGATTCATGACTCAATATAAACTACATAACTGTAAAACTTTCCTCCACTTGGTCTTTGTTTAAGCTGGTATGAAAGTGTAGTATAAACAGCCACACACTTGGCAGTTTTTCTAGGTAATTTACTAGGTTAAGAGATTATACTTCAAAAGAACTCCAGTGTTCTTGCTCTTGTTAGGTGGCAAATAACAGCAAACATAACCTAGAGGGATGAAGTCTTCCCTAACCTCCAAGAGAGCATTTTCCCTTCCATATCACCCTTGTGTTTAACCACTAATCGTGGCACATATATTGTTTTGAAGTCCCTAGATTAGTTATGTCTATTCCTTTAGAGTAGAGGTTGGCTTCTACAATCCACAAGCTAAAAATGGTTGGAAAAACTAAAAGGATATTATCATTTCATGACATGTGAAAATTATATGAAATTTAAATGTCCATAAAGAAAGCTTTATTGAAACACAGCAAGGTCTCATTGTTTACATATTGCCTATGGTTGCTTTTGTGATACAAGGCATAGGTGACTAGTTGTAACAGCAACAAGATGACCCGCAAAGCCTAAAATATTTACTGTCTGGCCCTTGACAGAAATAGTTTGGTGATCTCTGTATTAGAATACAAGCTTCTTGAGAGTTTGTGTCTGATGACCCTGACTTGTTCTCTATGTCTAGCACTTTATCGAATACAAAGCAGCATTCAAATAGGTTTCCTGAATAAATGAGAATAGATAATTAGAGGACATAGCTTCTCCTGGAATATGGTATTAGTTACTATATCAGCAATCATACTATCTAGCTACACCTAGTTACAGGAAGCCAACATATTATCCACTGAATAAAAAAAAGGAGAAATGCTAACAACATCAAAAAAACAAAAACAAACAAAAACAAAAAAATCCACCTAGCTAACTTATTTTTAGCCCAACCACTACACTATAGTGAACATTACAACTAAAAAAGCACATTCCAGATATACGTGCTCCATGATAAATTTCTCCCTTAACTTGCTAAGAAAGATGTTTACATTGAAAATAGTTTGTAAACACTAACTTATAAATACTAGTCAAGAATAACTTACTGGTAATTTCGTTGATTTAAAAACAGAAGGACTGGAGAGCGTTTGTTCATGGAGATTAGAATAATCACCAGGACTTTCGAAAGGATTCAAAACTGGGATCCTTCCTGGAGTTTCCGGTGTTATTTGCATTTTTGATTCTTTGACATCTCCCATAGCACAGAGAGAAAACTAAAAAGAAATAAGTATGGACAATAAAACTATAAAGTTCCACATTCACTGGGACAACTAAAATGTATTCAATAAGCATATTTCGCAAAAAAAAAAAAAAAACCTCAAAATCTAACGCTCTTGGGTTTTTTAAAAAAATATAGTTTACAAAGAGGCATCACATATAGTTTCTAAAGCGATCCTTAAAATAACCTTGAAGGCTAGAGAGGTATGGTAGTAGTGATACCATTTTGCAGAAGAATTAAGCTCAGAGAAGTTAAGTGGCATATAAACAGCAGTCAGCCAAATATGAATGTGTTCAGGATCGATCTGAGGCAACTAAATGTTATCAACAGACACAAAACTCTTTTCAACTAAAGGACTTACACCTATGGTTTCTTTATTTCACATCTCGAAGCATTTTGAACAACCTTCGGATATCCCAGCAATTGCCTATTAAACTGCAGTTACTAAACAACAGTTATTTACAACAAGCAAATATGAGACGAGGAAGCCTGTGCACGGGTGCCTTTCCGCCACATTAGCACCAATCAAATAAGTATGACTGATGAGGGCTAAGAAATTAACCGCCTTTGGTTGCCTCTCCTCAAACATCCTCCTTTCGCTGACTTCCAGGATAGAAGGCGAGACTGCATTGCTTTCAGTCATCGGGGGATACGACCGTGGATAAAGAATCCACTTCTTGGAAGGCTGAAGCAGCTGGTTTCGTTGGGTGAGGAGCAGGGTGGACACTCAAGCCAGTGTCACCCCCCAACCCTACACGATCATACTTTGGCGTCCCCCCCCCCCCCAACTCTTCCTCACCTATTCCCTCGCTGCTCCCATTCACCCCGGGGAGAGTGGGCAGGTGGGTTCCGAGAAAGGAAAAGTGATCTCTCCAATTCCAGACAAGAGGAAAGGCCAGGGACTACAAAGAACATACCTAGTGGTGTGTGTAAAAAGGAAGCCCCCCAATAGGCGACTCCAGGGCGCTCCCGAGGGGCCAGGCCAGCTCCCACGACAAGCACAGACTCTTTAACTCCCCGCTTCCGCGCTGTCTTAGGCCAACCAGGGCACGGGCCTTGTGGGGAGCTAGCCAATCGCGACGTACCGCTGTCCGCGAACCAACCAATCGCATCGAGGCCGCGTAGTAAATTCGAATGGCAACTCCTCGCTTCACATTCCGCGCTGAGTAACGAGGCTCCAAATTTAAATCAACGCAGCCTCACGCTGGCGACGAGCGCGAGGGGCGGAGCCTGCCCGGCGTGAGCTGGGGACGCGCGGTGTGATTGCCCAGGAGAAAGGAAGGCGCTCCAGTTCCGGGTCAGGCCCTTTTCCCGCCTCCCTCGGCCTCCGCCATGGCGAGTAGCAGCGGTGCCGGAGCGGCGGCGGCGGCGGCGAATCTGAACGCGGTGAGGGAGACCATGGATGGTGAGTGCCCGTTTCTCCCCCTTTACCTTGTCTCCGTTTCCCGCAGCCAGGCCTCCCAGGCGACGATGAGTCCAGAAGGACTTTAGGTCCACTTCCTGCCCCAAACAGCATCTTTGAGGGTTCTCCCAAGGGACCCGCCAGGGCCGTAGGGCTGATGGCCCCATCCTTTGGGAGTTGTCTCTTCGTTCTTGCGTAGTTTGTCGCGCGCACGACGTTCGGGCCCCCACGTCAGCCCGGCACGCGCTCCGTGTTTACCGCGCGCCGCCCCCTCCCCGCGCGCCACGCCCCTTCGCTGCGTCTGGTCCTCTTGTCCTTTCCCCCCTTGCAGGCCTCGGGAGCCGTTGTCGCCCCACGCACCCACTTCTGAGCCGGACGTGGTGCAGAGTCCCCTTTCCTTATAGTCCCGAGCGAGGACAGTCTGCAGGTCTGTAAGGCCCTTGCAGACAGTGGCCTTGTGTGTTTGGTCACCTCTGTGTCCTTTGTCTCTTAGCAGTTCAGTAGGCGCTTGTTAGGTCAACCCCTTCATAACTGCTCTGTTTCGTCCTGGATCAAGTGACGCCCGTGTCTGAGGCTGTAGGTGTATTTAACCTGTTTTCGCGCCCGCAAGCAAGCGGGCGTAAAGCCTGCGCACACGTGCTACACGTGTCTTGGAGTTACCCTTTCTGTTCTCTCTACTCTCTGCCGGCTCGGCCACTTTGTACTCCTGGGGGTGAGTTTAGACAAGCTACTTAAACATCATTGAGCCTGCTTCTTTCTTTATTCTGTGTAAAATGAGAGCACTTTCTCCTTAGGTTATTGTGAATATTTAAGACAACCAGGTAAAGGCGTATCAAAGGCGATCAAAAAGTAGTTACTTTTATTTTTATGTTCTGTTACGTGTACATCCCACTTGCAGAATCCTTTGTCTCGCATCCACCTATGTGTGTTTGATGGATGTTAAAACATTGCGTTTTTGACATTTTCCAGTGGATACTGACATCAGTCTCCATCTTTATTGAACCCTAACTGTGGTGTGCAGTTCTCACTAAGTAGTGTCAGCCTTCCCGCTGTATCTCCTTGTCTGCTTTACTGTAGGGCCCCACTTAGTGATTCAGCTGCTTCTTATGGGGGCTTCTAATAAGGCTTCTTGCTTTTTCTGTACAGGTTGCTGCTTCCGTTTTATTTTTTTAATGTTTATTTGTTTTTGAGACAGAGAGACACCGCATGAGCAGGGAAGGGGCAGAGAGAGAGGGAGACACAGAATGTGAAGCAGGCTCCAGGCTGTCAGCACAGAGCCCGATGCGGGGCTCGAACTCATGAACTGTGAGATCATGACCTGAGCCGAAGTCGGACGCTTAACCGACTGAGCCACCCAGGCGCCCTGCTGCTTCCTTTTTAAAGAACTACTTATATTATTAGAATCTTTGCATCTAAGTTTTTACTTATCAAGAATCTATTTGGTGTTTCTCTGAAATGTAGAATTTGGTTCTTAACACCATTTTCAGCTTATTTCCCGTTCTTTCTCAGTGTACCACAGCATATTAGTTTTATTTTGTAAGTGGACTTAAATACATAAGAAGTGATATGTGTATAACATTACAGGTTTCCCCAGCTTTCCGAAAGCAGAGTGTTCTCATGAAACTTTTCCTAAGCTGAAATGGTATAAAGTGAAGAAGCAGTTAGTATTAACTTATATGGAAAATTTTTTGAGTGTTCTCAAATCCAGAAAATAATCTTTCTTAGACTTTTCTGATAACTTAAGACACATCTTGTTAACAGGTATACAAAAGAAATAGAGATAAAGCACATGTGCTCCCGGTAATAGTTCAAAGCTCTGGCAGCTTGATGGTGAGATACTGAGTGTAATTCCTGGGGAAGGAGCTTGGCAGTGATGCTCAAAATGCTGGGGTTACATGCTAATGGCTTGCTGCAAACAAGCACTGAACACTATTTTCACTTTCTGCCTTTTTTTTTTTTTTAACCCTCTTTGGATTTCTTTTGGTTAGCAAAAATAGCTATTAATATAGATCTTTCGTAAAAGCTAAGTGGAGACGAACTTTCAAAAAGTGGGGCGATGCTGGTTTTGTTTTACATCTTTGCTTGGAAGCCAGTGGGTTTTCTAACCGAATGGAGAGTAAGAGGCCTCACTTCCTGTTAGTTTTCTTATGTTAGCTATGCTCAGGTCCTTATTTATATGGCCATAGAATCCCATTTGAATGGAAAACTCACATTTTATTGCTGGTGGAATTGCCGATGTACAAATGAGAACTGATTGTACTGGTTGCATCAAGATTTTTACTGAGAGAAGTGTGTGTAAAATGATTATTGAGAGTATAAGCATGTGAAAAAGTGAAGAAATGACGTTTTTTTCTTTAAAGTTTATTTTAAAGTTTATGTATTTGCTTTGAAAGAGAGCTCTCTGCTGGGGAGTGGCAGAGACAGGGAGACAGAGTGAATCCCAAGCAGGCTTCACACTGCCAGCACAGAGCCCGATGTGGGGCTCAAACTCCTGAACCCTGAGATCGTGACCTGAGGCAAAATCTAGGGTTGGACACTTAACCGACTGAGCCACCCAGGCGCCTCATAAAGTCTATTTATTGAGAGAGCACGCACACACTGGGGAGAGGGAGAGAGAGAATCTCAAGCAGACTCTGTCAGTGCAGAGCCTGACATGGTGCTCGAACCCACAAACCGTGAGATCTTGACCTGAGCCAAAATCAAGAGTCCGATGCTCAACTGACTGAGCCACCCAGGTGCCCCTGACAGATTGTTTTAAAAATAAAAATTCAAAGAGAGGCTATGTGACTTTGAGAATGCTGCTCCTCTATACACAGTTTGCCCACAAACCTCAAGATAGAAAGGCCCCAGGTTGGCACTGGATCACCATTTGTTAAATGTGGCAGCTAGGGACTATTATGTCCATTAGAACTCTAAACTTACAGAAAATCCCTGCCATATGTCATGCCATAATTAGAGTCTAAGACAGTCACATAAAATGTGAAGTTGAATTATTGCGAAGTTAACAGAAAACTATATTTTCCATGTTGTCTATAATAATTGAGACACAAAGGTAAACACAGTGACACACTATAAATAATTGACCATACACTGAATTGGACAAGTTTACATGTTGTCATTTTATAATCCCATCTTCCTTCACATTCATTCCCAGAAATAAAACTTTAGCTTGCCCAACAGGCTAGACTGAACTACCCAAGTAGCATTAATATATGAAACTCTGTTAATGTGGGGTTTCCCTGTATTTATATCCACCCATGAGAGCCAAAAGTTTTTGAATCTGACTTCCCTCCTTCAAGGTCTAGTATATTTCTCCTCATTTTACTCCTCTAGAGTCAGCTAATAGTAATTTAATCTTTTAACGGATCTGAATGATGTTAGGGTTGTAGAACTCAGCTATGAACATTTTTATTTTTATTATGAAATAAACGCATTTTGATGATACTTCAGAAGCAAGTAGACTTTATAGTTTATCTGTGTGGCTCACTCTGAAAGGAACTTGACCGATTCTGGTCCTAATTTAGTATACGGTCTTGTATCAGTCCCCTGCTCTCATTTTTAGATTCTTAACATTCTCTCCCAGATTCCTTCTTTAAAATGTCAGCCTTTTCCAGATGCCTGGGTGGCTCAGTTGGTTAAGTGTTTGATTTCAGTTCAGGTCGTGATCTCACAGCCCATGAGTTCGAGCCCTGCGTCAGGCTCTGTGCTGACCGCTCAGAGCCTGGAGCCTGTTTCAGATTCTGTGTCTCCCTCTCTCTGCCCACTCCCACTTGTGCTCTGTCTCTTTCTCTCTCTCCAAAATAAATAAACATTAAAAAAAATTTTTTTTAATGTCAGCCTTTTCAGCTACCCCTCTCTCTGTCCTCCAGTGTACTCAGTGACCTTTTTTGCTTTTCAGCGTTTTGAAATTTTAGATACTCTTTATTGATAGTTTCATACTTTGAGTTTTGTTTTCCTATATTTTCTTTATGCCTCCAATTATTACTGGTAATTATGGTTTTTAACAATTGTGTTAAAAAAAAAACAAAAAAAAACTCCTTTATCTTTCACTGTAGTGCTGCTTAGTTATATACCAGGTAGTCAGCTAGAAAAAGGAGTTAAGAGAGTTCACAGTGTACAAGGCGGCAGTGTCAGTGAAACAAATGTATATTCCTTGCTGTCAGTCTAATTACTGATGGGAGAAATAAACCTAGCAGTCATTTTTCTTTCTTTGACCTTCCCTGCCTTCTTTTCTTTACTAAGCCCTTTCAATTCTTCCTACATCTCAAATTGAACCACTTGTCTCTATCCTGTTCATGCCATCTGCCATTCTATCACCAAGATTGCAATAACTTAGGACTCTCTTTCCAAGATCTATTCCATACTATGCAGCCAAAGTCTTTTAAAAATGAAAATCTGCTTGTATACTCCCGTTTTTATATCTTGCCAAAGTTCTAAAATCTTCAGTAGAGCCTTAGTGTGTGTTCATGTCTATCTTTTCTCATATTTTACACCTATGCTCCCCCTGTAATTACATTGCCTTTACATGAAGAGCCTTTCAGATCTATGAATTTATTCTGTGAACTTACCAAGTTCTGTCTAGCACAGGAACTTTTGCACAAGCTGTTTTCTTCACTCTCCCTCTCTTTGCACTTTTTCCTGCCTCTGCATTATTCAGGTTGTCTTCACCCTTGAAGTCTAAGTTTAATTGTCACTTTTTCAGAACAAATCTTTCCTAAACACTATCACAACTAAGTAGAATGTCCTTGTAATTTGTTTTGGAGGTATGCTTTTCTTGTCCCTGTTTCCCTTTTAACAAGGATCAGTTATTACTTCAATATCTATCTCACCTACACCATAATTTCATGAGGACTGGGACCATATTTACCTTTTTCATAACTATATTTACAGCAGTAACATAGGCATAAAATGCATGTAAGTACCAATTACACAGTAGGCACTATAGAAGTACTTATTACCGACAGGTTATGAAGTTAGGAAGTAAAGATCAACATAAATCTCATAAGCAAGCTTAAAGGAAAGAAATACTAGTACTGAGATGGACCTGAAAGAGAGCATGGAATTACATAGAAAAAGGCAGAGGAGAAAAGCATGAACAAAGGCATGAAGAGCGAGCAGAGCATTTATGGATAGGGGTCTACCAGGAAGAGAAAACTGGAGAGGAGAATTTGTCGGTATCAGTTAATGATGATGGTGATGATAATGTTGGCGAGTTGGAGTAGGGTCAGAGTATCTGTTCTGGTTTTCTGCTGTCATGTAACAAACCATCCCACGGTTAGTGAAATAAAACAGCAACACTTGTTGCTCACAGTTGTGTACTTGTCTCTCACAGTTCTGGACATTGGCCAGTCTTGTCTGGGTAGTTCTCATTGGGGGTCTCGTGCATTGCAGTTAGTGCTGATTCTGGAGTCATCCCAAAGCTTCTTCACTCACGTATCTTCTTTTTTTTTTTTTTGAGTTTATTTACTTATTTTGAGAGAGAGAGCGTGAGAACAAGCAAGCGGTGGGGAGGGGCAGAGAAAGATGGAGAGAGAGAATCTGAAGCAGGCTCTGCACTGTTAGAACAGAGCCTGACGTGGGGCTCGAAACTCACGACCTGTGAGATCCTGACCTGAGCCGAAATCAAGAGTCAGACACTCAACCGACTGAGCCACCCAGGCGCCCCACTCACATATCTTCTAGTTGACACTGCCTATTAGCTGGGCCTGCAGCAGGTCTGTTGTCTGGAACATGTGGGTTTGCTCCCAGTTGGTGGCTGGGTTGCCAGGGAGAGTGTCTCAAGAGAGAGCCAGGAGGAAGTTATATTATCTTTTTAAGCCTAGTGTCAGAAGTCATGCAGTGTCGCTGTTGAGAGATGCAGCCTGTGAGACCTGAGCATACCTGCACATTCTTGCTCTGGAGGCCAAGAAGGCAAGGCCCTGGCTGTTCTTTCTTCCTGCTATTTCTCAGGGAAATGTTTACAGTGACCAATGTGAGGAATGAGGTAACATCTATTCTACTTCAAGGTAAAGAGCAGGCTTGCTAACTGCTTACAGTAAAAGTAGGGATTTTCCATGCTTATTGTTCTTCTGTGACTGTAGTCTGGCAACATAATGTACTCTCTTGCTATGTAAAAAGGAAAACTACCTGGTTATTTCAGTGTTTGCTGAAAAGGTATTCATAAGACTCAACACTTTTTTCCTAATTTTAGAGTCTTAGCAAAGAAGACAGTAAATGTTACACCAAAGGATAGCTATATGAAATCACCATCATCCTTAACATGAATGTTAAAAGCATTCTAAATAAAATCAGAAATACCTGCTTTTTTTAAGCATTAATAGGAAAGTTTTAGCAGATAGTGCAGGATAAGAAAAGGAAAAGACTGTTAAGAAAGATGTGAAACTATTATTTGTAGGTAAAATGATTATCTATTAGAAAACACAAGAGAATCAACTGAAAACCGAAAAACTTCAGTAGAGTTAAAGATGACTGGCTACAAAATAAAAATAAGTATTATGAGCATATTATGGGTATCTGCACTAACCACTTAGAATATACCAAAGCAAGGTAGAATGAATTTGTGAAAACAATCAAAACTAAAAATTAAAGAAATTAATGATTCACTATCAAAATTGATGATGATTGAGCACTTGCCGAAACTTTCTACTCCAAGCATATAAAAAGGACCGGAAATAATACTAACATGCAATTATCAGCCCAGCAATGTTTAAAAACAAGAAAGGAAGATCTCCTGGTTAGAAAGAGAGGTTTTCCCCAAAGAGAAGAGCAGATGGGCACCACAGCAGGAGATTGGGAATGAAACCTGACAAAGCATGCTGCCCTGCCCGAGAGAAGCTGGGGCCAGAAACGTGCCATCTGCCACGGCCAGGGATTGGGAAGGACCGTCCGTGTGTCCTGTGGGTCTGGAGCCAGGGTGTTTCCACCAGTCTGATCCAGAGGGCTGGGGCTGGCGTGACACTACCGGTCCAAGAATGCTTCTCCAATTCAGGACATCAATAAAGATCTCCTTTGGAAGATGAGCTTCCAACCAGAAGTCACAGAAGTACCTAAGGTAGATGAAAAACATAAACAACTCACATACAAATTGAAAAAGAGGGGGAAAGTTTAGTAGTAACAGGTAACTCTTTTTTTGAGCACTACCAGATGCCAGTGGACACGGCATTCTGAGTATGTCCTGTAATCCTCACAATGATCCTGTAAAGTATTATTACCCCACTTTCACAGAATGATAAAATAAAGGCATAGAAAGGTTACCTTGCTTACTAAGTAATGAAGGTGACATTTGAACTCACCTAAGAGGTACTTAGCCTCTAGAGATCAGACACTTAAGCATTCTCTTTTCCTGCTGGCTTATACTTAAAGAAACAGAAAACACAAATCTCAAAAATGGCCAAAGATAAGAATATAGCTTCAAATAGGTAAAGGCAGAAACAACAGTCATGAAATAAGTGGTTATAAAAAAGCATGTAACTATGAAATAAGAACAAGCAGAGGCACTGGGTCACTCAGGGTTAAGCGTCCCAACTCTTGATCTCGGCTCAGGTCTTGATCTAACAGTTCATGGGATCTAGCCCCACGTTGGGGCTCCTTGCTGACTGGGCGCAGCCTGCTTGAGATTCTTTTCTTTCCCTCTCTCTCTGCCCACCCCCACCCCCACTCCCCACCTTTATTTGTACTCTTTCCTGCTCTGTCTTTCAAAAATGGTTAAATAGAGGTGCCTGGGTGGCTCAGTTGGTTGGTTAAGCGTCTGACTTCAGCCAGCTCATGATCTCAGGGCTTCTTGAGTTCAAGCCCCTTGTTGGGCTCTGTGCGGACAGCTCAGAACCTTGAGCCTGCTTCAGATTCTGTGTCTCCCTCTCTCCCCGCTCCCCACTCGTGCGCACACACGCGTGGTCTGTCTCTCTCTCTCTCTCTCTCTCTCTCTCTCTCTCTCTCTCTCTCAAAAAGTGAATAAACATTAAAAAGTTTAGATAAACTTAAAAACAACAAGCAATTCTGAGGGGAAATTAGAAATCTCAAAACAGAGTTAGTGAAATAAATTCAACATAACATGAATTACAGCCTACATACAACTGAAGAGCATTATTGGTATGTTGGCATATCCAGACTGAAGAAATGAAATGGAAAGGGCTGTCAGCTTCCAGCCATGGTGGAGGAACAACCCGGATTTACCCTCCTGCCTGGAAAACAACAACAAAACCGATACAGAACAATGGTTTTCAAGACACTGGACATCAGGCTGTGAAGGAAAGTGATCCTAAGCACAGTAAATGAAGTGAGCCCAGTACTTTCCTGTTCTTGGTACCTTTAGAGAGTTCCCAGCAGTTGGGGGGTGTTGTGAACCCAGGTAGAACTCAGTGGACCCCCTGAGTTAGCAAAAGGAGGTTATAGAGTCCAGGGAGACCAAGGCAGGTAGAGTTTGCAAGACAGAATACCTGAGAGGAAAGAGGTTACAGAGGATTCTGGAGATCAGGAGAAGGGTCCTCCTCAAATATTCAGAAGAGCATTGACTAGCACGTACGTATGAGGAAAGTACCCCAAAAGCTAGAAAAGGCATCCAAAAGAATTAGAAGGAACAGTACGCCATGCTTATACAAGGCTTCTCTCTACCAGCCGGAATGGAAAGCTTCATAATTCACGAGGCATTGAGTATAGTACTCAGGAGCATCTTTCCTCAGTGATGAGGAACAGTTAGCTGTGCACTAAACAGGGCTCTAATCCTGACTATGTAAATCTTAAATGACTCAAACTGTTTTCAGTTAACTGCATCTCATTACAAAACTTAAGAATATGTACAGAAATACTTATCAACCAACAAGGTAAAATTTACAATGTCAAGCATCTAATAAAAAATTATTAAGTATACAAAGCAGGAAAATGCAACCAATGATAGGAGAAAATTGAATCAGTTGAAACAGACCCAAAATTGGCACAGTTTTTAGAATTAGCAAGACAAGGACCTTAGAACTGTACTCCATGTGTTCAAAAAATTAATTAGAGGCATGGGAGACATTTTTTTAAAAAAACTTGAAATTCTGGAGATGAAAATGAATGTCTGATATAAAAAGGTGAAAAGGGTCCATTTCATGCACATTGTGAATAGTGTAATAGTTTTCAGAAGGAGTTAGACTTAATGGATCATTCAGTATTGTTAACTTGTCCATTCAACACCGTAGTTTTTATGCAATGCAAGTCAGAATCCACCTGGAGTTTGTTTTTGGAATTGATCAGGATTTTTAAGTTCACTGAGAGAACAAAAAAGCTTACAAAAATGAAAGATTACAAAGAATCTTGAAACTTCTACATGCTGATAAAGGTTAGTAATTAAATAAGATAGACATGCAACAAATCCATAGGTAAATGGGAATTTACTATGTGATAAAGATGGCATCTTAATTGAATGGTAAAAATATGAGTCACTCAATAAATAGTATTGAGGCAGTGAACTTATTTCAGATCCTATTTTCCACCCGACTCCAGGGAGTTAAATATTTAAATGTTTATAGGTGGGCAGGAAATAAACTTTGAAGTGATGGAAGGATATACTGATGGATAATTCTATAATCTTTGCATGGGGAATAACCTTCTAAATATAATGCCAAGAGAAAATAATATAGGAAGCAATAGATAATATGTTGGCCATTGACTTAACAAATTCTAAACATGCTCTGGGGAACAACCACCATAAAACAAAATTTAATGAAGCCAATGTATTTATATTCTGTGCTGCTTTTTGCTAGTGTTTCTCATGTCAATTACTTTCATAAACTACAATAAAATGAAGTAACTATAAAAAATGAAGTTAAAAAATAAACTTTTGTTTTTTACTATTAGATTTCAATAGACATGATTCCGTCAAATTGTAGACGCTTCTAAGCACTTTTAAAGCCTTAAATATGTACATTACTGAACAATTCCACTTCTAGGAATTTATCCTAATAAAATGAAATTAGTATGTACAGATGCTTATCACAGTATTACTTCAGTGGGGGAAACATGAGACCCACTTAACTCTTAAAATAGAGTAGCTAAGTAATGTATGGTGTTTTCCTATAATGGGATGTTATGTGACTAAATTACATTGTAAAAGGTTACTAAAAAATGGGGAAATGTTTAGAATAATCCTGATTATGATGCATATACTTAAGATATTAAGTGAGTGGTAGAATATAAATCACAGTGTAAAATGCAGTTATGCGGAGGGAGGGTGGTGTAAGACTGTTTTTGGTTCTAGGACTAAGTAAGAGCAAGACAGTATACTTGACAATTTCAAAATCTAGGGATGCTGTGCTAGTTCTTTGATACTGTGCAGTATTCTATGAATTAAAAACAGTAATGTGTGCATATTTTGAAATGTAATTTTTTTGAAGTTTTCTCAATGTCTTTTTCAGTTCTGTTGGAAATTTCAAGAATTTTGAATACTGGCTTAGATATGGAAACTCTGTCTATTTGTGTACGTCTTTGTGAACAAGGAATTAACCCAGAAGCTCTATCGTCGGTTATTAAGGAACTTCGCAAGGCCACTGAAGCACTAAAGGTTAGAGATTTGTATGTTAGTTCATTGTAAATAAAAATACTTTTTTATTTTTTAATGAATTTATGTGAAAGATCCTAGTTAAATATTATTAAACTAACTTCTGTCACCATTAGAAATTCTGAAAACCAGGATCTTTGTAGCATATGTTCAACTACAAAAATTGCTACTATCGTGGACCATGTTGTCTCTCACAGAAGTCTCCAGCTGTGTTTAGAATTTTCCTTGCGTTGTGACTAAAGTTGTGTCTGTGCCCAAAAAGATGTGTTCAAGGCCGGTACCTGTGAATGTGACCTTACTTGGAAATAATGTATCAGCAGGTGTAATTAAGGTGAGCTCATAATGGATTAATGAGCGATGTTCTTATTAGACAAGGAAAATTTGGACCAAGATACACAAAAAGAGTGCCATGTGGAGACACAGACAGACATGGGAGAATGGCTTGTGACAGTGGAGGCAGAGATGAGAGTGGTGGCCAAGGATTGTTGGCAGCCATCAGAAGCTAGGAAGAGGCAAGGAAGGATCTTCTGCTAGAGCCTTCTGACTCCTTGATGTTGGACTTCTAGCCTTTAGAACTGTGAGAAAATAAATCTCTGTTGTTTTCAGCCACCCAGTTTGTTTGGAACCTGGTGATGGCAGCTCTAGAAATCTAACTCAGATTTCACTTTTAGAAAGTGGGGTGCTGTTGTAATAAACACCTACAAGTGAGGAAGTGGCTTTGGAATTGGGTGATGGGTTGAGGTGGGAAAATTTTACACCACTTAATAGAGCCCAGATTTCCTTGAAAAAACTTGGTAGAACTGTGGACATTAAAAGCAGTTCTGGTGACGGCACAGAAAAGAGAGGAGAGCTGTACAGAAAGCTTTATTTGTCTTAGAGAATACACACATTATTATGAACAGAATGTTGCTGGAAATAATGGACATTAAAGGGGCTTCTGGTGAGACCTCATGAGGATCATATTATTGAACTCTGGAGGGAAGGTTGTCCTTGCTATGGAGTGACAGAGCACTTGGCTCAATTATGTTTTACTATTGGAAGAAAAATAAAACTTGTAAGTGATGAACTTGGATAGCTAGCAGAGGAAATTTCCTAGCAAAGTGTGGAAAGTGCAGTCTGATTTTTCCTTTGCTACTGAAAAATAAAATATAAGAGGAATAAGAAATCAAGGAAGGAACTGGTAAGTCAAAAGGAACCACCACTTGATTTGGAAAATTATCAGCCTTACCCCAGAGCATGCTCTGGAGAGAAGGCCCAGGGTGTGGATTTGGTAAGGAGATTATGTGCATGACTCCTAGATGCAGTCAACTGTCTGTGCACAGAACACTGCCAGCCTGACTGAAAGCAACCGGGACAAAATGAAAGAAGGCTAGGGTTCTTAAGGAAGGAAACTAACACAAAAAGGCAAACAGAGCATATTCACAGAGCAAAAATTTATCATAAAGAGACTATCTGTACAGTTCTCACTGCCAGCACCCAGAAGTTCCTGGGAGCTCCCCCATCACTAACGTGTCCTGTTCCCCTTCCAGTAGCTACTGTCCTGACTTTTATGGTAGATACTTTCTTTGAACAGTTTTACTGTCTAACATGGGTCTTTAAACTGCAGGCTAATTTTATAAAATTTTCGAGCTTGATATAAAGAGAATCTTAGAGCACAATCTTTACCTAGTTCTTCATTTAACATTATGGTCTTTTTTAATCTTTATTTTTGAGAGAGAGACAGAGCATGAGCGTGAGCAGGGGAGGGGCAGAGAGAGGGAGACACAGAATCTGAAGCAGGCTCTACCCAGGCTCTGAGCTGTCAACACAGAGCCCTACACGGGGCTTGAACTCCGCGCACCACGAGATCAGTACCCACGCTGAAGTCAGAGGCTTAACTGACTGAGCCACCAAGGCGCCCCCATTTAACATGTTTGAGAGAGTTTTTGTGTTTTGGTTTTTTTGAGTATAGTTGACATACAATGTTACATTAATTTCAGGTGTACAACTTAGTGACTTGACAGATTTATACATTATATGTTCACCAAAAGCTGCCATCTGTCCCATGACATCACTATATTTCTTTATGCCTCGCCTTTTATTCCTGTGACTTATTCATTCTGTAACTGGAAGCCTGTCTCTCCCTCTCCCCTCACGCGTTGTGCCCATCTGCCTCCCTGCTCCCTTCTGCAACCATCAGTTTGTTCACTTTTTATAGGTCTGATTCTGATTTTGTTTTTATTTTTTTGGATTCCACTTATGAGTGGGATCATGTGAGGGTCATTTATGTTGTGTGTAGCTGTAACACAGTCCTTTCCACTGGAATAATCATGCTTCATTACACAAATATACTACTATTTATTTATCCTTTCTACCTTGTGTGGATATTCGATTGCTTCCAGTGTGAGGCTATTAGGAATATGCTGCTATGAGTATAGTTGTCCATGTCTCGTGATGCATATATGCATGCATTTCCTTTGGGTGTGTATTCTAGAAATAAAGTTGCTTGGTTGTTAGGTTATGTTTATCTTCAACTTGAATAGATAATGCTAAACTCTTCTAAAGTAGTTGTGCTAATTTCTGTTTACAGCAGCAGCATACGAATTTCCCTTCCTTGCTCCACGTCTTTGTCAATACTTAATATTGGGAGTGTTTTTAATTTTAGTCAATTTTGCTGGGTATGTGTAGGTTTCTTATATAGTTTTATTTGCATTTCTTCTAATACCAGAGAGGTTGAATGTTCTTACATAGTTTTGGCCATTTTCTTTTGCAAGATAACCTTTTCAAGTTGCTTGCCCATTTTTTCTGGCTTATTTTCCCTTTTTTGCTGGTAGTCTTTCCTTAAGTATTCTGAATGTGAACGTTTTGTTAACTGTGCATGTAAGATTACTAAGTTCTTTTAGTCAGGTTTTTAAATAATTATAAAATCTATTCAGACTTGGGGCACTGGGTGGCTCAGTTGGTTAAGTGTCCAACTCTTGATTTCAGTTCAGATCATGATCTCACAATTCATGAGTTCGAGCCTTGCATTGGCCCCACACTGACCATGCAGAATCTACTTAGGATTCTGGCTCTCCCTGTCTCTCTCTTCCCCTTCCTGTTTGCAGGCACATGCTCCCTCCCTCCCTCCCTCCCCGCCCCCCTCAAAATAAATATTTAAAAAAAAAAAAAAAAAACCGGGAGGAGAATCCTGAAAAGTTTGTAGCAAAGAAGAAAATTGTTAATTAGAACTTTTTCATGTTTTCTTTAAAGGCATTTTTGAAATCTGTATATAATTTGTATTAAAGAAGGAAACAAGTCCTTCAGAACCACCCACAAGATAACCAGTGATATTTGGCAAATACCATTCTAGATGGTATGCTACTTTAAAAATAATGTGAACCACACCTGTCTTTCCTTGATCACTCTTTACTCTTTACAGACTTTTTAAATTTTTTTTTTAATGTTTGTTTATATTTGACAGAGACAGAGCATGAGCTTGGGAGGGGCAGAGAGAGGGAGACACAGAATCTGAAACAGGCTCCAGGCTCCGAGCTTTCAGCACAGAGCCTGATGTGGGGCTTGAACTCATGAGCTGTGAGATCATGATCTGAGCCAAAGTCGGACGCTCAACCAACTGAGCCACCCAGGCACCCCATCTTTATAGACTTTTTAAATGTATGGTTGTTTTCCCCTTTTTGGGTGGTTGCTAGTAATTAATTTCTCTCATACTTTTTCTTTCAGAACTAAAAATAGGGTAAGGAAAAACTGTTCCTATTGTGTTTTCTGCCTTTACCTTGAAATCCTGGTGATTAGAATATAATTGTGTGGTACTTAACTCTATTTTAGAATGTGTAAAATATAAATCGAGGACATCCTGAAATGTTGCAAGGAGCTGTTGGTCTGAAACATCCAGTTTTTCCTTTGTTCTTTAGCTAACTGTAGAAAATTGCAACCATTCTTCATTAATTATTTTGCCTTTCTTTCTCATACATTTGTATATTGATAATGTTTAAGTCATTTATAGTAAAAGTAACTGGTTGTGTGTAACACAATTAGGTCAGTTTCTTAAGCATCAATAGATATGTCACATTATGTGTATCTCTCACAGCATAGATAGGACATTAGGTGCAGTTTTTAAAAAATAGACTTTATTTTTATGAATGATCTATCAACACTGAATTTTGGTATTGTCTCCTTAGAGCTAGTATTTATGTGTAAGTAATCATTCACACATTGTGATTTCAGAAATTCTGGGCAAAACCTACTTTCCTGTATCTTCTACTTTTAGTGCCAAGGGGCCTTGAATTGTACTGTTGATGCATTCCTATGCAGAATAAGCCTTGCCCTTTCTCTTGCAGCTGTCCTGTATGATGATATCTTAGGGTGACCGACGTGTCTCCTCACTGTATGAACGTCTTGTACAGCATGAGGACATTGGAGACAGCTGGGAGAGAAATGAGGGATTCAATAAGTCTTGTGTCCCCACCCATCCTCCCAAAGGAGGGAATAAATGTACACAGGAAAGGGAAGTGTGAAAGACAAGACTTGTTAAGGTTGGTTTTTCCCCAGGGCCAATGCTTACGAGATTTTGGAGTCTCTAATGACAATCTGGTAACTAGTTCTCTAGGATGCCATTACTGTCCTTTCAAACAGAGTAGTGCTACATTCATGTAATGGGAATGCTGTACAGGGTTAATGGTTTGCTTAGTTTAGGTGAAAATACTTATTTCAATGTCTGTATCTTGGAGGAGAATCTCTAAAATTCGTACGAAAATGGAATGCGGCTGGACAAAAAGTTAAAGGTACTTTAATTTTTAAAAATTTCTGTAGTTGTCTATATTATTCAAGTCTTCCTTGAAGTAGATGATACTAAAATGTGGGTTAGGAAGAAGACAAAGTGCCTAAAGGTATGTAGCTAAATCTAATATAAGAACCTATAAAGGTAGAAAGAAGTAGGAAATCTTTTAGAATAAGGGGAATGTTTTTCAAACTAGTTTTCTAATCCTTGTGAATGATAAACCTAAAGAAGCGAAAGGCTAATTAGAATAGCCAACTATCTGGACGAGGTAGGTTCTGTTGATTGCAGAGAGAAGGTTTCAAATTGAGAACTACAATTTTCCCAGCACGTTAAGTGATTTTCATGAAAGGCCTTCGAACTTAGACTAAACATAAAAGCAAGTTTTAATTATGAAGTTGAAACATACAAGAATTACAAGTTTACCCTGTATTTCTGAAACACTTGTTTAAAATCATCATTTTCATATTTGGAATTAAGAAATTGTTTAAATTTTAATCTTTTAGAAATCTGTATCAAATCATTTACTGATAATAATAATATAGTGTCTGGAAATTCCTGCAGAATAATCGGGGAAAGTATACTAGTTGGTGGAATAGGTGAAGCAGGATTAGCCATGTGTTCAGTATTCCTTTTGCCCTTTTTTTTCTCTGCCCTGTAACAGAAAGGTCTTTTTCATTCTTAATCCCCTTTTCACACTAAAATGAAACATGCAGAAACAGATAAACCAATAAAGACTGGATAAGGTGGATACAGTGTGTGGACAAGGTCTGCTGTGGGTCAGTTTTTCAAGTAGCAGAATATTTTTATTTTTACGTTAACTGCATTAAGATGATATAACAATTTTCCACTGTTAGCCTAGCAGTCAGTTCAAAAGGTAGTTCTAATGTACTGCAAAAAGTGAAAAACACTGCATTATCCTGGTGCAAGTGGCTTGGTATATGTGGGGGAGGAATTGTTTGTTAATGACAGTACAGTATTGACAAATATATCTCTGTGGTGTCTTTTCCATGATTTTATTATAATGAAACTTACTTTCTTGTTCTAGGCTGCTGAAAATGCGACAAGCTGACTTTCTGGAGAAATCCTGATGAGATATGTCAGGCTCTTCAAGAGGATTTGAAGATTGCATTGTAGTCAAGAATGTACAATGAAATTACTGCATGCAGCAGTGTAGAAACATTTTCCTTTTTAAAAGAATTATAAAACCATAGCTTTATAAATCAGTGGAAAATGGCTTACAGAGAGAACTATCAGATGTGTTTACATCACATCTTACTTTTTTTTAACAGCTCTAATGCTGGTTCATATTTATGTATTCCTTATTTATAGCTCTGATAGCTTTAATTTTCTAAGCAGTCTGTCTATCAGATGTGCACATCTGCTGTGCCTGGTTGAAGTATAGTGGAGCCCATCAGAAGTAATGTAGTAGTTATGACTTGTTGACATTTCCATTATAAAATTTAATTTTGAATTGTTTATGCAAAATAACCGTGGATTCATGTTGTACTGGGTTAAAAGTTGACAGAATTTCAGCCACCTTATTTATGGATTTGATTTAGACTTAGGTATATCAGATTCTTTCTTATAAGAGCATGGAAATCATTGTTTTCATCTGCTCTTTAACAAAGAATATTTAGTTTTTTAAACAAAAGTTTTTCTGGCAGTTAATAGTATGAACCAGATTGTTTTTGTATTGACTGAAAAATAAAACTTAGAAACTTAGATTTTAAAAGTAATGGCAGTGCTTAGTTTTATTTGTCATTTGGATTATTTACATTTAATGAGAATATTAATTGATAATATTTTTTTTCTAAGTTTTATACTCTAAACATGATGGCCTAGAAAAATAAAGCATAGTGAAACATTTCCAACAGGCAAAATTCTTTAATTTTATTACAGAAAAATAATTTGAGTGGTTATCTAATAAATCACTAAAGAGGAAGTATCTTTCAACAAATATGATATTTTCTGAAGGAATACATATTTGCAGTCATTAAACAAAAAGTAAATAATCAAATGTTCTATATCAGGAATTGTAAGTATCAACTTTCTAAGGTCATTTTTTTGTGTCATTATTTTTTCCCTGAAAGTTTTAATGAATCAAAGTGATGGTTCAAAATAAATTTTGGGAAATTTACAATAGTGTTAATTCTGCTCCTGTAACAGAATCTCAATGGAATATTTTCCCCCAGACTAATATTTTAATCTGATCTTATTTTAGGTTTTGTTAGCATTCTTTTAAATGATAGTACAAGCATTTACTCTTTAGCAGCTTTTTTCTTCAGACAAAGTAAGGCTTAGTAGTATCTAAGTGGCAACCTTCTGTACTGTTGTAAAAATCTCATCTTTTAATTATTTTGACTTTGAAAGTGGATAACCTCTTTACCAAGGGCACTGGAAGGTCTATTGGCAGAACCTGGTTGAGAGACAATAAAGACTTGTGATGCTAAATCATTTATTTGTTAATAAACACTGCATATATTGCATGTTGTTACTTACAAAATCATAAAGAGAACACATTTGTCAGGCTCCAAAATTTGTATATACCCTTAGGCCACAAGAGTTAATAGTTTTATTTATGATTTTGTAGATTAAGTTATTTATGTATGAAACAAAGCAGGAAAATATATTGAGTATGTTTACAAAGAACTTTAATGTGTTACACTTAAATGTAAACATATATTTTTAATGCATACTTAAGTACTATTTAACGAAATCAAAACAAATTATAATGATACAATTGGCAGTGTTATGCATGTTGTCAGTGACAAAAATAAAACCATTTTGGTGGTATTGGCATGTACTTTTGATTTAGTTTATGCTTTTGTGTGTACAACTTGTGTTTCTGTAGGTATTCTTATATTTAGATGCTGATTAGTTACATGTGAATGAAGACTATTTGAGGGCAGACTAAATTTACAGTGTAAAATCAGGCTTGAGGTGTGAAATGGAATATTTTTCTCCTGGTACTTAAAGGAGATAGCTATATTAGCATTGCCCAGGCTTCCCCTGGGTGGGTTAAGCGTCCAACTTCAAGTCCCATGATCTCCTGGTTTGTAAGTTCCAGCCCCTCATCAGGCTCTGTGCTGACAGCTCAGAGCCTGGAGCTCACTTGGGATTCTGTGTCTCTCTGCCCCTCCCCCAGGTGCCCTAAGCCACATTTTATGTATATATATTTTTACATTTTTTTTCATGTTTGTTTTTTTGTGTGTGAGAGAGAGCGCGAACAGGGGAGGGGCAAAGAGAGAGAATCTGAAGCAGGATCCATGTTGTCAGCACAGAGCCCGACCGACAAGGGGCTTGAATCCACAAACTGTGAGGTCATGACCTGAGCCAAAATCAAAAGTCAGATGCTTAACTGACTGAGCCATCCAGGCACCCCTTGCCTTATTTTATATTTTAAAATGTATGCAACATAAAATTTACTATTTTAACCATTTTTAGGTTTTACAGTTCAGTGACAATAACAACATTCACACTGTTGTGCAACCATCACTATCTAGAACTTACTATCCAAACAAATTCTACCCATTAAGTGGTAACTCCCCACTTCCCTTTAGCCCATTTTTCTAGGTGAACATTTTTCTACTTTTTTTCTGTGAATTTGACTATTCTAGGTATCTCATATAAGTCAAATCATACAGTATTTGTCCTTTCATGTCTCTTTTCACTAAGTGTTAGGTTTTCAAGATTCTTCCATTATAGACGCAGCTGGGTGGTTCAGTCAGTTAAGGGTCAGACTTCAGCTCAGGTCATGATCTTATGGTTCATGGGTTCGAGCCCCACATTGGGCTCTGTGCTGACAGCTCAGAGCCTGGAGCCTGCTTCGGATTCTGTGTCTCCCTCTCTCTCTCTGTCCATCCCCTGCTTGTAGTCTATCTCTCTCAAAAATAAATGTTAAAAAAAAAATTAAAAATATTCTTCCGTTATGTATCAGAATTTCATTCCTTTTTAAGGCTGAAAAATATTCCATATTAATATGTTTACCATATTTTGTTTATCCATTCATCCAGTGAATATTTGGGTTGTTTCTGTCTTGGCTATTGTGAATAATGCTGCTTTTAATATTGGTATCTAAATATCTAGTCAAGTGCCTGCTTTTGATTCCTTTTGGTATATAGCCAGAAGCAGAATTGCTGGACCTTGTGCTTAATGTGGGATTAATTTTTTGAGGAACTGCCATATTGTTCCATACAGTGGCTGTACCATTTTACATTCCCATTAGCAATGTTCAAGGATTCCAGTTTCTCTGCATCCTTGCCAATGCTTTGTTTTTGTTTCTTTAAATAATAGCCATTGTATAGGTGTGAAGTGGTAACTATGGTTTTAATTTGCATTTCCCTAATTGTTATCTTGACCATCTTTTTATATATACTTACTGGCTATTTGTGTATATATATCTTTTGAGAAATGTCCATTTGAGTCCTTTGCCCAATTTTCAATCGTTTTTGTTACTGTGGATTCTTTTTACATTCTGGGATGATAATGCTTATCAGATACATGATTTGCAAATATTTTTTCCCAGTCTATGGGTTGTTTTTTCACTTTCTTGACAGTGTTCTTTGCACAATTTTTTAATTTTGATGAAGTCTTATTTAGGTATTTTTTTCTTCTGTTGCCAGTGTTTTTGGTGTCATAGCAGAGGCACCCCAGAATGCTGAGTTGACAGGTGCAAGGCTGTAGCATAATGAAGAACCCAACATGGTGTAAGCTCTGCAGTTCTTACAATCTCTCGGAGTCAGACTCACCTGGTTTCCTGTTCAGCGCCATGATTTTGGGCAAGTTACTACTGAGATCCAGCGTCCTTTTATGAAAAAGGGGGGGATTTATCCCTACCTCATAGACCGTGTGTGGAAGATTCTTTGCCATGTACCTGAAACACACTAAATGCTTATTTTTGTACAAACATTCCATTGAGTCAAGAGTGAAGAACTGTTTAAGAATTCTGCATAAAACTAGGATAGTAGAATAAACTAGGTGCCCACAATGAAATGTGGAGCTGTGCTTCCTATGGCAAGTGACTGAAAACTCCCCCTTTTGGACTTCCTGACTCCATTTGAAATGATATTTTCTTTATTTTCACAGTTATACAGGAAGGAAGATCAAGACATCCTACCAATAAAACTAAAAGATTAATTGAGTGTAAAGTCTTACATAGCTAATTAGTGAAAGGAGCCCATTGGGGATGGAAATGTGTTGGGAGAAGCAGGATTATGAATAATTGCAAAATCTCTATTTTCAACATAAAAAGAGCTCATTGTTCTCAGTTGCTTTCTGATAAACCCGATGGGAATATCAGTGATCTTTGTTCCTGCTGAACACTGAGAACCATCATGTAAAATAGGAGCAAACAGCTGGCTAAAGGAAACCTCAGGCGGAAGTCGGCTTATAGAACATGGTGAGGGAGGAGGGGTAGCCAGGGAGAGAGAATTTGGTAAGGCTTAATTTTGGCGCCAGATGTACACCATTCCTGCTCTCATCTGGCTTTACCTAATAGACACAGAAAGGACTTTACCAACTATGGCCAAGTTTAGAGAGGAAGAGAAGAGTGTTTTCAGTGGACCAAAGACGAAGGGAAGTGCTCTGATGTCACGATCTCCTGCGCTGTTGCTAGGTTGAAACGCTACCATGCAAGGACCGTGGGAGCCCTGCAGTCTCAGGGAAAACTGGTGTGGCCCCAGCCTTCCAGGCAGCAGCCACCAACACGACGCAAATAGGAGGAGAGAGGGCTGTTGTGATGGATTATTAGGACTCCCATGCTGTTACTTTCATCAGTTCAGAAGGTTTGAGAAAATGTTGGGATGTAGCAGTAAATCTGGTTAACAAGGGAGCCCATAAGGAAAACAAGGTATGGAGGAGAGAGGATGCTTCTCCCTCGGGATTTCTCCAGTCTTTTCTAATTCCACTTTCAGCATTTTGTGCCATCTTTCTTGTTTCTCTCACAGACTCAAGTTGGAACAAAGGAATCCATGCTAAGTAAGATGTTGCTAATGATGTGTCTTCCCTCTCTGGGGAGAGCCGAGTCCTGGAAGTATGATTTAACATGAAGGGATGTAGTCAGCTGGACAGCACAGGGCAGTAGGGGAGAGGGTAAGATTGGCAGCTGGAGAGTTTTGAATCATTTGACTGTTGGACCTAACATTTCCCTCAGCCATCCACTGTGAGGCCAGCTCTTAGCATTGGCTAAGGCCCGCCTTGTGACCCACGATAATAAAAAGTGAAGATCGAGCACTGCTCCCTTTGGCTTTGCTTTCATACCTTGTCCTTAGCATCTCATTTCGGGTAGAATTTACTTCTCCTCCTGTTAAGCCCCCATCACTCAGCTCTCACATGTCAGGAGCATTTTTCAGTCTAGTCCAGTAGGGAGATGCTAAACAAATAAGTGGAATCCAGGCTACACTGCACTGGAAACAAGGTAAGAACAAAGTACTGTTACCACTAGTACCAAAACCAACTGGAGATGCCCCTTCATGTACCGTTCTAACGCATCAAATAGGCTTAACATAGTGGTGAAATTATCAAGCCCCACCCCCCCAAAGTAGGGATGGTTGTTATAATTCTTGCATCTCTCAAAAGAATTGTTATTTTATTCTATTAAATATTTGATGCATGTAGTCTATAGCAAATAACTGTGTACTGTCTCCATAGATAAAGGCATTTTAACCACTTCCTTCTCTCCTAATTAAGGTGTAATTTAGGATTGTTCAATGAATCAATCTTTTTTTTTTTAATATTTTTTAAAAGTTCACTTACTGTGAGAGAGAGCAGGAGAGGGACAGAGAGGGAGAGAGAGAGAATTCCAAGCAGGCTCCACTCTGTCAGCACAGAGCCCCAAGTGGGGCTCAAACCCATAAACTGACACCATGACCTGCGTGGAAACCAAGAGCCAGATGCTCAACCAACTGAGCCACCCAGGCGCCCCTCAGTGAATCAGTAATCTTATCTTTAAATTGAATACCTTATTCACAGTATTTCCCAGATTCTCACACTTCTCTCCATCTATATATAAATTTTGACACCAACTTACGAAAAATCAATCCCTTGTCCCTTGGGGGCCATCTTACCCTCAAGGAAATTCCTATTCTTGATTCTTGAATTCTTGCCCTTATCACCATACATGTAGTGAATGCTCAACACATATTTACCAAATGAGTGATGTAACAATCATACATTGGTGACAATAATGTTCACATGAAATCTTGCTGCAGTTATTAGTATTCTTTTTCCAAAAAGATCCTGAAAAAGCTTGTTGAATGGTGTATACCATCACTGAACTTTGACATTCCATTGTTCTTAGGTTTATGGTCCTTCTATGTCTCAATAATTCCCTGGCTTCGTGGTCAGATAGAATTGCCCTAAAACTTTGGGCATCTAGCTTCTACAAGCTTACTTGGTGGAAGCAAGATATTTCTACTCTCCTGTATTTTCCCCTTGAAGCGGACAATAAGCTTCAAGAGGCAGGCATGGTATCTAGCCTGGCACTTGGAACATCGTAGATGCTCAATAAAATGTTTGCAAATGGAATGACTAAGTTCCTCCATTTACTCCTTTCTTAATGTCAGGGCAGGCTACAGAGTCACATCCTGTACATTCTGGGGAAAGTGGAGAAGTAACAGTTTGGCACCTGCTATGTGTCAATCACCAGGCTGGATGCCATACATAGATTACTTCATGTAATTTTTACAGCAACCTTGTGAAGTAGGAATTCCAACTTTACAGGTCAAGAAACTGAGGCCCAGAGAGGTCTGTCATGAAATATATATGTGCACAGGAAAATTTTCTTATTCCTAGAATATCTGTTCTCTTCCTATTGCTTGATCAAATCACACCCAACCTTCAAGAACGAAAGTAAGACTGTTGGAAATTCATTCTTCATGGATGTCTTGTGTTTGTATCCATCTTCTTAGTAAAGACATTGACAACTTTTGGTGTGGGCTGTTTTTTCAAGGGTGTTTGTATAGCATACAGCGTTGAACAGAGAGAGATCTCCTTCTGGGAAAGGACAGATTTGTTTCCTTACAGGTTAAGAAGGATAGTGTCGCCTTCCAGGGCAGATTGGACAGGTTTGCTAACAACCCCTTTGTAAGACTGGGGTTTTCTTACCTCAGTGCTCCTCAGCTATGATACAAACCCATAGAGTGTGCTGCACCCCCTTGGGCTGCTCTGTGCCAGTCCTACAGGATTTGGAGGGCCAGGAGAACCAGTGTGGACACAAAGTCACTATGGGCTGCTATACTGTGAGTAATAAAGTCCCTTATCTCTGACCGAGGAGTTTTGTGTCCTCTTCAAATACCTATGAAAATGATAGACTAACTTTCCAGCTTGCAAATTGGGTAAAATCTTAGCTTTTTTTCATAGTTCTTGACAAAGAACTTCCTCCTTTGGGAAGTCTTTTCTGACTATTCCAACTTCTAGCGTTATCTCTAACACACATTTGGCAGGAAACCCAACTGCTGAGTAATGTATTTATGAACATTTTTATTACCTCACACTTGATTATTCTCTCCTAGAGGACAGAAACAGCCACTTAGACCTCTTGATAAGTAGCATTTTTCTTGGACATAGAAATTGGCTCTCATTTCATTAATTGTAATTCATTAACATGTATTGAATGTCTATTAAGTGTAAAACATTATGGTCAGAATGTTTAGGTAATTATTTTCTAACGGGTGCATAAGTGCCTTGAAGATGGACATCATATCTAATAGTTCTTTATCCATTATAATTCTTTGTGTCTCTCATTCTCATTCAACAAATATTTATTGAATGTCTGCTATTGTAGGTGGTAGGTTAGTTGCTGCATATACAAATGAATGAGACTTTCTACCTACAACGAACTCATGGAAACACATACAATGCAATACAAGAAGGAAGTCCAGTGACAGGAAAAAAACACATATTATTATGGGAACATGACAAAGGGCCACTCAATAGGGTTTTCATTGTATCAGGGTGGCAGTTGGCTTTTCCACTTCTTGGGATTCTCAGCAGGACATCGTGCCCAGCAGATACTGAAACAGTTTTTGGTTTTTTGGTTTCTGTTTTCATGCTGTACTGCCCCCTTCAGTGCTCACAGCCCACCATTAAGGAGGCTGAACAATGGTTCGAGGCTGCACATTCCTCTGGCAGGGGTCCACAATGAGAGGCCCCCAGAGAAGGCCTCACCATGGGCTGAAACAAAGTGTCCTTGAGGGAGGGGGGTGGAGAATGATAATTCAAAGTAAAAATCTTGGTCAAATGCTGCTCTGAAACTTGTGTATATACTCAAAAATAGCCCATCAAAGATTGGCTGGCCTGTATTAAAAATGGTTGCCAGCAGGCTCAGGCTCCAGTTCTACCTATTTAAAAAAAGATATATGCAACAAGTATGTTTAAGTAAACAAACATATATTTAAGACCTAGAATACCACTAAGGACTAGAAAGATGCCCAAAGCATCTTCCCTGCCCTTCAAGACGTTCTCAATCAAGTGAGATAGACACAGAGAAGCATCGTCTAAACCTGCACGAGAGAGCATGAGTTCTGAATAGAAACTAGGGGTTACTATCAACAAGCTGTGGGAGTTTATTCTGCTGGGGACCAAGGGAGTTTCTCGCAAGGGATGGCATTTGAGCTGGTGTTTGGAAGGTGAAAAGAATTTCCGTAGGCAGAAAACAGAGAGTAAGGCAGCTCAGGAAAAAGCTCAAGCAAATGCGCATTCTTTAAAAATAAACAAATACATGAATTAATTAATAAAAGAAGAGTTCAGGGAATGGTTAGTAGAACGGCAACTAGAATGTAGGGCATGCAGAAAACTGAAGGTCAGAAAGGAAGTTCCTTTCAGCGCCTTCCACAAATATTTATTAAGCACCTGCTGGGGCAAATAGAGTATGCTTAAAAAGAGATAAAGATAAAGACCTAGCTCGCAACCTAATGAGATAGTTTAAAATAGTAAATGCCAGCAAAGCACTAAACAGGGAGGATCTTGAATGTCACCCTAAGTCACTCGGGTGTTATTCCTCAGGCAGAGGATGCAGTGAATGATTTTATCTGACTTGTGAGGCGGAGGGTAAGTCTTCGAAGCTGTGTGAAGGAAGGTTCACAGGGGTGAGAGATGGAGTCAGGGAGAGCAGTATGGAACCTTCTGTAATCATCCAGGGGGAAAACAGGAAGGGTCTGAACCAGATGAAGATGAAAAGAGAGCAAAGACACAAGACTGATGAGGATAGAATCCTTTGATGGCTGACTTAACAGAGGCGTTTATGAAAATGAGGTCAAGCCTCCTATTCTGGGAGATAGAGAGGATGATAGAGAACAGTCATCTGATAAAATATCCTGAACTGATAAGATCTCAAAGGTCTTTGTATTAATTAACCAATGTCCATCATACCTTATTTTATTTAACTATTTGGTCATAATTTAGACTTAGTATCATATATTTTTAAGGCAGTAGAGGTAACTTTTTAGGAGTTTTTAGGAGACCAGTGTTTTTCAAGCGTCAGGCCCATTCGTGAATCATGAAGTCAATTTAAAATGTTATAAAATAATACCAAAATAAGTGAAATAGAATAAAGCAGAACAGAATGTAAAATAGAGTGATCACATGGAAAGGTTATTACTTTGAGGAACGTGGCTTCTGTTTTATGTACGCAGAATGAGTTGCAATGTCAAGTACGTGTGAGATGCAGTTTAAAAAGTTTGAAAGCCACTGATTTAGACAGTGTCCAACAAGCCATCTCTCTCAACCTTCTCTCCTCCAGTTTACAGGATTTGAATATGGAACAGAAAGGGTTGGACGGACTTGAGATATCATTTGTCACTTTGACAATAAATGCAGTGGTGCTGGTATTTTGTTTGGAGCCCATGGCCTCCACCATTTTTACAGAAAGCCTGAAGCACCCTCTACATTATTGTCGGCAGCCCCTTTGGCATCATGGGGAATGAATGCCGAGGATGACCCACATCTGGTCCACCAGCAGATCAAATCAGAAACAGGGAGAGAATATATTGTTCTGTTTTCTTCTCTTGAGATTTCAAATAAGGCTTTGCCAAATATTTTAAGACAATAGAATTTAAAATGTAAATTATGAATCCTCACAGATTTCATTTTTCCACTAGATGGCAGAAAAAGCACTTGTAATGGATATTACATTGCCATCTACTTGATCAGTTCTGCAGACTTTTTAAATAAAGGGGGTATATTTCATTTCAGTTTGAACAGCAGAATATGATTGTAAGACATCTGATTATTTCTTAACTGATTTAATCACATTAAGCTTAAAAATAAAGAGAAACTTTAAATTTGTTTATGTATGCACATATAGGCCCACATGTCTCAATTAAGACATACATGCTGGAATTTTACTGGCCTTGGAATATTGCCATGCTCTCTTTAATACAAATTTAAAAATTAAAGGTAGTATTTAAAAACAATTTTAAATTAATACAGAAACATTTTTCATGTTACACATGGGTATAATTAGGTACAGTTGAGATATACTTAATTATGATATATTGCAAATAATGATATTAGTATAAATAAAAAGATTGATGACACATCCATGGTTATAAACCCAAAACACACTTTTTATAAAGAGAATAAAAACTATGTGAGCTAGGGAAATATAATACAAAAGTTAAACATGGTATGTCCTTTTCTTTCTGTGTTAATAATTCTAATGTGACTTTTTTTTTTTCCTACCCTGGATATATGTGTCAGGTTGCCATTTATCAACAATAAGTCTTCAGGGGCCTTTGTAATTAGAACACTTTACTATGCACTTGAGAAGAGTTTCACAGACCTTTGCTCTGGTTCATTTACCACCAAAGAGAAAATTATTTTATGGACCCACAGAAAGCAAATGGTTAGTAAGTGAGTTATAGCAAAGAGAATGTTTTAGGAAACACAGACATGATTTGATAAAGTCCTACCAAATCATCAAATAAAAACTAGTTCAAAGAAGCTAAGTATTTTGCCCCTATTTCAGTCATTGCTTTTGTTACTGTTTGTCTTACAACTGGCCTTGGAAAAGAAGAGGGATGGGAAATAGGAGGTGATGCAAAGAAGTAAAGCCCAATCATTCATGCAGGCAGTCCATGGACTTCTGCTGAGTGCTTGTTCTGGGTTAGGCGCTGAGGTGGGAATGGAGATGTAGCTTCTTCAATCAAAATGAGAGCATGAGAAAGAGTAGGATAGACATTAAGCAAGCCGATGGGAAGACATACAAGATATTGCTGAGATTATGTAAATTACGTAACAGTTGCCGTGTAACAGGTGTCCCATTACCTCAGCTCTCCTCTCCCAGACTTGCCGATTTCCTCTTCCTCAACAACAACGAAAAAACAAACAGAAGGAAAACTGTGGAGCCTCGGGACAATGCCCACAATCCTCAGGGACCTAGAGAGGGTCTTATGGTGATAGGAAAGGGGTGGAGGGGTGGGAACCACACTGGGCCCCAGGCAGCATGCTGTCCGTACAAAGTAAGTTATACCCAGTCCCAGAGTGTCGAGCTTAGAAATCGCTGTGCTGTGCGTGGCAGAGATGCCTGATCTTGTTTTGAGTCAAGGCAGATAAACGACTTTTTGGGAATAAGTAACTCACATGGAGCAGTAAGCTAGTTTCTAGGATAATGTAACATCAGAGTAAATGATCTCCCCTGGTATATTGAGTGGAAAGCTATTTTTATGTTTGTTTCTTTATAAAGGCAACTGTGGGTTAAAAGCAAACAAAATAAATATTAAAACAAAAGGGAATATGATTTGGAGTTTTTGTTGTTGTTGTTGTTTTGTTTTTTTAAATCAAGAAAACTTACATTAGATTTGCAGGAGCATTCCCTTACAAAACCAAACTTGAAAAGTCCCATTGGCCCTAATCCAGGCATCGTGGGTCCTGCTGCCTGCTAAATGTGGGGCCCCAGTCAGTGGCTTTATACTTCTGGGCCCCGTTTCTTAAATTACATATCATGGAGAAGGAGTTAGTCCCCCAGCTCTAACATTCTCTACATGAGAAGAATAGAAATTGTAACAGCCTATTGTTTACTTGAAACAGACTGAAAAGAACTCCAGTCCAAGGTTCCAATGCTAACCTCCTACCCCAACTTCTTAGGCCTTCAGCTCCCCGCATGCTCTCCAATTAAAGAAATAGAAAGCTGGGCTTTCTCTGTATGCTCTTTCTTCTGTTCTGCCCTTCCTATTGGTGTCACTGCAAATGTCTTTATAAATCTACAACCTGAGCCATAGAGTAACTCCTTGAGGGCTGTATGAATGGCTCTCTTTTGCCCACCCAGTCCTGAGAAGACTCTGGCCCCTAAAACGTTGAGTGTTATTTTGTTTTCCCGCGTCAACCAGGAAGAATGTGTAGCGAGAGCCCTCAGAACACACAACCCTGTAGATCCCCACTCAGCACATCTCTAATGGGCTCAGCACAGTGACAGCTGTGACGAATACCATGGCAATTTCCCAGATAAGATTGTATCCGAGTAGGGGCTACATTTCCTTCAGAGTCGCAGAGGCCATTATTATTCTTTGGAGAGGAATTCTGAGGAGGAAATAGCTGATTTAAATGCCTGCTGTCAGTTGCCAAAGAAATTGTTACAAAATACTGCTATAATGATGTGGAAAACTGCCCATTGCTTTGGATCCCACGTTTTTTGTGCTCCCTCCATTCATCATTCAAGATTTTCCTTTTAGCCAACCAGGTGCTTCAAGACTGCTGTGCTCTCAAGCATCATCACTTGGTGTCTCAGTTTGGGGTTCTTTGGCACTTCACATTATGGCTGCTTGATCGTTTCTTGTGACCTCTTAAACTCTCATGAGGTCTTCTAGGAAATTGGGTGTAGCCTAGAAATACCAACCCAGCTTGTCTATGTATTAATTTTCTTTCCTTCAACAAGCACTTATCGAGTGCCCACTATTTTTCCACACAGCAAAAGGCAGCATAAGGAATTTATCCCATGTAGAGTTTTTGGAGTCATACTGCCTGGATTGTAATCCGGGCTCCATCAGGATTGGTAGTAGTATGACCTCGTTGTGTGATAGTTGGACAAGTTACCTCAGTTTCCACATCTGCAAAACAGAACTAACAGTCTAATAGTAGTACCCTTCATATAGGTAGAAATCAGGATTAAATGAATCAATATTCGTAAGGTGCTAAAAATAATAATAGCTCATAGTAAGTGTTCATTAATATGTTCATTACACCTGTAAAAAAGATAACATTATTACCATAAAGGAATTTACTATCTAAGGTCTAAGAGAAGATATGCACAAGAGTCATATAAAACAAGATAGACTGCACCCTGGAGTGACCCACACATAACCTTGAACCAAACAAACAAACAAACAAACTTGAAGCAAAAAAAGAAAAAGTTGACAAATTTGACAATCTAAAAGTTTCAAACTGTCTTAAAATTTTTTTTAATGTTTATTTATTTTTGAGAGAGAGAGAGAGAGACAGAGCCTGAGCGGGGCAGGGGCAAAAAAGAAAGGGAGACACAGAATCTGCAGCAGGCTTCAGGCTCTGAGCTGTCAGCACTGAGCCTGACACAGGGCTTGAACCCGCCGACCATGAATGAGATCATGACCTGAGCCGAAGTCAGATGCTTAACCGACTGAGCCACCCAGGTGCCCCAAAAGTTTCAAACTTTCAAACACACGCACAAAATACCCTAAAAATCCACAGGTGACAAAACAAAAGGAAAAAATACTTTCCGCACCCTTGGTTGACAAAGGATTGATATCCCGCATTTAGGACAACTGGGAGGAGGATGTGCACATGTGAATTTTCCAGAGGAATTTCAGAACCTGAGAGGAGGATGTTGATTGCAAACTAAAGTGTTTGAGTTAAAATTTGGTTAATAGGAAAGAATTGTTAAAGTTTTCTAGAAACAGAATTGTTCCTAAGGAAGATTAAGCTGGCAGCGGCATGTTGGGTTGCTGGGAGAGTAAAGATGAGTTAGGATACTGAAAACAGAAGGGGAAGGTAGTGTCAGCCTCCCCTCAGAGGTCAAGAGAGCATGATCCTGAACGTTCACAATGACTGAGGTTTCTTGAGATTTGGGAGCCCACAGAATTAGGAAAATGGTGGTTAGAAAAGTTAAGAAAGATGGGAGTAGAAACAGGTTTGGGGGGAAGCCAATGGGTTTGTTTCTAAACTATATTTAAGTGTAAGGTCCAGTTTTAAAATGAAAGAATGAAGTTAACAATGGATTGGAAATGTAAGTTTTGATGTTGAACAAAAATGTAAACCAAGAAATATAGAATGAGGATTCATCTCAGTGGAAGTTGAGGCGAGGGACACAGATGAGGTCATTGTTGGAGGAAGTAGTCAAGAGAGTGTGACTGCCAGTTGACCTTCAGACTGCACCCAAGCAATCGGAAGCTCCTTAACCTTTCCCATCCTTGGGATGTATGCTCTGCTGACCAGTCCCACAGTGGGAACTATTTCAAGGACACAGCCTGGAGAACAAGAGTGAACCCAGTTAGGGCTTCTGTATATAATTTTAAGATTCTTTTGGGCAGATAAAGTGATCTACTGGTCTTGAGGCCACCATGACAAGCCTCAGATGTAAGTTCCCTTGCTTATGAAACCTGCCACTTAGCAATCTGGGGTGGGCTTCCTTTTCATTCTCTCCCTGCCCTCTGTGTATGGAGCCAGTTTGTGAACTGACAGTCACGGAACATTTCCCCTGAGTGAGAGTGAAAGCCTGAGCACCACAGCAGGAAAGGGCTTGTTGAAAATACCGATGCCCAGCCCCCACTCATACCTACTTAATCAGAATTTAGGGATAGCATTAAGAACTCTATATTTTTAACAAGTTGTCAACATTTTTCTTATAAACATCAAAGTTTGGGATCCTATGCTTCAGGGGGTGAAGGATGTTGAGAAAAATTCAAGATGGCTAAAAGGTCGCAAGTTAATCTGGGTGGTATATAGTTAAGGAAAAAGGAAGTCATGAGGAGTCGGTATTAAATCATCAACTGGAACGTAGAAGAAATGGGAAGAGACTATTGGTTTGTATAGTTGGAGCCAGTTAAAGACTTTCCTTCTCCACTAGGGTGAAGGAGGGAAGGGGCAGAGAGAAATGGAGATCATGGGAGACATCAATTTCCTCAAATCTGACACTAGAAGAAAGGAATAAGAGAAAATGTTGGTTTGTGGCTGTAACAAAATTAAGAATATGACTTATAGGAGCACCTAGGTGGTTCAGTTAAGTGTCCAGCCCTTTATTTTGGCTCAGGTCATGATCTCGTGGTTCATGAGATCAAGCTCTGTGTTCGGCTCCGGACTGATGGTGTGCAAACCTGTTTGGGATTCTCTCTCTCCCACTCTCTCTGCCCCTCCCCTGCTTGCACTATCTCTCTCAAAATAAAATAAATGAACTTAAAAAAATATGACTTATATTTAAGGGTAAGTGGGACCCAATTATGCTTGAGAAAGAAGCGGAGCCAATGGACAGGGGAGGCTAGATATGAAAGAAAGAGAACGGATTGTTGATAGAGCAAAGTCACAGGGAAGGTAGAAAGGGCTAGCTTTCAAAAAGAAAAGTAACACTTTCTTCTTGTTTCAGAAGAAGGAAAGTGTGTTGAAATGGACAGCAGAAAACTTGAAGGAATTCAAGGTGATGTCCTTGACATTCTAAGTAAATTGGTAAAGGGTTTAGTGGTGGGTCTGTGAGGGCACCAGATGGTGTGAATAAGTCTTAAAGGCATTCTAGCCAAGGTGGAGAATTAGCATGTAGTTTTTTCTTTTCCCTTTTTTTCAGGTTGCCTTGTTATAATCAACCTGTCTGTTTTCCCTAGAAATCCACAGCCACAGGCTGGATGGCTCTACCTGGGGGCAGTAATCTTCAAGTTAAAACAAAATCAGGTGTGCACTGACCAGCTGCCCTTGGACATTCCCTTCTCAATTTCTCTTTTCACATTCTTAAGACTGCTGGATCTCGAGCTTAGGTGACTGTCTCCCCCAATGCTGCATTTTGAAGTAGAAATCCTGCCCAGAGATTCAGCCTGGCAGGGCAGCCCCAAACCAGAGTCATCAGCAGTGGTCTTTCTGGTGTCTTGGGCTCTCATTGTGAATGAATATATAACATTATTTTGAAATCTCAATGCACTGCCTTTATGAAGAAATAATTTGAGGGCATGATTCTATAAGGGTTTTTTTTTATAGTTGGTTCAATGACTGCCATAGTTGAAATAACTCACAAAGACACGATCTCGTAATTGCAGAAGGGCAGCACTAATAAAAAATCATGCTAAACATTTTTAAATCCCATTCAAAATGATGCAGAGATGTTTCTTGAAATTTAGCAAGAAATTTCCACCTTTTTTTTTATTATTAATACATTGCTTTTGCAAACATGAGTGTCACTGGGCTAAAATCAAGGTACTGGCAGAGTCGCATCCCTTCTGGAAGCTCTAGGAGAGAATCTGCTTCCCTGCCTTTCCAAGCTCCTGGGAAACACTCATATTCCTAGGCTTGTGGCCTCTTTCTCTCTTAAAGGGCATCACTTAAGTCTCCACTTCTGTCACCACATCACCTTTTCTGATTCTGGCTCCTCCTGTAGTCCCTCTTATAAGCAATTATGATTATATTGCCCCCAACCCTGGGTAATTCAGGATAAACACCCCATCTCAAGATTTTTAGCTTGTTTACATCTGTAAAGTGTTTTTTGTCACATAAGGTAACATATTGACAGTAGTTTCTAGGGATAAAGACATTGATGTCTTTTGGGAGGCTATTATTTTGTCTACACAGTGGCTCAAGTAAACGAGAATGAAACCTCTGCTGTGAGGGACCCTTGTCAGTGTTCTGTGCTGGAGATCGCCTACCCACCTCTTCCTAGGACAACTTAAATGCTGGTCATGTCATGTGACACCTCACATATAGACGGAGGGGGGTACTGCTGTCAATCTATGCACTAAATACTGGTAAAAATAATTTCGTTGGATGAAAATAAATATTAAGAAGTTCTATTTTTAATTCCCACATGCCATGTGATTTTCTATAGCATCTTCAGGAATATAGTCATTCCACTTTGGTGATCAATGCATGTCATGGTCAATTTTATTTGTCACCTTGGCTATGCTATGGTCAAACAGCAATCCAGATGTTGCTGTGAAGGTATTCTTTAGATGTGATTGTTATTTAAATCAGTTGACTTTGAGTAAGACAGCTTACCCTCCATAATGTAAGTGGGTTTCATCTAATCAGTTGAAGGCCTTAAGAGAAAAGACTAAAGTCCCCCAACAGAGGAAAGAATTCTACCTCCAGATTGCCTTTGGACTCAAGATTCCAACATCAATTTCTGCCGGAATTTCTAGTCTGTTAGCCTGCCCTGAGGATTTCAGACTTTCCAAATTCCGTGATCATGTGATCCAATTCCTTAAACTAAAGCTCTGTCTCTCTATATACATAGAGAGGTTTGTGGCCTCTTCCATATACATATATACACATGCACACACACACACACACACACACACACACACACACACACACACAGAATTTCTGCTGTCACTTCTTTGGAGAACTCTAATTCATACAATGAGTTAGAGAAGCACTTTCAACCTCTGGAAGGGCATAATTTGAGACATTATAAGAAGTCCCAGGTTTAAGGATGATATTAACAAATTTAGAATCCTAAAGTAAAATAAAATCTAGGCTCATTTATACTTTCTGCCATGTGGTTCTAGTTTTTATCAAGTGAATCTGAAATATGGATTCAGCAGTAAGTATTGCTAAAGAGACCTCAATTCTGGCAAAATACCTAAAATATCACAGGCATTGGGAGTGGAGTAGATCTAAGGAGGTTTTGTAATTTATCACTCTTAATGATCTTACTGGCTTTAGGTATTATGAGCCAGTTGATATCAATGTTATAAATACCATATTTCCTTTCATATAATTGCTTTATAACAATTAATTAAAACTTTAAAAGCTTTGATATTAAGAAAAGAGAAACCGTGGCTCACTGGCTTCTGGAATTGAATTTGACACTCACAGTAACATCGCATTGTTTCAAGGAAGAAAGCAAGAAGAATGACATTTGAAAGAATGGGAGGAGTATGAACAGGTATAATATAATTGCTTGGCTTGGAATTTTGCCAAAAGACAAGTGCTAATAATTTTTGCCATAAAAAGTGCAAGGATGCTCTTTAATGAAAACCACTATTGTGAATTTCTGGGTCTCCATCTCATCAGGAAGTGATATTGCTATCAAAAAGAATCTACTTCTATTTGAGCAGCTGTTAAATATTGACTCATAAGTAGTTTTCTGGGTCTCTGCAACCAGGGGAAATATGGGCAAAACTATTCTCTAAATCCTTTAAAATGAAAGATGAGAAAAATATATGTAAAAGCAGACACTTCAGGACTTTTCTAGAGCAGTTTGCTTTCTTTGGGCCAGCACATATATTGTTTCTAACTTTTTCTCTGTGTCCAGAAGTGAGATTTGGGACAGGAGGGAGAGACAGGAAGTATAGATATAGGGCTTGAGTGTAAGGAGGAAGAGGGCTTTCATTATTTCATGTATTCCATTAAATGGTCCAGGATGAAAGGCAGCATCCCCCTGGAGCATGTTTTCTGATGGCAGATGACCAGAATGCAAAAGGCAAGCCAAACCCACGAAGCACATTTAAGGCCTTTGCTCACATCATGTCTGCTAACATTCCATGGACCTAGAAAGTTGTAGGGCCAAGTCCAATATCAAGAATGCAGGCAAGTCTACTCTGCACAGAATGTGAAAGGGAGAGGGCATTTGCTGAACAATAATTTAAATATCTGACCTGTGTACTTGAATAAATGGCTTAATCTCAATCAGTTTCAGTGTTCTCATTTTTAGGTAGAAATGTTAATAATGGTAGCTACCTTTAGGATTATTGGGAAAAAGATACAGTCTACAAAGAAAACAGTGAAGTTTCTAGAATGTAAAGAGCATTCAACAAATATTAGCTCTTATTATTAATTTCCCTTGCATGCGTGTAAACATCTAAGAAAATGGAAGAAGTAAGGTGATGGGGCCTAGAGAAGAAATTAGGCTTGACATCAAAGGTACCAAGATTAATTTAAATTCTAAATTCATATAAAGGGTCCAGGAGAAGGGATGGTTTGCGTTTATCTAAATGGTCAATTCACAGTTATGGTCACTGATGTTATTATTAGTTGTTGGCCATTTGCTGCTACTGTTACGCTATGTATGAGAACGGTATGCACATCACACTTAATAAAAAGGTAGACAAAATGCAGCCAGAATCTGATATCTTACTTATTAGGCCATTTGGCAAACCTGATAAAACTATATACTTGAAGAAAAATACATCACATGGGAAAATATCAGTAATGAAAAACATGAACCATAGTGAATATGTTTAAGTAAGAAGTAACTTCTAGAAGGCATCTGTGGTTTGCAGAAATCCTACATTTTGAATAATTTTTTAATCTTTGAGAGAAGTTTTGGCCAGTTTAATGGAATCGCGTTTCCTTATAAAGTTTTAAAAGGGAGCCCAGAGACTCTCAATTTAGGATTGTAACCAAAGTCACATTACTGCAGAGCTCATTGGGTTATTTCTTACAGACTGAGTTAGATCACACCACAGTTGACATGGTTGATCACTGCACACCTTCATCATGTGTTCGTTCTACTTTGGCCAGTGTGATTGTTCTATGTAGACACTGCCTTAGTCTTGACATTTAATCTCCCGTTTCTCCAACAGTACTTCCTTCCATCTGATAAACCCGAGTTTAAAAGCTAAGAATTCCTTAGTTTTATTGAGCTAGAAAATTGTCTCTTTGAGTGGCATTTACCTTCTCAGCTCTGATCTCCATAACTGGAATACAGTGGTATTTGCCTCTCTCTAATTCTGAGACCACCTCTTTCCACTAATATGCTGAATAACCTGAAGCTACTTTAGCAGCAATAAGGACAGTAACTTGCATATTTCCACAGGCAGAGCTCACAGATGGCGCACCTAGCAGGTGAGAGGAGGCCTTACCCAGCGCGCCCGGCTCGCTTTCTGTAATTAGGCTCACTCCTTCCTTATTCCCAATTCACACTTACCTAGTGTGTGTCAGTAAAGGACAGATCTGCCCTCTGTAGAAGTGAGCTTTAATTGAGTGGCCACTGTTGGAGTTTTCATTCTTCTATTTGATCAATACCTGTTCATCTGCCTGGTTCTATGCTTGCATTCCTAAAAGACACAGAAGGCAGAGGTTACTGTAACTGGATGTCAGCTCTTTCCCAGTTAGGGGTTTTGCTCTGACACTTCTGATTTCTTGCTCCTGTCAACTTGCCTGGATAGCAGGGAAACCACAATTCTCTCTTCATCTCTCCTCTTTACAGCCTGGACCGAACTAGCTCTGAACAGCCAGCTTCTTGCAGTTTTTACTCTGGACCTTATATTAGCTCTAGTTTATTCTACAGAGACAAAGGATCAGGGTACACTCAGTTCCAAGTCAAAACAAAACAAAGAATAGGAAAGGACTGAAGAATCATCTTTCCACCTCCCTGAAATTCCTGCTTTAGTTCGTTCGTTCATTTAAGCAGTATTTGTTGGGTAGCTCCTATGTGAGAGTCACAACATAGGGCATCGCAGACCCAAAGACCCAAAGATGAGTAAGACACTTTCTGTACTCTCAAGGAGCTCACAAATTAATAAAGACTAACAAACAAGCCATTCCAATAGAGTGCACAATTGCTGTAATGGAGATAAACACACACCTACTTTGGCCGGATATGGAAAGCTGTTTTCTGGAACCAGGGATTTCTAAATAAGACTCAAAGCCCAGGTTGGCCATAACCATAAGTATTTGGTTTGAAAAAAGAATCCAGGCAGATGAAACAGTATGTGCAAAAGCCAAGATGCCTTTTCATTTCCCTGCTACATTGTGAGTCCTTCTGTCCCAGCTCCTTCCTGAAATGGTTGGAGAGAAATGGAGAAGGCAAAAGTGTGGCCTTCAAGTACAATGCCCAGGACACATCCACTTGCAGTCTAAGGTGGCAGAGTGCCAAACCCAGAAGCATGTCAGCCTCTCCCTCCTTTTCTTTTCATTCATGATATTGTTTCGAGACTTGTTGCCCTCAGAGAAAACGTGCTCTTCCCACCATTACTCATGCAGATCCACCTTTTAACCAGAATGGAAAATAAGATTGAGTAGGTCTTTTGGTATTTACTTTTCTCATCTTGAAAACTATAATGCTGGCACAAAGTTTTTAGTAGATTATTTCTAAAAATCATTAAATATGCTGCCATGCTGGCAACCTGGAATTTTTCCTTGCAACTGATATTCTTGAAGTCTGGAGTTTTGAGCCTTCTTCAAACATCAAAAAGAAGAGTTCTCCCACATCCTATACTGGAGTTATGTTGTCCCTCACAGCCCCTTCCTACGTCTTTTCCATAACCTCTTGGTGTTCCCTGGTGTGGCAAGGGACATGCACGGGTCCTACCATACCTTGTAACTTGTGCTCCCAGAACTTAGAAGGGCTCAGACAGTGCAGTGGCTGCTAGTACCATACAATCTCAACTGCATCATGGGTGAAAGGGACATGTATGGGCTTCTTTGGATTCCTGTCTACCACTGTAGACGGATTTGTCTACTATTGGCAATACTGTTTCTTTGAAGCAGTGCATTCTAATTTGTAAACAAACCTTTGGAGACCTACCCTTTCCTCAAGTTAAATCTGCTTACGTTAACCTTCCTCATAAGTTAGATATAAAGAATAAATGTATTGACAATGTCTGTCAACTATTGAGGGACTACAGCATGCAAGGAAAGTATTATTTTTAAGAGTTTAGTGGGTGTTAAATAATTTAATCCTCGAAAAAATCTTTTGAGGATATATACCATTATTATAATCACTCCCATGTTATGAATGAGCAAACTGACAAAGAGAGGTAAAATAATTTGCCTAAGGTAAATGGCTGGGCTGGGAGTTGAACCCAGGCAATCTGTATCAGAATCTATGCTCATAAACACCACACTGAACTTCCTCTCTAGAAAACCCACTACAGACAATTTTAAAGAATAGTATCTTGGTGAGATATTATATTGATTAAAAACACCAAGTGAAAAGAAAAACCTCCAGTAGACACAGGGAAGATTACATATTAAATGTTTTCAAATTCCCAGAAAGATGAAAACTTTTGTTTGTGTGTTATTACAGCCCTAATAATAGTCACTAATAATATTGTGAATTTCTTGCTGTAGTTAAAATGATTAAAAAGTCTCTCCTGAATTGATTTATGCATATATATCACTCATTACTTACTAGATGTTCATTCATCTCAATTTGCCCTGGAGTAATGGAAACTGCTTACTAAAAATATGATCAATCTAACTATTTGGGAATTACACAAAATATTTGCGTAAGATATATTTCAATTGGTGAAGAATTTTTAAAAATCCTGTGTAAGTAGGGGCGCCTGGGTGGCTCAGTCAGTTGATTGTCTGACTTCGGCTCAGGCTACAATCTTGAGGTTTGCGAGTTCCAGCCCCAAGTTGGGTTCACTGCTACAGTTCAGAGTCCGCTTAAGATTCTCTGTCCCCCATTCTCCCTGCCCTTCCCCTGCTTGTGCTCTCTCTCCCTTCCAGCCTCTCTCTCTCAAAAATAAAAAATAAACATTAAAAAAAATCGTGTATAAATATATAAGACTAGTTGCCCATCACTTGTTTTTTGTTTTTTTAAATACCAACAGGGTGTATATAAGTGTGCTTTGTGTCTTCATCTGTAAAATAGAGCTAATAATGCCTACCCCACTGTGAGGGTTACATGGCAGTGGGAGCATGGAAGTGGTTTATAAACTGAAACGTGTTAGGAGATGCTGGCTTCTTTTGCTCAAAAGGTTGACAAATAGTCTTTATTTTTATTTTTATTTTCCCTGTCAGTAAATATTTATTTATTTATTTAAATTTTATTTTTTATTTTTTAAAATTTACATCCCAATTAGTTAGCATATAGTGAAACAATGTTTTCAGGAGTAGATTCCTTAATGCCCCGGACCCATTTAGCCCATCCCCCCTCCCACAACCCCTCCAGCAGCCCTCATTTTGTTCTCCATATTTATGAGTCTCTTCTATTTTGTCCCCCCTCCCTGTTTTTATACTATTTTTGTTGCCCTTCCCTTATGTTCATCTGTTTTGTCTCTTAAAGTCCTCACATCACTGAAATCATATGATTTTTGCCTTTCTCTGACTAATTTCACTTAGCATAATACCCTCCATTTCTATCCACATAGTTGCAAATGGCAAGATTTCATTCCTTTCGATTGCTGAGTAATACTCCATTGTATGTATATACCACTTCTTCTTTATCCATTCATCCATCGGTGACATTTGGGCTCTTTCCATACTTTGGCCACTGTTGATGGTGCTGCTATAAACATGGGGGTGCATGTGTCCCTTCGTAACAGCACACCTGTATCCCTTCAATAAATGCCTAGTAGTGCAATTGCTGGGTTGTAGGGTAGTTCTATTTTTAGTTCTTTGAGACACCTCCATACTGTTTTCCAGAGTGGCTGCACCAGCTTACATTTCCACCAACTATGAAAAAGAGATCCTCTTTCTCCGCATCCTCACCAACATCTGTTGTTGCCTGAGTTGTTAATGTTAGCCATTCTGACAGGTGTAAGGTGGTATCTCATGGTGGTTTTGATTTGTGTTTCCCATATGATGAGTGATGGTGAGCATTTTTTCATGTGTCGGTTGGCCATCTGGATGTCTTCTTTGGAGAAGGGTCTGTTCATGTCTTTTGCCCATTTCTACCCTTGCTACTTGTTTTTTGGGTGTTGAGTTTGATAAGTTCTTTATAGATTTTGGATACTAACCCTTTATCTGATATGTCATTTGCAAATACCTTCTCCCATTCTGTCGATTGCCTTTTAGTTTTGCTGATTGTTTCCTTCGCTGTGCAGAAGCTTTTTATTTTGATGAGGTCCCAGTAGTTCATTTTTGCTTTTGTTTCCTTGCCTCTGGAGATGTGTTGAGTAAGTTGCTGCGGCCAAGATCCAGGAGGTTTTTGCCTGGTTTCTCCTCGAGGATTTTGATGGCTTCCTGTCTTACATTGAGGTCTTTCATCCATTTTGAGTTCATTTTTGTGTATGGTGTAAGAAAGCGGTCCAGGTTCATTCTCTGCATGTCGCTGTCCAGTTTTCCCAGCATCATTTGATGAAGAGACTGTCTTTACCCATGGGATATTCTTTCTTGCTTTGTCAAAGATTAGTTGGCCATACATTTTTGGGTCCATTTCTGGGTTCTCTGTTCTGTCCCACTGGTCTGAGAGTCTGTTCTTGTGCCAGTATCATACTGTCTTGATGATTACAGCTTTGTAGGATAGCTTGAAGTCTGGGATTGTGATGCCTCCTGCTTTGGTTTTCTTTTTCAAGATTGCTTTGGCTATTTGGGGTCTTTTCTGGTTCCATACAAATTTTAGGATTATTTGTTCTAGCTCTGTGAAGAATGTTGGTGTTACTTTGATAGGGATTGCATTGAATATGTAGATTGCTTTGGGTAGTATTGACATTTTAACAATATTTGTTCTTCCTATCCAGAAGCATGGATTCTTTTTCCATTTTTTTGTGGCTTCTTCAATTTCTTTCATAAGCTTCCTATAGTTTTCGGTGTATAGATTTTTCACCTCTTTGGTTAGATTTGTTCCTAGGTATTTTATGGTTTTTGGTGCAATTGTAAATGGGATCGATTCCTTGATTTCTCTTTCTGTTTCTTCAGTGTTGGTGTATAGGAATGCAGCCGATTTCTGTGCATTGATTTTATATCCTGCAACATTGCTGAATTCATGAATCAGTTCTAGCAGGTTTTTGGTGGCATCTTTTGGGTTTTCCATAGAGAGGATCATGTCATCTGCGAAGAGTGAAAGTTTGGCCTCTTCCTGGCCGATTTGGATGCCTTTTATTTCCTTGTGTTGTCTGATTGCAGAGGCTAAGACTTCCAATACTATGTTCAATAACAGTGGTGAGAGTGGACATCCCTGTCGTGTTCCTGACCTTAGGGGGAAAGTTCTCAATTTTTCCCCATTGAGGATGGTATTAACGTTGGGTCATTCATATATGGCTTTTATGATCTTGAGGTATGCTCCTTCTATCCCTACTTTCTTGAGGGTTTTTATCAAGTAAGGATGCTGTATGTTGTCAAATGTTTTCTCGGCATCTATTGAGAGGATCATATGGTTCTTGTCCTTTCTTTTATTGATGTGATGAATCACATTAATTGTTTTGTGGATATTGAACCAGCCCTGCATCCCAGGTATAAATCCCGCTTGGTCATGATGAATAATTTTTTTAATGTATTGTTGGATCTGGTTGGCTAATATCTTGTTGAGGATTTTTGCATCCATGTTGATCAAGGAAATTGGTCTATAGTTCTCCTTTTTAGTGGGGTCTCTGTCTGGCTTTGGAATCAAGGTAATGCTGGCTTCATAGAAAGAGTTTGGGAGTTTTCCTTCCATTTCTATTTTTTGGAACAGTTTCAAGAGAAGAGGTGTTAACTCTTCCTTACATGTTTGGTAGAATTCCCCTGAAAGCCATCTGGCCCTGGACTCTTGTTTTTTTGGCAGATTTTTTATTACTAATTCAATTTCCTTACTGGTTATGGGTCTGTTCAAATTTTCTATTTCTTCCTGTTTCGGTTTTGGTAGTTTATATGTTTCTAGGAATTTGTCCATTTCTTCCAGATTACCCATTTTATTGGCATATAATTGCTCATAATATTCTCTTATTATTGTTTTTATTTCTGTTGTGTTGGTTGTGATCTCTCCTCTTTCATTCTTGATTTTATTTATCTGGGTCCTTTCCGTTTTCTTCTTGATCAAACTGGCTAGTGGTTTATCAATTTTGTTAATTCTTTCAAAGAACCAGGTTCTGGTTTCATTGATCTGTTCTACTGTTTTTTTTTTTTTTGGTTTCGATAACATTAATTTCTGCTCTAATCTTTATTATTTCCTGTCTTCTGCTGGTTTTGTGTTTTATTTGCTGTTCTTTTTCCAGCTCCTTAAGGCATAAGGTTAGGTTGTGTATCTGAGATCTTGTTTCCTTCTTTAGGAAGGCCTGGATTGCTATATACTTTCGTCTTATGACTGCCTTTGCTGTGTACCAGAGGTTTTGGCTTGTAGTGTTATAATTTTCATTGGCTTCCATATACTTTTTAATTTCTTCTTTAAAGTCTGGGTTAGCCCATTCATTCTTTAGTAGGATGTTCTTCAGTCTCCAAGTATTTGTTACCTTTCCAAATTTTTTCTTGTGGTTGATTTAGGGTTTCATAGCGTTGTGGTCTGAAAATATGCATGGTATGATCTTGATCTTTTTGTACTTACTTGGGGCTGATTTGTGTCCCAGTATATGGTCTATTCTGGAGAACGTTCCATGTGCACTGGAGAAGAATGTATATTCCTCTGCTTTAGGATGAAACGTTCTGAATATATCTATTAAGTCCATCTGGTCCAGTGTGTCATTCAAAGCCATTTTTCCCTGTTGATTTTTTGATTAGATGATCTGTCCATTGCTGTGAGTGGGGTGTTGAAGTCTCCTACTATTATGGTATTACTATCGATGAGTTTCTTGATGTTTGGGATTAATTGATTTATATATGTGGGTACTCTCACATTTGGCGCATAAATGGTTACAATTGTTAGGTCTTCTTGGAGGATAGACCCCTTGATTATGACATAATGCCCTTCTTCATCTCTTGATACGGTCTTTATTTTAAAGTCTAGATTGTCTGATATAAGTATGGCTACTCCAGCTTTCTTTTGTCGACCATTAGCATGATAGATTGTTCTCCATCCCCTTACTTTCAATCTGAAGGTGTCTTTAGGTCTGAAGTGAGTCTCTTGTAAACAGCATGTAGATGGATCTTGTTTTCTTATCCATTCTGTTACCCTATGTCTTTTGATTGGAGCATTGAGTCTGTTGACACTTAGAGTGAGTACTGAAAGATATGAATTTATTGCCATTATGATGCTTGTAGAGTTGGAGTTTCTGGTGGTGTTCTCTGGTCCTTTCTAGTCTTTGTTGCTTTTGGTATTTATTTATTTATTTATTTATTTATATATTTCCATCTTTTCTCCCCTCAGAGAGAGTCTCCCTTAAAATTTCTTGCAGGGCTGGTTTAGTGGTCACAAACTCCTTTAATTTTTGTTTGTCTGGGAAACTTTTTATCTCTCCCTCTATTTTGAATGACAGCCTTGCTGGATAAAGAACTCTTCGGTGCATATTTTCCTGATTAAGCACATTGAATATATCCTGCCACTCCTTTCTGGCCTGCCAGTTTTCTGTGGATAGGTCTGCTGCAAACCTGATCTGTCTTCAGGTTAGGGACTTTTTTTCCCTTGCTGCTTTCATGATTTTCTCCTTGCCTGAGTATTTTGTGAATTTGACTATGATCTGCCTTGTTGGTGGTCAGTTTTTGTTGAATCTAATGGGGGTCCTCTGTGCTTCCTGGATTTTGACGTCTGTGTCTTTCCCCAGGTTAGGAAAGTTTTCCACTATGATTTGCTCACATAACCTTTCTACCCCTCTCTCTCTCTCTTCCTCTTCTGGGACCCCTATGATTCTGATGTTGTTCCTTTTTAATGAATCACTGACTTCTCTAATTCTGAAATTGTGCTCTTTTGCCTTAATCTCTCTCTTTTTTCTGCTTCATTATTCTCTATAAGTTTGTCCTGTATATCGCTGGTTCTCTGTTCTGCCTCACCTATCCTTGCCGCCACTGCATCCATCCATGATTGCAGCTCAGTTATAGCATTTTTAATTTCATTCTGGCTTTTTTTTTTAACTTCTTTTATCTCTGCAGAAAGGGATCTAATCTATTTTCGACTCAAATTAGTATTCTTATTATCATGATTCTAAATTCTGGTTCAGACATCTTGCTTGTATCTGTGTTGGTTAAGTCCCTGGCTGTTGTTTCTTTGTGCTCTTTCTTTTGGGGTGAATTCCTTCGTTTTGTCATTTTGAAGGGAGAAAAAGAATTAATGAGGTAGAAAAATTGAAATAAAAGAATTTAAATTAAAAAAATATTAAAATTAGAAATTAAGCACAGACACACACACACACACACACCCACACAAATCAAATAGATGATGCTAGATCCTAGGTGTGTTTTGGTCTGGGTGTTGAAAGTGGTTTGACAGATTAGAAAAAAAAAAGTGGGGGGGAAGAAAAAAAAGGAAATCGTTTGAGAATTTGAAAAAATGAATACACTGAAGTAGACTAAAATGAGATGATGGGGGGAAAATAGAATTTGAAAAAATATACACAAAAGTAAAGAATATAGTAGAAAAAAATTAAGAAAAATATTTTTAATAAAAATTAAGAATAAATATGAATTTTTCATTTTCTGTATTTAAGAAAAAAGAGAAGAAAAGAAAAAGAAAAAAATTAAAAAAAATAAAGAAAAAAAAGAAATTGTTTGACAATTTGAAGAAGTGAATACACTCTAGTAGACTAAAATAAAATGATGGAAGAAAATAGAATTTGAAAAAATTTACCTAAAAGCAAAAACTATAGTAATGAAAACTAAATAAGAATATATTTAATAGAAATTGAAAGTAAAAATGAAGTTTTTCTCTTTCTGCATTCAGGAAAAAGAAAAGAAAGGAAAAAGAAAAAAAGAAACAGAAAGAAAAAGAGAAAAGAGGAAACTGAAAATTTGGAAAGGTACATACACTGAAGTAGACTAAAAGAAAATGATGGAAGTAAAGTAAAATTTGAAAATAGTTATACAAAAGTAAAAAACATAGTAATAAAAATTAAAGAAAGATATTTTTAATAAAAATTGAATATAAAAATGAATTTTTTCTCTTTCTGTATTCAAGAAAAAGAAAATTGTAAAAGAAAAAGAAAAAAGAAAAGAAGAAAAGAAAGAAAATTGAAATGATGGACCTGCTAACAAATTGAAGTAGGACTGAAATTATGTCGTTTTCTTCTAGAAGTCAGACTATGAAGCGCTTTATAATCCATAAACTAAGCAGGTGGTGAGACTTGTGTTCTTAAAGAGCAAAGTTGGTGCATTTGGGCGGGGGTCAGTGTAATAGCTCCGCTCTCCACTAGATGGCGCTGCTAGCCTACTGGGGTGGATTGTTGCGAAGCTCGTAGGTGCGTATGCGCATGCGCGGGAGTGGGGACAATGCGGCCACCCAGCTACGCAGTCTGTTCGCCCAGATCAGAAACCGCGCACCCCTCCTCTGTCTTCAGCTCTCGTCCACTCCCTCGTTTTTCACTCTCCGTGACCAGGCCTCAGGCAGTACCTGTCTTCCGAGTTTTGTCTCAGATGCGGCTGTTTTTCCCGGCCCCTTATGTCCAAAGGACTGTGGCTTTGACTCTTTCCCCCACCCTGTGGGAAGGTCTCACCGAGAAATGGCCGAATGAACAATGGCCGAATATTGTCTGCACCCAGGAACGCCCACTGGACCCTGCTGCTGCTGCTGCCAGTACCCCGAGACTGAAGCAAGGTGCCAGCCCACCCCAGGAAAAGTCCATGAGATAGTGTAGCAACAGCATTTCAGGGATTATGGAAAATCACATCACACATCTGGCACCAGGCTTCACCCTCAACAACCTTGCCCCAGCACCAGCGAATGTGGCTGCCTTCCGGGGTCTGCTGGGACCAGGTGGCTTCAATAGTCTCTACCGAATGTCCTTCCAGCAGTGGAACCGCTTTTCCCCGTGTGGCCCGAGAACCTCCCGGACCCCACTCTGCTCCTGGGGATTCGCCCTTCCCACCAGAGCACCGCCAGGTATGGAGATGCGGAGTTGCAGCCTTTGCGCTCCCCTTGTTTATAGTCTTAATGGAATTTAAACCCTCTCCTTTCCTTTCTCCCTTTTTAGTTTAGTCCCTGCGGCTGTTTCCAATTTTCCAGTTTCTCTCCAGCTGCTTTTGGGGAGGGGTGCTTTTCTTTTATTCTCCCCCCTCCCCAGTCTCCGTCCTCTCTCCGCCCACAAAAGCAGTTCCCTAACTTCGTGGCTTCTTGCTCCCCAAGTTCAGTCTTCGTGTCGCATACCTGCTGAATTCTGTGGTTCAGGTTGTGCAGATTGTTGTGTTGATCCTCCAATCAGTTTGCTAGTTGTGTAGGATGGTTCAGTGTTGGTCTGGCTGTATTTCATGGACGCGAGACACACAAAAAGCTTCCATGCTGTTCTGCCATCTTCAGTCTTTATTTTTAGTATTTGAAAATAATCCCTCCCTCAAGCCCGATTGAAATGAAAATATATTCATAATTTTCAATATTGAACAACATCTAAAACTTTGTGTTAGTTGATTTCCTTGTAGAGGTAAGCAAAAGAGACACGTTTATGTTACTCCCCTTTTAGGCTTTTGTCGTAAAGATGCAGGGAATAGGAGGAAAAACAGCTGCATGGGCACTGAAATGCCACAGAACCCAGCTGTGGGGGCTGCCCTGGGGATCCATGACTCATCTACCTAGTGGCTGCCCCCTGGGCATGAGTTCATCTTGGTTCTTCCTCTGGGGTTCACCATTTTGACGCAGAGGACTCTCTGTCTCACTTTTGCAGCAACTAATTGACCAGCTGACTGGCTCTCTTCTCTAACTCAAGGCTTCTTATGCATAGTGGGATCTGTCTTACGCATAGCAGGTTCTTTCTCAGTCTTCTGGGCTCTGCTTCTGTGTTCCCTCCGCCCTTCCCAGCTCTGGACCACTGGGAATGGGCTAAGCAGTAAGCAGGTTGGGCAGCCATCAGGGGCACCAATCCTTAAGGGTTATTGTTACAGCTCTGGGATAAATCATAAGTGTGTCAGTTAATTCAGCTTTTCACTAGAGATTTCTTGCATAACTAGTGAAGCGTTTGGCTCTGATCTATCTGAAGAAGACACTGGCACCCGCATGGAAATTAAAACAACAGCAATAACAATATTCCTCTCCAGTGCTGACACTACTTGAAAGATAGTCACACTTTGCGGTGCCTTGGAGGCTTAGTTGGTTAAGCATCGGCCTCTTGATTTCAGCTCAGGTCATGATTTCATGGTTCGGTTTGTGAGTTTGAGCCCCAGGTCGGGTTCTGCGCTGACAGTGCGGAGCCTGCTTGGGATTCTTTCTCTCTCCCTCTCTCTCTGCCCCTCCCCTGCTTGCCCTGTCACTTTCTCTCTCTCTCAAAATAAACAAACATTAAAAATAAAAAGCAAGGTAGTCACACTTCATTTTACATAGTATATACTTGGTCATTTGAATGACTCTAAAGAAGCAGGAGGAAGAGGGAGATGGCTCTAACAACCTCTGAAGTTTATATTTACACGATTTGTTGATATCCGCAATCCTACTTTAACACAAATCATTATTCGTAAAGCAACGTTCTGTGACTTTCCTCATCCCTTAGAATTCCTTTTAAAGATTTCTTTTCCCATTTAAGCTTGCACTGTTGTTAAATGTATTTATTTATTATTTTTTATTTGTTTTTATTGAACTATAGTTGACACCCAATGTTGCATTAGCTTTACGGGTGCAACATAGTGATTCAACAAATCTGTGTTACACCGTGCTCACTACAAGTGCAGCGACCATCTGTCATCATACAATACTGTTACAATGCCATTGGCTGTATTCCCTGTGCTATACCTTTTATCCCCATGACTGATTCATTCCATAACTGGAAGCCTGTATCTCCCACTCCCCTTCCCCCCCATTTTGTCCATCTTTCCATCCCCCTTCCCTCTGGGAACAATTCATTTGTTCTCCATATTTGTGGGTCTGTTTCTTTTTTTGTTGTTTTTCGTTTGTTTTGTTTGTTGGATTCTACATACAAGTGAAATCATTTGGTAAGCTCGCACTATTGTTAAGACTAGGAAAATCACGGAAAGAAGAGAAATAAAAAAGACTTATGCATTCGTTCTTTCCAGGATCTCATGCCTCCAAATTTAAAAAGGGGCTTACAAGATTCCATTGCAAAGCTTAGTTACATAAATGGTCTCAATGCCAAGAGATGCATAAGTCAAAATAATTTGAATACCTCTATTTGACATAGAGAGATATTAATGAAACCTTTTGTAACAAAAAATTAGAAAATAAAGGTTAAAAAGGTCAAATTTATAACTTAATACATATTTATGTGTTGATTTATGTACTTCCATGGCTCTTGTATGCTAATTAGCAACATATTCTTGTTCATTTTTTTACTTGGAATATAATTTTTTATTTTAAATTATTGTAGCAGGTCATTGTTGTTGCTATGATTCTAAAGAAATTTGGTCATAGTTATAATTTGTTCAGCAAAGCTCTATGGAATAAATATATATTTTCATGTCTGTTGTTCCCAAACACAATTATAATAAAGATATTATGAAATATGGTCTGCTTTGTGAGGCCATAAATGGAATGCATTTCCTACAAATGCACAGCTTTGGAAAGTAAGTATCACTTATATTGAATATAATTTGGTATTTCCTCGAAAAACCAGGCCACTGTTTCTACCATTGCTGTTTTTGAGTTCTTGTGTATACTTCAATCATTTGTTCTTTCTTTTTCCTGGTTGTTAGAAGTTGCTGTTTTCAACATCTAAAATCATTAGTTTCATTAAATAATCACAAATTTCACTCCTTTTCAAAACCATTACATGCATATGGAAGTAAAAGTAGAAACTAAGCAAAGGCAAAATTGAGTCACCTGGAAAATTAATAATCTCACAGTTAAAAGTAATCTTTGATGGGGCACCTGAGTGGCTCAGTTGGTTAAGCGACTGACTTCAGCTCAGATCATGATCTTGTGGCCCGTGAGTTTGATCCCCGTGTCAGGCTCTGTGCTGACAGCTTGGAGCCTGCTTCGGACTGTGTTTCCCTCCCCCACTCACATTCAGTCTCTCTCTCTATCTCTCTCTCAAAAATAAATAATAAAAACATTAAAAAAATTAAAAAAGGAATCTCTGTTAACTTTTCCCCCATATTTATTTGTTGTGTGTATATGTGTAGATGCACATATACACACAATCCTTTCTTTTTCATGAAAAGAAAGATCTTACTTTGTACTTTCCTTTTCCCTTAAATACATGATTTGTATACTACTAGGACTTTTGGTATCAATGCCAATGCATTTTTTTCTTTCTTTCTTTCTTTTTTTTAAAGTGTACATGTGCTTGTTTACTGCAAAAACCCTAGTAATATTGAAATGTGTATCACAGGAAATAAATATCATACAGATATTTTCATTGTAATCCTATTCCCCAGAGAAAGCTGCTAATATTTTGCCAAAAATATCTAGTCTGAATGTGTAGTTGAGATTGCAGACTTAACTTTCAGTTACAGAAAACACAAGGGATAGGTGAATCAAGTATATAATACCACAACTTAAATGATCCGGGGGAGGGCATTCTAAAAAAAATTTTTTAATGTTTATTTATTTTTGAGAGAGAGAGGGACAGAGCGTGAGTGGGGGAAGGGCAGAGAGAAAAGGAGACATAGAATCAGAAGCAGGCTCCAGGCTCCGAGCTGTCAGCACTGAGCCTGAGGTAGGGTTGGAACCCAAAGACCACGAGATCGTGACCTGAGCCAAAGTTGGATGGTAAACCAACTGAGCTACCCAGGTGCCCCTAATTTTTTTTTTTAATTTTTTATTTTTGAGACAGACAGAGAGCAGGGAAGAGGGCAGAAGGAGAGAAAGAGAGAATCTTAAGCAGGCTCCACACCCAGTGTTGGGCCTGATGCAGGGCTTGATCCCAGGAGCTTGGAACCATGACCTGAGCCGAAATCAAAACCTGAGTCAAAGGCTCAACTGACTGAGCCACCCAGGTGCCCCTGAAATGTGTATATTTTTGTTTTAGTTGTCTTTCGTATGGCTTACATACATTTCTCCCAGATTTTAATTTCGTAATTTATTTTCTAAATGTGTTGAGGATGTCTTTTGCCAAACAAAAGTTTGATGTATTTATGTAGTAAAATAAGCAATTATTTTTCTTTTTTGGTTTCTGGGTTTTGTGTTAGTATATTTTCTTATGCAGATGGCCCCTGACTTATGATGGTTTTACATTCAGTAGAAATCAAACTTCAAATTTTGAATTTGGATCTTTTTTTGGGCTAGAGGTATTTGGTACAATCCTTTCTTGTGAGGCTGGGTGGGAGTGGCAGCCAGAGCCCCCAGTCAATCAGATGAGCACAAGGGTCAATAACCAATATGCTTACAACCATTCTGTTTTTCACTCTCAGTAGAATATTCAATAAATTACATGAGATAGTCAAGATTTTATTATAAACTACGCTTTCTGTTAGATGATTTTGCCCAATTATGGTTTAATGTAAGTGTTCTGAAAATGTTTTTTGCTTTTGTGTTTTAATTTCTTTTTAATGTTAATTTATATTTGAGAGAGAGAGAAAAAGAGAGAGAGAGAAAGAGTCCGTGAGCAGGGAAGGGACAGAGAGAGAGGGAGACACAGAATCTGAAGCAGGCTGCAGACTGAACTGTCAGTACAGAGCTGGTCACAGGGCTCAAACTTATGAACTGTGAGATCATGACCTGAGCTGAAGTTTGATGCTTAACCAACTGAGCCACCCAGGCGTCCCTGTTTTTTGTTTTTTTTTAAGTGTATTTATTTTGAGAGAGATAGAGAGAGTGCTACCAGGGCAGGGGCAGAGAGAGGGAGAGAGAGAATCCCAAGCAGGCTTCGAGTTCAGCACAGAGCCTGATGTGGAGCTTGATCCCACGACCAGGAGATCATGACCTGAGCCAAAATCAAGAGTCCTGTGCTTAACCAACTGAGCCACCCAGGCAACCTTGAAAATGTCTAATGTACACCAAGCTAAGCTATGATGTTAGATAGGTTAAGTGTATTAAATGTATTTTCCACTTATGATATTTTAAACCAACATGCGTTTATCCAGATGTGATCATCATAAATTGAGAAAAATCTGTAATTTGACAACTTTATCTGTGATTATAGATTCTTTCTAATTTTTAACATTATATTTGTTTTTGTCTTTTTCTCCTTTTTTTCTTGAATAAGTTTGCCAATGGATTGTCTATTTTATTGATCTTTTCCAAGTATCAGTTTATGTGTGTAGTTATCAATTCCAAAGTTTTCTGTTTTCATTCATTAATTTCAAAATTTATGTTTATTAATTACCTTTTGCACTTTTTGATATTTTTGCTTTCCTATAACTTTTTTAGTTGAGCACTCATTTAATTTATATTCACTTTTTTTCCTTTCTTGGATCATATAAACACCCAGGAGTATGCCTTTCTTTTGAAAGTCTGCTTTGAAGAGATTTCTTGAGTTTTGACGTAGGATGGTCCCATTATAGTTTCTTATTTAAAACAGTATTTACTTGGGGAATTTTTTAGAATTTCTTACTTATTGAGGGTTTATGTAAATTTTGTTATTCATTTCTGATTTTCTTATATTTTTACCAGGTAATAGATATTAAAATTTTGCTTCTTTTATGACCTTACAGAGATTTACTTCATTGTCAAATCATTAATAATTTTTGTAAAGTGTAGGGAAAAATGGGAACATTCATCTTTTTAGACTACAAATATTGATAATTATATATCAATATCAATAGTCATATGCTCAGTAACTGTTATTACTTACATTATTTTTTGTTTTTAAGATTGTAGAAGGCTTTGAATGCATACAAACTGAAAGAATATCTTTGATAAACATTCTGTGTAATAGAAAATTCCCAAAATAACTTCTCCCTAATTATATTTTAATCAAAAATACATACTCTGTGGGGCGCCTGAGTGGTTCAGTTGGTTAAGCATCCAACTTTGGCTCAGGTCATGATCTCACTGCTTGTGAATTTGAGCCCCGCGTCCTATCTGTGCTGACAGCTCGGAGCCCGAAACCTGAAAAAACAGTTTATAAATGAAACTCTGAACAAGTTAACCATTATAAAAATTTCAGAATTCTGAGATCTGTGAATTTAAGAATTTTTATGTTGTCTCCACAGACTTATAAATGAGAATGTTTCTAACCTAATTCAGAAAATTTCCCAAATAACGAAGTCAAAATTCATCTTTTGTTATATTTGTACACAATCCTGATTGTCCTCTATTGGTTTCATTATACTTCACTACACGCAGCATGTCCTGGATATTTAGTAAGTTAAAGAAAGAAGTAAATCTGTAAAGCATATATGCTGTTGTAATTATTCCAAGTGATATATTCTAAGAGGACAGGTTGACTTTGTTTTTGTGTTTCCTATGATTTTTTTTTCATCGCTAAATATCTCAAGTGGAATTGAATTGAAAGTGTTTTGTACTTTAAAATGTTAGTGGAGGGCGCCTGGGTGGCTCAATGGATTAAGCACTGACTGGATTTCAGCTCAGGTCATGATCTCATGGTTGTGAGATTGAGCCCTGCATCTGGCTCTGTGCTGGGCATAGAGCCTGCTTGGGATTTTCTCTCTCTCCCTCTCCTTCTGCCCCTTCCCTGCTAGTTCGTGTGCCTGTGTATACTCTTATAAGATAAGATAAGATAAGATAAGATAAGATAAGATAAGATAAGATAAAAATAGTAAAATAAAATAGCATAAAGTGAAATACAATATTAGTGGATGTTATGGAGCAGTGAATCTCTATGAAAAGCTACCACTTTTCATGATAAATGGAAGTGAAACACTTACTTGTGAAAATACATGATTAAGAATCAACATTTATTGCAAAATGGTCATTACTTTATAGTTCTAGAAATTGTATAAATCAGAATTGAAGTAAAACTAGAAGCTGATAAATTTACAAGCATTAATATCATCTGAATACTTATCTTCTGTAACCACGATGACACATTGAAGTTTCTTAAATGTTTCTAAATAGTTGACTGAGAATATTAAATAAAAAGGAAACCACCAATCTAGAAAATAATTTAAAACTGGGACTATGTAGATTTTGAAATGGAAATAGCACTAAAATTCAATTAGCTTTTTCTGGACTTTTTCCCAGTTTTATTTTGTTTGAGAGGAAATAGCATTTTTCTTAATACTAACAGCCGGTTTTTTTTTTTTTAACTAACAAAGATAATTATAAATAAATGTCAGAACAGTTTGTTGATTTAAAAAGTCTCACTAGATAGGAAACATGTGGATTCCTATAAAGCTTACTTTGCATCTCAGATAAATTTAGATCCTTAAAACTTCTTTGACCATGAACTTTTTCAGAGAGTTCATATATCATGATATTTCAACTTATAAAAATAATTTTGTTTAGTTCTATTGTATCAGACTTTCTTTTCATAATATTTTTTAAACTTTACTTATTTATTTTGAGAGAGAGAGAGAGTGTGTGAGCTTGAGCAGCGGGGGAGAGGGCGGTTAGGAGGGTAGGGTGTAGGGAGAGGGCAAGAGAGAGAAGAGCAGAAAGCAGACAGCACAGAGCCTGTGGTCTGGGCTTGACCTCAGGAACCTTGAGATCAGGACCTGAGCCGAAACCAAGAGCTGGACGCTTGACCTACTGAGCCACCCAGGCGCCCCTAAACTTTTATTTCAAAAATTTTAATTTGCTTCCTGAAGTGGTAAAACAAAAGCCCTTGTGTTTGTCTCTCCAAATATAGTGTGCCTGTAAGTTATGGAAGCATCATAATCTCCTGGGTTTTTCTTCCTTAAATATTTCATTTGGAAATAATAAGAGAAAAATTAGAAATTAAAACAAATGAAAAAACCTCGTTTGCACAAAGAAACAGAACAAAAGTAAAAGTCCCCCAAACTACCTCATCATTCAGTCAGTGTTCCAAGTTAAATTAAATATGTTATTGAAAAAGAATGTGGGGGAACGTGCCTAGAAAACGGATAAAACGCTACAAAAAAGTTTGAAGATGAAGTAAAATGGAAACTGCTCTTAACCGTTGATTTTGCGTCTGAATGTTGGAAATAAGGAGTTCTATAACTGTGTTGTTCTAGGCCTCTCTCCCTTCCTCTGATCTTTGAAGTGTGTCACTCTTTCATTTTGCCATTCAACAGTCTGACATGCAAAAGCTTTGTTCAGACAGTTTAATTTAATCACTGCCACTGGTTCAACAAGATGATAAAATCCCCTATGCTGTACAACAGCCAACATCCAGCTCACTGTTATCTGATAGTGTTTGAAGCTTCTCTCGTGAATGCATGCTGATAACACAAGAACTCCAAACATGTCATAAACAATATATTAATGCCCCAGTTGGAATTCCATTAGAATAAGAAGTATATGAAGTTTAGGCCATTCAAGTGGGCCAATGTAATAAAATGTAATTTGGACTAATCTTCCCAAAGAATGTCCTGTGTTTGAAGCTGACAGTCTCCTATCACATGCAAAAGTAATTGCTTGTTGACTGCACTGCAGACTTTTGAATCATGGCCTTTGTGCTTCAAGCACCTTCCAGGTGTCTCAGCTAGAAGACAATCTGTCTCTTTGTTTGAATGGAAAGACATCTAAACCATAAATAATAAAACAAGCAGCGAGTATTTTAATGAATATTGCTCATCTAGACTGGAATTTGTGGAAATCCGAGACAGGAGTAGTTTAAAGTCAAAACACAACAGAACACTGATTCTTTGAAGTGTTAGTTTCAATGATCATGTCTTTAAATTTTGCTAATTTAAAATGTATGACAGTACCACAGAAATTTATGTATAAAAGACTTACTCAATTTAGAAAATGCAAAACTATTGGAGGAAAGATGAAATTATAGTTTTGCAATTTAATAAAGTACCCATGAAATGTTTTCCTTCTTTCAGTATTAAAAATGTTACGCATGAAAGGATTGCTGATCAGTTTAAAATAAATGCTATTTATTCAAGAAACTATTAAAAACAACAGAACACAGCACAGCAAGTTACAATATTAAAATGTGTATGTAGTGCTTACTCTTCCTGGCACCATTCTAATGTTTTATTTGTTCCAGATCTTTAAGCCCCACAACAACTCTTTTTTTTTTTTTTTTTTTTTTTTTTGCAGGTGAGGTCAAAAGAGGCTGAATAATTTGCGCAAGATCCTAGAACTGTTGGTAGAAATGGGATTTAAACCCAGGCAGTCTGTTCCAGAGTCTGTGCTCTGAGCAATTATGCTTCTGTTGCACTCAGAGAGGGCCATGTTAATGACAACATAAAAAAATACTATTTTAAAATTTTATTTTGGTGAACAGTGCAATTTGGAGATGGCTGATCCATGCTACTGCAAGAGTGATCTCATATGCAAATATAATCACATTAATTCCATGTGTAAATCTTATCAGCGGTTCCCCACTTGTTGGCACTCTTTAGCAGGGCACGGAAATGCCTTCTATAACTCAAATTTTGCCTTCTGCATTTATGTCCCATGCCTCTAATGTTCCAATGACAGCTGATTATTTGAAATCAATAAAATGCCCCCCCCCTCATTTCCATGAGCTTTTCATTCATTAGAGAAAGAAAGCAAACACGTATGATGTAAGAGGCAGGTATATGTCAACAAAGTGAACCAAGATCTGTACCCTCATGGAGTTTACTTTCTAGTGCAGAAGACCAACTAGCAATGAGCATCAGAGAAGTAAATTATAGTATGTTAGACGGTGATAAATACCATGGGGAAAAGATTAGAGGACTTGAAAATGCGAGGTGGTAGTTTGGGGAGAAATGTGAGAGGCACTATCATATAAAATGTTTGGGTAGGTGACATTTGAGTAAGATTTGAAAAAGGTATGGGAATTAGGCATGTGGAGATTTGGAAGAAGAGCTCCAGCAGAGGGAACAGCTGGTGCAAAGACTCTAAAATGGAAAGATGGCTGTCTTGTGCGGCCGGGGAGCAGTGAGTAGGGTGAAGAGGTCAGAGAGGTAACAGTGACAGAGAAAGGAGAGAGGGCAATTGAGGGCCTCAATTGCTTGCTAGACCAGTGCAAAACTTAGCTGTTATGCTGAGTGAGAAGGGGGGCGTTGCAGGGGACTCCCATGACCTGATTTACATCTTAACACGTTGCTGCGGGCCCTGGGTTGAGATGGGACTATAGAGGGTGGCAGAACGAGAAGCAGCGTGACTAGGTAGGAAGGAGCCTACTGCAGGTGAGAGATGATGTTAGAATGGCACAGGTGGTGAAAAGTCGACAGATGGTGGATGTGTTTTGAAGGTAAAGACAACAGCCTTTCCTGATGGGCTGGACAGAGGTACGAGAGAAAGAGGAGTCAAGAATGCCTCTAAGTTTTCTGTTCTGAGCCACTGGAGAGAGGGAGTTGCTGGCAATGTGATGTGGAGAGAGCAGCTATCGGAGCAGATTAGGGGGAAAGAATGGGAGTTTGGTTTTGGGTGAGTTGATGTTGCACATTCTGAAATACTGTTTCCAATTTTTGTTGTCTGACAAAATTCTATTTGTCTTTTAAGAATCACCTCAGGCTTTCCTTGCTCACCACCCCCTTTCCTGAGTAGGGTCATTTGTTTTCTTCTGGACCCAGTAGCATTCTCTGTAAACCTCTAGTAGGGCCCTTTCCACCCTGTTATACTTGATGGTACATTGCCTTTCCTCTAGACTGTCATATTTTAACTCTGTATCCCCAGTACATGGCACGATTAATATTATTTATTAGTATTTATAGAATAAGTAAATAAGTAAAGTCATTGTATGTCCAAATAGTGATCTTATAATTTGTGAAAATCAGAAAATTGTAAAGAAAACTAGGGCTTTGGTTTAGGTGAGGAAAGCTGCACATGATACTCTTCTCCTAAGAATTCCCAGATAGTTGATTGATTGCAAGGCCGTTCTTACAGTTTTGTGGATCCACAAGAGATTCTACCAATGTTTAGGATAAGGAATCTACTTGGGGTGTCTGAGTGGTTAAGCGTCCAACTTCCACCCAGGTTAGGATCTCATGGCTTGTGGGTTCGAGCCCCACATTGGGCTCTGTGCTGACAGCTCAGAGCCTGGAGCCTGCTTCTGATTCTTCGTCTCCCTCTCTCTCTGCCCACCTCCAACCTCCTCACGCTCTGTCTCTCTCTCCTTCAAAAATAAACATTAAAAAAAAAAAGATAAGGAATATACTCATTGTTGTACAGCAAATCATACAGTTTTCCTATATCCTTTAGCGCTATCCCCTCTTACGGGTTGAATTATGTTCCCCCAAACAGAAATGTTGAAGTTCTAGGCCCCCACCACATCAGAAAGTGACCTTATTTGGAAACAGGATCTTACAGAGGTAATCAAGTTAAAATGAGGTTATTGGGATGAGCCTTTTCCAATGTGGCAGGTGTCCTTATACAAAAAGGAAATGTGGACACAGAAGAAGACACTGCATAGAGGGAAGATGATGTGAAGAGATACAAGAAGACAGCCATATGCTGGAGTAATGCATCCCATGCCAAGGAACAGCAGGGATGCTGGTAAATACCAGAAGGTAGAAGAGCAAAGAAGGACTCCCTTAGGACCATCAGAGAGACGGTGGCCCTGCCAACCCCTTAATTTTGGATTTCTAACCTCTAGAACTTTTTGCTGTTTTAGGCTGTCGAGTTTTTGATACTCTGTTAGGATGACCTAAGAAACTGTTATGCCTCTTCTTCACGTTTTCCCAATGGCAGATAAATGATCACATGACCATACATTTTCATTCTACAGTGAAGCAATATAGCATATGTTTAGGAACATGTACTCTAGTTTCTGACTGTTTGAGTTCAATTCCTGATTCTAGGCTTACTGGCTATGTAACCCTGAGAAATTTCCTTCACCCCTCTGAGCCTCAGTTTCCTCTATTGTAAAACAGGAATAATAATGACATGTACCTTAAGGCATTTTTGTGAGAATTAAGTGGAATAGTGCATATCAAGCATTTGAAGTATGCTTGGTATACAGTTCACAAAGATTAACCTGCTAAGGTTTCTAGATGCACAAGGAAGAACTGTAAAATTCACTTGGGAACATAGGATCAGTAACGGGAGTGCCCCATTCACAAAAAAGTTTGAAAGTAAGATGTTAGGAACTCAGATTCTATTAAAAAACTGTACTCAATAGTTTATGATAAAAATATTTTTTACTTGTGTTTTCCTTTGCCTAGAAAATTCCAGTAAACAAAAAGGGGCTACCCTACTTTATTAAAGTATGATTGGCATTCAAAAATTACATATATTTTAAGGTACTATTTGAAGTTTTGACCCATGAAACCATTGCCACAACCAAGATGCTGAACACGTCAATCATGTCCAAATATTTCCACATCCCTCTTTGTAATCTTTTCTCACATCTTCCCTCCAAAATTCCCACTGCCCCAACCCTAGCTCAGACAATCACTGCTCTGCCTTCTGTCACTACAGATTAATTTGCACTTTTCTAGATTTTCATATAAATGGAAGTGCACATAATGTACTCTTTTTGTCTGGCTTATTTTACTCAGCCCAATTATTTTGAGATTCATCTGTGTTGTTACATATATCAGTACTATATCTTTTTGGTGCTGATTAGTGTTCCGTTGTATGGATAAACCATTTGTTGAGGGGCACTTGAACTGTTCTGAGTTTTGACTATTACAAATAAAACTACTACAAACAGTCATGTACAGATTTTTATATAGACATATGTTTTTCATTTCTCTTGGCTAAATATCTAGGAGTGGAATGGCTGGATCATATGGCAAGTGTCTACTTAACATTTTAAGGAAATACCAAAGGTCTATGCCATCTTACGTTCCCATAGAAACTGTATAAAGGTTTCGGTGGTGTCTGGGTGTCTCAGTCAGTTGAGCCTCCGACTTTGCCTCAGGTCATGATCTTGAGGTTCGTGAGTTCCAGGCCCACATCGGGCTCAATGCTCTCAGCACAGAGCCCGCCTCAGATCCTCTGTCCCCCTCTCTCTGCTCCTCCCCAGTTTGCACTCTCTCAAAAATAAATAAAACATTTAAAAAAAGTGTATAAAGGTTTTAGCTACTCCACATTTTTGTCAATGCTTGGGATGGTCAGTTTGTAAAGTTTAGCCATTCTAATAGGCATGTGGTGATAGCTCATTGTGGTTTTAATTTGCATTTCCCTAATAAATAATAATGCTTAGTATTGTTTCATGTGATTATTTGGTTTTAGTATATCTTCCTTGGTGAAGTGTTTGTTAAAATCTTTTGCTTATTTGAAAAATTGGGTTGTTTTCTTATTTATTTTTTAGAGTTTAACTGAAATATAGCTGGCATGTTGTGTTAGTTTCAGGTGTGCAGCATAGTGATTCAATAATTAAATACATTATGAAATGTTTGCCATGATAAGTGTGGTTACCCTCTGTCACCATACAAAGTTATTATAATATTATTGACTATATTTCCTATGCTATACTTTTCATCCCTGTGACTTATTTATTTTAGAATTGGAAGTTTGTACTTCTTCATCCCCTTCACCTATTTCACCTGTCCACCCAGTTTGCCTCTGGCAACCACGAACTTGATTTCTGTATTTATGAGTCCATTTCTTTTTGTCATGAATGGCAAGATTTCATTCTTTTTTTATGGCTGATTAATATTTTATTGTGTATATATACCACATCTTTTTTTTAATTTTATTTTTAAAATTTACATCCCAATTAGTTAGCATATAATGCAACAGTGATTTCAGGAGTAGATTCCTTAATGCCCCTTATCCATTTAGTCCATTCTCCCTCCCACAACTCCTCCAGTAACCCTCTGTTCTCCATATTTGTCTCTTATGTTTTGTTCCCTCATTGTTTTTATATTATTTTTGCTTCCCTTCCTTTATGTTCATCGGTTCTGTGTTTTAAGTCCTCATATGAGTGAAGTCATATGATAATTGTCTTTCTCTGACTAATTTCACTTAACATAATACCCTCCAGTTCCATCCATGTAGATGGAAATGGCAAGATTTCATTCTTTTTGATTGCCAAGTAATACTCCATTGTATATATATACCACTTCTTCTTTATCCATTCATCCATCGATGGACATTGGGGCTCTTTCCATACTTTGGCTATTGTTGATAGTGCAGCTATAAACATGGGGATGCATGTGTCCCTTCGAACCAGCATACCTGTATCCCTTGGATAAATACCAAGTAGTATAATTGCTGGGTTGTAGGGTAGTTCTATTTTTAATTTTTTGAGACACCTCCATACCATTTTCCAGAGTGGCTGCACCAGCTTGCATTCCCACCAACTATGAAAAAGAGATCCTCTTTCTCCGCATCCTTGCCAACATCTGTTGTTGCCTGAGTTGTTAATGCTAGCCATTCTGACAGGTGTAAGGTGGTATCTCATGGTGGATTTGATTTGTATTTCCCTGATGATGAGTGATGTGAGCATTTTTTCATGTGTCAGTTGGCCATCTGGATGTCTTCTTTGGAAAAGGGTCTATTCATATCTTTTGCCCATTTCTACCCTTGCTACTTGTTTTTTGGGTGTTGAGTTTGATAAGTTCTTTATAGATTTTGGATACTAACCCTTTATCTGATGTGTCATTTGCAAATACCTTCTCCCATTCTGTCAGTTGCCTTTTAGTTTTGCTGATTGTTTCCTTCGCTGTGCAGAAGCTTTTTATTTTGATGAGGTCCCAGTAGTTCATTTTTGCTTTTGTTTCCCTTGCCTCTGGAGACGTGTTGAGTAAGTTGCTGCGGCCAAGATCCAGGAGGTTTTTGCCTGGTTTCTCCTCGAGGATTTTGATGGCTTCCTGTCTTACATTGAGGTCTTTCATCCATTTTGAGTTCATTTTTGTGTATGGTGTAAGAAAGCGGTCTAGGTTCATTCTTCTGCATGTCGCTGTCCAGTTTTCCCAGCATCACTTGCTGAAGAGACTGTCTTTATTCCATGGGATATTCTTTCTTGCTTTGTCAAAGATTAGTTGGCCATACATTTGTGGGTCCATTTCTGGGTTCTCTGTTCTGTCCCACTGGTCTGAGCGTCTGTTCTTGTGCCAGTACCATACTGTCTTGATGATTACAGCTTTGTAGGATAGCTTGAAGTCTGGGATTGTGATGCCTCCTGCTTTGGTTTTCTTTTTCAAGATTGCTTTGGCTATTTGGGGTCTTTTCTGGTTCCATATAAATTTTAGGATTATTTGTTCTAGCTCTGTGAAGAATGTTGGTGTTACTTTGATAGGGATTGCATTGAATATGTAGATTGCTTTGGGTAGTATTGACATTTTAACAGTATTTGTTCTTTCTATCTAGAAGCATGGATTTTTTTTCCATTTTTTTGTGGCTTCTTCAATTTCTTTCATAAGCTTCCTATAGTTTTCAGTGTATAGATTTTTCACCTCTTTGGTTAGATTTATTCCTAGGTATTTTATGGTTTTTGGTGCAATTGTAAATGGGATCGATTCCTTGATTTCTCTTTCTGTTTCTTCAGTGTTGGTGTATAGGAATGCAACTGATTTCTGTGCATTGATTTTATATCCTGCAACATTGCTGAATTCATGAATCAGTTCTAGCAGGTTTTTGGTGGCATCTTTTGGGTTTTCCATAGAGAGGATCATGTCATCTGCGAAGAGTGAAAGTTTGGCCTCCTCCTGGCCGATTTGGATGCCTTTTATTTCCTTGTGTTGTCTGATTGTAGAGGCTAAGACTTCCAATACTATGTTCAATAACAGTGGTGAGAGTGGACATCCCTATCGTGTTCCTGACCTTAGGGGGAAAGCTCTCAATTTTTCCCCATTGAGGATGATATTAGCGTTGGGTCATTCATATATGGCTTTTATGATCTTGAGGTATGCTCCTTCTATCCCTACTTTCTTGAGGGTTTTTATCAAGTAAGGATGCTATATGTTGTCAAATGTTTTCTCGGCATCTATTGAGAGGATCATATGGTTCTTGTCCTTTCTTTTATTGATGTGATGAATCACATTAACTGTTTTGCGAATAATGAACCAGCCCCGCATCCCAGGTATAAATCCTGCTTGGTCATTATGAATAACTTTTTTTAATGTATTGTTGGATCTGGTTGGCTAATATCTTGTTGAGGATTTTTGCATCCATGTTGATCAGGGAAATTGGTCTATAGTTCTCCTTTTTAGTGGGGTCTCTGTCTGGTTTTGGAATCAAGGTAATGCTGGCTTCATAGAAAGAGTTTGGAAATTTTCCTTCCATTTCTATTTTTTGGAACAGTTTCAAGAGAAGAAGTGTTAACTTTTCGTTACATGTTTGATAGAATTCCCCTGAAAGCCATCTGGTCCCAGATGCTTGTTTTTTGGGAGATTTTTGATTACTAATTTGATTTCCTTACTGGTTATGGGTCTGTTCAAATTTTCTATTTCTTCTTGTTTCAGTTTTGGTAGTGTATATGTTTCTAGGAAGATTGCCCATTTTATTGGCATATAATTGCTCATAATATTTTCTTATATTTGTTTTTATTTCTGCTGTGTTGGTTGTGATCTCTCCTCTTTCATTCTTTATTTTATTTATTTGGGTCCTTTCCTTTTTCTTTTTGATCAAACTGGCTAGTGGCTTATCAATTTTGTTAATTCTTTAAAGAACCAGCTTCTGGTTTCATTGATCTTTTCTACTTTTTTTGTTGTTTTTTGTTTGTTGTTGCAAAAGCATTAATTTCTGCTCTAATCTTTATTATTTCCTGTCTTCTGCTGGTTTTGTGTTTTATTTGCTGTTCTTTTTCCAGCTCCTTAAGGCATAAGGTTAGGTTGTGTATCTGAGATCTTGTTTCCTTCTTTAGGAAGGCCTGGATTGCTATATACTTTTGTCTTATGACTGCCTTTGCTGTGTACCAGAGGTTTTGGCTTGTAGTGTTATAATTTTCATTGACTTCCATATACTTTTTAATTTCTTCTTTAAAGTCTGGGTTAGCCCATTCATTCTTTAGTAGGATGTTCTTCAGTCTCCAAGTATTTGTTACCTTTCCAAATTTTTTCTTGTTGATTTAGGGTTTCATAGCGTTGTGGTCTGAAAATATGCATGGTATGATCTTGATCTTTTTGTACTTACTTGGGGCTGATTTGTGTCCCAGTATATGGTCTATTCTGGAGAACGTTCCATGTGCACTGGAGAAGAATGTATATTCCTCTGCTTTAGGATGAAACGTTCTGAATATATCTATTAAGTCCATCTGGTCCAGTGTGTCATTCAAAGCCATTTTTCCCTGTTGATTTTTTGATTAGATGATCTGTCCATTGCTGTGAGTGGGGTGTTGAAGTCTCCTACTATTATGGTATTACTATCGATGAGTTTCTTGATGTATGGGGTTAATTGATTTATATATGTGGGTGCTCTCACATTTGGCGCATAAATGGTTACAATTGTTAGGTCTTCTTGGTGGATAGACCCCTTGATTATGACATAATGCCCTTCTTCATCTCTTGATATGGTCTTTATTTTAAAGTCTAGATTGTCTGATATAAGTATGGCTACTCCAGCTTTCTTTTGTCGACCATTAGCATGATAGATTGTTCTCCATCCCCTTACTTTCAATCTGAAGGTGTCTTTAGGTCTGAAGTGAGTCTCTTGTAAACAGCATGTAGATGGATCTTGTTTTCTTATCCATTCTGTTACCCTATGTCTTTTGATTGGAGCATTGAGTCCGTTGACATTTTGAGTGAGTACTGAAAGATATGAATTTATTGCCATTATGATGCTTGTCGAGTTGGAGTTTCTGGTGGTGTTCTCTGGTCCTTTCTAGTCTTTTTTGCTTTTGGTGTTTGTTTGTTTGTTTGTTTGTTTATTTATTTATTTATTTCCATCTTTTCTCCCCTCAGAGAGTCTCCCTTAAAATTTCTTGCAGGGCTGGTTTAGTGGTCACAAACTCCTTTAATTTTTGTTTGTCTGGGAAACTTTTTATCTTTCCTATTTTGAATGACAACCTTGCTGGGTAAAGAACTCTTGGGTGCATATTTTTCTGATTAAGCACATTGAATATATCCTGACACTCCTTTCTGGCCTGCCAAGTTTCTGTGGATAGTTCTGCTGCAAACCTTATCTGACTTCCCGTGTAGGTTAGGGACTTTTTTTCCTTTGCTGCTTTCATGATTCTCTCCTTGCCTGAGTATTTTGTGAATTTGACTATGATCTGCCTTGTTGGTGGTCGGTTTTTGTTGAATCTAATGGGGGTCCTCTGTGCTTCCTGAATTTTGACGTCTGTGTCTTTCCTCAGGTTAGGAAAGTTTTCCACTATGATTTACTCACATAACCCTTCTACCCCTCTCTCTCTCTCTTCCTCTTCTGGGACCCCTATGATTCTGATGTTGTTCCTTTTTAATGAGTCACTGATTTCTCTAATTCTGAAATTGTGCTCTTTTGCCTTAATCTTTCTCTTTTTTCTGCTTTGTTATTCTCTATAAATTTGTCCTCTATATCGCTGATTCTGTTTTGCCTCATCGATCCTTGCCGCCATTGCATCCATCCGTAATTGCACTTCAGTTATAGCATTTATTTCATCCAGACTATATTTTACTTCTTTTATCTCCGCAGAAAGTGATTCTAAAGTATTTTTGACTCTAGCTAGTATTCATATTATTATGATTCTAAATTCTGGTACAGACATCTTGCTTGTGTCTGTGTTGTTTAAGTCCCTGGCTGTTGTTTCTTCATGCTCTTTCTTTTGGGGTGAATTCCTTCATATCATCATATTGTATGGAGAAAAGGAATTAATGAGGGAAAAAAATTAAAATAGTAAAAATTAACATGAAAAATATTAACATTAAAAACATTAAAATCAAAAAATAGAAAATAAACACGCAAAAAATTGAATAAATCATGTTAGATCCTAGGTGTGTTTTTGTCTAGGTGTTGTAGGGGCTTGATAGATTAGGGAAAAAAGGGGAAAGAAGAAACAAACAAATGAAAAAAAAAAGGAAATCATTTTAAAATTTGAAAAAATGAATACACTGAAGTAGACTAAAATGAAATGATGGAAGTAAAATAGAATATGAAATATTTACACAAAAGTCAAATATATAGTAGAAAAAAATTAAAGAAAAATATTTTTAATAAAAATTGAAAATGAAAATGAATTTTTTTCTCTTTCTGTATTCAAGAAAAAGAAAAGAAAGGAAAAAGAGAAAAAAGAAAAAAAAAGAAAGAAAACTGAATAGATGGACTGGTGAACAGAGTGAAATATGACTGAAATTACTTTGTTTTGCCCTAGAAGTCAAACTGTGAAGACCTTTATTGTCCATAAACTAAACAGGCTTGTTTCTGAAGAGCGAGGTTGGCCCAGTTCAGCGGGGCTTAGTGTAACGGCTCCATTCTCCACTAGATGGCGCTGCTTAGCTTACTGAGGTGGATTGTTGTGGTGCTTGTAGGTACGTATGCACATGCGCGGGAGCTGTGAAAATGGCGTCACTCAGATACCCAGTCTCTAGTATCAGAACTCTGTTCTCCCCAATCAGCAGTCACACACCAGTCCTTTGTCTTCTGCTTCTGTCCACTCCCTGCTTTTACATAGTCTGTGACCAAGTCCCAGGCAGCACCTCCCTCCTGAGTTTTGTCTCAGATGCGGCTGTTTTTCCCGACCCCTGACTTCTGAGGGACTGCGGCTTTGACTCGTTCTGCCCCTCTGCAGGAGGGTCTCACCAAGCAATGGCCAGGTACTGGCCTCACCCAGGAACGTTTGTAGGACCACGCTGCTGCTGAAGGCCAGAGACTGCATTCAGGTGCCAGCCCCTTCCCCACAGAAAAAGTTCATGAGATAGTGTAGCAGCAGCATTTCAGGGATTATGGAAAATCACAACACACATCTGGCACCAGGTTTCACCCTTAACGACCTTGTTCCAGCACCAGCAAATGTTGTTCTCCTGGGTCCACTGGAGCCTTGCTTTTAGGGGATCCATACAGCCTCTACCAAGTGTCCTCCCAGCAGGGGAAATGCCTCTCCCCGTGTGGCCTGAAGAATCCTGGACTCCACTCTGCTCCTGGGGATTCGCCCTTCCCACCAGAGCACCACCAGGTATCAAGCTGTGAGCTGCAGAGTTTCAGACTCTGCTCTCCCCTGTTTATAGTCATAATGGAATTTAAACCCTCTCCTTTCTCCTTTCTCCCTTTTTAGTTCAGTCCCTGCAGCTGTTTCCAATTTTCCACTTTCTCTCCAGCTGCTTTTGGGAAGGGGTGCTTTTCCCATATTCTCCCCACCATCTCCATCCTCTCTCCACCCGGAAAAGCACCTCCCTGTCCTCTGCAGCTTCTCTCCCCAAGTTCACCTCTCCATGCTGCGTACCTGCTGAATTCTGTGGTTCAGGTTGTGCAGATTGTTGTGTGAATCCTCAGATCAGTTTTCTAGGTGTGCAGTATGGTTTAGTTTGGTCTGGTTGTATTTCATGGACCGGAGACACACAAAAAACTTCCATTCTCTTCTGCCATCTTGGCTCCTCCCCCCTACCACATCTTCTTTATCCATTTATCTGTTGATGAACACTTTGGTTGCTTCCATATCTTGGCTATTGTAAATGATACTGCAATAAGCAGAAGGGTGTGTATATTTTTTCCAATTAGTGTTTTTGTTTTTTGGATAAGTACCTAGAAGTGGAATTACTGAGTCATATGGTATATTTTTATTTTTAATTTTTTGAGAAATAATTACTGAACCCACATTTGGATGCCCATCACTTGAAAAGCTAATACTCAAGAGTTTTGATTGGAAAGGAGTTTGAGCTTTATTGAGGAGGCTGAAAACCTGCGGAGAAGGTAGACTCTTGTCCAAAGGCCAACTCTGGGGTTTCTGCCTGGCCCAGGGGTTTTTAAAAGGGTTTAATTAGTTAAGGGAGTGCAATGGTCTGTGACATTTCTTGATTATTGCAGATTCCATGATGCCAACTCCAGAGTTATCGTGGTGTTCAGAGGTTGTGCAAAAAGTTCCAGTTCCTTGATATCTAGGGACAGGTTGTGCAAGAGGGTATTGTTCCTTAGTGCCTAGGGCTCAGGCCAGAAAATTCCGTTCTTTCTGCAAAGGTGGGGAAAGTCTACAGATGCACTAAGGGAGGTCATTTGTGTGACCTTAAAAAAGAAAAATATTTTGTTAAAAAAATTGCTGGGCTAATCAGAAAGCACGGCACCTCAAACAGACTTGTTGGCCTCTGTTTCCTGGGAACATTCTGGTCCTTCATTCCCCAAGGCCAGTGGTCTGCAAATCTAGAAGAAGGTAAATTAGTTCTGTTACAGATCAAGGGCCTTAGATCAGCAAGTTAACTTTTGAAGGAAGTTAACTCTTAAGACCAGCTGGAGTGCTGTTCCAGAACCTCCATACTGTGTTCCACAGTGGCTGTACCAATGTGTCTTCCCACCAATGGTGCATGAGGTTCCATCTTCTCCACATCTTCGCCAACGCTTGTTATTTCTTGTTTTTTCTGATACTAGCCATACTGACTGGTGTAAAGTGTTATCTCATTTTTGTTTTCATTTGCATTTCCCTGATAATTGAGCATCTTTCATGTGTCTGTTGGCCATCTGTATGTCATCTTTGGAAAAATGTCTATTCAGGTCCTCTGCCCACTTTTAATTGGATAATTTGTTTTTTTGGTGTTGAGTTGTTTGAGTTCTTTATATATTTTGGATACTAACCCTTTACCAGATATGTCATTTGCAAATATCTTCTCTTATTCATGAGATTGCTTTTGTGTTTTGTTAACGGTTTCCTTTGTTGTGCAAAATTGGGTTGTTTTCTTGTTATTGTTTTAAGAATTTTTAATATATTCTAGACAAAAGTCCTTTATCAAATATATGCTTTGCAAATATTTTCTCCAGGTCTATGATTTGTTTTTTCCTTCGCTTAACAGTGTCTTTCAAAGAGTACAAGATTTTAATTCAAAGGAAGTCAAATTTCTCAATTTTTTCTTTTATAAATCATACTTCTGGTGTCATATCTAAGAAATCTTTGTAACTGAACTCAAGGTCACAAAGATTTTTTTTCCTACATTTTCTCTTAGAAATTTTATAGTTTTGTTTTTCATACTTAGGTCTATAATTCGTTTTTTTTTTGAGTACCACTTTTTATATGATGATGAAAAGATATACTAGTTTGAATAACTACTTTACCAATTTGAATTTTTCTCTTTGTCTGTGAGACCCAGTAAAGCAAAAAGGGGTGGGACTTTCCTCTTTTAAGTCTTATTGTTACATAGGGAGCCAATTTTAACAATTTTATTTTCAACAACTGATCTTTCACCTAAGTTACCACCCTGTTTAACGTTTCAGTTGTGTATATAATATTACCAAACTCAAACTGTTGGTCCAACAGTATTTTCTCCAGAGAAAGCATGCCTTGGAGGAATTCTTATTGACCAAGGCACTTCTGGGCTCTAAGTGTTTGGGTTCAAGTGGCACCTTAACTGTTACTATAACGTTTCTGCAAGAGCCTAAGTGTTAGTGCCTTGAAAAGTTTAGGTATCTTTCCAAAAGTTTGAATGATGCTTAGGAAATAGCCAGAGAGTTTGTATTTTCTCTTACAAATTAGTTACTGTGAATTTCATTGGTGTACTGGGCACACCTGCTTTTAATTCTCATATTTGATTCATTCTCATATTCGATGAATGGCAAAGTTGGATTAGATGGAAAATAGTTCTACCTCACTCTGTATATTTCCTTGAATCTCAGACTTCACTCAGCTATCTCACTGCTCAGTTATCCTTTTCCCTTACTACTGTCCCTGGAGTATAAGAGCTCTCGTGTTATTAATTTCAGTAATTTTGAGTAAATGGAATTAGTGTTACATATAAAGTCACTAGAATGGCACTGTTTTGCATGATTTTAGCTTCCTTGGACTTCATTGGCAAGACTATTACTTTGTTATATCATAGTGAACAACAAAAAAACTACCTAATACATGTGGCTTTCGGCTCCTGAAATTCATAACATATATCAGCAGCTATAAAAATACTTTTCAGGAAAGAATTTGAAAGTGACCAAAAAAAAAAATCAATCACAATTGCTTTATAAATATGCCTACTATGCACCAATTTCTAGCTTCATCTTTTAACAAAATTTATCCATCCATTAAGTCATAGACAAGTAAACAAAAATGAATTGTCATTTGTGTTATTTTATTAGTGTCATATGAGATTATGGCATATTATTGACTTCTCCAAGAATATTTTACTTGAGGAGGCACAGTTTAACATGCACAAATCAAGATCAATATTGGATACGCATTAATTTTTCTAAAAATGCTGCAAGGCAATTTTTCTCTACAAATCCTTTGTTGATATTTATAGTTCTATAAAAAATTATCATTGTGGCCAAATGATAGTTTAGCTAAGCTTTAATTATAAGAAATGGATTGTTATTTGCATTGCTACTTTGCATCCCAGATTTATTTACTGACCACTTAATTTATTTGCTAATGCTTCCTCAAAATAAGTCTGGAGAGTTTGAAGCATTTTTGCCCACTCCATTTGTTTTCATATCATTAATTTTTTTCATTAGAGATCTTTAGTAGTTTAGGGGTTGTTACTTTTCACCGTCAGTGGTTACGTGAGTTTCACTGATACATTCTAAAATCTGGTCAATTCTGTCATATGAACAGTCATTGTTAGCTCTCAGGTTATTTAAATCACTTGCAGAGGATTGTGCTTAAATATAAATATCCTAATATTTTCAAGTCATATTTTGGGCTTCATGGTTGTATGCAGCTAAATGTTCAAATACTTAAGTAGTTTCTATGTCATAGATCAGATGCTCTCATGACAGTGGATGCCGATGATACTGTTTTTGCTATTGTTTATGATGAAAATACAAGAACATGTTTAAGTCAAGCTAATGTAGCATATACATCCTTTAAAATTCTCTTGTGTATCTCATCTGGCTCAAGTAAGACTTTTCTCTTTTAGAGGAGCCTACTGTCATCTTTATTTAAAATGTGTTCTTTAGTGCTTGGATGACAATTCTAAAAAAAAATCTCTTTTCTCTTTCATTCAATTCCTCAATCAATTTAAAGCTCCTGTATCTTGTTTAAAGGCCTTTCATGTTGCTAATTATAAACACATTCTTTTTTTTTAAATTGAGGTATAATTGACATACATTATATTAGTTTCAGGTATACAACATAATGATTTGATATTTTTATGTATATATATTGCAAAATGATCACCACAGTAAGTCTAGTTAACACCCATCACTACACATAGTTATAGAATTTTTTTTCTTTTGATGAGAACTTGAAAGATCTATTCTCTCAGCAACTTTCAAATATGAAACATAGTATTATTAACTCTAGTCACCATGCTGTACATAATCACCTGACTTATTTATTTTACAACTGGAAGTCTGTAATTTTGGCTCCCTTCACCCATTTCACCCAACTCCTGCCTCTGGAACCCACCAATCTGTTCTCTGCATCTATGAGCTTAGTTTAAAACATCCTTTGTCTGATTAGATAATGAGCTCCTCAAGGGCTTTTTATTCTATTTATTCTACTTTTTATTCAAATTAAAAAAACACTTTAGTGAGGTATGATTGACATACAAAAAGCTGTAGGTATTTAAGGTATACAACTTGATGAGTTTAGAGAGAAGTATATACATGTTAAACCAGCATCACGATCAATGCCATAAATATATGCAGCAACTCTAAAAGTTTCTTCTTATCCTTTTAATTTATTTCTGTGGTAAAAATGCTTATTATATCTATCCTCTAAATAAATATTTCAAGTATATAATACAGTATATTGTTAACAATAGGGCTATAAGGCACTGCTGATCTCTAGGACTTATTCACCTTCCATAAATGAAACTTGTACCTTTTGACCAATGGTTATTCATCTCATCCTGCCCCTCCCAACTATGGTAACCACTATTCTACTCTCTGCTTTTATGAGTTTGACTCATTCAGATCCCTCATACAAGTGGGATCATGTACGTAGTATTTGTCCTTTTATGTCTGGCTTATTTCACTTAGTGTTGTGTTCTCCAGATTTACTTATGCTGTTGCACATGGTAGGATTTCCTTCTTTTTCAAGGCTGAGTAGTACTCCATTATATGTAACGAAGTACTATAGTTTCTTTATCCATTGATGGTCATTTAGGTTGTTCCCATATTTTGGTTATTGTGAATAATGCTGCAATAAATATGGGAATCCTTATGTTATATCTCTTCAAGAGACTGATTTCAATTCCTTTTGATATATACCCAGAAGTGGGATTGGTGGATCATGTGGTGGGTCTATTTTTAATTTTTTGAGGGAACTTCATATAGTTGTCCATACTAGATACACCAATTTACATTTACACCAATAGTGTATAAGGATTCCCTTTTCTCCACAAACTCACCAACACTTATTATCTCTCTCTCTCTCTCTCTCTTTTATTTTGGTAATAGCCACCTGAACAGGTGTGAGGTAGTATCTCTATCCCATACGTCTATATTTACTTTTAATGCCTTTGCTTTTCAATAAATCATTGCCAAAGTCAATATCAAGATAAGAAAGATTTTTACTTATCTTTTCTTCTAGGAGTTTTACAGTTTAAGTCTTTAATCCATTTTAAATTGATTTTTGCATAAGGGTCCAATTTTATTCTTTTGCATGTGGATAGCCAGATTTTCCAACACCATGTATTGAAGAACCTATCCTTTCCCATTGTGTATTATTGGCACCCTTGTTGAAAATCAGTTGACCATAAATGTGAGGGTTTATTTCTGGCTTCATTGGTTTATATGTCTGCTTTTATGCCAGTACCATATTGTTTTGATTTCTATAGCTTTGTAATATATGTTGAAGTCAGGAAATGTGATGCTTTCAGCTTTGTTCTTGCTCAAAATTTCCTTGGCTATTCAGGATCTTTTGTCATTCCATATGAATTTTAAGACCGTTGTTTCTATTTCTAAAAACAGCCCATTGGGATTTTGATAGAGATTTCGCTGAATCTGTGGATTGCATTGGGTAGTATAGACATTTTGACAATACAATATTTTCCAATTCATGTAGAAAGGATGTCTTGCCATTTATTTGTGTCTTTTTAAAATTTTTTTATTACTGATTTGTAGTTTTCAGTGTACAAGTCTTTCACCTCCTTGGTTAAAAGTCAGACAAAGCTGTCACAAGAAAAGAAAACTATAGACCAATATACCTGGTGAACATAGATGCAAAAATACTTAATAATATATTAGCAAAGAGGATTCAACAACATATTAAAAGGATCATACACCATGACCAAGTGGGATTTATCCCTGGGATTCATGGATGGTTCAACATGCAAAAATCATTGTGAAATACCATATTAACAGAATGATGGATAAAAATCACATAATCATCTCAATAGATGCAGAAAAAGCATTTGAAAGAATTCAACACCATTTCAGGATAAAAAAAAGTCTTAACAAATTAGGTATAGAAGGAATACCCCAACACAATAAAGGCCATATATGAAAAGCCCACTACTAGCATCATACTTGGTAAAAATGGAAAGCCCTCCTTTAAGATGCAGAACAAGGTAAGAATGTTCACTCTCACCACTTCTATTTCACGTACTCCTGGAAAGTCTTAGCCAGAGCAGTTAGGTAAGGAAAAGGAATAAACATTATCCAACTTAGGAAAGAAGAATTAAAATGGTTTCTCTTTGTAGATGACATGATCTTATTTGTAGAAACCCTAAATATTTTACAAAAAACTATTAGAACTAATAAAGATATTAAATAAAATCACAAAGATACAAAATCAACATTCAAAAATCAGTTTCCTTTCTTTAAACATTAAAAGTGAGCTATCCAAAAAGGAAATTAAGAAAAATCCCATTTAAAAAAGTGTTAAAATAGCAAAATACTTAGGAATAAACTTTTTATATTAATTTGTATTATCTACAGTCTTACATATAAGAACCACTAGATACCTTTCCGCTGAAGGAATACATTTTTAATTTCCTTCTTGTTTTTAAAACAGTTCATGTTGATTTCTTAGTCCTCACATAATTTTCTCCTATTTCTGTATTTTTATCTTCTTTCAGGGCTACGTAATGGGAAAGAGCATTGTAACAGAGCCTAGGTAACAGTCTCTGCTACTAAACATCTCATGATTTTGTTGAGTATAAAATCTCTTAACATTCACCAGTTACATTGTCAGTTATAAGTAGAGTGGCCACATGTCCTGGTCTGCAGGACAGCCTCAGATTATGTCTTGTCCTCATGTCCTATTGGTCAGCATCTCATTTCAGTCTTCTCTTGGTTATCATTCTCCCAGATGGTTTTGCAAAACTTGACACTCTTGTCTACAGTTTGTCTCCTTGTTTTTCATAACTGTACTCTACAGTGTGGTTTTCTCTTTTTCTGGAGTTTGTTTTTTCCCTTAATGTCCACATTATACTTAGTGCCTTTCCTTATTTAGACTTTTGTTCAAATCTCATGGGTTCAGACCACTCCATCTTTCAGAATGAGTTAGACAGGCATGTGGGCTGGTGCCAACTCTTCTGAATTCTCATCCTGCCTGTTAGGTATCCCCATTGGACAGTTTCTGCCCCACAGCCTGTAACATGTCCACATGTGAAAGTCATCCTTCCCCTTGAGCTTTATTTTGCTGTTGTGTTTTCTATTTTGGATAAAACCACCAATAGTCCCAAGGCCAAAAAGAGTTTAAACCTTGAGTGTTTTGTCACCATATGTAATTTGTTGTGAGTCTGTTTTTTAAGTTTATTTATTTATTTTGAGAGAGTGGGGGGGAGAGCACGTGCTGAAGAGAGCACGGAGCCTTCTGTGGGACTTGAACTCAGGAATTGTGAGATCAAACTGTGTGATCATGAATTGGGCTGAAATCGAGAGTCAGATGCTTAACTGACTGAGCCACCCAGGTGTTCCTGTTGTGGGTCTTAATAGCTTCTCTTTCATACCATCTTCTGAATTTGTCCTTTTCACCCTAGTCCTTTTAAGTCCTTATTATCTATTAGTTTGATGCATTGCAATAGCCTTACAATATCTAATCTCTAACTTCTCTCTTCTTCTTTCTATTTGGTATTTTTGCAAGAAAATATCTTCTTGAAGCCTTCATTGATTTCTCAATTCCTAAAGAATTCCATTCAATTCCTTAGCTGTTATTCAAGACCCTATAAATGGGTCTCGAAGAACATCTTTTCTTGCTTTCTAGTGCTTCTCTTAACACATTTTCCATTCCTCAGCTCATCTGAATGGCTTCTGTTTCCATCCTTTTGTCCTTGGCCAGATTTGCATTTTCCATATTATAACTTGTTGAAATTCTCCTCCTCCTTCAAATTCCAACTGAAATTCTACTTGTTTCACTAAAAGTATAAATACTTACTCCCTCTTTTAGTTTCATTTAGCTATTCTCTGTATGCGTTACATGGCATTGCATGCTTTTCTGTCTTGCATTCTAGTTATTTATTTCTCTTGCCAGATGATAAGGCCTTTGAAGACAATATCAGAGGCTGTACTGTGTATGTGTAATCTGTGAACAGCCATAATTTTAAGTGATCAACAAAATAATAAAATTGACTATGAGGTCTTGGGCCTCCTGAACCTGAACTTTTACTAACTGATGGACCTTATAGAGTTTATATAAACTCTATAAGGTCCATCAGTTAGTAAAAGCCTTAAGCAATATGAATATTGAAGCAGGAGTAAGAGGGAAATCAATTTACAAATCTACCCTTTCACACCCAGACTGGAGGGGACAGGGCTAATTCATGAAATGTATTACATTTTGCCAAAGCATCATATGGATGTGCAATTAAAATCAAAGACGACGTGTGAGAGCCTCTTATCACCCTATAAGGCTCTCATATCCCAAATATAGGTTACTTACATTCTCATTCCTGTTAGTTTGTTTGGCAGTGTAAGTATCAACATATAAAACATCATCTCCTTTAAAATACTCGAATGGGAGATGAAAGCAGTCTTCTGTCCTGTTTTCACTAGCTGTGTGACCTTAAATAAGTGACTTAGTCTCAAAGGCCTCAGTTTCCTCATCTGTCAAATAAGTGTAATAAGAACACATAACATCATAAAGTTGGTGTGAGGAGTACATGAGCTACTTCATGTAAAACATGAAAATAGAGATTGTTACACATAATGCGCTTAATAACCTTCAACCATTCTTATTGTGTTATTATTCGTCAGGTGTTTTTTTAACTCTTTAGGAAAGATTGGAAGCATCGCATTTTAAGATTGCATTTTAATTCTTGGAATTTAAGTGTTGAAATAAAAAGTTTCGGAGAAAATATCACTTTAACTCTCACTTTGGAGCTTTAATTTTCTGTAATATATATCTGCTCATACATATATGAGAGAAATAAATAATGAATTCAGAAATATAATATGAATGGGATCGCATAACTCACAAATTGAATCTTTCATTAGGAAGTTATTAAGAAGGGACAGAATGTCCTTCATTCAAAAATAAAAAATTAATAATTTGGAGGACCAAATTTTTAATGGTGATAAAATGTGGATAACGAAACCTACATCATTCATTCGTTCTCTCAGAAACATTTGCTGAGCACTTATTGTGTGCCAGACACTTAGCCAGGTGCTGGGGACTGAGACTGAGAGTCAAGTTGGTCCTCTAGCAGCCCTGCAGGAATGAGGGGGTTGGGGGAGAGAGCGTCTGATGGACCGCCAGGGCCCGAGGTGGTCTGTGAGATAGTAGAAATGTCGTGTGGGAAGCAGTGAATGCTGGGGGAGGCGTTCACCATGGGGGAACTGAGAAAAGAGGGTGCCGGGGTTGACATGCGACCAACGAGCAGTGTGAACTGGACAACTAAAATGCAGAAGGGTCTTTCGTCCCGGAGGAATAACAGGCTAAGCATGTGTTTGCCTAAAGCATACAGGTCAGTTAGTGTACAGTGGAAAAGGTAGGAGAAGACGCTGGAGGTTAAGTCAGTGTATGGGACCAAAGCACTTTTCACCTGAATAGGGATCAAGAAGCGTAGTGGTTAAGTGTACGAATCTTGAACCCAACTGTGCAACTGTGGTCGGCTCTTACGCTGCTGGCTCTATCACTTCCCGGCTGTGTAAAAATTTGGACTTACTACTCAGACCAAGCCTCAGTTTCCTCATTTGTAAAAGGGATATAATAACCATAGCTACCTCATAGGCCTTTTGTGGGAATTGAATAAAACAATCTATGTAGAAAGTGCTTAAGTGCCTGACAAAAAGGAAGTTCTCAATAAATATTAGTTATTATTAGTATTAGAGCAGATAAATTTGCAGAGCATGAGCAGAAGGTGTGATTCATTCTGCCAGATTTGTGCCGGGAAATGCTTTATCGTAGCAGTTTGCCAAAGCACAGAAAGGAAAGGGGAGGTGCTCCATCATGTCAGAGAACAAAAGGACCCTAAGCAGCCAGGTGTGGAAAGCTTGGGGTGTTCAAGGAAATATGAAAAGTTTTCTGTGGTGAGCACAAAGGGAGGTGTTGTAGGAAAGGGGATGGAAAGGTAAACAGTGGAATGCTTTTGGGCAGTGAGTGGCCCTGTTGGTTTTGAGCTGTAGGAAAACAACCTTTTGTTTTTGCATTTGGGAAGATTGATGCGTGGGAAAGTGGAGGGCAGGAGGAATCTGAAGACAGGGCACTCAGTTAGGCTATTATAACAGTCCAAGTTTGAGACAGGGCCTGGCTAAACAGGGACTGTGAGGAGGGTGTTTTTATCCATCTTTTCAGACACTACTTAAACACCTTCTGCTCCGGGAAGCCTCATTTGAGTCATTAAAAGTATGATCTCTTCTTTTGGGCTACTGCTGTTCCAACTCCGATTACTGCACCCAATCTCATTGGGTTCCATTTGTTTTTCTGTTTCATCCACAAACATGTATGCTTCTATCTTATTTATCGTTGTATTCTTGGTGCTTAGAACATAGTTGAATTTAGTACAACAGATACAGAATTTAACACAGTTACAGAGAAGCTAAATAAACATGTGGATTGATTTGATGTGATGAGGGGGTAAGAGGGAGAAATTGAGAACGGCTCTGAGTTGTCTAGCTTGTAAGACAGAGTGCTGTCAAGATAGGCTAGGCGTTGTGGTAACAAAGAAATCTTGAAAAGTTAGTGACCCAACGCAACAAGATTTATTTCTTCTTCTTGCAAATTACAAGGTCAGGCTGATGCTCCAGAGTGGCTTTTCTCCATGAAGTGACCCAGGGATCTACAGTTCTTTTGTTTTATGGTTCTGCCATCTCAACTGTGGCCTTTATGATCACTGCTGATGGGGAATGACAGCTTGGAGATCACAACCTGCTCTTATTGCCTCTAAGTGGAAGTAACACAGGTCTCTTGTCTCCATCATGCTTACAATTTTAAAATCCAGTGAAACAGCAAGCAGGAGATATATAAAAATGTCCGAAAAATATATATAATACCTACTGAATGTTTAAAATATGAGTTTTAGAAAATATCACCTCTTTAGAAATAGTTTGTTTTTCAAAAGGTTAGATTTGTTTTCAATTCCTTAGCATACTCTTTCCCCTTTCTAAGTTAGTAACACTTGATGGTTCTAAAAATGTTTTCAATAGTGACAAAACCTGAAGTGACTTTTTCCCTGCCTGGCTTGCTCAGATTTCTACCCATGTATCTCAAAAGCTTCTCTCCCTTCGGACAGATTTCTCATGTTTTCTTGAGTGTCAGGCAGGATTTTTGCTTGTTAGCTCTTGGCTTTAAAGGACTAAGTATTTTGAATATTGTATTGTTCATCTCTAGGGTAATAGATAGGTAAGTAATATTCAAAGATCATATAGTACAGAAATCATTTGGCAATTTAGTAAAAGTTTATTAATTTAGAATACATGAGAGAAAAGCAAATCTGTCTTATTGAATAGTCTTAACACAGAATATTCTAGCTGAAATGTGGTTTTAATATCTTATGGTCACAGTATATATAATAAGCTAAGCTACAAATGGATAATAATGAATCACGAAAGTTAAAGAAAAAAATTACAATTTGCAATATGTCTTTAATGTACTATATAGTAATTACCAAAAATATATCTTTTGGTAATTTCTAAAGTACACTGAAATTATTGTAAAATTTGTGAGACTTTGGTTTGAAATATGTAGTGCTAGAATATATAAAGGAAAATTATTTTAGGGGCACCTGGCTGGCTCCGTGGGTAGAATGTGTGACTCTTTGTCTAGGGGTTGTGAGTTCAAGCCCCACACTGGGCATAGAACTTACTTAGAAAAAAAAAGAAAAGAAAAGAGAAAAATTATTTTATAATTTTTGTTAAATTAGAATCACATGCTTCATATTAGAACTATTACAGATTACAAGGATGTAGACATTTTTACTATATTTGATCATTCTTTCGGTTATATTCAGGATATTAAGTTATGTCTCATTTTGAGAAATCCAATGTCTCATACCTTTCATAGTAAAATAATTTTGAAATGAGAAAGATTTTTTATTAAGACAAACAGATGAATAATGAATATCACATATGACACAGATATTTTATTTCAGCCTTTTGGAGCATACCATTGATGATTCCTACTGCAGCTGAAGTGTGTGAAATAGTTATTCCACACCATACTTTTTTCATTCTCTTGTATAAATTCACAAGTGATTTTTACAGTATAGTATCAACAGATGGAAACTGGAACTTGGTCTGATTCTTTAGGAAATTAACCAGTAAGAACAGTGTCTGCACACATAGAATAACGTATAATGTTGAGGCACTTCTCAAGATAATTTATGCTGAGCATATTATTCTGAACTCTACCTGAATTACCCAATTGCTTTTGTATATTGATCTGATTCATCACATATTGCTCTATTCTCCTTTGAATAAAACCACCACTATGGCTTTTGAAACATGTTCATTTTTTATTTTATTTATTTATGTACTTATTTATCTATTTATTTGTAAATGTTTGTATATTTATTTTGGAGAGAGAGGAGCAGAGAGAGAGAGAGGGAGACAGATAATTCCAAGCACGCTCTGCACTGTCAGCCAGAGCCTGACCCAAGGCTCGAACTTACGAACTGTGAGATCATGACCTGAGCTGAAATCCAGAATCAGATGTTGAACCCACTGAACCACCCAGGTGCCTGAAACATGTTCATTTTTTAAAAATTTTCTTTTTAATGTTTATTTATTTATAGAGAGAGACAGAGCACAAGCAGGGGAGGGGCAGAGAGAGAGGGAGACCCGGAATCCCAAGCAGGCTCCAGGCTCTGAGCTGTCAGCACAGAGCCTTTGCAGGGCTCCAACCCATGAACCACGAGATCATGACATGAGCAGAATTGTACCCTTAACCTACTGAGCCACCTAGGGTCCCCACGTGTTCTAAGGTCTTTTAGACCTTAGAAAGTTAAGGCAAATCATAAGAAATGGAAGGTTTTGATGGTTTTAGCTTATAAAATGGAAACTTTATCTGGCTGAATCCAAGTGCTAACGATTAACAAAAAAAATAGTGAATTTGTCTTTTGTGCTGGGTTCAGGTCAGGTCCTTGACTCAAAATTCCCAAAAGGTAGAACCAAAGTGAATTTCTATCCATTATATTAATGGGACAGACAGCAATATTGGCTCTGTAATTCACCAAGACAACATTGCAATTATAGCAGTAAATGGTGTACGACATTAAAGAAACAAGGACTAAGGCATAGTCATTCTTCACACTTCATATTTGCTAACAGTAGTCTGGGTGCCCTCCCCAGCATTAATACTGAATTTAGGTAGGAGGGAATCTGTCAGGCAGGCTCACTCCTCTGCTACGTGCAAGCAAGTGAGTGTTCATCAGTTGTGGGCGGGGTGCTTCCTCGAGCAAACCTCTCCTGGCCAGTCGGAACTCATCTAGAAAGTGAGCCCAGGCAGTTCCAGCCTGATTCCTTTTAATGTCACAGTTCATTTGCAGAACCATAACTGGAATCAAGAATTAAAAAGCCTTGTATAAAAGTCAGTAACATTAAACCTTTAAGACTCATGTTTCATGTGTCATAAAAAGTCTATGAAAGGATTTTATATTCTGTACAGTGTTTTAGCACTTTCAATCACTTTTTTTTTCAACATAACTTTTGTGAACACTTTTATAGCCTCTAAATGAAAAACTAAACTATGTGTCATTCAAAAAAAAAACGTTTTATGGATCACAGATTTTAATAAAAGTTCTGCACCATAACAAGCGCCTGATAAACCTTTATTAAAATTCATTAAAAATATTGAAAAATATTTTAACAGAAATTAGACCTCACGTTTTAGTAAACATGGCAAATCACTCTTCAAAGCGTCTACTTATTTGTTTATCACATATGTAGATTCCTTAGTGGTGAAATGATGAAGTTTAGGACTAAATGACCTGCAATTCGCCATTAGGAAATATTTCTTTGTATATTGTGGGAATAATCCTCTTAGCTTTGTATCTGTAAAAATCTTCAATAATTATGATATATGTGAGTTTGCTATATGCATACAAAAATAAAAACAGTGGAAAAATTTCTGAAAATATGTTTTATATAATCTGATATCTCCTTGTATAATAGCCACATCGGGGGCCTTATCCTACTGCAGTCCTAAAGGACCAGAGAGCAGATATGACTAAGCTTTTCAAATACCTTTAAGAATTCATGCTCTTAGATACATTTTATTTATATCATTTATTTTGCTTTATTAACTTTATAATAGCTGCATAATATTTCATACAGTCCTTTAGTTGTTGCTTCCATTTCATCATGTAAATAATGCTGCAATAAAAATACGCATGCCCATATGTTTTTCTTACATTTTATTTTTTTCCTTAGGATATTGCCATGAATAATTTTATTGGGTCAAATTGTGTGAACTTTTTTAAATCTCATAAAACACATTGCCAAATTACCTTTCAGAAGGATTCAGTAGATTTAAAATGCCCCCATCAGTGCATTGGCTACTAGTTTAAAAATAATTTGGTCAAGATTAGAGATTTTCACTTAAATATTTGCTTATGTGGCATGTGAAAAACAGTAGTTTCTTTTTTTCATTTTTGACATACAAAAAGCTGTACATATTTAATATATACACTTAATGAGTTTGGAGATAAGTATGTACCCATGAAACCATTATCACAATCTATGCCATAAATTTACCCATCACCTCCAATTGTTTCCTCTTGTTTTCTAATTTACTATTATTATTATTGATATTTTTTGCAATGATATAATTATTATTGATATTTTTTATGATGATATACAACTTTATTGTCTTTATAGATCATGTGTATATAAAGGCTCTGATACATTGATAAATTGGTATACCTAATTTTATTTATCCATATACTTATTTAGATATTCTCCACATACCTATCCTCCACATACCTAGATAGGTAATACATAAGATATGTAAAATACTCAAGAATCTAAAAGTCATATAAATATAGCATGTCTTAAATATTATCTACATACATATAGATATGTAGATATAGATACACAAACACACACACAAAGGAAAACATCATAGTTTGGGGGTGACAGATTGTTCTTATTTTGTAGAGTCAAAGTTTTGAGTGTGTGTGTGTGTATGTTTGTAGATTTGGAAAACTCTGAGTGGTGGTAATCTTAGAGCTCATCTACTCTAGCCCCTCAAAATAATCATGGCTTTCCACTGCAATACCCCCAGGGAAGAGGCCCAGCACCCTCTGCTCACACATAGTCATGTGTTGTGGATCTCTATTGATGAGACCTATCAGCTAAAGCAAAAGCATGTCTACTAAAGATTCCCAGGTCTAAAATTGTACCCAAGCTTCTCTTCTCTAAGCACACGGTTCTTGAATGCCTATGCTGAAATTTTGGTTTCTGCCTTGAAGTCTTGAAGCACGCTGGCCATGGGGGAGTGGCTTTCTGAGTCTCAGTATTAGGCTAGCTTGAGAGGACGATGGGTAACGGGAGCAGGGGCGCCTCTCCATCTCACAAAATTAAAGAATTGATGCAGCTGTGATTTCCGTTAGCAGATGGTGGTTGCAGCATCCTAGTTTTTACATGTTGGATGAGATTCCTTAGAGTTTGTATAGGGTTAAAGATTTTGGTTAGTGCATATATTCATAACTTCGTTGGTTTTTTTATGACATCTAGTTTATGCTAATATCTCTTTCTGTGTCCTTTGACACATTCTTATAACATCTTTTACTACCAGTGTTGCGTGTATCAAGAGGAGAAAAAGACCTGGAAAAGATGCAATTTATGGTGATTCACCTAGTTTCTTTGTTTAAAAAAGGGTAATAACTTTTGGGTGGATTATTTGTAGAGAAAACACTCAAGTTCACAATGATTTCAGGTAATATAAACCTAACCTATTTCTGCATTATGTTCTCAGCTTCAGTGCTAATGTCTGTTGTCGTGACAGCAGCCATAATTTATGCTTTTAATTATACTTTTTTCAGCTGTAAACTCATATTGTTTCTTTACAGTAATGAAGTCACTATGCAGCAATGTCATTGTCATAAAGTGATGGGACATAATGAGAACATGATTGGAAAAAGATCATGGGCAGAGAATGATAGCATATTTAAAGGTGAATGGGGAAAATACTGTAACTAAATAAAAACAATGTAAGAAGATGTGATGATAAAATGTATATATGATTAAAACCTTAAAAATACTGGATATTATTTCTGTACAGTATAGTGTCTGCTTTTTGGTTTTCTGTTGAAATCATAGCATTAAAAGAGTGGATCAATTTTCGACCAAGCCCAAGCCTTCTAGTTGTCAAACAGATGGCTTCATCTCATTTCTAAACACCTCCAGGAAAGGAGATTGTGTGATCTTTCTTGGTAAACCACTTATAAAAATATTTGTAACGAAGTCTCTCTTAAGCCTAAAGTATTCATGCTGCATTTTCTTTTACTCAGTTTTTTCCTTCTCTTAAATTACCTTAAATTTTTTTATTTGTTTTTCAGAGAGAGAGAGAGCGAGCGAGCGAGCGAGAAAGCACGAGTAGGGGAAGGGTAGAGAGAGGGAGACAGAGGATCTGAAGGAGGCTCTGCACTGACAGCAGAGAGTCCAACGTGGGGCTCAAACTCACGAACCGTGAGATCATGACCTGAGCCAAAGTCGGATGCTCAATTACCTGAGCCACCCAGGCACCCTTCCTTTTTCTTAAATTACTTCACATCTCTGCCAATTTTACCTTCCAGATACCTTTCCAATCTGCAACCTCCTTTCTATTGTTCTGCATTCTCAAAATTCATTCCATTTTGTTCTTCACACTGCTACGAGAGAAGCCTCTTTAAAATGTAATACATACCATTTATTCCTTTGCTTAAAATTCTCTGAAGTTTTACCTTGCCTTTAGATAAAACTTAAACATCTCAGTATGGCACAGTGGCCCTTCATAATCTGGTGACTACAAGCTTAATATTTTGTTTTCTAAAAATTAATTTTTGTTCTTATTTTTCTTTAATATAAATAATAACAGCTGACGTTTGCTGACCACTCTGTGGTGGGCATTCTGCTAAGCCATTTTATATCTCGCACTTTTCTATGGTATTACAAGTTTCTATTAATCTCCAAAATGAAAGGAAACAGAGTTGTTTTTTGTTTTTTCTTAGCAATATATCTTGTCTGACTACTCTCTGTCAAGCTGCAGGGAAAAAATAGTGAATAACAGAAATGAAATTCCTGCCCTGATGGAGCTTACATTCTGCTTTTGTTCTCAATCAAACAAGTTTGGTATTTATTAGTCTGAAAATGAGTAAGGACATTTTCTTGGGGGCGGGGGGAAGGATGCACAATAAAGAAGATGAATTTGAGTGAAGGTACCGGGGACTAATGGATAGAGACAGGTGGAAAGAAGAATCAGGTAGTTCAGTGATTCAGTCTGAATAAGACTCATCTGAAAAGGTCTGTGAATTCAGAGACACTGTGTTTCTCCATCTTACCCTGATGTGTAATTCATGCTCAAATTACACAGAATATATGCAGTTGCCCAAACTCCAAAGATCTCTTGAGCCTCCCTGTTTCTCTGCATCACACTGTTTATGTCCATCAAAACAAGTGATGGGCGTGGTTTCCTCAGCCTATCATACTAACAGGCTAAGAACAGCATTAACCCAACCCTAAGACCCCAGGAACCCATGCACAGGCTCCCTGAAGATTCTCCATGCATGTCTGATATTTGTTTATGTGCAGTGACCTGCCACCCAGCCTCACCCATGTCCGTTGCTCAAACATTTCTTGGATACTCATTTGAGGCCTCCCCACCACCACTTGGAGATGCAAAATATTGTTCCCTGGACCTCCTCAAGCTGTGCACTCTGAAGGTCTAGAGGTGGTAGAGAAGTCCTTGGAGTTTTTGCTACTTAGAAGTTGAAGCTGGGTTACCCAACCCCACTCTCATCACACCACCTCCTATTCACCAAAGCGGCATGCCTGGTGCTCCTGAAGGTCACAGAATGCCTTATGAAGACAAGTCTTTCCATTTTGCTAGCAGCACAGGATCAGGGATATAATATTAGGCTCCTTGCTGCCCTTTCCAACCCTTCTCCCACCCCAAATCCTCCTTGACCAAACTTCTCCTCCCTTCTAACTCAGACCTTTTTGCCAGTGTCCTAAGCTGCTTGTCCACCCATTGACCGCTCACACTCAGATGTGTTCAAATCTCTGTTGAGAGTTAAGGCATGAGCCCATCTACAACTGTGAATTTTCTGTTGGCTTGTCTGTTTCTCCTACTAGATTATAAACAACTTAAGGGAAGAAGAGTATTCATTCCTCTTCGGGAGTCCTCTAGCTTACTGTAGCTGTGTCCCTTAGTCTTCTTTCTTTTTCTTTCCCTCCTTTTCATTCATTTGCTCAGATTTGATAGTTAATTTAATGTGTCAATTTGGCTAGGCCATGGTGCCCAGATATTGGGTCAAATACCAGTCTAGATGTCACTGTGATCTCATCTAAAAGACAACATTAACCTTAAATCAGTAGACTTTGAGTAAAGCATATTACTCTCCATAATGTGGAGAAAAAGAATGAGGTTCCCCAAGAAAGAAGGAACATTGCTTCCTGCCTTCAGATTCAAGCTGCAGCATCAGCTCTTTCCTGGGTCTCCAGCCTGCTGGCCTGTAGAATTCAGACTTTCTAGTCCCCACAATTTTAAACCAATTTGTGAAAAGCAAATCTTTCTCTACACACAATTGGTTCTGTTTCTCTGGAGAATCTTGACTAATGCACCACACTCCTTCCCATGGCCCACCTTTTTAATATAGTCTGCACTACAAAAACTTAACCTCCCACATCTATCCTTTCTTCTCCCCCACACGTTTCTTTCCCTTTTCCGCCTCTGCAAAGGATTTTGGACTTCAGGTATGAACTTGAGAGAACTAGTTTTTACCATGAACAAAGTACGTTTTCCTTGTAAGAAGGCAGTACAAGAATTAAATAGTCACAAGGAGTCAGCACAACATAGGACTTAGAGTACAAACCCTGGCTCTAGGCTATTGGGATTTGAATCCTGGCTCCAAGGTACAAACATGTGACCTGGGGTGAATTATTTAACTCCTTTGTTTTTCAGTCTCCTCATCTGTGAAAGGGGATAAAAATAATTCCTGTCTCATAGAACTATCATGAGGATTAGGGGTTAATAGTTGCAAAGCACTTAGAGCAGTGCCTGAGCTGTAGAAAGTGTGGGCCACAAATGTTTGTGACATAAATAGTAACTTTATAGTCCCCATTATAAGCTCTTTAACCATGGCTCAGGACCAAACTGGATTTGATAATAACCATTCATCATTTTATAGTATATTCCCAGAACAATGGAAAATAACAAAATTATTTATTTACCTTCTTTTTCTGACTAGAACCATCATATATATTTTTGAGAGTTTATTTATATATTTTGAGAGGGTGAGAGAGTGTGTGCGTGCACACGTGAGTTGGGAAGGGGCAGAGAGAGAGGGAGAGAGAGAATTCCAAGCAGGCTCCACACTGTCAGTGCATAGCCTGCCACAGGGCTCAAACTCACGAATCATAAGGTCCTGACCTGAGCAGAAACCAAGGGTCAGACGCTCAACTGACAGAGCCACCCAGGTACCCCAACCATCCTATATTTTTATCTGAAAAGAAAATAGAAAATGGAGAGATATAGGAGGAAATTAAAACAGCTGCAACTGAACTTTGTAGATTAAGGACAAACAAATCTTTTCTGTTAAGGATCAGATATTAAATGTTTTAGGCCGTATACTCTGTGTTTAGGTTTGTAGGCCCGACAGTCTACAGGCCCAACTCTGTTGTGTTGCAAAAGCAGCTACACAAAGGTGCATGGTTGTGTTCCAGCAAAATTGTACAAAAACAACCTTTGGTCAGAGTTGGCACTTTGGGCCATAGCTTACTGGCCCCTGCTCAATAACTATTGCTGATACATTAATAAATTTCTTTTTCTGTCTTTTTTTTCTTTGTGCACCTATGTCTAATTCATTGTAAATACACATTTAATTGTGATCTTGCCTCTCACTGAGTATTTTCTTTTATAAGTAACTCATGAATAACTTTAAACATATATTTGGTTTTGCTTTCTGCCAATTCCCAAGGATAGATGAGGAGTACCAATATGAGTTCTCTCAGAGAACTCTCAGAACTGGAACAGGAAGGGAAGAGGCAGGCTGAGTGCTCATGGGGGTGTCATAGTAGGCCGAGCTCCCTCTGCTCAGGGGCATGCAAGGGACTCGCTCTATCCTGCTGTCTGCTCCAGCGCCACAGCCCAGCCACCTGTCAGCACTGAGGACAGCTCCCTGGGCTGGGGCGTCTGGGTGCAGGGTCCCGGCATCACTGGCTGAGATGGGTTTGGATTCTCTAGTCCAGGATATTCAGGTTGCAGGGCTGCAACATAGTCACCACAGCAGAGAGTACGGTGGGAAGTGAGCTTTCCCCCACCTTCATGGCTGGTAGAAAACAAATCTGATGGCATGGAGCTCAATCTAGGGAGAATTCTGAGATCAACCATGCTGGGGCTCTTCCACTCAATAACCCTAACTTCTTTCTGTTCTTTGCTCAAATGCCACCTTTTAATGAAGCTACTTTTAACTGTTCTATTTAAAAGAGCCATATACCTCTTCTCTCTCCCCTGCAAATTAAAATTTGATTTTTCCATTTCTCTTACTGATATCTGACATGCTGGCTATTTAATTATTTGCTTGCTTATCAAAATATCAGCTCCATGACAGCAGGGATTTGTTTGTTTGTTTGTTTGTTTTTGGTCTGTATGTTCATTGTTAGACACAATCTAAGCACTCATAAACATTGTTGGATGAAAGAATGAATGGGTCATGCTGCCAAATTCTCTACCAGATTCCTGCTTTCTGGAATTATTTTCCAAAAAACTAAAAACTAAAAACATACACACGTCCACCATCAGAGTATGGACATGTTCCTACTACACCTTCATGAGCAGTATGTGTTATGGTCTAAAATATGTTTTAGGGTCAATTTACTTTAAGTTGCTTTCTTTTGATTGCTACATTTCTTTTCTTTAAATTGTTTCTTTATGTTCTCTGCCCATTTTGAACAAATATATTTAAACACTGAAAGGTTCACGTTAGATCTCTTTACTCCCCTCAGTTTGTCTAATGAGCTCTATGCTGGATTTGTTGGGAGCAAGAACACAGGTGTTCAGCTGCTGTGGGGGGCAGAGTTCATTCTCCCCAGCTTAGAAAGTCCATTTTAGATCTGGCTATAAAGGATATGAATATTTTGTTTAACTTTATGTATATGCATTTAAAGGGTGAGATTTGGGCAATTTTCCAGAATGTTCAAATACGAAAACTATACTGGCTTCGATTTTTTTACTCATGGGGTGCCTCTTAATGATCTGGACAAAATTTCCACTCTGTGACTACTGACTGGTGCCATATGTACGTGCTAGCAGAACCATTATAGAATATGTTGGAAAAAATAAATTTGGTTGTTTAAGTGATCACAGCACTTTCTCTAAGCATATTCAAGTTATAAAACACAAATACTAACACAAATACTATTTAAACTGAGAAATCCATTCAATTATTTCTCAAATACAGTCTCAATCCCTATCTGAAAATCCATTACAAAACCAAGGATATATATATAAAATAACCACTTGCAATGTATATTTTAAGGGCATATCTTCAATAGCATTGCAAAAACTTATCAGGGACCTATCTGGATTCACACCAGAAACCCTAAAAGAGAACATTTCTGCTTCCATGTTCATTTTACTGTATCTTAAGTTAACAAAATACACTCTTGCAGAATAGGGACATGGGGTGGATGGGAATGAAAGCAGGTGTTTATGTGGGCTTGCACTTTTTTTTAATCCCCAAAGTCTGCTTTATTTGTGGGCAAATCCCTCTTCCTTCCCTTTCTAATAGACATGCTCTTATAATAGAGACTTGTAAGTGAAGCTTGAAAATAGCGTTATAAAAGAAATAAATGTTTTTATTTTAATAGCAACTATCATATTTCTGTAACTCAGATACTGTGCATTTTTATAATATCCCACTCACTCATCCATGCTTAAATTTCCATGCCTGTTGAATTTTTCCTTAAAGATAATCAAATAAGGCTCTTTGCCTATAAATTATACATTATCCTGCAACTAATTAAAATGATTTTATCATATATCCTAGAACGTTAGTTGTTTCTTTCTTATTCTTTTTATATATCAGGAGATGCTTTCAGTCAAGCACTAATGTGTTTTTCTTTGTTTAACCACAAAATATTCTTTGGAAAGCTATTTCTAACCTGAGCATTGCTTTTAAAGTGACTTGTACACATGCCAGTTTTTCTGCATGTTTTGACAAATGACACATTTCCTTTGGTGCTTCCTTGTGGGTAACAGTGTGTGAGGATGTGGTGTTGGAGAAATTTATTACAGTTATTTTGTAGTTGATATTAAAGAATGTGATGTATTATACCAGGTGTCTGACCTTTAAAGATCTTAGGACCTAATTCATTACAACATAAAATTTACATATTATTCAACTTTGCTGCAGATCTTTTATGAACAAGTCATGGTGTGTATGTATATCAGGACGGAGAGGAAAAAGTCAAAGCTCATGCAAGGAACTGAGGTCTGAGCCCCAGGCTTGAATCTGTTTGTGGTGTTTCTGTGGATTTAAGCGAGAGCAAGGAAGCCTTCTCATGGACCAAATTAAATCAAGGAGGAAAGAGCATGGAGTACAAAGTGGACCTTTTGTGAATTAGTGACGCATATCTTTTTATACTCCTAACCTGGCCTGCCCTAGTCTGAGGTGCAATGGAAGCAACATGTAAGAGACTGAGGAAAGATAACCCCGGGATGGTATCTTTGAGTAGTTAAGTCTGTGATACAGCCAACAAAATGATACTTGAGCGATTATTTTTCATGCCTGATTTTAAAATATAAGATGAGACGTGATGGGGCGCCTGGGTGGCTCAGTCGGTTGAGTGTCCGACTTCGGCTCAGGTCATGATCTCGCAGTCCATGGGTTCGAGCCCCGCGTCGGGCTCTGTGCTGACAGCTCAGAGCCTGGAGCCCATTTCGGATTCTGTGTCTCCCTCTTTCTCTGACCCTCCCCTGTTCATGCTCTCTCTCTCTCTGTCTCAAAAATAAATAAATGTTAAAAAAAAAATTAAAAAAAAGATGAGACGTGAAAACAAAAAAAAATTACCAAATATTGCTCACAGAAAATAAACGTCTTTGAAATAGTGGGTATCTAACAGGTTTTAGAAGAACAAAAATTGGCTCCACCTTGTAGCAAATTAGAAATGCACGTGAAAAGATTGTGGGTTATTAGAAATCAACTAAGGCCATTTTAATCCTTTTAAATGTATTCATTATTATTTCCTTTTCAATAACTGCTGGAAATCCTCTTTCTCATAATTTACTTTCAACTATTTGAGTCTTGGATCAAATAAATATCCATTAAATCAGTAAGTCCCATTTAAAACAATGTATATATCTACACGATGGCAGTGGGAATACTCGTTTGTAAGGTCCTGGTCCACTATGGTTTCATGTCACTCAAGGTTTCACAAAATAATTGATAATATTATCTTTCCCTGAGGACACCCCAACATTATGTCAGAAAAAGAAGTCTAAATCCCTTTTTAAAAAATAGATACTATAAAATAATTTGAGTTAATGCAGATGGGTTATTAATATCAATATAATCCAAACACTATTTAAAGATTCAGTTTGCTATCAAAGATAATGTTTCCTTATTCTGCAGTTTAATTAGCAAGGAGGAAGCATTTTATCTGAAATACTGATTTTCTAAATTAGTTTGCTGGAAGGTATAGAAATACGCTTGAAGTTTTTTTTTGAATTTTGCTAATTTTTAATAAATGTGTGGAGGCAATTGAAACAGGACGAAATTTAAAAAGCCATAATTATCGTTAGGGTGAGTTGCTTCTAGCAAATGCAAACCACTCACTCAGACTGATGGCACACTAAGAGGAAATGCTGTGTGTTCGCAGTAGAGGGCGCTGTCTTCTAGGTCTACCACAAACTAAAATAGAAGGTCACTCAGTCTATTGATAAATCACACTGCCGTGATTCCTAACTGACAGCTCAAACTAACATCAAGCTGGATGAGGGAGAACAAAAGGCCATCAAGCAGCCATTTTCTTGACACTTTTATTCAATCACCAGCAGATTGCTTACGACAGCAATAGCAGCTGTTTTGTCTTCATCTTTCCACATTTGATAAAAGGTGTCAACTCAAATTTTTGTAAATAATTCACTTACCCCTACTGCACACACCAGCACTGTTCAGCATATGTATTTTGTGTGAACAGATCACTGAGGCAGGTCAGAGCTCAATGACATCAGCTGAAGGTCATCTGTGATCTAAAAGGAAGCCTCGATAAAGCTATACCGTCCCTCAAGGTCAGAGATAAGAACTACGTGTAGATATTTGTGATGGGAACGAAAGGTTAAACAATAGGAAGAAAAAGTATGAAAATGCTTCCTTTAATATACGAGTGCTTTTCTTTGTTTAAGAAACCTCATTCATAGCTCCTTAGTCAATTATCAATGGAGGGTGTTTGTAAACCCACCTAAGAGATTAAACATCTAAATTGTTCTTTCAAAAGTTTGAAAAAAAATATTATTTGTAGCATGCTATTCATCATGACTGTACAGCAGCCTGAGCTGCAATTCGTTTCTATGTTCTTTTTAAAAGAATCATAAAAAGAGTGTCAAAAATTAATACAGTTAGATAGAATTTCATTTATCTAGTTCATTTAAAATTCTACCCTGAAATGCATTTAGGCTTGAGAGCTGAGAAAAAAATATAGAAAGAAGGTGTTTTATATCATAAGAGCTTCATTTGCTTTAAGGGCTTAGAGAAACTAATAGAGAAATCCTTGAATTATTGCAATAAGATACTCTATCTGGTGTGGCAGTAGCTAAAAGTGCTGAGATTAAAAATGATACATCCTTCAATGCTGGGTTGTTTTTTCAGTTGCATTACTCACAAAATAAATCTAAACAACAAATAGTCACTATTTGGTTTCTGTTTTCTACTAGGAAAAGTCCATGTGCTTTTGAGATCCTGTCTTAGCTCCAACTGCAGGGGGATTTATTACCTGTAATTGATGTGCATGGAGATCAAAGAGCAGCTTCCTTACATTTTCTCCTATTCTTTCTACCTCGGAAATTGGGGGGGGTGGATAACTCTTACAATTGCATTGGAATATATGTCCAAGAATGAAACGAACCTGGGTAAATCCTGACACAGTAATGCAGGACATTAAAAACATTTAAAAAACCCAAACAGGTAATCCAATTTCTGGTTGAAAGTTAATCCCCACAGGAAGAATGGATATTTTCACCATTTGAACATTAATGAAAGAGGGGACAAACTAAGATTTGGAATAATGTTTCAATCTTCCAAATTTTAAAGCCTTTTCACATTTTCTTTCTAGATTATTACACAATTACACCTCCTCTCACTTAGCGCATGTCATTTTATCTTGTAATTTGTCTTCTTACATACGTTTCTTCTCTTCTCAACTAAATTATGGGATTGCAGGGGCAAGGACCATCTCTTTTTTTTTTTTTTTTTTTTAACATTTATATATTTTTGAGACAGAGAGAGACAGAGCATGAACAGGGGAGGGTCAGAGAGAGGAAGACACAGAATCTGAAACAGGCTCCAGGCTCTGAGCTGTCAGCACAGAGCCCGACGCGGGGCTCGAACTCACAGCCCTCACCGACCGCGAGATCATGACCTGAGCTGAAGTCGGCCGCTTAACCGATTGAGCCACCCAGGCGCCCCAAGGACCATCTCTTAATAAGTGCATAACATTGATAATTTAATCTTCTCATGAGGCATATAAAGCCCTTGCCTATCTTATTCGATCTTCATAATCTCATGAGATGGTCAGATTAGAGATCATCTCCATGTTGTAGATGAGGAAACTCCATTCCAGAAGTGCACAAGAAGTTCTGCACCTGTGTTAGCAGAAGCTGAACTTGATTCTAGTCTTTAGGTGTGTAATCCAGTGCTCTTTTACATAACCTTAATGTAGACCTAGAAACAAAGAGGGCCTAGGAAAGCAAGGGGTCTCAAAAAGGAGCACGGCGTGTGCACACAGCAGATATTCAATGTACTGTTAAATAAGTAAATGACAACCATATGTGTTAGCCCAGAGATATGTACAAGGCATTCAAAAGTGTTTGCTATTTTTATTGGTAGCAATGATTTGGGCAGTAGATCAGTTCCAGAGTAAATATGTTTTGTGGGCAAGAAAACTAAGAGAAGCCTATAATGTCTTTGGTCTGGAGGAGCTTCATTTTAGGCAGAAACCAGATGTGTTTTCACGATGAGGAGTTAATTTCCGGTAAAATGGGGATAATAATCACAGTTTTACTATCTCATCAGATCGCTGTGCGGATCAAAAGAGACACTGTATGTGAAAGCATTTTGTAAGCTGGCAAGTGCATAGATACAGGTGAACTGCCTTATTGTGATTAAGGCAGTTCATGATGACTGCCAGGTGGGGGCGATACTGAGTTCAGAGGTGAGAGATGGTTTTAGGGAGTGTGGGAAAATGTGAAAGCAATGATTGAAAAAGGCATTTCAAGAAAGCAGGGAGATCTGAGTCCAGAGCCAGAGGTAGAGAACAACAAGATGCGTTTAAAGGAGAATGAGTAACATTCAAAGGAGAATAGCCCGATAGGTACGTTTATAGACAGGTGCAAAAGGATTTATCATTGTTTGTAAAGATAGGTTAGGGTGTGTTTGGGGAAGCTTTGCAGTCTTGGAACCTGGTGAGGTTGTCCGATCTCAAATGGAAACGTGGTCTCCTGTGAAAATGGTGATTATTTTCCATGGAGCTAATTGCAAATGAGGAAATCAGAGAAGACGTTAGGAGAGTTAACCAGATTCCTCAAGAGAAAAATGATTTCCCTATACACAAGGGTACGTGTGATGATTGTGAGAGAAAAGGTTCTTCAGATATTGTTCAAAATACACCCATATTGGGTGTATGCTCTGTGTCTCACATGATTCTAAGTAAATTATTTACATTAACTCACTCAATCTTCATAATCAGGGAAACTGTTACCATTTAACTGGTAAGATAACTGAGATCTAGAAAGGTCAAATAACTTATCCCAGCTCATATCACTAGGAAACGGCAGAGGACGAGTTAGCCTCAGGCAGTCTGGCTGCACACCCGGTTCCATCACTGTCGTGCTCCTGATGCACTGGTAAGTCCAGACGCACAACCAGAGCAGTGACAGCAGGTGTTTTCACTTTGTGAATATTTACGATTTATGTACTTTCTTGTATGTATGCTACACTTTAATCATGAGTTAAGTAAGTGATATAATTTTTTAAAAAGTCAGTATTCTATGTACCTGTAGAAGGAAGGATTGGAAAGATATGCACAAACCATTAACCCGATTGTCTCTGGTTGTGAGGAATATGAATAACTTAAATTTTCTTCATTTTATTTATCTCCAATTTCTAGATTTTTGACAACTATCCTGTAAAACTTGTGGAATAAGAAATGTTGGTTTAAGCAAACAAGGAAAATTTCTGATGAGGAAGGAGTGTAACTAACATTGATTTAACAATTACTGTGAGTCGAATCATCTTTTTTATTTATCTATTTCTCAAAATAACATCTAGAAGAGTTTTCATACTATTATTTGCCATTTAAGTATAAAATGAATTTCAGTGTGGTAAATAATAGGCCCAAGTCACACACAGCACTCAGCACATACTTCAAAGAGACAGGATTTGAATCCAGGAATGATTCCTAAACCCAGGAAAAAACGGAGGAGAGAATTCAGGAATGGAGAAAAATTCTAGAATGATCTAAGTTTTATTTATTTTTTTAATGTTTGTTTATTTTTGAGAGAGACAGAACACAAGCAGGGGAAGGGCAGAGAGAAGGGGAGACACAGAATCCAAAGCAGGCTCCAGACTCTGAGCTGTCAGCATAGAGCCTGACACAGGACTTGAACTCACAAACCATGAGATCATGACATGAGCCAAAGTTGGACACTTAACCTACTGAGCCACTCAGGCACCCCTAGAGTGTAAGTTTTAAATTGACATAGTTAGACAGTTAACAGTCAGAAGCAATCATCTTGAAAAATTGCCAAATAGCAAAAAATTAGATTTTCTGTCACACAGAGGTCAGCATAGTTTGAAGGTTCATCAGTAGTCTGTGGATTCTTTAATATAACATATTGGGAAGATGTTATTTCTCAGTTTTTTGACTTATCACTGGATGTCTTCCCCAAACAAAAATGAATACATCAACATTTTGTGCATGACACTGGGAAGTCTGTTTTAAATATGTTATTTTTTTCGTATAAAATTTTTAAAATTTATCTTTGCATTTATTTATTTATTTATTTATTTATTTATTTATTTATTCATTCATTCATTCATTCATCCAGTATTCCCACAACATTCCCCCCCTTTTCCCCTTACAATGATGTTCCATATTTTGGGACATTTTAACATAACTAATTATATTAGACATAAAGCAATTTGTGTAACTGCCAAATTTTGGAGAATTAAAATGACCAAAAGCAGTTGAAGATTTTAAGTGTCTTCTGCAGAACAGAGTAGAGAATTTATAAAGAGACAGTGGATTCTGATGAGTACAACAAGAAGGGGAAGGTGTTAAGTAGACAAAACCAGAAATCCCTTGGCATATGACTTTGGCCAAATGACTTGAACTTGTTCCTGTGTGAACCAAGTGCAAAGTGGCATAAAAAGACATCTACTGGACAATGTAGACTCTATATTGGACTTGAGGTGTTGTAGATAAATAAATGATGTCTGTATTAGTTTGGGCTGGGACAAAAAGGATACAGTTTGCTGCAATAGATGTTTTAAAGGTTCATCCTGTATTTTCTCCCACAATTTTTCTTTTCTACCCATGTAGCCATGTCATAGTTTATTGCTGAGTTCTTAGGGGTTTGTGAAGCTGGCTTATAATAATAATAATAATAATAATAATAATAATAGTCACTGATACTTTTCTTTCAGTAGAAAAGGGCACAAAGGGGAGAACATATTTTCTAAATAGTAATTTCCCGGTATTTTTCCTTGTTGGAAAACAAATAGTTCTGCAGATGTGGCATTGCTTAGTCTACCTATTTTTATATTTACCAGCATCTATTGTTTTCTTACTGGTATCTCTGAAATTACTGATTCTGGGAAAACAGTGCAAATTCAGGAAAATACAATTTATAAGGTTGGTGTGAACCTCTAGAAAATTCCAGAATTTTAGTATGGTTAAATAAATAGTTTTTGAGTAATCTAAAAGTGAGTGGTTTTCGGTAATTCTTAGAAATCAACAGGGCTAACAAAGAGTGATGTCAAACAAATGTTTTAGCAAAACGTAAATATCTCAAGATATTTAAATACTCCCTTTTTAATGAGCTTCTATTGGTCACCCTATTTTAAATTGTTACTTTTCTTAACATTTTGTATTCTCCACCTCTGCTTCATTTTTCTCTGTAGTACTTACTGTCGTTCGAAACATTATCTAATTACTTAGTTTGTGTGTTCCTCTAGAATGTAAGCCCTGTGAGAAAAGGTCCTATGCCTTCCTCCCACTCCATTTTCTTAACTGTCATATCCTTAGCACCTAGAGCATACCATGGTATATACTAGGTGCTGTAAGAAGACATATCTTTTTGAAGATACTAAAATACAGAGAGAATCATAAAACTGTTACTTGGATTGAACCATCAAGACCAAGGTCTGATGAGAACCTCAAGGAAGGTCTCGGGTGTACTGAGCACATTAGAGCTCTGATTATTCTCAACAGAGTCTGGTTGAAAATACAAAAGGTAGTCTTAGGAAATTTTTTGATGAACCTAAGCTGGGAAGAATAGCCATATAATGGCAAAACCAACTGGGATGCCTGGGTGGCTCAGTGGTTATGTGTCTGACTCTTGGTTTCAGCTCAGGTCATGATCTCATGGTTTGTGAGTTCAAGTCCCGCATTGGGCTCTGTGCAGCCTGCTTGGGATTCTCTCTCTCTCTCTCTCTCTCTCTCTCTCTCCCTTTCTCTCTGCCCCTCCCTGGCTCATCTGCATGCTCTCTCTCTCAAAATAAATAAAGAAACTTAAAAAAATAACGACAAAGCCAACTTTAACTTGATTTTGAGGGGCTAAAATGATGGGCTCAAGCAAGAAAAACTAAAGCATAATAGAAAAAATATCATCTTATTTATTTTAACAGAAAGAGCTGTACAGCAAGTGAATAATTTATTTAACTTACTCAGACCTGAGTTTTTTCTCTTGGTGTTAGATGGACCTAACTAGACTTCAAGCTTCTTATAAGGTACTGAGACTACTTGACCCTCTGAAACTAAGGGACAGAGCAGCCAAATTAGCAGGCAAACTGGATTTCACAGCACGTAAAGAGGTGGCAGTTATGGGAGCTGAAGGGACAGGGGCTTTATCGTCAGCATTTAGTGGAAGCAAGGGCCAAGAGTAGTTGAAGGGATGGTTTTGTCTGAGCAAACTGAGATGGAACTTCACGAGGAAAAAATAGAAAAGGAAGAGGAAAGGGAGGCAATGGTGATATCTCTTGTCCCATTTCTTATGCTCTTGAGGTACTTCCTCCCCTCTCCTGATCATTTCTGTATTGATAGGAACACTTATTATCTGTTGGGAATAAAGCAACACAAAACAAAACAAAACCCCCAAATCTCGAATAAAGGTAGGAATGGACTCCACTAGCAAATTGAAACAATTGCTATCAGGAAAGTTTTCTGCTCCTACTTCAAAATTTAGGTAAGAAAATACAGTCGCCAAGTGAGCTGGCATTTCTGTGTGTGATGAGGAAACCAGCGCTCAGGTGGAGCGCCTTCAGATTTTATTAAGGTAGCCACTGGATGTATAGGTTGTGTACAGCAGTCAGTTTTAAACTTTAGTAGACAGTAGAAACACCCGAGGGGTTTTGTTAACACACATTGGGGCACCATCTTCAGATCTAGGACTAGGATAGGACCCAAGAATGTGCATTTCTAACAAGTTCTCAGATGATATTGATGCTGCTGGTCTAGGACCATATTTTGAGACCATTGTTCAGGCTGTGTTCTGCTACGGCACCCACCATGGGGGTGGGTGGGGGATGAAATCCATAGGCTGCCTTGGCTGGATCACCTGCCAAGGTATTGGTCCAGCCACACAAAGGATCACCTGCAATCTTGCTTTGAGGGTTTAAGACTCTGCTGTGTTTGAGTATGATAAACAATACTGAACTCATTGTGGATATAGCCCATGACCTCTTTTAAAATAGGAGAAATGGGCTCAATGAGGAACACATGAGGTGACATGGGCTTTGGTCAAATTTCTCTTTGGTAACTCTGCCGCCTCTTCTCAGTGAAGAGAAGGGAAGAATTCCATTGGCCCTCAAGTTGAGACTTAGATTCTAGACCCTGCATTGACTCTAACCAGTTGCATGATCTTAGACAAATCATTTAATCTCCTGGATTCTGTCTTTTCATCTGTAAAATGAGAATGTCAGGCTAGATGATGTTTAAGATCTCTTCCTGCTCTCAAATTCATTTTGTATGATTCTAAGTCAGAGGAGACATTTTATATCACAATGGCAAATTGACCAGTTTATCTTTGTGGTAATTGAATTGCTTTGGAGAGTTGTTCTTTATTGGTGAAGGAAGGTCTTTGTGACCCAAATGTTCTCTAAAATTGTATGCAAGTTCTCTAAAGTACCTAACACAGTATTTAATGATATTCTACCCCCTTCCTTTCTTTTTTCCCCCCTCTAATGTTAATGATTCTTTGACTAAACTTAAGTAGTTTGTTTTTCATTCAGATTAGAAAGTTTGTCATTTTTTGGAAAATGTAATAAAAATTAGACCCATTCATTGGTACTTACAATCCCATCACTTGCTATTGTTATTTATGTGTATTGCCACCAGATAGCAGAATTACTCTTGTTATAATCTTTTGATGACTTAGTTGGGTTTACTTTTTGGAAACTCTTTTATAGAGAAATGTAGGGGAAGAGTCCTCCTCATTATCTGAGAATAATCGGTCTTGGAAAACAAAAGCTTCTTCAAGTGAATCCACTTAAAAATGCCGGCCAAAATGTGATCAGGTAAAAATAGCTTGAGTGGGCTTTTGTCATGACCAATAAAATTAAGAATTATAAAAATATGGTCAACTGCTCCTATTTTTAACCTACTTTAGATTTTATTTTCAAATATACACCAAAAAATGTATCAAGTATTTTTCTTTTTCTTTTGGGCAGAATCCCACTTGCATTCTGCTAGTTCAGCTCTGTCTCCTGGAGGAAGAGTTGCTGTCTTGGCTTATTTGCATGGTTTGATCATAAAAGAAATCATTTTTGTAAGATTATTCAAAGATGATCACTTTTTGTAGGGCAACCCTTAGTTCTTTGATATTTGTATTGATGTCTCTGAAAACACTTACTGCATCATCACACTTGCTGACATTTCTCTTCTTTGTTGACTGGCTGAACCCTTTCTGATTATTTTGGTTGTTGGCTTTGCCTATCCTATGAAGAGTTTTATGATAGCACTTTCTTTGACTTCATGAAATCCTGGATCTTTTGTAAAATTTGCAATTTCATTTTGTCGTTGTTTATAAAAGCACATTAACCTGAAATATGGGGAGATGTAGTGTTAAGGAAAAAGGGTTGTTATTCTAGGAGAAGCTTTATTCATGTTGCATTTAAACAATCAGCCTAAAGGGGCACCTGGGTGGCTCAGTCGGTTAAGTGTCCGACTTCGGCTCAGGTCATGATCTCGCGGCCCGGTCCGTGAGTTCGAGCCCCGCGTCGGGTTCTGTGCTGACTGCTCAGAGCCTGGGGCCTGTTTTGTACTCTGTGTCTCCTTCTCTCTCTGACCCTCCCCCATTCATGCTCTGTCTCTCTCTGTCTCAAAAATAAATAAACGTTAAAAAAAAAAACCCAACAATCAGCCTAAAATCAGTGAGTATGTGTTTTGTAGTTTAAAAGCACTTTCAAATTTGGGGTTGTTTCCATTTATCAAAAGCATACAAAGAGCTTGTATCAGTGAGCTTTGCCTATTAACATCCTATAAAAGAAGCATCCCAAAACTTAAGTGGCTTAAAACAACAATCATTCATTCTTATGGATTTGCATGTTTTCTGGATATTAGCTGTTATAGAGTGAGTTTGACTAGGATAGGAGGGAGTTTTAAATGAGGATTAGTTTTGTAAGAGGTCATTTCATTAGGGAATAGCTTATGGTAAGATATATTTTCTTCATATTTTCATATTTTCTTCATATTTCAATTTTCTTCATATTTTCTTTCTTTTCTATGAAGAAAATATTTTCTTTCTATGAAGAAAATATATCTTCATATATATGTCTGGGTTCTAATCCTAGTTCTGCTCCATACTGTATTATCTTGGATAATTTACGTAACCTTTTTTTGTTAAGTGGGGATAACGATTTATTCAGTGTTAAATGGGGATAATAATAACACCAGTTTCACTGGTTTTTGTGAGGACTGAATGAGATAATCAACCTAGCACATACCAAGTGTTTACTAAACCTTAGCTTTTCTTGTTATTAAACGAAAAAGTACCTCTGATTATGATTAAAAGACTAATGAGTTGGGCAGAGGGAGGGAAAAATGCATGGAATTGGAGCAAGAGGTAGTGTTTGAATTTATCTCCAGTTCTCTGACCATATAAATCAGGGAAGCTGGTAGAACCAACATTTTACCTTATGTAACAAATACTTTTACAGTGCCGTTTACCGTGTGCCAGACTCTTTCCAGGAGCCTAACAAATATTAAGTCATTTAAAGCGCATATCAACTCTAGGAGGCAGATATAATTATGATCTTCATTTTATAGACAAGGATATCCAGACCCAGAGAGGTTATGTAACTTCCCCAAGGTCATACAGCTAGTAAGTGGCAGAGCTGGGATTCAAATGCATGGCAATCTGGCCATAGAGTCTGGCCTTAAGACCAGTGATGTTTTCTATCATAGGGAATCATGTAAAGGAGGCCAGGCTGAGGTGATATGTAGTCTTGAATATAGATATTTAACTTATATACTATGTTTTGAGGATTTAACTTTATTGTTTGCTTCTGAACCTGAAGGTTTGAAGCAGAGCTCTCTTCTATGTCCATTTTTTCTTGTGGTCTCTATGCAGCTTATTCCAGGATGGAAAGAAATTCCATGAGTGTTAACAGCAGGCTGATGGAGAATTACTTCATAAAGATGTGAAGCCTTCCTGGGCTTGCTCAGTTCTCATTCTCCTTTATATGAGGGAGGGAATCAGGATCACTCCATCAGGTTGTTTTTTTCTCTTCAGTAATAGGATTTTTATTGCTAACTTCAAGAATATAGGACGAGTGGAAACAAACTGAGTTTTACATCGAACTCTATCCTGTGCAAAGATAAACACCCCATGCTAATAAATCTTCCATACTAAAAATATATCCGCACAGGGCAAAGGATGATGTTTGTAAATCTAATTGAATTGAATTTCACTTTGGTGCCTTTGGGGGGGGCACAGTTCAAGCACGGGGAGTGTGCAGTCCTGAAACGCTATCCTGTGGGTCAGCATTACAAGTAATTGCCCATTTTAGTTCTAAGATTATGGCTTATAATAAACTTAGTTGAAGCTCTGAAATGCCCGGTCACATAAAACTGCAATCGTCATGGGCGGGCTGGTCAACATGTGCAGTGATGCTCAGTATTTGGAATTATGTATTTTTATTTGGTTTTGTTTGTATCTCAGCTCAAGCAGCTCTCTGATCCAACACAGATAGGGTGATTTTATTAAAAATTTAACATGTATCTCGTAGCAATATTTACTTTAATGTGGTAAATCAAGAAATTCTTCCTTTTCTGAATGAGATCTGTTGGTAAGATAAACTCAATGCTATAAGATAAATATTAACTTTATAATGAAAACTACAGAATGCCTTGTCTGGTACATTGTATCTGTATTTCTCTAAGGTGATGGAAGCCATCCCTGCTTTTTGCTCTACCTCGTGTGAAAGGTAATAGTTTAGATTTTAATCCTTAATTATCTGTCCTAGCTCCGTTCATAGTGACATCTCATCCTGTGTGTTCTTCAACTTCTAATTTTAAAAATATTGAATATGTTTGCTCATGCAAAAGACTAGCTGATTCGAGAATTATAAAAGGACAACCAGGCACTTTTACATGCAGTAACCCACGGAGGAAATGTTAACTTTAGCAGGTAAAATTCATTAGTGAAAAGGAGATTTGGAAAATCTTGAAGTTTAAAAAAAAAAAGCGCTTATAGGGACGCTGGTGAACACAACCTAAAATCCAATTAGAAAATGTTTGAGTAGAGTTCAAAGGACACCTGTGATAGTTTTGATAAAGTTACCGCTCTGGAAAGAACTGAGATATACTACTTTTCGCCACGGTGATTGTCCATGTATGGGTACCTTCACGCAGTGGCACCAGTCATGAATCCTGTAAGTGACCTATTAATAACCGCAATATGAATGAAATGTGCTGCCTAGAAAATGAGGTTGCCTGGCTCTCATAAAATACCATTTTCTTTTCATAATTTACGGGATGTGTTGTCCAAGGAGATGAAGTATTTCATGTTGGTCAGTTTGGGCTCTGCATAGACCTAATCCTATGTGGAATATTTTTAATGGTTGACTGATAAAACATTGTCTCCTGCAACTCAGCCCTTTTCTGATTACAAACACCAAGGCTACAAACACAATTTCTTACTTGGTTTCTCTCTCAAGTAGTTACAAATACTACCAGAGACTTAAACAAAGCAACCAAGCAACATTTTTGTGGTGTGTTATTTAATGTGCGAAAAAGTCAGCATTCAAGGTGTGGTCCTTGCTTTCAAAAGGCCGAGAGTCTCAGAAGCAAAAGGTAGAATTCTATGTAACCATTATTTTAATTAACAGTTTCATCAATGTTTTCATCCTTAACGTATGGAGATAAGTAAGTCTAATCTTCCTCGAGGCTCATGCATCTTGAGTTGCTAGTGGAATACATGGAGTAGGAAGAGTGGAGGTGAGAGGCTTGGATCATTTGGAGCTCATCCACTGTTCACAGAAGAGAGAAATTTTCCATCTTTTAAAAAAATAACTTATGTATTGTCAAAGCACATGGATGCCCGTATTATATCCATTATTTGAGATTTGCAAGGTGCATTACCAAACCTAAGTCACACAATCAAGTTCATAAATAATCTGCATGAAAGAATGTTGCAAAAATCTGGTTGACATCCTACCTGTGATTGACATCCTACCTGTGCTTGGCCTTGTTCTCCTTTGACACACACCAAGTCCTCTCTGTCCGGGCCATTTGCTGCTACTTCTGTGGCAGGGCAAAAAATTTTTTAGTATGTGTATATTTTTTTTCCATTTTTGTCATTTTTTTCACTTTATTTTAAAAACTTACATCCAAGTTAGTTAGTATATAGTGCAACAGTGATTTCAGGAGTAGATTCATTAATGCCCCTTACCCATTTAGCCTGTCCCCCCTCCCACAACCCCTCCGGTAACCCTCAGTTTGTTCTCCATATTTAAGAATCTCTTCTGTTTTGTCCCCCTCCCTGTTTTTATATTATTTTTGCTTCCCTTTCCTTGTGTTCATCTGTTCTGTGTCTTAAAGTCCCCATATGAGTGAACTCATATGATATTTGTCTTTCTCTGAATGACTAACTTCGCTTAGCATACTACCCTCTAGTCCCATCCATGTAGTTGCAAATGGCAAGATTTCATTCTGATTGCCGAGTAATACTCCACTGTATGTATGTATGTATGTGTGTGTATATAGTGTATATATATATATAATATATATATATATTATGTGTGTATATATATATATATATATATATATATATATATATATACACACCACATCTTCTTTATCCATTCATCCATCGATGGACATTTGGACTCTTTTCATACTTTGGCTACTGCTGATAATGCCGCTATAAACATTGGGGTGCATGTCCCTTTGACCCTGCACTCCTGTATCCCTTGGATAAATGCCTCGTAGTGCAATTGCTGGGTCATAGGGTAGTTCTATTTTTAGTTTTTTGAGGAACCTCCATACTGTTTTCCAGAGTGGCTGAACGAGTTTACATTCTGTGGCAGGGCCAATTTTGGCCAATCTTTTTTTTTTTTTTTTGCTTTTCAATCCTAAGACTAGAAGAGTTATGATGAGAGTGGTTGGGGTCTCGGTCAGAATGAGGGACAGGAGGACACAGAAGAGCACATGATAGCTGTGCTGGATTTTAGGTGGACACTGGAAGTGAAGAGAGTTGGGCTCACAGATAAGGCTGCGGGATGGTGACCAGGAAGGTTGGGAGCAGTCTGGGCACACTCACCTACCTGGTGATGTGGGGAATCATCATACTGCAAATTACCTCTTGTGGTTTATACTTATATCCTATCTTCACTGTCATACCCTCAGCTCTCCTCAGGAAAATTCCATTTGTCATTTTTGTATGTCAAATAATGGTTCAATGTCAGCAATTTCAAATAGTTCCCATGGAATATAATGCATTGCTTGAGCTGGACACAGGCTGAATTTTCCCACCATCTCTACCCCTCTCCAGCCGTATGACCTTGGACAAGTCTTATAATCTTGATTAGCCTTACTTTCCATGAAACATAGGGCAAAACATACATTTCCTCATGGTGCTGCTGGGAATATGAAATTATTAATAAATCATGCATATGTATTTGTGCCTGGCATGTAATAAATACACTTTAAGTGATATCTATGACAATTCTTATTTATTGATTAGATTTCAGAGTCTAGCACCATCCATGCTTACACGGGCACTCAATAATATTTGTAGAATAAAAAACCAGCCAAGTTGAAGGCTATGTTATGGTAAATGCCCTACAAATACTTACTGCATGAGTGAGTGGTTCTTGTCCCAGATCAAATGGCCCAGAGAACCACCTGGGAGTTACTCATCTCAGAGTTAGCTCTGAGAATTCTAGCCTGCGGGAGCTCTACTTCAAACAGGGATTCTCATGAAAAGCAAATCAAAAGTGAATTTGAAGGAGAGGCAAAATACATTGTTTCTTATTAGGCCTGCTGTTTGATTTTCATTAGGCATCCTGCCTGATTCTTATTAGGACTGCCCTGATTTCTTTTAGGTCCTGGTCATTTAGGGTCAGTGCTCATGTGCTATATAATGATGTCATTATTTGACTTTATTACATACATGATGTAGGTAATGATTCAGGGTTTATTCCAGAAAATAATCCTAAGCACCTAATGCTGATTGGTTTAATGATACAAAAACTAATTTGGAAAGAATGGAAGGTTTCCTGGGGCACAGCTGATGATGTGAATGTGAAAAGGCTTCATTTCCCACATTTAAAGAATGGAAACAACATGCAATTACGTGTTCTTCGATGAGGTGTTTTCTTTGAAATGGTAGAACTTGGAAACTGTCCATATGGGAAAGGTGGAAAAATTTAAGCAACTGTGCCAAGGTCAGTTTTCCTTTTTTATTTCCTTTATGATTGTTATATTTATTCTTGGCTATAAACATATGCTTTCTCATTTCTTTTTCTCTTTCTTTTAATATGAAAACCTAATGGAGAGACTGATGAGATCGGCCAAGTCTGTGAAATTAAAATGAACTTTGTAATTTTGTTTATCAGCTTGGGGTCAATGACATAGAAATTCTGTAAGTTATAAATGTCAATATGAACATGGATTCCATGTGCTGAATTCATTCACGCAGAAGGCGGGCCCATTCCCTCTGCTTGCCCTCACCCACCTCCTACCAGTTAACAATTAGCTAGTTAAATAAGCCACGTTGGGGTTCTTTGTGTCTGTTTTACTCGGCACCCTGTGGTGCTTATCCAAGCTCTTTAAGAGAGATTTGTGCTTGGATCTGATCCTTGTGATACATTAAGAAAGGTGAGAAACTGGCCATTTCTTCCTTTTAATGCTTTTCTTTAGGATGGTATGGAATGGGAGCACACACGGAGTGACCCCGGTTCACTCACCCATAGACATCCTCTCAAGTACCAACTTCCCTGACTTGAGCTTTTAAACTGGCCTTAAGTAGGTGAGTAAAATACCCACTGTCTCTATTATTTTGATTTTTCTGAATCACCCTTATCTCACAATGCCTGATTTCTACCCACTCACTTAACCACTGCTTGCAGTTACATATTCTTGACTGTCTTACTGGATGTTGTTTGATAAACAGGAAAAAGACTAACCCTTTTGACACTTAATCTCATTATTCCATGTTCTTAACAATTCCTGAATTTTTTTTCCCATGGATATTGCCCTTATCAAGGTTATTTTCATACTTAAAAGGGGGAGATTGTAAATATGACAGTTGAACATAAGGATGTGAGTTGTTCCTTCTACTTGCTTCTTTTTCTCCTCTGAGGAGGCAGGGTCTGTGTCTTCTCTCTCATATGCTTTACCAGATACCAAAGTGGCTTATTCCCCAAACTTTATCAATTCCCTTCGCTGGTTTTTAAGCTTGGCATTCTGTCTCTGTTTGTGATTGTCAAAAATTAGTCTTGTCCAATTTCTATGTCTGTTCTTAGGTGCTGTGGGACAGAAAGCCAAAGGGCAAAGTGAGCCCAATGGAGAGAAAGGAGAACAGAGTCAGGAAGGCTGGGTTTAAGCTCTGACCTCATTGATTTGCTTGATGCCCTTGGGCCAGACCACTTATGCCTCATGGCCCTCACATGTACAATGAGGGGCTCTAAATGGAGCATCCAGGGTCATTTCTGTTGGAGAGTGGATAATTTCTTCACCTATGAAATGGCCATACTAATAGTATCTACCTTACACAGATTTAGGGTTAAATCATATTTTACGTATATATTTTACATGGTGTCTGTCCTAGAGTGGGAGCTCACTAACTCAGTTGTAGCAAACCTTGCAGTGGAGCTAACTGGATATATTCCTCTGTCTAGCCCCTGTTCTCAAGTCAAATTCTTCTCTTCTATGGGAGAGAGTGCAGGGAGGGGACAGTGCGGCTGGATGAGGAAAAGAGTTGTCAGAGGTTCCCTGACAGGGTGGCCCCTGGTTCCCCAGTATCTGTCTAGCCCAGTCGCCCAGGATCAGACCAACAAAACAGCTTCCAACTAAGCAGCAGAGTCCTAGAATCACTGCTGCTTGTCCTAGAAGTGCCAACCAGAGTACGTAGAGTCAGTGTGTAAGACAAAATGGACCCCTCCTTGCAGAGCAGAAGGTAGCAGCTGACACAGGTTGGGTTGCATTCATGCAGCCAAATCTGGGAACACCCCTGGCTTTGCAGGCTCATTCCAGTCGCTTGGTTCATCTTGCAAAATGTGACCCTGCATTTTGCAAATTTCGAGTTTTTACACCCCATTGTCATACTTAGTGTGTTTCTGGATGAAATATATCTACTAATTATGTAGTATTAGTTTCTTTGCTCTTGTAATGACTTGTGTCTTAGATTTAGAATCATTCAAGACTATTTTGGTTCTGGGGTGCCTGGGTGGCTCAGTCGGTTAAGCGTCTGACTTCGGCTCAGGTCATGATCTCACGGTTTGTGAGTTCGAGCCCCGTGTCGGGCTCTGTGCTGACAGCTCGGAGCTCGGAGCCTGGAGCCTGCTTCCAATTCTGTGTCTTCCTCTCTCTCTGACCCTCCCCTGTTCATGCTCTGTCTCTCTCTGTCTCAAAAATAAATAAACATTAAAAAGAAATTTAAAAAAAGACTATTTTTGTTCTGAATAATAGAAGTCTGTCTCAAACTGGCTGAAGTCTCAGAGGATTTATTAGGTCAGATATTTGAAAAGTCAGGCCTAGCTGTATCCAGGGACTCAGAAAAAGTCAATTAGGGCTTGGTCTTTTTCTCTTGTTCTTTGCCACACCCCTTGCCCAAACTTGTCTCTTGTCTGTTGATTAAAGTCTCAGACAAACTCATGCCTCGTCATGGCCTAGGTAATTCCAGTCCTTCACTTAACCAGCTTCAAATCTGGCAGATATGGAACTTTTCGTTCATAGTTGTGCCTCATATTACTGTCTAGGGTCATATGACTTTCCCCTACTCTATCAATTTATCCAAGGGGATGGAATATATTGATTGTTTAGTCACTGGCCCAATTCTGGCTTGGGGTTATCCCTATCTGAACCAAATGGGCAAAAGTAGGGACAGGCTGGTATTCCAAAAGGAAAGAGGACTCTTTTATTGCCACTGTCCTCTGAAGAAGGGGGAATGAATGCTGGACAGGCAAAAAGAACAGATGCTCATCACAGATCTCTTAACTGGAATTTGGAGCTTTACAAAAAAGAAAAAATGCTCTCAATTGTTTAGTTGAATATTCAGCATAAATCCTAGTTTCTAGGTTGAATGCCTTGCAGATGCTAGTATTTAAAATGATAATTATAAACATGGAAACATGCTTCTGGTATAATGATAGGTAGGAAAATATAGAATACAAATCTTATGTTCACAGAGGTCACAGTTACACAGATAAAGTCTGGAAGGGAAGTTTAAGGTGAAAATAGTTATTTTAGCTTAGATTAGAACGTTTATGATGCTTTTTCCTTTAAAAATACCTTTAATTTGTTTACATGGCTTTCAGTTAAAGAAAAGAGAAAGTTCAGTGAATGAATGAAAGTTGACCTCATTAGATAGGAATTTGTGTGTGTGTGTGTGTGTGTGTGTGTGTGTGTGTGTGTGTGTGTGTGCACGTGTGCAGTTCTTCCTGAAATCATGGTAACTGCCTTCATCATGTTAGTAGTATTTTTGAGAAAGATTGCTGTGTCCTTCATGCTGTAGTGCCTGGGTCAAATGTTCTACCTTCTCTTTTACTGAGGACTCGCCCTGCATTTCACTGATTTTATACATTACCAAGATAATACACTTTTATTCAATCTTACTAGATATTAATCCTTCACATTTTCTAACCTTGATATCCCTCACTTTGGTTTCTGTTTTCTCCCATAGCATTGAATTAAATTATCCAATCGGTTCCCTCTACCCTTGCTTCAAGGTTGCATAACTCAGTGTGAGTCCTGTATTAGAGGCAGTTGGGGATAGGCACCTCAGGATCAAAATGTTACCCCAGCAATGCCACCGTGTTGTTGGGATCTTTATACTTTTCCATTATGTCATCCTAACTAAAGAGTTATACTTGAAGTCTTGCCTATTATTCTTTGATCATTTGGCTATTTATTTTTATGTAGGGTAAATGATATTACCTATTTTAAAGAAAAAAGAGGGTAAGTCAACTGATTTTATGAGTAAGCCATTCAAATATTTAAAGACTAAATTGCGATTATATATATATATATACACACACATACATATATATATACATATGTATATATGTATACATATATACATATATACACATATACATGTATACATATGTATACATATATATACATATATGTCTATACAATATATATATACATATATACTCAAGCTACTTTTGCGATGTAGGGTATGCCTTTTTCTTTCTGTTCTCCCTTTGCTATAGAGGAAGAAGAGTGTATCATTGTTATTCATGGAAGAGACTTAAAGTTTGTCATTATTTGTTGTCTCTATATTATCATCTTCAAGTTGAATCTTAGTCTGTATTCTTTACCCATAGTTACTCTCATGAATTCTTCTATTCCATCATCTGTCCTCAAAAGCTATCTTTGTGTGCATAGGTATGACTGTGACACTTTGGTGATTATTTTAAGAGTGGGCTCTACCCCTTCCCCAGGTGTCTCATTGTCACCTAATTACTATCACTCTGAGTCTTAGTTCTCTCAGCTATAAAATAGGGATGATTATGCCTACTTTTCATGGTTGTTGAGGGTGTTGAATGAAAAATATTAGATTGATCGTAGGAAATTGCCTGTATTTGACCTATAAATTTAAATGGTAGCTTCATGTAGCTCAATGTTTGTAAGGTCTAATCACAGTACCATAAGTAGTGGTCCCATAAATAGTACTTGTTATAGTGATAGTGGTTGGGGTTACATACAATTTAAGAAAATAAGATGTCTACCTGGCAGTTGCAATACACAAGCCTCTATATAGTTCAAATCAAGTTAAATAGGACAGTTCACCCTGGCTCTAGGCTAGACCGAGGCAATATTCAGTGGCATGGAGGTCTTAGAAAGTTGGAGGGGACAGGGGGAACTTGGTAAAGAGAGAAGATACGTTCAGTCTTGGATGAAAACCTTGAGTGGTAGATGAGGGCCTCTGATGAGATATTCCTCATCATACCTAGTGTTACAGAGTTCCCCCAAACTTTCTCACCCAGCAATATGAGAGTCAAAGGTATTTTAGAGATTATTTATATGCATTTACACTGAAGGAGTCACGTGTGTGTGTGTGTGTGTGTGTGTGTGTGTGTGTGTGTGAAACTTTTATAGTTCTTGCACTGCACAGATTCATTGGGTTGAATTAACACAGAGGCGATGAATAAAATACAATTAGTAATTCTGTGTGGTTCAGAGAGAAAAAATTGTGCTTACAGTTTGAATATTTGCAGACAGAAGACTGAGACCTCTTCAATGTTAGCACGTCAACATCCACTTGGGAAGGAGTTGGCCATCATGGTATGAAGAAAGGGATTGTGCCAGATAAAGAAGGGAGGGAGGTATTTGGGAAAAAGAGCACCTGATCCCAAAGCAGAGGTGCTTTACTAGCTCACCAAGATGGAAGGGTTGCTCATTAACATCAAACCCACACTGCAGTGATGCTTGAGTTAGCTTATAATTATATATACATTTATAATTAGCTGTTAGGTAAGCTCTTTGCAGGTTTTTGTTCTGAATGACTTTATAGCTTTTTTTCCTCAAGGTTCTGTTTTGAAAAAAGTGTACTCTGCAGAGAAAGTCAACCCACATTTGCAGTTAATATCCAGGTGTATGCTCAATCTACACTCCTCTGTCTCTTCAAAGGACTTCTCAATTCATTGATTAATGTCAGTGATCAGAGGCTAAAGTCAAGAGTTCTAACAATGATTGAGTGAAACCACATAAACAATCATTAACAACAAGCTGGCAGTCCTAGTTGCAAGGGTGTATTGGGGCATAGACTTAGGCACCCCGGAGGAAAAGGAATGGAAGCTGAAAATGGATAAGGAATAGAGGTGATGGAAACTGAGAGTCCCTTTTCTTGCCACCTCTTTATCCACAAAGTCTTGTCAAGAAAGAAGCCTTTCAAAATAGAAGAAGAGGAACCCAGAGAAAAGAATCCTGTTCTCTCCACCCCGAACCCTCTGATCTGTTTAGTAAAGAGGTTTTTCACCAATACCTCATTTGACCTATATAACAACCTAAAAACATAGACTGAATAAAAATCATTAATTTCATGTAACAGATGAGTAACTAAGCCTCGAGAAAATTTAGTGATTTGCCTTGTTTGAACTTAGATTGTAACTTGGGTCTTTCATCTCCCAGTATATTTCTGTTTTCACTAAGGCATTTTATTCAATGTGCATTATTTGACATTGAACTACTCTTTTTGTTACTTTGCGCTATTAATGTCTATTAAAAGGAAAATTGGAATCTGGGCAGTGGAGCAGTATAGGATTAGAAATCAAACAATATATGTCTAATTAATTCAATGAATACTTGATTAATATTTGGCAGTTGCATTTTCATTACAATATAATTAATTAGAATTTCTAGATAAACAACTTCACGCAGTTGCTGTGAGAATTAAATGTGATAATGTATGTGAAAGTGCCTACCACAGTGACTGGCAGTTAGAAGGGACTCAATTAGTTGAATTTGAATCTTATCAAGACTAATTTTCATGAGGATTTCTTTGAGGTAAAACTTTATGGGAGAGCACTAAAAATGGAGAAATACCACTTAATGCTATCATTAGTTAATAACTAATGTGAACTAAAAGTGAACCCCAAGATTTCAGTTTGGCATTTCTATCTGTATACCCCACTGTCATCTCAAAATTAGCATCTCCAAATTGTTGCTTCTATTCCTTCCCTATATATACATTTTTTTCTCTTAACCCTTCCCTTTTGCTAGTGGTGTCAACCAGGCTCAAAGTCATGACTCCTCTCTTCCTTTCAAATACCAGTCACCAAATTATTTCAAAGTTTTGTCTTAAATATTGTATTTTGTCTTCTTTCTTGTCCATTTCTACTAATATTGATCCACCTAGGTTTATATCAACTCATAGGTAGATTACTATCTCTGAAATGGTCTTCGTCTCCTTGATCTTGTCCACATTGAAGACCTTTCTTGGACAAGCTTCCCTAAAATCACACTTTTGTTATATTAATTCTATAATTAAGAAATGTCCAGGCTTCCCAATACCTCATGTACCAAGTCTAACATCCTCTGGATTTTCAATTACCTTTGTAATGTAGCCTTTCCTAATTTTTCTAAACACTATCTCAAGTCTCACTTCATCTGGAGGCTTGAAAATCCAAGCCTACATTTGATTCCTTTTTTTTTTCTTTTTCTTTTATGTTTAGTGTGTACGTAACGCTGTTAACATATTATTCAAGAATTGCTTCCCCCAAGGAGCGCCTGGGTGGCTCAGTCAGCTAAGTGTCTGACTCTTGATTTCAGCTCAGGTCATGATCGCACACTTCATGAGTTCGAGCCCCTTGTCAGGCTCTGTGCTGACAGTGAGGGGCCTCTTGAGATTCTCTCTCTCCCTCTCTCTGTGCCCCTTGCTTGCTTTCTCTCTCAAAAAATAAACATTTTAAAAATAAGAATTGCTCCCCCAAGCTTTATTACAGTATCATTGAGAAATAAAAGTTGTATGTAGTTAAAGTAAACAATTTGATGTTTGAACACTTACGATCTACTCTCTTAGTAAATTTCAGGTATAAAACACAGTATTGTTAACCATTGGCACATTAATCTACAGAATTTATTCATCATGCATAATGGAAAGTTTGTGCCTTTTGACCAAAATCTCCCCATTTCCTTATCTCCCCACCCTTGGCAACCACCATTCTACTCTCTATTTCTATGAGTTAGACTATTTTGGATTTCACATATATGTGAGATTATACAGTATCTGTCTTTTTGTGTCTGGCTTATTTCACTTAGCAAAATGTCCTCTAAATTCATCCATGTTGTCACAAATGGCAGGATTTCCTTTTTTTTTTTTCAAGGCCGAATAATATCCCATTTATATATATCATATATATATAGACAATGGAATATTGTATATATTGTATATATATATACCACATCTTTTCTATCCATCTGCAGACATTCAGGTTGTTTCCACGTCTTGGCCATTGAGAATAATTCTTCAATAAACACAGGAGTGCAGATATCTCTTTAGGATACTGAATCCATTTCTTTTGAATGTATACCTAAAAGTGGGATTCCTAGACTATAAGGTAGTTCTATTTTTAATTTTTTGAGGCATCTCAATACTGTTTTCCATAATGGTTGTGCAAATTTACATTACCATCAACAGTGTACAAAGGTACATCCTTTGTACCTTTCTCCGCATTTTCTCATCCTTTGTACCCTCATCAACACTTGTTCTTTGTCTTTTTAGTAATAGCCATAAGAATTGCTTCTTTTACTTGTTTGCTTTCCCATCTCAATTGTAAACATCCTTCAGATCCATCCTTGAGCTACACTTTTGTGTTCTTAACATGATTTAAACCAGTCCTAAAAATATAGTACTAGCTCAATAGATATTTATTGAATTAAATTGAATTGAACTAGACTTTACTAATGGGGTTTTATTTTGGGGTGTTCATAGTAAATTTACATAGAGCTGTCACCAGGTGGCGGTAAACATGGAAAAACTGCCTAATGCCTGATGTGTTCAATTAAAAAAAAAAGCTCTTTACTTAATTTGTATGTAATCTTAAATTATGATTTTATATTGCTTCCTTAAATTTTTTTTAACCTTTCTAGCTTTTTGTTTTTCCAGTGAAGTACATTCTAAATCATATGAATGCATTAGCAATTGTGTAATTGTTATGGTTGGGAAAGATATCATAATCTTTTGAGAATTAGAGATACCTCAAGGGCATAATTTTAAATAAATGTATTTTGGGTTTAATATGGAAAGAGAATGCCAATCTTTGTTGATCTTTTAAAAGGGAGAGTGTGCCCCAAATAGTCAAAACTCCTGTGAAATTGGAGCCAAGTAAGTTTTGTCTTAAGCTGTATAGAAACCTTACCGTGGGGTGATTTTTGGTGAAATTTCTGTCATTGGTCCTTTTCATGAATATTTATTTAAATCCCAATGGAAATCATTGCTCATCTGAAAGGGAGTTAACAATCCTTAATAGCCTCTTCTGATTTGATTGATGTTTTTGTCACTTTCCTTGAAGTAAATAGGTTCCATTAGCATACCTAATATGCTATCTGTCCTTTTACCTCCACAGGCACTTAACTGACCACTCACTTAAGATTTAAATATCCCACCTAGGGTTTTGTTGTCAGTTCAGGGTCAATCTTTACAGGAAGAAAAGGAAAGAGCTTTAACTACTTAGCTGGTGACTAGTTTCAAAATGGAGTAAAAATAGTTTTTTTTCATAATAAGATTTACTCCATTTGGACCACTTATTTATTCTGCTTTCAAAGTGTCTACAATCCTGAAATAGCTAAGATCATTGAAATCAGTGTGTATTGTAAAAAACAAAATTATTTGGGATGATTGGTAAGTGGTTAAAGTGTTCAAGAAAGAGTCTTGAATCAAAGAGATGAAAATAATTTTTGAAACTAAAGCATGGCATATGGAAATCAAGAAGTCTGAGTAAAGGACCCATTCATACGTACTCTTCCAGTGTGTGAATGAATCCCAGGGAGACATGTGTGGGGTTGTGGTTAATTTTTCAGGCCACTTAAAGTTCATAGTTAATTAAAGGGTGTTAGAGTGGCCTGAAACAGATCACCTTTGAGACAACCCCAATTCTTCCCAGGCACTTGGGTACCATCAGATGTGTTCAGGGCCAGTAGGAAAGCAGAAGTGTTTTACACTCCCAATTTAATATATTTCACTCTTTCCCCCTACAAATTCCTTTCTGATCAGATTGCATGGAGAATCTGAGTATCTTTGCAATCATCACATATTTGTGATTTCAGGCCTTGATACAGTGATCAGGAGGGGGCTGAGTGTGAGGAAAGATCTGAAGGAGCTCAGATGGGCCCAATAAAGCACTGGTGGAAGAGAAAGACTTTTTTTTTTTAATGTTTATTTATTTTTGAGAGAGAGAGAAATAGCATGAGTGGGGGAGGGGCAGAGAGAGGTGGAAGACAGAGGATCTGAAGTGGGCTCCACGCTGGCAGCAGAGAGCCCTATGTGGGGCTCAAACTCACCAACCATGAGATCATGACCTGAGAGGAAATTGGACACTTACCAAACGGGTGCCCCAAGAGAGAGGCTTTTGATGGATCTGACACTTTTGGGTGTGGAGAAACAAGGCTAAGTTCATTTATTAGAACAATTATTTACAAAAATCTTCCTTAATAACACAAAACTCTTAAAATGCCACAAAGCAATGTGTAATTTTGTAATTATAGAGGAGCAGAATGGTCTGTGGGACAAATAACTCTGTGCATCAAGTTGGAAGCCATTGACTCCCCGTTCTGACGCCTTAATAATGTAGACACTTTCTCAGTTTCCTTTTTTAGAAAAAAAAGAAAAAAAAAAAACCAAAAGCTGTGAGAACAATTCAGTGACACAATCTGGTAATTTTATACATCATTAATTACTAATCAAATAAAGACTACTATTGAAATAAGTTTCTAAGCCCAAGATGGAGTCACTCCTGCCTGGAATGCCACGTCAGCAAATGGAAATTTAGTGCAGTATCTCTAGTCAAGCAATCTGCCATGCCAAGCCAATTCTGGACTCTATACTTATGTCCTTGTTCCTTCTCCCCACAGACAAGACTGACTATATGGAGCTCCAGCCAATCAGATAGTTTCTATTTTTCTCGTCAGTGTTCTTTATTCTTTATCCTGTAAAAGCTTGCTGCCTTCCATCCCACTTTGCGGTTCCTTGAATGGGGACTGTCTGCTTCATGAAATGGTAGATAAAGTTTGTTTGTATCATCTAGATTTTCTTTAATCGTTTTTTAATACTACCATTTAAAATTTTCTTTATTTTGACATAATGATAACTTCAGATTGCATAGAAGTTGCATCAATTAGTACAAAGAATTCTCATGTACCTTTCACTCTGATTCCCTAAATGTTAACATTTTACTACATTTGCTTAATCATTCTCTTCTCTATCTCGGTTTTTCTCTCTCTGTCTCTCTCTCTGGATACTTTTCTCAACCATTTGAGAATAAGCTATAGGCATAATGCTTCTTTCCCCCTAAACGCTTCAGCATGTATTTCCTAAAATCAAGAACATTATCTTACATAATCACAGTACACAAAAAGGAGATTAACAGGTAATACAGTACTATTATCCCATCTACAGGGCTTATTCAAATTTCACCAATTGCTTTTTAATGTCTGAGATTTACTACTATCCAATGGCCGACAATTTAAAAATGTACATTGAACACATTTGATTCTTAGGAGTCAGAGAAAATGGAAAGGAAAAATAATGAAGAAAACAAGTATAGTAGTTCTACTCTGAATAAAAGCTCGCTTTTCCCCCCCAAACATTCCTTCTAAAATTACTGTCTCCATCTTTGCATAGGTTGCCAGCAATGGAGAAATGATCATGATTTATTCACTAATTCGTACTTCAGGAATTCAGTGAATGTTTATTGAATAACTACTCTAGGCCAGATACTCTGCTAAGTGTTAGGGAAACTAAAATATGGTTTTTGCCTGAAAGAACTCAGAATCTAATTAGGAAGATACTGTTTTCAATATGGATAAATAATTGAGATTCAGGAGACCATGAAAGGGAGAAAAGAAAAGGCAGAGAGAAATCTCTCCATTGCATGATTTTAGATGCAGAAGAGAATGTAACTTCATGAATTGTGTTGTTGACATGATGGGTGAAGGATCATCTGTTTCCCCAGCAGAAGAAACACATATTTTTGAAGGCTATAAATCCAGAAATCATGTATTAGCTCACTTTCTATTTCTCTATTTATTATTGGGAATTATGTGCTTATTTGAATCAACAGATTCAGATTTTTTTTAAAAAAATTGGATAAATATTATTTTTTTTTAAAGTTTTTTTTTTTTTTAATTTTTCTAATGTTTATTTATTCTTGAGACAGAGACAGAGCGCGAACAGGGGAGGGGCAGAGAGAGAGGGAGACACAGAATCTGAAACAGGCTCCAGGCTCTGAGCTGTCAGCACAGAGCCCGATGTGGGGCTTGAACCCACGAACTGTGAGATCATGACCTGAGCCGAAGTCAGACGCTCAACCGACTGAGCCACCCAGGCGCCCCGAAAAATTGGGATAAATATTATTTTAAAAATCAAAACAAACAATTTAATAGACATAGAAGACAAATTTTAAAATAAAATTTCACAGTTCCTTTTTGTTGTTGAAACTAAGATAATCATTTCTTCTAACTAAATTTCCTTAATCCATATATTAATTTAGATAGAGTTTAATATAAAAGGAAAAGCATGCAAAAAATTTTGACAATATATACATTTCCACTAGTGATACCTACTTTGGGAAGCAAAAAAATTCCAATATAATCCATTTTCAAAAAGAACATGCAAGAAACATGAGACTGAAATGAAAGTTGAAGTAAAAGCAAAAACAAATTCAACTCGCTTACTTTACTAATGCTGATATGGATTACTATAGATTTATTATAATAGCAGCCAAGTGATACATGAAAATGGACACGTTTTCTTTATCAGGTTTAAGAGAATTATGATTATCTTCCAAGTACGAAGTGTATTTGTACCTGGCTAAACAGAAGGTGAAAGATTTATGCGATCTGAACAGAACCAGAGTATTGTGCCTGGCTAAGTGTTTATGGGGTGATGGTAAATCACATAGGCACAGGCAGAATGATAAATAAATAAAAAGGAAATATCCAGATATGATTTAAGCCTAGAATACAGTGTTAGAATTTAGGTACCTCAGAACCAATAATTTGAAGAAAAATTGGAGCTGGGCCAGGAGAAAGCAATTGCAATGATTAAGAGAAGGAAGGGATTAATTTATAAGAAAAGATTTAAGTAGACAAAGATATAGCTAGGCGAGTAATGACTACAGGGTATATTATAAGATTCTACAAATATTTGAAAGTTAAAAAGGTGGGAGTAGAATTATTTAAAATGATATAAAAGAGTAAGTTACCAGGAGTAATTTAGTAAAAAGAACTCTTTGACATTGAAAATCATTAGTTTTTGGAAAACTCTTCCAATAGGAAGAGTAATCTATTCTTTTTGAAGATTTGAAACCAGACAGGAAATGATTCTTGATGGTTAGCAGTTGTTTTCTGGCAAGTGGAAAAACTGATCAAGTCATTTGACCCTCCGTCTTTTTCTATGAACAAAAAAGTCAAAGGTATTCAATCTAAGATTGGTTACTGTAGTGTCTACCAATTACTCAAGAGTTCATGTTAGTTGCTAGTGCCTCAATTACATTTGTAGATTGTATGATGTAATTAGACTCTGTATTATGTACTGACTTCAGCAGTTTATTATCTTTTATTTTGGGGGGTAATAATTGTCTCATGGCTTCATATTTTAATCCCAAACAAGAGCCTGACAGTATTGGACACCCATTATGACTTCAACACATAATTTATTAAGGAGAAAGCTGTATTTACTTTGCAAACAGTGTGTTTATGTTTGAGTTGATCCCAGAAAAAAAAAATTGAGGTGCTTACTTATTCCACTTCTGATTTGGAAGGCTTGTTCACGTGTATAAGTAGACTTCTCCACCACTCCATGCTCCAAAGCTTGGTTGCCAAGGTAAAAATGTTTGCCAGATAAAAAGGTCTATCTTAAGGGCGTATGGGTGGCTCAGTCGGTTAAGTGTCTGACTTCAGCTCAGGTCATGATGTTATAGTCCATGAGTTCAAGCCCCGTGTCGGGCTCTATGCTGACAGCTCAGAGCCTGGAGCCTGTTTCAGATTCTGTGTCTCCCTCTCTCTCTGACCCTCCCCCATTCATGCTCTGTCTCAAAAATTAAATGTTAAAAAAAAAAAGGTCTAATTTAGCCATCCAGACTTCTCAGCTCCTATTTCTCCTGTTTTCATTTAGACCCTTTTCATTTCCCAGGAGACTGTTGCAAGAGCTAACCCTCATTCTAACTTCATTGTTTTCCATTTTCTATTCTTCCTTTACCTTGCTGCATGAAACATCTTTCTTTTTTTTTTCACAAATTTTTTAAATGTTTATTTATTTTTGAGAGAGAGAGAGAGCAAGCATGAGTGGGGGAGAGGTAGAGACAGAGGGAAACAACAGAATCCAAAGCAGGCTCAAGGTTCTGGGCTGTCAGGACAGAGCCTGATGTGGGGCTCAAACCCACGAACCTGGAGATCATGACCTGAGTCGAAGTCAGATGCTTAACAGACTGAGCCACCCAGGTGCCCCCTAAGACATCTTTCTAACCCGAATCTGATAGTTTATTTTGTTGGCTCAAAACTCGAAAATATTCAGTGGATCACAATTACCTACAGGATAAAGTTTAAAACTTGCACGTTTTAACTTCACGTCCTTCCCGGATCTGTCCTCAATTTACTTTTTCAGCCCCCTCTCCAGCCACTTCCTGTGCTTCAGATCCCACAGAGATGACACAGCTTTTCTCCTGCACACTTCTGCTCATCTTGCTCTTTCTGCCTAAATCCTTCCCATTCTCTGTAGTTGCGCTCAGATGTCACTTTCTTTATGCAGCTTCTCTTAATGCTTTATGAGAGATTAATTCAACTTTCTGTAGTTTTGGTAGCATTTATGTCACCCATAAAGCTCAAATTCATTCCTTTTACCATGACAGAACATTTCTTTGAGGACAAAATCTGGATCTTACTCACCACCTACACCCCTGAACATATGGCTTTATATATGGTAGGTCCTCAGTAGATTTTTATGGAATGAATGAAAAGACAGAATGCTCATCATCTTCATGTGGAATAAATCCCAGAAACTGCCAACATAGCAAAACAGATGTGTTTTTCCAACTATATTGGATCTTTCCTGGGTACTCTAATAGAGCAAGGGATAATACATAATTTTTTTCTTTTTGGGTTTTCTTAGGTAGTTTCCACATTTGGCTTAATTCAAGAAACACAAAGATATAATGTTCTGCTACACATTCCATCCTCCGCTACACTCTGACTCCTCGGCAGCTGGCTTTTCTTTTCAGCCATTACCACCACTAGGTATATTACATGTTATAATTATTTAATTGGTTAAGAATTATTTTCTGTCTTCTCACTCTGAAGTGTGACCACTGTGAACGCAGTGCCTTGTTTTTTTGTTCATTGTTTTACCCCATTGCTCTCAACAGTGCTTGATCCATAACGAGTGTTCAATAAATGTTTGTTGAATAAATGTGTAAACTTACATTGTGTTAATAAAAGAACTACTTTTTTGTTAGTGTCAATTTTGAGACTACCAGATTTGGCATTTTATAAAACACCAAGCATAATAATAGTAATTGAAGTCATTCAGAAAATTCACATTGAGGGGCACCTGGGTGGCTCAGTCAGTTAAGCGTCCAACTTTGGCTCAGGTCATGATCTCACGGTTCATGGGTTTGAGCTCTGTGATGGGCTCTGTGCTGACAGCTCGGAGCCCGGAGCCGCTTTGGATTCTGTGTCTCCCTCCCTCTCTGTTCCTCCCCCGCCCACACTCTGTGTCTCTCTCTCTCTCAAAAATAAATAAAGATTAAAAAAAAAAATAAAAAAAAGAGTTCATGTTGATTATTCAGAATTTAAACTTTTATTTAGGAAATCGTTGACCATTGTTTATGAATGTTAATAGCCGTTGTTAATGGCAATCTTGCAGCACAAAAAATCAGAAAACATAAAAACATCTTCTAAGGCCTTCTACTTGTTATGGACAATGGTATAAACGTGAAATACAACTTAGCTCCCCAAATAATTCTTCAACTTTGGGGATAATGATGAATCTGATGTGGTATAATTTCTGGCACGTTGTTGTACATCATTTGTTTTTCATCATTTTTGTTCTTTTCATGGATTGTCATTGAGAAAGTGGTTCTAGTTCCTTTTTTCAACTGGAATACCCTGACCAGCTGGGGTAGAATTTCTAAAGGGCTTTACACATTTTAAGAGCCGAGCATGTGCAACTTAAGGAGGAAAAGTAAAATGCATACCTGCCTTAAATTGTGTAAGCTGGTGATTGAGCCTTTGATCTTAGATTGCTTTGCTGAATATAGCCCTGCTTGTATCCAATACTGTGTTCCACCCACCAGCACACATAAGGATTTTGTTAAAGGATCTGACAATGAATATATTCTATTAACTCTTTTTTAAAAAAATTAAGTCAACACTTTGTTTGCCTTCTCTCTCTTTAACACCCGAACAACTAAGGATATGATTATAAGCTAATTTTGCACTGCATTTGTAAGGAAGTGAAATTAAAAAAATGAGATAGAACTTATAGTTAATATGTAGAAGTCAGCAGTAACCTATTTTGAGTTTTAAAATATTTCCCAAGAATTAAGGGTGTTGTTTGTCCCTTTAGTATCAGGAGAAAGAAAGTACTTCATTTTCTTTAAAGAGATTTTTTTTTTTTTTTGCTATGTTACCATCACCTCTGAGTGTGTGTGCATATGTGTGTGTGTTTGTGTGTGTGTGTGTGTGTGTGTGTGTGTGTGTGTGCGTGCGTGCGTGCATATGCGTGTATGTGTGTGTTGTCCTTTTAAAAATCATTTACTGATAATTTGGGGCTTTTATATACTAAAACTTCTTCAAGTGTAAGGCAGCACTTTCTGAGGATTTGCAAGATTTACATCTTAGCAAAACTTTAGGGTTAAAGCCAAGCATAGGAAATGCCTAATTGAAGAGAAGAGTTTTGGCTTTTTCTTTTTTTTAAGAATGAAGCATTGATTTTTACCATTTTATAGATTTACTCAATTACAAAATACCAAATTCACGACGCACACCTCTCAGGTGATACTAGATTATAACATGATTCTAAATATGCTAATTTGTAGATAAATTCACCAACATTTCAGACAAATTTGAGACATATTATTAAGAAGAGATTGGAAAGGATTTTGAGCTAAAGAAAGCCCAAGTTCTACACCTAATTTTGCTACAGGGGTTTCTATGATCTTGGCAAGTCACTAGCTCCATTTGTCTCAGTGTTCCCATCTGTAAAATTGTGGTCATTATACTTGACACTTCCTTTCTTAAAAGGGGATGTTATGAGGATGAATAAGGTAATGCATTGTGGTAAAATGCTTTGAGCTCCTTAGAAGAAAGGTGCTACATAAATACAGAGTATTATCTCACATGAAAAATAGCTGTGATGCTTTAAATATAGCTACTAAGAGGTACAATCAACTCCTAATCTATTTTTTTCTCAATGTGGAAAATTCCTTACATTAAAAGAAATGATGTTCATGTATTGATTGGCAAATACATCATCACCTCTCTCTATTATTGTGTCACTAATACACTTTTAAAACTTAAATAGTTATCAAACACACTATCAATCCTTCCTGTTCCTTATGCTGGAAACTTGGGATTCATCTTTGCTTCCTTTCTCTCTTTGCCCCCTAAATTCTTGCAGGTCTTTCTTGGTGTTTTTTAATCACCTTTCTTTTCTTTTTCTTTTTCTTCATATCCCTAGGCACCCCTGGTGAGTGACTGAGAGACTGGATTCAGTAGCCAAAGTGCTTGGGTTCAGATGTGAGTTTCATTATAGATAATTGCAAACTTGGCCGTGTTATTTAGCCACCCTGTGCCTCAAGTTCTTCATCTTTAAAATGGGTATATTAGTGATATCTAGCTAAACAGGCTGTAGGGAGAAATAAGTAAGTTAACACATGTTAAGCTACTTATAATTATGCTTGGCACATGGTAAGCTGTCAGTAAGCTTTGGTTATTTTTGTTATATGGACAACTGCAATTATCTTGTATTCATTTATTACCCATCTGACTGACTTACTGAGGCACTTACATCTTCCAGTCGTCTGCCTTTATCATACTATTCAACTTTCTTTTTTAAGTCAAGTAATTCCGTTGTCAATTTTGAATCCCCCCCTCCCAAAGCCTCCAATGATCATCTTCAAATTCCTAATCATGAGCTTAAAATTAAACCTCTAACGTTCCTCATACGCCACTGCATCCATCCAAACTATCTACCCTCATTGTCAATAACACGCAGGTGGGCATACTCTTCAATCAGGTAAATATCCTTGTCATTCTTCACCAATATACCATCAGCTTTCATGCTTAATGCCTCCATTTGTCTTTAAAAATATGTACCCAGGGACACCTGAGAGGCTCAGTCACTTAAATGTCTGGTTTTGGCCCAGGTCATGATCTTAGAGTTTGTGAGTTCAAGCCCTGCATTGGGCTCTCTGCTGTCAGCACAAAGCGTGCTTTGGATCCTCTCTCTCTCCCTCTCTCTCTGCTCCTTCCCTGCTCACTCCTGTCAAAAATAATGAATTAAAAAAAAATTTTTTTTAAATGTACCCATCATTTCCCTGCTTTAAATCTCTGCCTCTCTGTGGAGCCTGTTCCCACGATTCCTCTTTTTTTCTGCTCTGTCTCATCACTTCAAGAGTAATAACACATCAGCACATTGTGGAGATCACTAATGTACAACTGAATTTGATTATGTAGCTGGAGTGTTTATATTTTTATGTACAGTATAACTTTATATCGCTTTTTGAATCAGGGTGAGGCATTATCCATACCAAAGAGAGGAGTCTGGAGACATTTTCTCCCTTGCCATGGGTCCTGTAAATTAGGCTGCAGTGGGTATTCTATGTATAGAGTTCTCTGACAAGCTTCTGAAATTATCCTATGTTGATTTAGCAATTCCATAACAGACAGCCCCTCTGACTTCCCGTTTAGTCTCTTAGGTCCCAAAATTTTAAATGAACTGCTTACTACTGCAGATTTCAAGCTGAGTGGATATCATATGTAAATACATTGTTTTAGGGAGCCTTAGAGAAAAGTTCTAAGCAAACAGTAATAACTAACCATAGAATCAAAGAAGCTGAGGGATAGAAAGGTCCTAAAATGTCATCTAGTTTTCAAGACCAGGAAATCACAATAGCTCCTGTTTCTATTAACTTAATAAGGGAGAATTCTGGAGAATGATGTGATATTTCATTGTCTCCACAACACAGTACTTTCATTTTTATTTATTTATTTATTTACTTTAATGTTTTATTATTTATTTTTGAGAGAGAGAGTGAGACAGAGTGTGATCGGGGGGGGGGGGGGGGCAGAGAGAGGGAGACACAAAATCAGAAGCAGGCTCCAGGCTCCGAGCCGTCAGCACAGAGCCCGACGCGGGGATCGAACTCACGGACCGCGAGATCGTGACCTCAGCCGAAGTCGGACGCCCAACCGACTGAGGCACCCAGGCACCCCAACACAGTACTTTTAAATATCACTCATTGCCTCTTTAAATATATTGCGTCGTATAATTATAGCAAAACTTAGAGTCTGTAAAGTTTCTGACTCATGCATGAGAGTGGGGTACATGATTTCTAATGCTGAATTTGAAGTTAATTCTGTTTTACAATGTCTGCTCTTCTTTGTCTCAACTCTTCCCTGGGCAACTTTAGTAAAATCTATTCTGTTTATTAAGGCTGTGTGTGTGTATAGAACAGGATGGTGGGGGTGGGGGGGGAGGTTCTCATCATTGTAAAAACTGTGCAGGAAGGAAACAGTATCTATAGAAGCAGGTATCTGAGAGGCAGAATTGAGCATAAGACTAAAAATTTGCTTCCCCAGAATATGCAGAAAGCTTTATGGTATTTTCAGATGTCAATAGGGCCAAGTTTCGGAATTTGAGTCAATTTATCTGTGTCTCAAGGGATAGGCCGACCCCACTTTATATCTAGGTTAGACATAAAACATTATAAATAAATAAGGATAATTTTCATTTAGTACATTTAAAAGTATCATTACTTAGAGCCACAGACTATCTTCAATAGAATAACATGGAATTTTGTTAAAATACTAGGCCCCTGGCCAGACTTAGCAAAAAAAATCCCCAGGGTTGAGTGCAGGGATTGTTATGCATATTAAAGTTTAAGAACCACTGCCTTCGAAGCATATCTCCTATTTTGTGTATATTTCCCCTTTAGACTATAGGTATCTCGAGAGCCATAATATTTTATATTTTTACAAAATTTATGGGATTTCTATTTAATTTGTAAGTCCCTTGGCAACCATCCCATCACAAATGCTCAATAAATATTGTTAAAATGGAATGGAATTACAACAAATGTATTTGCTGTTTTATACACTTCCAGAAAATCCCACAAGATGTCAGAAGGAATGTAACTACATAAAAACACCTATTCTGTTTTGGGGTTCCTGAGCACCAGTACATTAGGTGACAGTTGCACTAGGACTTGAACTGACAATCATTATGGTTTCAGACGAATGTAGTGTCCTTCCAAGTCTCCGAGTTTTGAGCAATTGTAAGCTTTCTGGTCATAAGGAATAACCTTTGCCTGAGGCACGACAGTAATATTTCAAGAAGAGTGAAATGCCACAGAGCTTAGTGTCCAATTATCTTCATGTTCGCTGTTGGCTCCCTCTGCTCCATGCCCATATGTCTAAATGCCTTTTCAGCCTCTACTTGGTGTCTAACAAGCACCTCAGACTCCATCTTCCTATGTGCTCGGATCAAAGTCCTCGAACTCATTCTTAACCCCTTTGTCTCTTTTGGACCACATCTTCTCTTGTGAGCAAATACTTTGGCCCTACCTTCAAAATGTGTGTGCAGAATCCAGCCTCTTTTCAATTCCTTCACTCCATCTCTGGTCCAAGTCCCCATCATCGTTTGCCAAGATTGTGTTAGCTTCCCAACTGATCTCTCCCCTTTCACATGTGCATCCTTCAGTCTGTTCTCAGTGCAGCAGCCACAGTGAAAAACATTTACCACATGATGTCATTTCTTGGCTCAAACTCTCCAAGGCTTCCCGTTTCACTCAGAGTAAAAGCCAAAGTCCTTACAACAAAAAACGATTTTATTTTAGCAACATAGTTTAATTATATTAGAGGAAAGCAAATGCTGAATCTGGACAACACATACTTGTTAACCCTCTTTAAGTTAGCTCTTACTATGTGCATTTTAAAAAGAATCACTTGCTATATACGAGCTTTCACTGTACTCTATTAGTATTTATCAAGCACAATATTTATTTATTAGTATTTATTATTCAAGCATTGGCTCAGTACTGGTCCAAGCGCTGTGAATAGCCAAGAGGCTGTGAAAGACATGGTTTATTGCAAATCTATGGAAAACTTGGGTAGAATTGAGACAACCAACCATCATAATTACAGGAAGATCTTTATTTATTTATTTTTTTTAGTGTATTTATTACCAGAGATTGCCATCTTTATTGACTTTTTCTTTAGAAAGAAAAGATTTATTTTTCTTTTGGTATAGTTTTAAATATTTCTCTTTCCCATACTGTAGTACCTTTTGAACTTGTTATAATTATAATAGTAGATATTATGTAGACAATGTTAGAGAAAGACTTAAAATTTGAACATTGTCTTCATAATTCTGATATCACTTTGTGATTTTTCCTCACCCTATATACAGAGGACAACCTGAATTCTGAAATGAAAAGAAAGCCTGGCAAGGGGCACCTGGGTGGCTTAGTTGGTTAAGTGTCCGACTCTTAATTTTGGCTCAGATCATGATCTCATGGCTCGTGAGTTTGAGCCCCAAGTCGGGCTCTACGCTGACAGTGCGGAGCCTGTGTGGGATTCTCTCTCTGCCCCTCTCCTGCTTATTCATCTTCCAATAGTCTGCCTTCACAATACTACTCTGTCTCAAAGTAAATAAATAAACATTAAAGAAAAGAAAGCTTGCCAATTTCAACAGATTGAGTATTTGAAACCAAGTAGAAAACGTGTATTTTTATATATCTAAAAAAATTAACTTCTCTGTCATTTAAGTTAGTGTTAAAAAGATAATCAAAATTTCTGGCTTATAAAATCTATAGCCTCCTTGGAAATGGATATTATTTATAAATTTGGCATGCTTCTATATTTTAATATGCAATAATGTAAAATAATATATGGCCAAAAATCAAAATACTGGCTTTAACAAATCTTTGCAAACATCACTACCCTTTATTTAATGATGAGAAAATTCTTAATTTCCTAAATTAAATAATACTTAAAAAAAACAAACAAACCCAAAGCTATGGGAAGTAAAAACTTTTACATCTTTTTTTTTTTTTTAATCTAAAAATCTCTCTGCGGTCAGATAGCCTAGAGAAAATGTTTCACTACCATATGCCTTTTGATAACTAGAAGTACTGTGCCCAGCCAGTCAGCCTGGAGTATTAGCACTACAGTTGTGCAGTCATAGTTTTTAGTATGTTATTTTCTTTTCAGGGGAAAAATTGGAAAGTGGTACTTAGACTAAAATATAATCCTATCAATTTTACATAAAATATTGATAAGAAATAAAAATTTAGCATCTCTGGTGTGAATTCACTAGACTGCACAAAATACAAATATATAGATTAAGGAAAGTTAACATAATCCTTTTATGGGAACTAAAATCAATTACATGTCAGCTTTGTAGTATTATAAATGTATTTAGTCAGCATAGAATTTTTCCAGCAGTGTTTCCTGCAGATTGAAATTGACTAACCAGATGTTAAATATTAAATAGAACTAATCAAAGCATGGTTCAAGAGACTTTAAAAACAATGATCAAAGGGAGCTATTTATTACCTGATTCATGTTACTGTTGAAATATTGGGTCTGTGATATTATATTTAAACTTAGTGTTTTCAAGATCCCATTTTCTAGCTTTACATGAACAATAATTAATGTTAATAAATTAACTCATAAACTATGTAATTGGATCATTGTGCATAATCATGGTTGGAAAGTCGGCCAAGAGATTTAAAACTCAATTCATAGAAATAAACCTTTAGTAAGATATTTAGTACATATATAACTTTCAGAACAATATAAATATTGAAAAATACTAGGATTCATTCAGTCCATGTACACATACACACATATGCACACACAAATAAAAACAAAAAAGAAGATAATAGATTCATTTCTGAGAAATCTTAGAACAATCATTTGGCCAGACCTTTTACTTTCAGAAAAATAAGTATTTAATGAAAAAAAAAATTGGGAGTAAGTTTCCAGAAAAAGGCATTTCGTAACCTCTTACAAGCTCATCCCATTATTTTTACATGGTGTTAACATGTTTTTGCTTCTATTCAATAAGAACTTTTCATAAGATTTTACTTGAGCCCATTTTCTCTTGATATATATTTGGGAAGACACAGCTGATAGATGTCTCAGTACTTGATATTATTAATTTTACTATGATCACTATGTTTTATACATTTATGTAGTTTAAGAAAACATCTCTCAAAGTTTAAAGGTTTCAATAAACAATTAAATTCGCAGCTATTCACATGCCAATAAAATACTTTTTACCAATATACAAAGATTTTTTGTTGTTGTTATTTTATGTTGGAGGAAAAGGGAGATGAGGTCAAATTAGTAAAACTGTTCAAAATGTTCTGCCTTATTCTTAAATTTCCATGCTTTTACTAATTTGTTTTTGAACCAATTTTCAATTGATTTCTGGTTATTTTTAATTAATTATATTCTATTATAATAAGTTTTTAAATGTTTATTTATTTATTTTGAGAGAGAAAGCACGCAAGTGGTGGAGGGGCAGAGACAGAGGGAGAGAGAGAATCCCAAGCAGGCTCCTCTCTGTGCTGTTAGTACAGAGCCCCACACATGAAATCGTGACCTGAGCTGAAATCAAGAGTCAGACACTTAATAGACTGAACCACCCAGGCACCCCTATTAGCAATAACTTTAAGCTATCATTTTAACAAATTTTTCAAGAAAAAATCTGTTTTGATATAGGTGGTGTATACTGTGTGACATGCTGAGTTCTGTGCCTTGAACGTGTGAAGTTTTGTTATAGTCTTCAAAACAAATCAGGAAAAAAATTATTAATTGGAGAAAGGAGTGTATATTCAAATACCCCAGCAATATACCATACATATCTATCTTTAAATTTCATTCATACATTCCTAGATGGCTTTTTTTTTTTTTTTTGAGAGAGAGAGAAGGGAGAGAGAATGAGAGAGAGACAGGGAGGGGAAGAGGGAGAGGGAGAAAGAGAATCCCAAGCAGTCTCCACATTCAGCACAGAACCCCACGTGGGGCTTGATCTCACAACTGTGAGATCATGACCTGAGCTGAAATTAAGAGTCAGACACTTAACCAACTGAGCCATCCAGGTAACCCCGCATGGCTTTCTTTAGCTGATTCAGGACCTACCTTCTCCAAAAATTCTCCTCCCAGACTGGTCATATCCCACTCTTTCAACTCCCTTAAATTTTTCCTGGCAATAATTTGAGAGATTATGATTATATGTCATTTTTTTGTTCTCTGGGTGTTTCATTTATGTACGCTTCCAGTCAGTATAAACATTGCTGAACAAAAAAATTTCAAATACCTTGACATCACGATGGGATATTCCTTTGTACACACGTTGCCTGCACAGGTCATTATGGGACCCTGTGTGCTCTATTTCATACTATTTGGTGTCTTAGTCTCCAATTACTTGCAGTTATCGACTGGGTTATGCCTTCTTGGGCCACCTTGCCTTTATTCATACTGTTCTTCTCTTAGAACACTCTTTTCTTGCTTCACCTGTTTGACATACTCTCAACCTTAGAAGATACCAGCTACCCTTGGAAGTTGCCTTTGGTCTGGATGGGATCTGTTTCCTGGGTGCTCTCAGGTCACTTCTCATGTCACACTGCTCAAACTGTTATATTTTTTTTGTACCGGCAGTCTAGGGCTTCTGTGAAAATAAGAAGTCAGTACATTTTGGGCTACCTTTGAGAAGACCCTTAGCCTCTTTTGTGTGTCAGTTTTGTCATCTGTAAAATAGGGATGATACTAGATCAAATGAGATAATAGTTTGCTTGACTCAGTGTCTGACATGTGATCAGAATTGCAAAATGTTAGCTATTGATGGTTCTTGTATGAATTAAATAATCTAAACCTCTCAGGAGGCTCCTCTGTTTTCATTTTGCTTTCCCCTCTTGGTATACGATTTCACAGTTCAGTGCTTGCTGGGAAGGGGATTGACTTCTGCTCGTAGGAAATGCACCTCTCTGAGTTTTGAGTTTTTCACCTTAACATTCCAGGAAAAGTTAGTTTTGAAATAAATTTGGATCATAATTCCACTTGTATGTATCTATCTAAAATATTGCTATTTTGGGGGCGCCTGGGTGGCTCTATTTGTTGAATGTCTGACTCTTGATTTCGGCTCAGGTCATGATCCCAGGGTCATGGGCTCGAGCCCTGAGTCAGGCTCCAAGCTGAGTGTGGAGCCTGCTTAAGATTCTCTCTCTCTCTTTCTCTATGTCTGTGTCTCTCTCTCTCCCCTACTGCCTCTCTCTCTCATTCTCTCTATAAATCAATCAATCAATCAATCAATCAAATTAATAAAATATTTCCATTTTTATCAGCATTTCATAATGCATTTCTCTTCTTAATGTTCAATCCATTTTTGATGTTTTTTAACCCATCAATCAACCAACCAACCCGTCTTTATTATTGGTCTCTCTCTCATAGATACCACAACATTGGGGTGAATACACAAACATAAGAGAGATACTTACAGTCTAACTGGGATGATAATACTAACATATGTACAAAATCAAGAAATAAGCAATACTTTTCTATGGGTTAATTGTGTGGTTTACTATAGCATTTTTGAATAGGAGAGAAGAGAGGTATAAAGAAAAACTGAAATAATTATGAATGCTTACATGAAGGAAATGATGTTAGCCAATATTCAAAGATTTGAAGAGGTACAGCAAGGAGTGAAAAGTGCAATATAGACAAGGCACTTAATAAGGTAAAAGCAAGGGTGAGGAAGAGTCTTCAATAACTAGAAGATAAAAATTATCTTTGCTTCATAGATGTGCACGAATGACACTAAGACTGCCTAATATCATAACCTAAAATTATAAGAGAACGTGTTTATCAAAAGGGAACATTACAACCCCGAACACCTTCTCTAGCTAGGTGGTGGAACCCGCGGACTCTTGAACTTCAGGATGGTTTATGCTAAGAGCCGGACCCTGAAGAGGCACTTCGAAGGCAGCCCCCCTCGTGGTAACTTGGAGTGGAAGACAGTTGAACTCCCACCCTTCAACAATGGAGAGGTCCTGCTGCAAGCTTTGCTCCTCGCTGGGGATCCTTACCTGGGAGTGGCAGCCAAACGACTGAAGGAGGGTGATGCGATGATGCGGCAGCAAGTGGTCAGAACTGTGGAAAGTAAAAACTCAGCCTTCCCAACAGGAACTATGGTAGTAGCTTCTTCAGGCTGGACAACTCACTCCATTTCTGATGGGAAAGATCTGGAAAAACTGCCTGCAGAGTGGCCAGACATTTTAACCACAAAACAGTAGAGTCTTTGGAAGAAACTTTGAAAAAAGCCTCTCCTGATGGTTATGATTATTATTTTGATAATGTAAGTAGAGAGTTTTCAAACAGTGTTATCCTCAGATGAAGAAATTTGGAAGAATTGCTATATGTGGGGCCATCTCTGTATATAATAGGCCCATCCCCAGAGAATATTCTCCATCAGCAACTCCGCACGGTAGGGTTCATTGTCACCCACCGGCAAGGAGAAGTCTACCAGAAGGCTTTGAAAGACTTGCTGAAATGGGTCTTATAGGGTAAAATCCAGTACCATGAATACATCACTGAAGGGTTTGAAAACGTGCCAGCTGCATTTATGGGAATGCTGAGAGGCGGTAATTTGGGGAAAAGCATAGTGAAAGCGTGAAAAAAAAAGTTACATGGAATCTAGAACTCATTTGGATGGTTACCACATGTCTCTTTAACCATTTAGTAAAAATATATACTACCTTCATTATCTAAGAAATTGCAATGAGTTTGGTCTACCTAATAAAACACATTTAAGTGGGGAAATAAAAAAAGGGAACATTAACCTCTAAAAAACGATTGTTAAAGTAGAAGTCATTGCTTAAATAAAGCAACGTATGATTTTTAGCCTTGAGTATTTGTAAGTTTTGCTTACATACTACTGGGTTCAAAATGGTTGAATAGAAGCATCCTTCAAACGACTAGAGCCGGGGCTGGGAACAGAGTGTGAGGTGGTGGGGAGGTATTTTATATGAGAATGTTTCATGCTGTTTGCATTTTTCCCTGTTGTGGGGTATCCAGACTTTTTTTTTTTTTAATTTTCAGTTGGGACTTTAATTAGAATTCCTGCTAAAAGGATATTGAAACTGCCTTCCCTGCATCAGAAGGCATTAAGGTGAAGAATGCAGAAAATATGGATGGGGACACCAGGGCTCAGATAGGCTCTAGAAAGCAGAGGTGATGAGTAGAAGGAATTTGGCAAAGCCTCTTTGAGGAATTTGTTCATTTAAGTCCTGAACACTGAGAAAGGAAACAAAGACTAAAGAGTAAATATTCTGACACTGTGATGACATGCCTTTGCAGGTGACATGTAGGGGACAGAAACAGCCTGGACACAAAGGCCATCAGTGGAACTAAAATAACACAAGATGACAAATCCATATCAGACCTAAAGTAGGTTTATTTGACTCTCCATTTTGGGTTGAGAGATTTTACCAGGTCTCTAGTGGGGAGAAATTATAATTACAATCAGAACCTCGCTTTGGGGTGCCTGGGTGGCTCAGTCGGTTAAGTGTCAGACTTCAGCCCGGGTCATGATCTCAAGGTCTGTGAGTTCAAGCCCCGTGTGGGGCTCTGTGCTGACAGCTCAGAGCCTGGAGCCTGCTTTGGATTCTGTGTCTCCCTCTCTCTCTGTCCCTTCCCTGCTCACACTCAGTCTCTCTCTCTCTCTCAAAAAAAACCCAAAAACGTTTAAAAGAAAAGAACCTCACTTTACATTACTTATAGTTTTGTGTCTATAATTAACCTTTAATTAACTGTATGATAACGTATATACAATTCTCACTTAAAAATGTTACCATTCTTAGCATTCTTTTTCTGTCTTCGTGAAATTGTCCTGAATTGAAAAAAAAAAAATCATTTGAACTCTGCATAGTATTTATTTTCAAATTTTTGACTTTATTTCATGAATAATGCAAAAGGGATTTTTCTTTTTCTTTTTTTGAGAATGGCAATGATACTCAACGAATATTTTTTGATTGTTATAATTAAGATTCTCTTGCCCACAGTGGGGCAAACTGGGTAAATGGTATCACAGAGAGAAATTTGCTTCAGAAAGGCTTTTTTTTTTCTCACTGGATATGCTACAGATTACAGAAGGAATTTAGATTTTCTGAGTGGCGGTTTTCTATACAGTAGAGTTTGTATGCTTAACAGATTAACTGCTTTTAATGTTATTCTTTCTCCCAGGATTCAGGAAGGAAAATGACATAATAGATTTTTTTTCCCTAGGACCACAGTAAACCTCCTTAGTCAAACCCAGTTGCTCCTTGGGAGGTGAAGAGCGAACTAACCTATGTTTCTACAAGTTACAAAATCATTTACATTTATTACCCATGCACAGTGAGGCCCCAAAGCCTCAGAGCTATGATTCTCCAAATCACTGCATTCTAAGCTTGACTGATTGGTTTAAAAGCTTGTGAGAGATTTATAATGATTCACTGTGTAAGCCAATGATTTTATATTTAAGGCAGGAGACTGCTTATAAATGATAGAAAACTTTAGATTCTCCTTGGACTCAGCAGGTGACCAACTGTTTTCATAAGTTTAGATAAAAACAGCATTTTCTTTGCACTGTTTGAACTCAAAATTTATAAAGTGCACATAATTGAAAGGTATGTGAGCATTATAATATTGGCTCCCCATTTATAGTGCTACCTTTGGATTATTTGCCTATGTTAATATCTGTGTAGATTGACCACAGGAACCTAAAAAGTTCTATTGGTTTTTGAGAATAAACTGTAATTGCTACCCTGATATTAATATCTGTTGTTATTTAAACAACAGATGTTGTTGTGCTTTACCTTGGAACAGTTACTAGGCTTGGTTCACTGTCATGTTTGACAACATTATAACAGTACCTTTTACTGTTTAAAAGTTGATGGGGGGGGGGTGAGGGAGAGGGGAAAATGGGTGATGGGCATCAAGGAGGGCACATGCTGGGATAAGCACTGGGTGTTGTATGTAAGCGATGAATCACAGGAATCTACCCCCAAAACCAAGAGCACACTGTATCCACTGTATGTTAGCCAACTTGACAATAGATTACATTAAAGAAAAGTTCATACAAATAAATTGCCATTATTTAAATATGGTATTGAGATAGATGAAAGAAATAAGGTTAATGGTGTATCCATGTAAAAACATATTAAACTTTGTATGATGTTTTGCCTTGTTTAGTCCACGAAAGGAATTTGAGATTTGTGAGGAAGACCAAATATTTTAATTAGGATGTTATTAAGAATAATAAAGTTATTATGGGTACTTAAAGGAGAGAAGCCCAGAAATAGCTTATATCAACCAGTTTGTATATTTCCCACCAGCAATACTGAAGGCACCAACTGGACAGAGCACGGCAGTGCACAGAGTTGCGGTTTCTAAAGTCCTTATTAGAAGAAAATTAAGTCACACTTGTCATCTAGTTTGCCTCATTAATCGCCATTCAAATCGCCCTGTTCTCTCTCCATTTCACAACCAAGTCCCTCCAGCTGGTCTCCCAGTCTCTTGCCTCTTCCATTCCTCCCACCATCCACCTGCCTAACTCACAAGTGGCTCTCCATGGCTGCCTTTGTCTCTAGGCTCCCCAGGACAGCACTGGTTTCCCCACACAGCCTGGGGATGCAGTTTTATTTTATTTTATTATTTTTTAAAAATTTATTTATTTTAAGAACAAGTGAGCACAAGTGAGGGAAGGACAGACAGAAGGATAGAGAGAGAGAGAGAGAGAGAGAGAATCCCAAGTAGGTTCCGCACGCACTCAGCTCGGAGCCTGATGCATGGCTTGAACTCACGACATGAGATCATGACCTGAGCCAAAACTAAGTCAGCTACTCCGCGGCCTGAGCCACCCAAGACCCCCTGTCTTTTTTTTTTTTAATTTATTTATTTTGGGGAGAAAGAGAGTGCAAGTAGGGGAGGGGCAGAGAGAAGGGAACAGACGATCAAAGCAGGTTCCACACCAATAGCAGTGAGCCCAACGTGGGCCTGAACTCTTGAACTACCAGATCATGACCTGAGCCGAGGTCAGAGGCCCAAATGACTGAGCCACCCAGGCGCCTCCAGGACCTCCTGTCTTATTTTAAATTAATGCCCAGTATTACCCCAGTAGAGTTTAGGTAGTATTTAAGAGCACAACCCTTACACTCGGACCAGCTTCTAATCCCCGTTCTTTCACCTGCTGGCTGTATTACTTTGGCCAGGTCTCTTAACCTCTCTGACCCTCAGGTTCCTTGTTTGTAAAGGTGAAAATAATATCTACCTGCAAAGATTTGTGATGAAGACTAAAAAGGTTAATTTATGGAAAGTGCTTAGCACCATACTTCGCAGGTAGTAAGTGCTAAGTAAATCCTTACTATTATTAAGCTTATTTCGATAAATTTAGATTATTAGATTAAAATTAGATGATTATGATTATTAGATTAGATTATGATTATTAGATTAAAATTAGACTGCACTAAATTTCTTACCCTAATTGAGTAACCTCTTCCCATCCAAAGTAATTTTCCTGGTACCCCTTTATTATGGGGTCTACTCTTTCTCCCAAATGTCTATAGTCCCTTTTTCTTGAAGTTCTTATTCTGCACTTATTCCAGCTTATTTATCTCCATATTGTGTGCATGAACACTATGAAAGACTTGCTGAAGTTCAAATATACCATGCCAATGGATTTTACTGACCTACTAATAGGTCTTATTCAAGAAAGAAATGAGGCAAGTCATTCTTGGTTACTTCACATTCTAGGGACACCGAAACATCCGTTTAGTCTCCCCTGAAGTCTTGCCTTGTTGATAGCTGCCTGCTTTCTATGTAACCTCCAGTGACTCTACTGACTGGTTTTGGGCTCGATGTATAGTAGGTGCTCAATAAATGCTAATTGACTTGGTGAATAAATAAAATTGGCCCCAGGTTCAGGATTCTCCAACAGATAGTGAACCTTTAAATGCAGAGACCACAAATTATTAAGTTTGTATCTCCATGTCCTGGCACAGTCCATGCTCCACAAGGGTTGAAATGGAGTGACTCAGCTGGTAGGAAATGTCTCATTTCGTATTCCCAAAGAATATTCTTCATAGTGCGCTCGGTTTAAGAAGAAGCTTGTGCTTTTGGCACCGTGCTCAGTGGGTATACCATCTTCTTGAGGGAGGGTCACATGTAAACTCCATTTCTTCCACAGACCCTTCACCCAGGATCTCTGTCATCTGGTTTCTTCTCTCCCAGCTCTGTTGATCTGTTTTCTCCCCCACTTTTTAAAATGTAAAATGCATATAACATAAAATTTACTATTTTAAACTTTTGAAAGTATATAATTCAAGGCACTTAATGGCATTAAGTACATTCACTCTGTTGTGCAACCACCAACACCATTTCCCTCTAGAACTTTTAATCATCCCAAACAGAGCTCTATACCCATTAAATATTCCCTATTCTCCTCCTATCTCCAGTCCTGCAGCCTCTAGTCTATTTCTGTCTCTATGAATTTTCCCATTCTAGATACTCGTGTAAGAGAAATAATACATTTGTCCAAAAAGACAAATGTATCTGGCCTCTTTCAGTTAACATAATGTCTTCATTGTTCATCCATGTTGTGTAGCATGTGTCAGAATTTCATTCCTTTCTAAGGCTAAATAATTTCCATTGTATGTGTAGGCTACATTTTGTTTATCAGTTCATCTTTTGATGGACATTTGTGTTGTTGCCACTTGGTGCTATTATGAATAATGTTGCTATGAAATTGGTGCACAAATACTTGTTCAAATCCCTGCTTTCAATTCTTTTGGGTATATACTTGGTAGTGGAATTGCAGGATCATATGGTAATCGTGTGTTTTACATTCCTGCCACAATGCATAAGGGTTCTAATTTCTCCACATTCTCTCCAGTATTCTTTTCTTTTCTCCTTCCTTCCTTCCTTCCTTCCTTCCTTCCTTCCTTCCTTCCTTCCTCCCTCCCTCCCTCCCTCCCTCCCTCCCTCCCTCCCTCCCTTTTCCTTACTGTTTTTTTAAATGTTTATTTGTTTTTGAGAGAGAGAGAGAGACAGACAGAGAGAGCGCTAGCAGGGCAGGTGCAAGGAGAGAGGGAGACACAGAATCCGAAGTAGGCTCCAGGCTCTGAGCTGTCAGCACAGAGCCCGACAAGAGGCTTGAACTCACAGATTGCAAGATCATGACCTGAACTGAAGCCAGACATTCAACCGATTGAGCCACCCAGGTGCCCCAGTTCCTTCCTTTTTCTCATTCTCCTCCTCTTCCTACCCCCTCCTCCTCCTCTCCTTCCCCTCCCCCCTCCCCTCCTCCTCCTCCCCCTTCTCCTTCTGTCTATCTCCTCCTCTTCCTTCTTCTTTGATAATAGCCTTTCTAGTAGGTGTGAAGTGGTATCTGTTTGTGGTTTTAATTTTCATTTTCCTAAAGATTACTCATGTTGAGGATCTTTTCATGTGCTTATTGGTCATTTGTATGTCTTCTTGGATGATCTGTTGTGATAGCCACTGGCACTGTCCTAGTCAGATTTGGTGGTTATCTCTTAGCTGCTAGCCTTCTTGATATATGTTGCTATTTACTTGTGCATCAGTGCTTTTTTCTGAACTCAGTGGCATCTCAGTGCTTTGACCAAACAGGTTACCATGCCCTCCTCAACAATTACTTTTTGTCCTCTTTTGCCTGTGTCTTTTCTTTATTACCTTTACTAGATAGATGTGAGTGACCAAAACTCAGGGTCATATTGTTCCACTCCTGGTACTTTCTTCCTCATTGTATATTTGAACACAATCTTTTAGAACTCTCAAGTTCTGGACAAATACCTTCAGCTGTCTCTAGTACATCTGTCCTTGGGCATATGACTGTTACTTCCAGCTCAACATCTATGCTACTTATCTTGTTATCCTGGTCTCACCAACTCTCTCCCAGTTTCCATCACTGTCTTGGTTTTTACCTTTGCTTTATCTTTGGCTTGGTCTTTGTTTCCTCTGTCTTCCTTCTCCGGATTCAACTCGTCATCAGCTCTGGTTTATCCTCTCTTCATAGTTTTCAACTTTATCCCGAGGAGATGCAAACTATAACATTCCCATGATTGGTGGACACACTTTCTATTTACTTGGTAATTCTTTTGTGAAAGGATTGATTAAACTGTTTATACCTGAAGTGAGGAATGCTATTGTGTTGTTCAGCACAATGCCACACACAGGGGGCATTCCATAAATATTTGCTGAATGATTTGACTTCCCTTTGACTCTTGAACGTTAGTCAGCATACAAGTCTGTAGTAATTTATGGTTAAATTTCATCTTAACACATACTAGGCTTCGGAGGAAAAAAGTGTGAGTTTCAGAAAAATACAAAGAAGGTACAATTAACTTTTCCTGGGATGTGCCACATACTAATGTCTTAAAAATGTAAATTACACTCTGTGCTTTTTAAATGTTATATTTAAAAGGTTTTTAAAATTTAAAATGTGTCTAGGAGTGCTTACATTTGGTATCAAATATAAGTGATTAATAATTCCATGTTCTCGGAATTCTTGATTTGTTTCCTGTGTCAGAGATTTGAGACTATTAAGAGGCGATTAGGGAGGGTATCCTTGAAGTCTCCTTCACACCAGAATCTCCCTTTTTTTTGGTTCACTTAACTTAATGTGGGAGTTGCTTGTGATATTTTCTACATTTCACCTTCCGAGGTTATGGGCCCCATTCATATGCCATATCTCCCTCTCAGATGAGTAAGTATGACTTTCATGAATTTTTCTTCACTTGTAGAATTTAATTTACATGAATAATTAGGAAAGAACCAAGTGAAACTTCCCTCTCCCCAGGCAAACAATCTTGTGAAGAAAATCAACGGCAAACTTTTCCTTTAATATTTTTTCCCTTTGCATCTTGAAATTTATTGCTTGCTACAAAGAAGCAAAATAAAAAGAAATATAGGGTACTACAACATACTGCTCTTTTGCATATTGATATCTGAATAATTACCTTAGGGCATATTGAGTTATAATACGACACACTATTCTCTCAGGACATTATCTTAAAATATTTTACTTATTTAGCATACAGCTCAATATTTTAGAATTATGTAAAGAGTATAGTTGTTAACCGACATGGAGTGTGCTGGCAGAAACAAAAAATAAGAAGGACCTAAGAGGCAAAGGAGGTTGTTCTTAGCATGTTACAGTATTTAAATACTGTGGCAATACAGGCGGTCAATTACAACAGCCAACCTAGAACAAGAGAAGAAGGCTGTAATTCTGTACAGATGTTTACCATGTGCCTATTTCTCCTTTAAAGGGTATTTCACATGGAATCCTGTTTGACATTCGTACCTGTAATCTTGGCTAAGTCCTATAAGCCACACCGTCAGCAGTCAGTATTCTGGTATAAAGGCCTTAGGTAGATACCAAAAGAATAGTGCCTGAAACTAAGAACTATAAATGCTCATAATATGAGTCAATGGCCAGTCGAGGAATTGAACACAATAAAACATGGGTGTACAATGCAGGCTGATGCAGGTTGTGTTATTACTATTGTTGTACTGAAACCCAGTGGCCTGTTCCTTAGAACGTGCTCCAAGAAGTCTAGTTGGGATGTGTCTTAGTCTGCCGGGGCTGTGATAACAGAACATACAGCCTGGGTGTCCTATAAACAACAGAAATTTATTTCTCGCAGTTCTAAGGCGTAGAAGTCTAGGATTAAGACACCAGAACGGTCACTTTCTTGTGAAGGCTCACAACCAGTGCTTTCTCACTGTACCCTCACATGGGGGAAGGATCTAGGGACCTCCCTGGAGCCATTTTTTACAAGGCACTAATCCTCTTATTGAACCTCCACTTTCATGGCTTAAGCACCTGCTTAGGTGGCAAAGGCCCCACCTACTAATATTATCACATTGGGAGTTAGGATTTCAACAAATGAATTTGGGGGAACACAAACATTCAGGCCATTGCAGGTTGTATGTTTCCTAACAATCTTAGGACAAAACAAAAGCCCAACAATGCCAGAAATATCGTGGCAAAGATGAACATATGGAGGCTTTTAGTTTTGCCATTCCACTGGTGATGTGACTGTAACCAAGTGATTTAAATTCTCTAACTCCCAGTTTCCTCACCTATAAAATTAACTGTGTGAATTACATGAGATCATGCAAGGAAAGTGTTTGTTTTATTTCCTGATGTTATTACTATTGTTGTTGTTGTTATAATGGGACCAGATCTTACATTCATAGAAGAAAATTACTACTGGTAGACGATTAATTGCAACTGTTAAATCGTATCATGCATTCCACACAAAAGGGTAAAATGAAGGAAAACAAAAACAAAAATAACTATTGGGACTACATCAAAATAAAAAGCTTCTGCATAGCAAAGGAAGCAATCAACAAAACTAAAAGTTTTGAATAGGAGAAGATATTTGCCAATGGCATATCTGATAAAGGGTTAGTATCCAAAATATATAAAGAATTGATATAATTCCACACCCCAAAACAAACAATCCAATTAAAAATGCCAGAAGACATGAAAAGACATTTTTCCAAAGAAGACATACAGATGGCCAACACATGAAAAGATGTTCAACATCACTCATCATCAGGGAAATACAAATCAAAATCCGTTATCACCTCACACCAGTCAGAGTGGCTAAAATCAAAAACACAAGAAACAACAAGTGTTGGCAAAGATGTGGGATAAAAGTAACCCTCCCGTGCCATTGGTGGGAGTGCAAACTGGTGCAGGTACTGTGAAGAACAGTATGGAAGCTCCTCAAAAAATTAAAAATAGAACTACCCTACAATTCAGTAATCATGCTGCTGTGTACTTACTCAAAGAATACAAAAACACTAATTTGAAAGGATATATGCACCCCTATGTTTATTGCAGCATTATTTACAATAGGCAAATTATGGAAGCAGCTCAAGTGTGCATCTTATAGACGAATGGATAAAAAAGAGAAAGAGATGGTATCTATCATCTATCTATCTATCTATCTATCTATCTATTTATCTATCTATCTATAAAAGAGAAAATTACTCAGCCATACAAAGAATGAAATCTTGCCATTTGCAACAATATGGATGGAGCTCGAGAGTATAATGCTAAGTGAAACAAGTCAGTCAGAGAAAGACAAATACCTTATGATTTCACTCATATGCAGAATTTAAGAAACAAAACAAATGAGCAAAGGACAAAAAAGAGAGAAACACAAACCAAGAAAAAGGCTCAGCTATAGAGAACAAACTGATGGCTACCAGAGCGGAGGTAGGTGGGGCGATGGGTGAAATATGTGATGGGGACTAAGGAGTGCACTTGTGATAAGCACAGGGTGATGTATGGAAGTGTTGAATTACTATATTATACACCTGAAACTAATATAACACTGTATGTTAACTGTCCTGGAATTAAAATAAAAAACAATAACATTTTGAAAAAGGGTAAAATGAAAGGAAATGTGTATTTTATATCTGAGGTCATGAAGTGTGTTTGCTTTTAAATCTGTTTTTGAGGGGCGCCTGGGTGGCGCAGTCGGTTAAGCGTCCGACTTCAGCCAGGTCACGATCTCGCGGTCCGTGAGTTCGAGCCCCGCGTCAGGCTCTGGGCTGATGGCTCGGAGCCTGGAGCCTGTTTCCGATTCTGTGTCTCCCTCTCTCTCTGCCCCTCCCCCGTTCATGCTCTGTCTCTCTCTGTCCCAAAAATAAATAAAAAATGTTGAAAAAAAATTTTAAATCTCTTTTTGATATGCCTTCTTAAATGTATAAGAAATTAAGGATGAGTATACGTATTTGTTTATAAAATAATTTTCATTGGGAGGCCATGTTTGACTAAGGACATATTTTATGCACCTTGCTTATGATAAAATGGGTCAATTTCCATGTTTAATGCAATGAAATAGTTCTCATTTTCTGCCCTTTGAAGAGGAGTAGCATTATTATCCTAATTTTACAGATGAAAAAACCAACATGCAGGTTACACGATGTGATTGATATTACATTCCAGACTTAGTGGAAAAACAAAAACAGAGTTGAGCTACTTTTTACCCGTGATCTCACAAGCTTTGCTACTTTTCATGTTGCTGCCATAAAAAAAAAAAAAAAAAAGAACACTAGGCAGTTTGTACCAATGGGAACTAAGTGATGGGTTTTTAGCATTTCTTGTGCCCACTGACCAAAACCTGAATTGACTTCTACTACATTATCAAATCATTTTTACAAAATGGTTCTATTGGACTTTTTCACCTATTAATGCTTCAGCCAGTGCCTTCTCAATTGCAGCAGCAAGATGGCAAAAGGAAATGTAAGTTGTCATGTTTAAAAATCAATTGAAATAACATTTCAACCTTCAGCTGCAGCAAATGAAACGAAATCCTGGTATATCAGTGATAGTGATGTCGGTTGCTGCTTTTCTAATCAATTAAATGCATGATTCTTAAGGCCTGCCAAGTTTATATTTTGCTATCTGGATGTCCCCTTCCTCTGACCTTTTATTTCTTTTCTATACTTCATTCTTATGCACCTGCTTCTTTCATGGCTTAACTCCTCTTGTCACAGAGGAAATGAACCCCGAATTAATATACACTTGGGTTACTTAAAAATTTTCATACTAATAGAAGACCAAGTAATGCCAGATGCAAAGAAATAAATCCCTAATGGGATGAGGCACTATTCAGGCAGTACTTGGATGGGAAGAATGCTTTTCTGCCGGCATGGTCTCTAGCCACGCCTATATTATATCCACTTTCTTTCTCTCTTAGCCTGTTTCTGCTCTTACTCGTTATGGGTAGATGTGTCTTGCTGTGATTCTGCAAAAGCGTTAATTTGGCAAATGCTGACCAAGCAATGAGAAATGAGAACTGGTTGGCTACTACGTTAGAAGGGCCACTGAAGTGCTAAGTTGGACAGAGTAGGGGGTGATGAAAACTGTCTGCGGATAGATGAAGAAGCCTTGATGGATGACAGCAATGGGTTGAAGGCCATGCTCATCTGAGAGTAATATGAAGAGAAGCATGAAAATGGGTGATGTGTTTGGAGGTTGTTCAAAGTCTGATGTGGTGATACAAGGGGAGATAGGAATGACTGATTGGAACCAGGTTGTGGAGGGCTTAGAATGCCGGGCTAAGGATATTGGACTGGAGTCTGTAGACAACAAATCTTTGCAGAATTTCTTGCTCTGTGTTCCCACAGCCACTTGACTTCCTTATAGGAGCTCTGCACTGTCCCAACACTATGGGAAAAGCATAGTAGTTGAAATGAGACTACTTGTGTTCAAAACCTCTTAAAGACTGTAGGATCTTGGGCAGATAACTGAACCACGAAACTGGTGACCTAGTTCCTCTGCTTAAAAAACAGGGTTGCATGTTGGAGTTCAAGCTGGTATGGTCCTGTTAAGTAGAGTGTGACAGGCACACTAGGTCTGGGCTTGGAATGAATCCTTTTTGCTTGAGTGAGACACAGGCAGAGCATAGGTGCTAAAGGAAACTCTTTTGCTGGGAAGACCAGGTAATATAGAAGATACAGAAATAGGTATAAAACCAGGATGTCATCTCGCCTGAAAAGTCTCAAAGTCAGTTATTTGTAGCCACCTCTGGTCTTCTAAAACTTGTTCTATATGCCTTTGTTGTAGTGGTCATTGTCTTATGCTGATATTAAATATAGGAATATCGTACTTTTAAAGTGTTCTTGTGGTTGGAGATAACAAAAACCACATTGGGGAATGTTAGGAGAAAAGGTATGATTTTAAGTCTTCTGAGGTGGGAAGAGAAGGGAATCGAGGACCTCAAGAGTTGGAAATAAACCTAACTCAGGTAGACACTTGGAAAAGTCATAAAAAGTCATCGGAAATCCAGTCATCTTTTTTTCTTGTCAGAATTCATTCCTCTTAGCCTACAGAGCAGTATCTCTCTGCTTCCCTGTCCCCAGTGAGACACGTGGCAACTCAGAATTTACATGGGTGCAATTCTAACCACCTAGAGACTAATTGGCTGAAACTGAATGTGTTTCAGATTCTTTGCAGAAGCACATCTGGTGGTTTGATCTTATTTCCAGTGTCTGTCCCTGTCCAATACCCTGTGTCCAGGGGGAATGGAGCCACATAATCTGTGTCTATCTGTACAGGCCCACTTTGTGAATGAGAACAGTCCTCAGGGCAGGGAAAGCCAGAGCCTGGGCTGGACAGACACTTGGAAGGGTTTTCACTACATTGATTTTGTGTTCTTTTAAGTCCAGAGACCATGTTTCATTGATATTTTTGTCACTAGCACTTTGCATACTATTTTACACATACCTAATAAGCATTGATACATTTTTGTTGAGTAAATAAGTCATTCCTGGCTAAGATCAAATAAGTATTATTTGTTGAGTTCTATATTTTAAAGATTCTTTCATAATCAACTCAACTCATTCTGTCTTTTTAATAGTCGTGTAAATGACTTGATTTAGAATCCATTTTTGAGAGAAGGAAACTGAGTCCCTAGATCATGAACTCTTCTTTTTTAATGTTTTTATTTATTTTTGAGAGAGAGAGAGACAGAGATTGAGAGAGAGAGAGACAGAGAGAGAGAGAGAGAGAGAGAGAGAGAGAACCAGCAGGGGAGGGGCAGCGAGAGAGGGAGACACAGAATCTGAAGGAGGCTCCAGGCTCTGAGCTGTTAACACACAGCCTAACACGGGGCTTGAACCCACAAACTGTGAGATCATGACCTGAGCTGAAGTTGGATGGTTAACCAACTGAGCCAACCAGGCTCCTCGCTAGACCATGAACTCTTAAGGGGCAATGAGGAATGGACCAGAGCTGAACAATACTAAAGTCTGGAGATCCAGTTAGAAGTACACTAAAATCATTCAACTGATAGGCTAAAATGGGGATGACTAAGATTAGGTAAATGCACACAGGCTTTAATTTGTTTGGAACCCTCAGTGTATGTGTGTAGCAACAAGAACGATGACATTAATATGTCCTGGGTGCTTCATATGTACCAGACTCTGCACTAACCACTTACACACCATAACCCCTTTCATCTTTATGACACACTCCGAGGCTGGTACTTCTGGTATTCTTTTTAATTTTTTTTATTAAAAAAATTTTTTTTAAATGTTTATTTCTGAGAGAGAGAGAGAGAGAGAGAAAGAGAAAGATACAGAATCCAAAGCAGGCTCCAGGCTCTGAGCTGTCAGCACAGAGCCCCACGCGGGGCTTAAATCCACGAACCGTGAGATCATGACCTGAGCTGAAATTGGACACTTAACCAACTGAGCCACCCAGGCACTCCATCTTCTGGTATTCTCATTGTACAGGCCAGGAAGCTGAGACATAGACAGATTAAGTGATTTAATCGGTGTCACATAGCTAATAACTGGCATGGCTGGAATTTAAACCTAAGGTGAATTGACACCATAACTCAAAGTTTAAACTGCTACTTTATGTTGATGAGAGTATATATCCCCCAATCCAAATCAGTGTTTATGGCTGATGTCATATTGTTCTACAACTCGACCTAAGGAATCTAGGTCCTTCTATATCAGGGTCAGACCAACAATGCTTTCTACTGTGTAGGTAATGCTCATAAACATGATAGTGTCTGAGATTTCAAAAATGCTGAATCCTATAAAAACAAGAGCAAATAGTGTACTCAAACAATAAACAATATCCTGAGATTCATTTAAAGGTAGACTGATGACTTTCTTTTATTCATCTGAACTCAACATACATGGATTTAGCTTCTATTCAAGACAAATTGGTCATATTTGGACTATCCATTAATAAAAGTGGAACATTTCCCGTGGAGGCAGTTAGCTAAATGAATGCAACTATCCTTGAGTAAAGCTTTGGTTTTGATTAGTTATCTTTCTTCAGGGGTGATGGGAACAAGGGAATTTTCTGGATAATTCATCGAAGTTTTAATTTTATTTATGGAATGCTAACTTAAGATAATAAAATAAGTAATAAAATACATGTGACTTTAAGACACAATTTTAGAATAAAAGATTTTTAAAATCATGGCCTTCTATGCACACTTTGAGTTGGAATAATTATTTACAATCAACTTAAAATAATTATTAATAAATAATAATTTATAAAATAATTATAAAAGAATATAAATTATAAAATAAATATAACATTGTATTAAGAGGTGAATACTAATGTTATTTATCAGTTGACTACTGATTATCTTTTGATGAAGAAGAAAGGAAAAGATTAAATAGCTGTCTCATAATGATAATTAAATAAAGGCTCCTGAATCCAATCTTCAGGAGCTTCTGTGGAGTAAAGGTAGGAAAGTTAGGAAAATGCAAATGTTTAAAAGGCATTTTGACCATTTTCCCCAGGACATAAGACAATAACTATGAAGTAGAGAACATATAAACAATGATAAAATAAGCATTTGTTTGCCCTGATCACTTGTTTGCTCTTAGTAATTTTTAAAAGATTTATGAGTCTCTATCTTTGTACTTTAGTGACAAGTAGATTCATTATGATCATTAGTTTCCTGTGGCGTTGTTATATCAGGTATATTTTCATCAGGGCTTCTGGTGAAATTATCAACCATAATATTAAGATTAGAATAAACAAGAGATTCTTTCCTTATATAATCAATTCAAATTTTCATTTCATTAACGTGTAAGATGGCAATGTCACTAAATTGCTATGTAGACTATTACCAGTCTGTGTTAATAATCTTAATTTATCAACATTGATTTTAACCTTTGCTATAAAGCCTTGCACATAAAGACAATCATTATTAATTTTTAGGTAAAAACAAAACTAAATCTTTGTGTCTGAGTTATTGTTTTCACGGTCTGTTCTTAGCAAAAGGTTAAGTTCTTGAGATCCCTTTTTCCTATGTGTGACTTTACAAGTCCAGCCTGTGTCTTATATATTTATATATATATATGTGACTTTGTAATAAAAGCTCTGATAAAGTGCTGTGCCATAAAATATAGTAGGATTCTGGAAGGAACTGAGGTTTTGGATATAGAAGATCTGAGTCTGAATACTGGCACTGCCCATTACAAGTCAAATAACTTTGGGTAACTTAACCTAAGCTCATTTTCCTCATCTGTCCAATGGGATAATAACATCTGTCTTGTAGGTACTCAAAAAATGTCAACACTTGTCACTTACCATTTAAATACAATAGCTAAAGAGAAAATGTACTATATATATATATATATATATATATATATATATATATATATATATTTTTTTTTTTTTTTGCCATGTGGTTTTGAGGTCAATCAGACATTTTATTTCTCTAAATGTGAGTAACTCAGTGCAAAATAGGCTCTGATTTTTTTTGGTTTTTTTGCAAGATTCCTGTACCACTGTTATCCTGCTATCCTGGTTTGTTAGTCAAAAAGAATAAAATTGAAATGTTAAGTTTTTTGATGGCACAATATTAATTATCCATCTTCATTTTCGCTTGCACTCAGCTATGAAAAATTGAAGGTAAGTTGTACAATATTTTCTTTAGTCCCTTGTTAGTACAGACCCTGTTACCTCAACACACTATCAAATATTTTGTGGAGAAATAAATGAATACATAAGGGTGTGGGAGGCAGACTCTTAATGTAGGTACTGGATCCATCTGGTGAAATGTTTCATCCAAACCTTCCTTGGAAGCCATTAAGCTCCATGGGGAGAGGGGCTTTCTAGCCAAAATGATTAATTAGTGTCCTGTGAAGCCGAAAGCTGTTTTACTGTTTCTCTGGGCTTCTTCCCACAATTTTACCCATGTCTTCTGATTGGTCAATTGTTATAGTGTGTCTTACTTTATGATAGTTAAGTAATCATGTTTATGAGATATGTGTACCAGATAAAAACTCTGAATGTCTTTACAAGGAAGGTCTCTTCAGCAGATCCCAGCTCCCTGTGCCTCTTTTGGGACAGGATAAAGTTTTGCATTCATCCTGCACCCTGGCATTGAAATGTCTGTAAGTCAGGAAATCAGGCATAATAGTAGAGACAAAAGATAATGTTGATTTCTAATCATATTTTTCCCTTCACAACTATTTTAAGTATAAATATATGTTGAAAGCATTTAAAAGGTATTTGCAAATGTTCATTAAAAAAATTTAGTGACAGTCTACTATTTGCTAAACCCTAGACTTGGCCTGTAAATGATATTGATTTTGTCCTCAAACACAACAAAAATATATAATTATATAGTAATAATAATACACAATAAGGTATAGAGTTTTATGTATCGGAAGAGAGGAGCAGATCAAATGCTCTGGGAGTTCACGGACAAAGTACCAAATACGGTGCCACACATATAGTGACGGGGAGGTATTCAAGAGACTAGTTTCTTTGCCTTCCTTTTACTAGTGAGAAGGATTACTTTGTGTGTATTATATAGGTGTGTGGTTGTGTATGTGTGTGTATATGTATGTAAAGGAACAATGAAATAGTTTATAAAAAAGTGATCTACGGGATTTGGATTCTAGAAGATGGTGGGTAAAAGACATTCTAGGCAAAGAACATAGCACATAGTACGAAATACAGTTAAGAGACTGCGTGTGGGAAATTCTGCTTGTTTGGCTTGGAGCACAGTGTTTGTGGTGAGAGTTATGAGGAATAAGGTCAGGGTGAAGTTTAAGGATTGTGGTGGTGTTAAGGGGAGTGCTCCCTGGATCACCTTATAATGGTCTCCATTGTGGCAATATTTGTAAGTTTGTATGTCTGAGAAAATATAAGCTTCTATATGAATTAAGGACGTATGCAATAAAAAAATGCTGGTTTCTAATTTTTGTTTGCCAAAATCCCAGGGCACCACCTGACTCATGAAAACCAATAAAGCATTTAACAACCTTGATGTCAACATCACTGGGCAATTCCTCGGGCACATGGATGCTGACCATTGTATCACTCAGGACAAATTATGCTAGGCTGTAGTAACAAACCTTAAATCTCCATGGTTTAATCCATTAGAGTTTCGTTCTCACACAAAGTGTGTTGTCCTACAGAGTTGGCCTAACATTCCAGATCGCTTTGATGTTGTGACTTTCCCCTATTTAAATATTCTCCCATGGCTTCCATAGCAGGGAATAAGCAGGCTAGCTAATGAAGCACCAGTAATTAACTGTCTCCACGTGGACACGTGTCACAAGTCACTTCCACTTAAATTTCATCGGCCAAAGCAAATCATTAGGTCCTTCCTATCTTTCTTTCTTTCATGTTGTTTATTTCTGGAAGGTACAGACTTCATTTGGTTTATATTTTCCCCCCAATGCCTAGCAAATGGTAAGCATTCAATACATGCTTTTCTTTTTACCGTTTTATTACATAAATAACTCATAATCAACGTATTAAAATAACACAAAGGCTAACAAAATAGAAAGTGAAAGTACCCCTTCTCAAAATGTTTCAAGAATAAGTGAATGTATGATCAATTTTGAACTCATAAGAAAAACCTATAAGATATTTTACTATTTTTCCCCAGTTTATTTTTTTAGTCCATTTTTCAGCATTCACCGACATGGATTATTTTCTATTAAATACATTTTCAAATTTTTACTTTCACACCACTGGGCCCTTTGCTTGCTGTTTTCTTTCTTTCTTTTTTTTATTGTAGTAAAATGCACACACCATAAAATTTATTATATTAACCATTTTTAAGTGTATGGCTTCTATTTTCTTTGCCCGGAATTTTCACTCACTCTTTTTATACTTGTCAAACTTCCTTTGGGAAGAATTTAAAATTCTTCTTGACAGTCCTAACCCCCTCCATGCTCTTGTAACACTTTGTACGAAACTATCATCTGTCATGACTCTCATCCCAGGGGCTCTGCAAAGGCAAGGAGGGTCTCATTCATCTTAAATACCCAGTACTCATACCAGGGATTGGCACAGAGGAAGTGCTCCATCAACTGACCACCCCTCCCTCGTAGCTTCAGTATTTCTGTTTACCTCTTCCCATCAGCCCATATATACAATCAATGCTTGCCTATTCTGCAAAAAGTCCTCACTTGATTCTCTAGACAGTCTGGCACTCTTCTGCCTTGCCCCCAAAGTTTTGATAGAATTGTCCTCATCTGCTCTCCCTACTTCCTCATTTCTCATTCAGTCTTTAACATATTGTTATCTGGTTTATGCTCGTAAACTTCAATATATGATCTAGAAGATTTCACAAATAATCTAAATCCCAAATCCAATTGTATTTCTGTTATTATTTTATTTTTATGAATTTAGTTTTTTGAGAGAGAGATAGAGTGTGAGTGGGGGAGAGGGACAGAAGGAGAGTGGGGGGGGGGTAGAATTTCAAGCAGGCTCCAAGTCCAGACAGAGCCTGATGTCGGGCTTGATCCCATAACATCTGGCATCATGACCTGAGCAAAAATCAAGACTCAAATGCCCAACCAACTGAGGCACCCAGGTGCCCCTCTGTTCTTATTTTAAATGACCCATTTAAAGTATTTTAAAAATCGAATTAAAGGAATATTTGTACATGGTACAATAGTTCTCTACCCTATTCCTTCCTTTCCATCTCAATTCCTTTTTCCAAAAGAGGACTTACTTCAACTTTTTCAACAATTTCTTCTAGTGGTAACTTCTGTATCTAAGAATAATATGCATAAATTGCTATTTCTTATCCCTTAATTTAGAAACATAATCAACTAAATTTCTCTAGGACATATGTGTGTTTAACTCCTCTACTTTCTTATGCTTCTCATATTTCACTCCAAGTAGTTATGTTTTTACTTTTGGTTATGGTATTTTTTCATGCTTTGCTTGTTAGTTTTGTAACTTTAAGAAATGTTCTTTTACTTCTCGTTCCATCCACAATAGTTATTCCCTACTCCTACTTTGTAATATATTAATATTTTCTTAGTTTCCTTTACACTTGCCAATTTTTGACATGCACACTTCTCGTTTTGCTATGTCACATCGTGTGCGATGGACATTTTCATGTATGTCTCCTTGTGCACGTATGTGAGGATTTCTTACAGAAAATATATATAATTTTATAGGATTTTTCTTTTTTGCATGAACAACTTCAACGTTAGCAGCGATTGCTCTTCAATGTGGTTGAACCATTTTTCACTCCCGATGGCGGAATATGAGAATTCTCATTTCTTCATATCCTTACCTTACTGTTAACTTTTGCCAAAATGATGGGTGTAAAATAAAATTTCATTGTCTCAATTAAATTTCTATTATTCCCAAATTTGTAGGCATCTTTTGTCCAGGTTTCCTCTTTTCCCATTCTCTTCCGCCTTGTGTTTTTCTACCCTGAAAAATGCTGTTACTGTCCTTTTTGCAGTGACTTAGAAAGAGTTTGAATTTGAAATTATGTGTTAAATCTGCCATGTTTTAATGGAAATATTCTTGGTTAATATTATTTCACTGCGATGGCCGCTCTCTAGATGCACAGGATTCTGTTTAGCAAGGACTACTTGTCCATGACACAATCTCATCCACTTCATGCTTATATTGGATCTACTATGGTGTAAAAATTGTGAATTTTCCATGTAGATGCTTTGCTCTACTGATGTTTTCTCCTTTATAACATGAAGAATTAGGTTTGATATTTTGCAGATCAACAGACCCATCACTCTTTAATTCTCTCTAAAATTTAGGGGGACATAATCAAAAGTGTAAGCTATCTTCACTTTTACAAAGATCACTGATAATCACTATTGACCTCCATATCCAATGACTTTTTCTTAGTTTTCATAATTTCTGTCTTCTTCACGGCATTTGATAGCGTTTCCTATTTTATCTTTAAAATTCTCTCCTCTCTTGTTTTTTCTGTGACACAGTAAACATGGACAAATCACACACTGATTCATTCATTAATTTATTCACTTTATGTATCAAGTGCCCTCTACATGCCAGGAAAGCATCCTGTTGTAGATGGGGCAATAATATTTGTCCCTCTAAAAGTCCAGTATCCTTTTTGATTTGCTGATTTGTTGAATTTTACAGATAGAGCAAAACTTTTTTCTAAGCCATATGTACAATTTGTATATAGGTTTTGGGATTGGTATTTAAAGTCATTTCTTTAACTTTTAAGCACTTGATGCTTTTTTTAAGTGTATTTATTTATTTTGAGATAGAGAGCATTAGCTGGAGTGGAGGAGGGGTAGAAAGAAAGGGAGAGAGAGAATCCCAAGCAGGCTCCACGCTGACAGCAATGTGGGGCTTAAACTCACGAACCATGAGATCATGACATAAGCTGAAATCAAGAGTCAGGCACTTAACTGACTGAGCTACCCGGGTGGCCCTGAAGCACTCGATGCTTATCAAATGCTGGGTTAAGGCTAAGGTCTAGCCTGAGGGAAACATTGCTGGCAAGTTACAACATAAGAGGAAATCACATCTAAATGTAATGTGTTGAGTTTGTAAAAAAACCCCCAACAAAACAGAACAAAGAGAAACCTAAAATCTATGCAAAATCAGAAAAAAATGAACAAATGTGAACTGTTTGCAAGTGTACCTAATTAGAGAACTTGGCTGAGTTAAATAATAGCTTATTATTATAATAACTTACTGTTTAGCTATTACTAGCAATAGCTAACCTCAGCCTCGGTTCTTTTTTTTTTAATGTTTATTTATTTTTGAGAGAGAGAGACACACACACACAAGAGTGTGAGTGGGGGAGGGGCAGAAAGAGAGGGACACACAGAATCTGAAGCAGGCTCCAGGCTCTGAGCTGTCAGCACAGAGCCTGACATAGGACTTGAACTCATGAACCGCGAGATCATGACCCGACCCGAAGTCAGATGCTTAACTGACTGAGCCACCCAGGCGCTCCCAGCCTTGGTTCTTTTGGAGTGGGGAGTTTGGTAGTGAGAAAAGAGAATGGTTATGGTATAGAGAACAGGTTGTTTGCACAGTAACAAATAATCTTACAGACACTATTCGAAACAGAGCAGAAGACGTTTGTCTTTTAGACGCACAGGGGAACTGCAGTTGTCCAGATGCCCATGAACCTGTGATTGACCATTGATGTTACAAACAATAGCATTTATGAGGAAAATGGAGTTGATAAGTAACATGAAACTGAGACCAAAAATCTGCACATTAAAGACTGAACTTAGAGCAATTAAAGACTGAGAGACTGAAAACTGTGAGACTGAAAACTGTCACGTTGTTGTGACAGACAAAATGGACTAGGGTCAGTCTGTGGACTTGGAACAATGTGGTTAAAAAACAGGCAAGGACAACTGAAGAAGATTCATTCTGACATTTCCAAGTGCCTTCTGGAAGTCCAGTAGAACTTTCTAGTTTTATATTCCACTGCTATGCGCTTATGCTTCATTGCTCCAGCCAAACTAGGCAGTAAAACTTGTAGCTTTAGTATTGATGTGAGTTCTGAAAATTTCGGACCCTCCTTTCTGTTAAATTTACTACCATATTTGTGTTTTCATATTTTTAGAAAATTGGAGTGAACTTCAAAGTAATTGTAGTTTCGTGTCTTTGTCATTTTCTGGATGATAATTTGTCTTTGTTTGCTAACTCTTCCGTTTGAATTTTAAGAATTAGTTACTTATTCATTATTATCATTGACATTTCCTGTGCTTTCATTTGTTTCTTTACCACTGACTGTTTCCTCAATTTCATTATTATCAAACAGCCCCTCTGTGATAGACTGCTGTTCCCCATCTTCATATTGATTAATTTCATTTTCACATGCATCATTCTGATTTCCAACATCTTCAGAGCAGTCTTCAGAAGATGAGTCATTTGCAAAGACAGATTTTCATTAGTGGAGTCATCCTCAGAGTCAGAATGTGATGGTCTGTTCGCAGGAATATTGTTTGCTCCTCTGTGTCTTTCATTATCTCTTGGAAGGGATGTGCCTGATGTACTTGCTTAGTCATTATCCAAGTAATTAAAATCAAATGTACTTATTTTGTAGATTAAACAAGAACATTCTTTATTATGATTGTTTGCAATTGAAGCTTCAGGGACACTTTAGGCTAGATATCACATTAAATATTATTTTCCATTTAAATGAAAACATTTAATCAGAAATTCTGAAAAGCCAGATATGTAAACTAATGCCTCATATGTGAAATTCATGAAGATGCAGTTCCACTGTAATATTCTTCTGCGAAGTTAATATGCAACAAATAAAAAGTTTAAGAGATTATCAACGCTGATTATAGATTCCAGTCATTGGACCTGTTACTGTTCTCTGTGTGTGTGTGTGTACGTGTGTGTGCGCATATATAAGTTTTCAAATAGATTATGAACTGTTGAGAATTGGGGCTCTTTAAGTTTTTAATGAAATTCTCCCCCACTATAAGGTGGGCAGGGGGAGTAAGTTAGGGCATTTTGGAAAATAAATTCATTAAAATGTCTAAATAAAAAGGTGCAATCTGATAACTAAGTCAGTAAGTTAAGTATCAGTTAGTATGGGAAGGAAACAAGAAGAGAAATCATTTTGTGTACTCCAGAGCTATGCCGTCTGCCTTCTGTAATCACGGGAGTTGGTGGCTGGATACTCTGGAGTTCATACTAAAGTTTATTTTTAGGAGCAAGGAAAGTTTTGGGTTCTGGTAGAGAAAACCTAAGGGACCTGGTACTCTATAGATAGCATGAGAAAGGGCTTGTCCTTATTTAAAGAAGGTTGGCAATATCATATCTGAAGACGTTAAGACCCAGAAGAAGTAAGATGGTGAAATTTCATATGCAGGTCTGCTGAACTGTTTCCCCTACTACTGCCTTTGAGGCTGTGAACCCCCTTGGCTGGATATCAAGGAGGCAGGGCTACTAAGGGTTCTGGCTTCTTGAGGTGAATCAGAATAAGACAGCACAAAGGAGCTGAGAAAGTGTATGGTTTCACTGGAATCAATGTAAGAAGGAAACGCTATACAGATGTATCCACTCCACTGTAATGTGGCAAGGATTATGCCGGGAACCTTCAGGTCTGCTACCTACAAGGCGGGAAGGTAGTGTTGTTTCAGAGGTATTGCTGCGAGGTACCACCATGTGGGATTGTAATGTTGAGACAACTTGGAGCAAGCCGCAAGTTGAGCCTAGTGAGGAGAAAGGCAAACCCTGCTTCTTAGCCATCAGCCCCATGAGCACCAGAAGCCCTACACGTCTGGCAGCTGTGAGGAGGAAAGCTTCAGCTCGTGTTAGAAAAAGCACTGGTAGATGAGGATATTGTGGATATGTGAGAAATGAGTCCGTCATTGGTGTGTCAAACCAAGTGTCTTAGCTCAAGCTGCTACAATAAAAGTCCCGGAGACTGAGTGACTTGAACAACAGATATTCATTTCTCACAGGCCTGAACACTAGAACTCTGAGATCAGGATGCCAGCACAGTCAACTTCTGCTGAGGGTAATGTGTCTTCTGACTGGCAGTTTTGGAAGGATTTGTTTTTTTTTTTTTTATTTTTTTATTATTTATTTATTTATTTATTTATTTTTTATTTTATTTTTTAATATATGAAATTTACTGTCAAATTGGTTTCCATACAACACCCAGTGCTCATCCCAAAAGGTGCCCTCCTCAATACCCATCACCCACCCTGCCCTCCCTCCCACCCTGCCCTCCCTCCCACCCCCCATCAACCCTCAGTTTGTTCTCAGTTTTTAACAGTCTCTAATGCTTTGGCTCTCTCCCACTCTAACCTCTTTTTTTTTTTTTTCTGGAAGGATTTGTTTAATGGAGAAGAGTTTCTGTAGCCAAAAAAAGGAAACATATACATGGTCTTTTCTATCCTGGGGCAGATAGATAAACACAATGGACCATATTTCTAGAGCCTGACTTGGCCATATTTTGTCTGAAAAGTTGGCCCTGGTCCTCATACCATGGGGGAGGTGGGTCCTGACACTGCCCAGATCTGGTGCTCACCCAAGTAACAGAAAACCCATGTGAACTTGAAACTAATGGGGGTTTGGGGGCCGTGTTTGATGTTGATGACTCGTTTATTTGTTATCTGTTGGATTTGTGTCTATTTGCTAGAACGTTTTAGGGTTTCTTTTGCTTTCTTTTAAGTAATTTATTTTTTTCAGTTAATTTCCTTTCGTGCTATTCACTAGACTTATTGCTTCAGTCCTTGTGTGTGTGCGTGTGTGCGCGTGTGCGCGTGCCTGTGCACATGCAGCATAATAATGTATTTCCAAATACATTAAAAATTCTTTTAGGACTATATTATCTAAGCTTTTGTACTTAGAGTTTCAGGAAACCTCTTCAAACTATAATTCTCCTATAATAATTTCATGCATTTCACATAGCTGAGGCCATGTATGAGTTTACTTGGACTTATTTACTTTAATAATAGACAAAAATGGGGTGCCTGGGTGACTCAGTCAGTTAAGCATTCTACTCTTGATTTCAGCTTAGGTTATGATCTCACAGTTCGTGAGATTGAGCCTGCGACAGGTTCTGTGCTGATAGTGTGGAACCTGCTTTAATTGTCTCTCTTCCTCTCTACCTACCCCTCCCCCACTTGTGCGCTCACGCATGCTCTCTCTCTCCCTCTCTCTCAAAATAAATAAATACACTTAAAAAATAATAGACAAAAACAAAACAAATATTTTTTGTTGTTACTTACATCAAGTTCTCTTCTCTAAACAAGTTAAATTTATTAAAAGAATAATTTCTAAGTGACCATTGTAGGAACATGGGTTGCCTTGTTTTCATTATTAATGTGTGATTCCATTGTTAATAAGAAAAATAAAGTTCACAAAACAAGTCAGTATTGGATTCTGCATAGAGAATATTAAAATAAATGGGAAAAGTCCAGAAACGTCCCAAAGAGTATTCTCCATACAATCCAGACATGCACTTAAAAAAAAAAGTGTTAGCTGATTTGCTTCAATTATAATAATTTGAGGATACAAAAAGGAAAATGCAGGGAACATTGGAAAAATTAAAATCAGCCACTACTACAAAAATTATCTCTTTACCCCTGTTCTCAGTCATTTTATGATAACATTTAGAACATGTATTCTGGTAAAATACTATCTCCTTATTTTTAAAAATTACACAGAACTGATAGTAAAGCTCTAGTTTTATCACCCATACCTCCTCACCACATTATTAAAGACTATGTTCTTTGTTTCAAGGTCTTGTTGAAATAAAACAGAATGAAATTAGTGACCTTCATACCGACTTCCCTAACCAGCTTCTGGCAACCGACCCAGCCATCAGTCTGTCAATAGCTTGTGCAGTTTCAGATTTCATTTGCAAAAAAAAGAGAAAAGATTCTAGTTCCTTTCCATAAACATCATATTTCAATTGTTTCTTAAAAAAAGTGCTGATTACAATTTACACACGTTACATACTAATAAGGGCCTATTTTGTTGGTAGGCTTTATGCAGAAGTAGGGCTCGATTGGAAATGTTTTATTTGAGGCATATGGAGAAAGCTGCAATAGGGAAGCAAAATATTTATAATTCTTCCCTGTTTGGTTTCGATTTGTCAATCTTTTCTCTTCTTTACATAAAACAACATCTTGCATACAAACTGTTTGAAAGTTGAAATAGTGGCATTCCAAATGTAGTCAGAAAAAGGAAATTACAGTTAAATCTAGAAAAGAGAAAGTAGGTAAAAAAGAAAAATACTGATGCTCAGATCTGGAAGTATGGGAAGAGCTTCGAGGTGTTAAAAAACGAAGAACTGTAGTTTCGGCAAGTGAGAACTCAGGGATGCACACACGCCGTGCAAGCTTTACCTTTTAATCTTGTCCTAGATTGAAATCAGTTTGTCCAGTACCTTGTTTCCTCTTTTCTTCCTTCTTGTCGTTCCCATCTTTTCATTACGGTCCTTTAAAAAGGAATTCTGGTCCTCATGTTACTCCTTGTTTCATATATTTATTTTTCTGTCTGGATTCAACAGTAGAACATTGAAATGTTTGTCCCTTTTTAAAGATATACTCAGTGGTTTCTGCAGAACGCTTGTCAGAAATTCTTGCCATTGTGTGAGATGGAAGTCTCTCACGGAATCAGAAGCTATTTTGTTTCAGCTGTACCAACAAATAGTGCCTACTTTCCAGTAGTGGATTTTCTATTAGTGAATTCCTCAGGGTGGGACACATTTCCTCAAAGTCAGATTTCCTGAAGTCACAAACATTTTATTATTTCCTTTAATCTTTCATGACTTTGCATTTCAACCCCTGTAATATTTATTATCCCTGAATCCTAGATGTTTTCTCATTGTGACCTTAAAATTGCTTATCATCCAGGCTCATTTCCCTGTGTTTGGCCCAGAATGGTCTCATATTGCCATGGTTCTGTGCCCTTTCAAGATCCATGACATCAGCAGTTAAAATTTTAGTCCTAAGGAAAAATGCATCTCCAGGATTATATCTAATATTTCATATATATATATATATATTTATATAATACTTGGAGGGATTCTTGAGTTTTAATATGTTTCCTGCAAAGGAAATTCTGTGTCTGAGCCTGTCTACCATGGTGGGAGGGCCAGTGCAATATGTATTTTTCAAAAACTAGTGACTATTGTGCCTTTGAGGGGGTTTCTTCTGTACTGTAGGCAAACTAGTGTAGTTACTATTTTGAAAGACAGTGCAAAGATAGAAGACAATTGTTTTTATTTTTAAAAGATGTTTATTTATTTTGAGAGAGAGAGTGAGAGGGAGCGAGCACGAGCAGGGAAGGGGCAGGGAGAGAGGGAGAGAGAGAATCCCCAGCAGGCTTCGCACTGTCACTGCAGAACCTGACACGGAGCTCAGTCCCACGAACCAGAACATCATGACCTGAGCTGAAACCAACAGTCCGACATTTAACCAACTAGTCACCCAGGCGCCCTGAAGATTGCTTTATTACTTATTTTCTAGACTTCTACAGTCTGTCTGCTGTGTACACTGATCTATTGTTTTCTACTCTTCTCTCAAAGTTGGAAAGGTCTTTGTCATTTAAAATACAGTACGAAAATAAAGGGTCATCCCGAGATATTTTGATACTTTCAAAAATATTTTTCCACACGTTCTTCCACCTGTTATCCCCTTGAGGCAAGAATAGTCTTAGTCTATTTAGACTAGTCTATTTAGAAATACTTTCCTTAGTCTATTTAGAAATACCCTCCCAGGACCCTTTTCCCCTCAAAACAAATAAATGCCCAAAGCATGAGACCAAAGATCTTATCAAGGAACAGCAGTGAGAAAGAACTCTGACTTTGGAGCTTGAAAGTCCTGGGTTCAGAGTCTAGCGCGAAGTTGGTGCATTTGGGCAACTTGCTGACTTTTGCTGGCCTTCACTTTATTCATCCAATAAATGGGATAATAACACCCATGGTGAGGATTAAATAGAATATAATGTACATAGAGCTCTCAGTGGACTTCAGTGAATGATCGCTAGTGATAATAATAAAATCATTGTGTTTTATTTAAAGTTTTATTAGATGGCGCCCTTTGGGATTCACATTCTGGGCGTGTTAAAGGAAAACCACGTCCTGCATCTTACCTCACAGTCGCTTTTCATGGTATCAGCACCACTGAGCAAGACTGGAAGCCACAGTGTTTGCTGCCCACGTTTATTGAGAATAGGATGTTGCTTGTTGCTCAATGGTAACTTAAAGTGACTTGAAGTCTCAAAGATTCATAGACTGCTGGAGCATTTTGCATGGCAAGTTGAATTGACCTTAGGAACCTTGACCTACTTCTTGAATGGCTCTCTACAGGACTAAGGTCATGCGATAGAGGTGACTGATTGGGTTCTTTGAAGCCAGTGATATTTGGGTTCCAATCCTGGTCCTGCCGCTTATAGACTGCGTGGTCTTGGGCACTTTGCCTTATCCTCGCCGAGCTTCCCTTCCCTTATCTGCAAAATGGTGCTAATCATATTTCCCATCCAGATTGCCCCTGCATGGAATTGTGCATGGGTGGTACCCAGAGGAGGTTGCTGGGATGATAAATGTGAATGGCTTCAAAAAAGTGAAAAAACTTTGGGTTTGAGTTGTAACCTTAATTTGGCCACCACCTCACTAGGGGACTAGGACAGATTATCTAAACTTGATCTCTACATTGATATGTTGGGATTAAGCTCTTTTAAGGGAACCAGCATTTTTTTGGGGGGGGGGACATATCACAGATGTAGAGAAGTTAAGTGAAATTCCAGACTATTTTTTCACAAATTGTCTTTTGGTGCCACTTTCAGAGAAAGAGTAAAGAGTTGGAAGTGTGATATATTCTACTATTTGGCTATTCTTTTGTTCTTCTGATGTGTGAGGAGTGTAGCCAATTGCTGGGTCTATATTCAAGCTCTTGGAAGGCAGAGTGAAGGGCTTAGTAACAATTTCTTCCTCTTAAAGTTTTTTCCAAACCTAGGAATAATTCACACTTGAAAGAAATATTCCTGACTGCTGCAGGCTGACATGCATTCTGGGAGTTAAGTGAGGTGAGTCTCAGGGTCCCTGAAAACATAACTCCACAGTCAGACAGCAGACAGCAATTGGCCATGTAGGATTTGCACCCCAAGCTGGGATTCAACCCCAAATTGTGGTTAAGTGATATTCAAGAAAAGAAAGGTTAAGATGTGTGTTTTACAAAAGGAACTTGACCCTCTTCTATCATTTAGAATGTTTGTTGTGTTTAACTCGCTTTCCCTTTTTGAGACTGAGAGGTGCATTTCCAGATTAATCCGCAGCATAGTCATTGTACCGGGAGTTCGCGGTTCATAAGGCTCTATGAAATAATGAGCAGATAAGAAAGGCCTAATGGCGGCATCTGCATAGAAGTCCTGGACACATTGATCTGCATAAAAATGCCCTCCTTACCTCCGAGGAGTAGGAAAGACAAATAAAAAACTGGGCTCGATTGAATGACAAAGGAAATAGTGGTGCCCCCTGAAGGTTTGAGCGGGCCCTCGCTGGCCTGAAGGCTGTGACAGGGATGGCTAAATGGCAGACAGTAGCTGCACTTCCGCTGTCACCGTTTCAGCAATTGTCACTGTCAAAATGTAGCACATTCATTATTCAGGTACAAAACTATAATTAAGAACATTGGCCAAGAAAGGGGGAGGGGAATTGGACGGTTCAGGGAGTTGGAAGTAGGATAAAGAGCAGTTCTCCTCCAGGTCACTAGTTCAAACTTCGCCCATGTTGGTAATGACTGACAGTCATTAATATATGATGGCTGTTTGATGGCCTATATGAGTAGGTGCCCATATCAGAAAAGTCACCATTGTAATTGGCATTAATTGGCACTTCTGTTGGCAGCGTCAGCCGAGAGGCTGAAGATTGAATGGGCTATCGCGAGTGAATTATCCTCTCATCCTGAGAAGTGGGCCTCCCAGGGCAGAGATGAAGCACGGGCATGGTGCATTGTGGGAAAGCTGCCGCCCTCCCAGCCACTTGGGCTCTGCGCACAGAGGACATCAGTTTGCAGGCCTCTGTCTTTGGCACCTTGCTTGATGAGCACTGAATCTACTTAAAATCCAGCCTCACCCAAATGAACAATGGGTCTATGAAAAGCAAAAGGGCCCAAGTGTGAGATAATGAGGGGGTACCTCCAGGGCATCATCCTCTCCTAGTTTGTTGCCTGTTAAACCACACTTGGTCGGAGAGCCAAGCAGCTTTTTCTGTGATCTGTAGCAATGACTGATTGTAACTTATGTTAAGAACAAAACCAAACCAAACCAAACCAAAAATACGCCCCCCGCATACTCTTTTTAGAAATGAAAAAGCAAAAGTCTCTCTTTCCAGCCTGCAGTAAAACGCTGTTGAACAAGCTACCATGTTGACTTTTTATAGTTGAAAATTAAAGGTCCACTGTAATCATTTTTTTGCTCTTCATTGATTTAAGGACCCAGTCGAATAATAATTTAGACTCAACTTTTCATCTCTGCATAGATTCATGATTTGTAAGCTGTTTCTGGCAACTATCTCTGTAATACCAATGAAATTTCTTTTTATTCATCTCACTTTTTGGCTCGACTCCCTCATAATTAGCTTCTAGGTCAAAGTAGCAAGTATTTAAGACTAAATTTCTGTGGATATCAACTCCTAAAGGACATTTCATGGCGGTAGAACAAGTCCCTATTTCCTTAGCATTCTGCATTTATCTTATATCTATGCTGAAGGTAGGTTTTTGGACACTGTTTTCTGCAAAATGAAACATCACAAAGAAGCTTATTTGTTTGTACTTTGAACGGCTATTGTTTTCAGGTTTTGAAAAAGCAGATTGCCAAACGTACGGTTAGCAAAAAAGCAAAGTAGAAGAATGTATAAAGAATAGCAAAAAGTATAACGGTTTTGTTTGAATTATTATTTAAATTAGAAGAAAAGCTATTTGTGTGGTTTAAAATATCTGCAAAATCAGAGCACTTTTTCTTTCAAGAGAAAAAGTTATGTCTTGAAATACTTATATTTTTATTAGACTAAGTTTTACACTATTTATTTTTTAAGGTGGTTTGGACTTGTAAATGAAAACATCTCATTTCCTCCATATTTTCTTTTCTTTAAGTTTTCTGCTACAAAACCTAGTAATTTTCTGAATTTTCAGCATTGTAAAGTAAATGTGGACGTTTTCCTACAGGTGGCGCTCTTGCACACATCTTGCTTTCAGAAACATCCCTCTGTATAGAATGAGTTTGGCAGGCAAGTTTAATGGAAGCTGCTTAATAGTATACATTATATATCATAAATTCTACTTAATGATTCTGCCCAGATAAAGAGCCATGAGCCCATTCTTCAATGATTGATATGCTTGTTTCATCCAAATTACCACCATTTGGTATATTATGACTTTTATTAGCAATCCAAGAATTTTAACAAGTAGATCATGGCTCACCCACATTAAAGTATGAGAGAAATTTGGACCTTTCCGTTTTCGCCCCAACTGCAGAGATGACACCATTTATATTTCCCATTTTCAAAATAAAAATTTCAAGACCTGATTAAAGGAAGGTGGACAGTGTACTAAAAGAGCAAATTCACTCTCTTGGAAGATGGAAGACGGAGGCAGGGTTCTCATGCTGACCTAAAGTGAGGGGGTGTTTATGGTCACAATATTGCCCAATGATTTGACAAGAGTCAATACGTGAGGAAATATTACATATTATCATTTATTTTTTAAGGTAGAGAGAAGACGCCATCAAATTTTAATTTTTGATAAAAATATGGACTGAATTAATTAACAAAGGTGAGATCACTGGGATCTGCATGTGTACCTAAGAGGGGGGACAGGAAGAAAAAGAGAAAAGTAAGGAGATGAAGGAAGGGAAGGAGGAACAAGATGTTTTTCATAAGGAGAAAGTGGACTGGGCTTTCCCTGGGATGGAAGATTCCTTCCTCGGTGTCACAGTTCTTCTCTGGAACTACAGGGATACTAGGCTTCTTCCCAGTGGGGCCTTGTAATCATATTCACATCTAGTTTCCAGGGATCATAGTTTGTTAATTGGTTGAATCCAGACTGTGGTTTAGCCACATGCAAATATTCCACTTACAAAGTATCTCAAAGAAGCTGTTTAGGAAAGCACATCATTCCCATTCTGTAAATCTTTTCATGCTATTTTGGAAAATTTTGGGATAAATTAATTCTCTCTGATCCATACATATATCACCTTAGTACACTAAGAATGTACAAAAACCTCTTTCTGTTTGACGTTTCGTACTCAGAGAGATCTCCTTGATTTTTTTTTCTAAAGCCTTTACATAACAAGTTAAAAATAACCTTCCTTGATGATTTAGTGGCATGAACCGAGATTAGAACTTCAAAGACAGTTGCACACAAGATGCACTTATTGTTCTTGTGGTCCCTTTAAATATTCTAAAATGTCATGTTAAAAATGTCATTGCCATTTATTTACCTCTTTTTGTTCTATATTCGTTTGTAGGGAATGAAAATTCTTAATTGTGCCACTTTTAAGACCTTCACATTTTCACTTAAAATAGCAACTCATGTTTACATGAAACCAAATTTTCTGTGTGCAGAGGGGAAGGTCATAGCTCACCAATCATAATTCCATAGTTATTAAGAAGCAAAATTAGCAGTTTGATGTTAAATCTCGAGCACAGCAGAGAATGCACATTTAATAATCAAGGAGATCTATCTAATACATCAAACTATTCTGAAATGGTTTTTTTTAAGATTTTATTTTTAAGTAGCCTCTACACCAAACACGGGGCTCGAACTCAAAACCCCAAGTTCAAGAGTCGCATGCTCTTCTGACTTAGCCAGCCAGGAGCCCCTGCAATACTTTTCTTTTTTAATGTGTGAATAGATTAACATCTCTTTGTCCTCCTGCTACCTAGTTTATAAAAACAAACTAGAAATAATATGTAGGTTCTGAAAAAAAATGTGCTATTCGTTATCTACATATTTCCCTTAATGTCAGTATTTTATTTAATTTTTTAAATTTTTTTAACGTTTTATTTATTTTTGAGACAGTGAGAGACAGAGCATGAACAGGGGAGAGTCAGAGAGAGGGAGACACAGAACCTGAAACACGCTCCAGGCTCTGAGCTGTCAGCACAGAGCCCGACGCGGGGCTCGAACTCACAGACCGAGAGATCATGACCTGAGCCGAAGTCGGCCGCTTAACCGACTGAGCCACCCAGGCGCCCCTAATGTCAGTATCTTAGCAATAATGCAGTTAACGTTGGCAATTCAGTATGATGGTCCCCACGTTAGCTAGGAAAGTTCATTCATCTGCAAACCTTTATCAAACACCTATGTACCAGGCAGTATTTTAGATATTTTATATTATGAATTAATTTAGTCCTCCCCAAACCTTAAGAGGTAGGTGTTATTGCCCTCATCTTACAGTTGAAAAACTGAGACACAAAGAGCGTGCATAACCAAAGCAAGGTCCCATAACTAGGGAGCAGCACTTTCGGGATTTGATGGCTACCAGCATATACATCCTCACCCTCACATGTGACTTCTTGGTTGCTGCCAAAAGCTTTGTGGGAACACTGAGAGTGTTCTGTTTGATGGTGATTCTAGCTCTATGACTGGGGGCTTCCAGTGATTTTCTCTGCTTTCCAAATATGTGGCCATAATCGTTTTTAAAAATGTTTATTTATATACTTTGGGAGAGAGGGAGAGGAAAAGAGAGAATCCCAGTCCCTCCACTCCATGCTCAGTGTGGAGCCCAAGGCAGGGCTCAATCCTGCCACTGTGAGATCATGACCTGAGCTGAAATCACAAGAGCCAGATGCTTAACTGACTGAGCCATGCAGGTGCCCCATAATAGATTTTTAACTAGGACTGAGGCTCAGAGCTAAAGAGAAACAAAGGGAGTTTTAAGTGAGTATGAAATAAGAAACGAGAATTATGGATTTTGCAGGGTACCTGGAAGTAAGACAAGGAATTTGGAATCCCAGCTATATGTTCATGTAAGGTTTTATACATTTCAGAGTACTTTTACCTGCATTTTCTTGCTGGAGGACATTAACCCACTTTAAGAAGTGGAAGAGAATGAAGGGAAGGCAGGGAAATGTGAACCAAATATTTATCTGCTTTGTATTTATCAAACTACAAGGATAGAGACAGAAACTAAGAGACATCTACTAGGAGTTCAGGCTGGGGAAAATGCCCTATTCTTAATCACTATTGTTACGTTGTTTGCTTCGAGCACTTGAGAATACTCAGAACACCAGATACACAGATAGTTGAAGTCAGAACATATGGTTGGGAGATTTTCTCTGGGTCTCCTGTATTTTTGCACTTTTTGCAGGCAGGGGTACTCAGAGGTACTGTTTTTGCTCTAAACTATCTTTCCAGGCATGCATATGCAGTGAACAGCCTTGGAAGCTAGATATACTGCCTCTCCCTGGAGCAAAGAGCAGACACGCTTGCTGTCCATTACAACTAACCATTCAGGATTCCCAAGATCAGGGTTCTTCTCTTCTCTGCAACCTACTGTGTGCACACATGTCACCTGGCCCTCTGTGCATCACCCTGTGGGAACTAGGGCTAGGGAAACCAAAGCAAAAATAAGTATAATCTGGCTACTGCTATGGCTGAGAGTAATAACATCCTTTTTCTCTGAGCTGGGAGTATTGTGTCTTCTGCCAGCACTCATGACATTATGGCAGGCTAACTTGTTAGCTTGCAAATAGGATAAAATCTTAGGCCTTTTACAGTTCTTGATAAGTACATACTATTATTGAAAGCTGTTTAGATTATTACTAGGGTGATAATCTCATTTCACTGATAATGTATAGTTAAATTTTAACTTCTCTAGATTAAAATAGATTATATAGTTTATTCTCTGCAAATTTTCCATTGCAAATTTAATTGTTTCTACCTCAGACTATCTTCTTACTTTTTCTATACACATTCCTTAATATTCTCTTACTTTAGCCGATTCATACTTTGATATTCCTATCAGAAAAGAGAAACTATGTATAGGCATATGTTAAGAACTGAGAAAAACCACCTGGAATATTATATGGGCTACAATTTGGAAATCATTGTTTTAAACAATTACATCTCTGCTAAGTGATCAAAGTACATTTTTCCCCCCATGAGCACAGAATATTTTATTCATCAGAGACCTTCCATTTAGTTTAGTAGCAAAGTGGTTTAACAGAGTTCTTGATTAGTATTAGGACACCTAACTTCTCATCTTTACTTGGTCAAGAGTGCTGTGTCAGCAAAGTGTCTCATTGTCTCCTTTTTAAAAAAATGGGGATAATAAACCTTGCCACCTGCCTGCCTCACAGCAATATTGAGAATACTAATGAGAGTCTCTTGAGAGATTTTGAAATCTGCAGAAAGAATATGCTATATAAATACGCAGCACCAAATCATATCATTTTAGAACTGAAGAGCTCATAGAAAACACTTGGGCTAATCCCCTCATTTTATAGGTGAAGAAAAGGAGGACCAGAAGGGTTAAATGGCAAGTCTAAGGTCATACAATTGGTTAGTGAGTATCAAAGTACAAGAAGCCCAGTCACCCAGTTTTCCTTTTCAAAAGAGTTGCTTACTGGCAAAAAAGATGAGTAATCCCAGGTATTTCTGGATATATAGTTATATTATTCCCTTAGTGGCTTGGCATAAGGCAGGATGCTCCCCAGGGGCAAGTCAATTTGGTAATTGCTGTTCATCAAGGATTTTACTTGCATCAAATGCATATTTGGCTCTTGGCAGTTGTACTGACTCTCCCTGAGTGAACGATATTCCTGAAGATACCCTTGGAATAGCTAGAACCTCAGGTAAATGTGGAAGGAGTCGAGGTACCCTTTCAAACAACTGGAATAATAATTGAGGCTTGACATGATGCATATGCATGCATGTATGTTGCCATATCCAGACTCCCATATATATATATATATATATATATATATATATATATATATATATTTTTTTTTTTTTTTTTTTTTTTAGTAGTTTAGTCGGTGTGATTGGATTTCTCAACTGCTTTGAATGTTTACTAGTGTGCACTTGGCAAGGAATGTCAGCACCTTCCCTGGGCTCTGTAGTGCCAATGACAGCTGAGAGCTGTCAGAGAGCCAAGACTCACTAAAAACTGTTTACCCATATCCAGGTACAAACACTGGGGCCAGAACCTGTATTGCTTATCGTGTTTATGCTCTTAATGAGGTACTAATTAAATAGTGTATCTGGAAACTTCCCCTTTCTGTGGTATAGAGGAAGTTTGAAGCAAATATATGACCCCAAATAAACAACCCATGTTGTCACCAGGAATTTTTAGGTGTCTTACACTCTTAAGAAATTCTCATCTGATGTGTAGTATACTCAGGTTGCAGTAGGTTTGTTAATGTATCACTTGGAAATATGTCCTTATTCTTGCTTTTTTTTTTCCACTTAGGTTACCAGAAGTTGGATCTGTATTTGTCTTTTTAATTCAGGAAATTTTGAAAAAGATCATAGGATTTGTTGAGACTGGCTGAAACCATATTCTGAAGAATACCACATGTGTTTTATTGAATATACAACACATACTAAAGGAAACACAGTGGGTTCTGATATCAATTTCTAGTCCTTTTACCATAAGGAACAGATATGGCCCTTAACCCTGAGCTGGCATGGCAAGGGAATCAGTCTCCATTCTGGTCCAGCCTAGAGTCCCTTCAGAGAGCCCAACGTGACTCTTGCCTCACGCCATCTGCCCTAGGTCACCAATTCCTGTTTCACTTGCAGGAAGTTCACTTTAAATTACACTTTTAAAAAGTTGCTCTAAAAGTCCTAGCTGTCTGACCAGTTCCTGGGCTATCTCAGTGATGCTGCTATACTGTCTCTGCAACTTGAGTGTCTTTGTTCTCTTTGCTGTGTTCTCCCTCTTTCACAACTAGCAGTGCGCTTGGTGGAAGAGAAACAATTTAAATACACTCTGGTAAGGAGACCAGTGAACCACTCCCTCTCTGCTCCCACCTCTGATGCCCCTGCACAGCGCCATGGCATTTCTAGTGAGACACCATTAATCATCTCCTGGAACCTCTAGCTCAAAGCCATTATCTGCTTCCTCACTTTAGTTCCAATATCAGATAGATACATGTGTACTGCTTATTTAATAGGACATATAGGCAATAGTCTTCTGCCTCTAAGGTCTTCCTGTCTTATTTGGACTAAATAATAATCATAATAACAATATTACAATAATGATAAAACTCACATTTATTGAACACTCAAATAGTGTGCTAAGACTGTTTTAAATAATCCATTTAATCCTCAAAAGATGAAGAATAGATATTCATCTGTCTAGGTCATTACCATACTGTCTTTCTGGAATCAAGAGGGGGACAAATGTACGAAGAAATTTTTTTAGGCTAAAATATGATGATTCTGTTATGTATCCTACATTGTAGTAGAGGCAATTCAAGAAATGCTTTGTGTTGAAATTTTACATCGGCTAGTGATAACTGCCACACGGACCCCTGTTCCCCATCTCAGGTCGGAGAAAAGAAATCCTCTTTCAACACTTCTTTAGAGACTGAGGAAGTACCTTTTTAAGACGATAGTTATATATGTGAGGTTTACTGGCATGATAAAATAAGACTATACGTGGAGATCTTGTAATTGAATAGGTATACATTGCTATATAATTGTTAGAACAAAATCATTAGCAGTAGGCTACAGGTGGATGCTTATTTGGAAGAACCGAGAAAACAGCAGCTTTTGAAAATATCAGGTATACGGTTGTTATGGGGTCAAGGATCAGTCCTGTATGGAAGTATCTGAGGCACTATTAACGTTTTAGGCAATGATATTAAGTTAACAGCCTTCTTTCAAGTGAAAAAAATGTTGTAAAAAATGATACCAGTTTACGGTTTGACTTTCAACATTACGCATGTTGTTTCTTAAAAAAATCATACAGAAAATGTAAATTTTACATCGTCAAATAGATACTTTCATTGCCTTTATGATTTCTATTTGTTGTGACATGTTTAAAAGAGGTCTCCTATTTTAAAATTGTATTACAGCTCATCACAGTTTTTTTTCCCCTCTAAGTTTAATAGATTTCTTTTAGAAATTCAGACGTTTGATTCATCTGGAATTTGTTATAGTGTAAGGACTGAGGTCACCATTGAGCTTTAATTTTTTTTTTTTTTTTTTTTTTTACAAACAATGACAACTTGCCCTAATGCTATTTATGAGTAGTTCAGATTTGATTTAAAATGATACCTTTGTCATGTGATACATCACTTCCTGGAATGTGCGTTCTGTTTCATTGACCTCATCACATATTCCTGTGCCAGTTCACGTTGTTCTAATCACGATAACTGGATAATACATTCCAATATCTTTTAATGCACCATCTTCCTCCTCCTGGTTCTTGTTCTTCTCCTCCTCCCAGCATCCTCCTCCTTCTTTCTAGAATTCTCCCGAATTTCATTGCATATTTATTAATTAGGAAACATTTGGAAACATTAAAAAATCCTCTAGGATCTTAAATGGGATTGCACTAAATATATGAACTCATTTAGGGAGAACTGCCTTTATTACAACATTAAATCTTTATACTCAAGACAAGGTTTATCTTTCTATTTATTCGAGTCTTGTCTGTCCTTTAGTGTAGTTTTATAGTTTTCTTTTTTTTTTTAAGTTTTTATTTATTTAGTTAGAGAGCGTGAGTGAGCATGAGCAGGAGAGAGAGGCAGAGAGAGAGAGGGAGAGAGAGAATCCCAAGCAGGCTCTGTGCTTCTAGGACAGAGCTTGACTAGGCACTCGATTTCATGAACCGTGAGATCATGACCTGAGCCAAAATCAAGAGTCAGATGCTTAACTTACTTAGCCACTCAGGAATTCTGGGTTTTATAGTTTTCTCATTACAGGACCTACATATTTCCTTATCTATATGTTTTTGGGAATAAAAACATTTTGGATACATATTAATATATAACATGTTAAATGTTTAAAATGCTTGTGAATGGCTCATTTTTTAGATTTTTTTAAATCCCTTTAAAAATGTGTTTTAGTTGGCTAGAAGGATTGCCAAAGGGAGAAGATAACCATGTTCCACAGAATGATTACATAAGAATGTTGTAAGTGTTCATTCACATTGATGGACAAGGTAAAATTTGCTGATGTGTATTAGTGAGTACAGTATGGCAATGAAAACGATGATATGGATCCACATTTACAGAGATAAAAAGGATGACCACAGCATATTGTCGAGAGAAAAACACATTAAGGAATGCCATTTGGCATGATATAATTAATGTAACACCATATGTACATAATTCATATGTGTATATAGGTTTGGAGAGAGGTCTAACATGATATTTTCCAAAGTATTAACAGAGATTATTTCTGAGTGGCAGGTTTTTGGATGATTTTTAATCTTCTTTTGTACATTAGTTAATTTTTCAATAGCATTCACCACTTTACCAAAACAGTAATGCAGTAAAATACAAATAGAGAACGCTCGAAATTTTGTAAGGATTAAAAAGGAGCACTTAATGCTTAGCATCTTTTTTTCTTTCTCCAAGACATTCTATGGATTTGATATATTTGTGGGTAGCGTTGAAAATAGTTTGAATTTAATTTGGTCTACTGAAATCTATTCAGTCTGCAAAGTTGTTAGTAATTCTGTTTATTTAAGCTGCACCAGTTGTATTGATAATGACACCCACAGAAACATCTTCACATCTGAAGGACGAGATGATTTGCGCTAGATTTCCATTGCTGTGTAATCACACGTCCATCCTTGAGTTATTAATAATGTGCTGCTTCCCCCAAACTCAAAACTAAATCATCTAATCCTTTATTTGTCATTTTAAAAATTCCATGTGAAAATTTTAAAGTTGTGGGTATTTCAAGAGAGCATTGTTAGATGAAAGAGATAAGTTATGAGGGAAAATTATGTTTCTTATTTTTATATTTTGTTTTTATAAATGAAATGTGGTACACCTGACCACCAAAAGAAGGAATGAAGTTGGGCTAAGTCTCATACTGCACATTTAATGTAATTTTTGTAGCTTATAATGATTTTGTGAATGGATAGGAGAGTTAGTTATAAAATTGCTACAGTCCCTTATAGACATCATGCTCATGAGTGATGAGCATCACTGCCACCAGAATGCTGCTTATTACATTCTCCACTATGTGCCAAACCTGTGGTTTATGTGTGCAATCTCATTTCTGACTACTTGTGAAGTAGGGACTGCTATTAAAACATAATAGAGATGGGGATTGTGAGGCTCAGAGATGCTAAGGACACCGTCAGTGTCACACTGGTTAAGGAGAAGCTGGGATTTGACTGAGGTCGAACTGTCTCCAAGGTTCAAACTCCAAAGCACCACCACCCATTAGCAGTTTCCGGGAATCTAATTTCCAAGGACCCTGTTCTTTTTTTTTTTTTTTTTTTTAATCTCCTTCTGCTTTGCCTCTCTTCTTGTATGATGAAGTTTCCTGATCAAATTATCTCTGAGGGGCGTCTGAGTGGCTCAGTTGAGCCCCAGACTCTTGGTTTCTGCTCAGGTTTCGCTCAAACCATGATCCCAGGGTCATGGTTTGAGTCCTGAGCCTGCTTGAGGTTCTCTCTCTCTCTCTCTCTCTCTCTCTCTCTCTCTCTCTCTCTCTCTTTTTCTCTCTCCCTCTGCCCCACTTCCCTGCTCATGTGCTCTCTCCCTCTAAAACAAACAAAAAACAAATTATCTCATGAAGGGGGGACTCAAAATCCACACATGTTGTAATCAAACTTTGCCAACTTATTTAGAGGTAGGTATTCAATAGTTTTAAGCATTTGACTCATCAAACTTCAAAGTTAATAGAGTTTAGAGATTGTGCAATCACTTCATATTACAAGGAAGGTAATCAAGGCCCACAGAAGTGAAGTGTCTTGTCTAAATTCACGGTTTGTTTCACGGACAAAATTTTAGCCACTGTTTCCTTTGTGCCAGGCATTGTTTTATGGCTTTATGAGTATTAACTTAATCCTGATGATAACTCTATAAGGTTATGGGCACTAATTATCATCCTCATTTAACAGATGAGCAAACTGAGGGATCACGAAGTTGGCTAACAGGGCCATTGTCACATAGCTAGCAAGCAGGAGAGTCAGGATTAGAATGCACGTCGCTGGTTAAGTCTGCCCTTGTCACTCTGCTGTGTTGCCTGGAACAAGGATCCAGGACTCGGTTTTTATCTATTTTTCTCTCTACCACATAGGCCAATTACTTCAACTTGTGAATAGAAAGAAAGTTCTCTGGAATCTGGCATTTAAATATTATTAGTTTTTTGGGTTTTATTTTTTTGCCAAGTACTATTTATTTATTTATTTATTTATCACACATCCCCCCACCACCTTCCCCTCTGGCAACCACAAGTTTGTTCTCTATATTTAAGTGTCTGTTTTTTTGGTGGGGGAGGCACTTGGGTGGTTCAGTCAGTTAAGTATCTGACTTTGGCTCAGGTCTTGATCTCCTGGTTCGTGGGTTCGAGCCCCACGTTGAGCTCTTTGTTGTCAGCACAAAGCCTGCTTCATATCCTCTGTCCCCTTCTCTCTCTGTCCCTCCCCGGCTCACTCTCTCTCTCTCTCTGTCAAAAAAAAAATGTATTTTTTGTTTGTCTCTTTTTATTTTAAAATTATTTCATTTTATCAATTTTATTATTTATAATTTTATTTGAAAAGGATTAGTTTTATACATTTTAGAAAAATGAACTTAATGAATAGCGTTCAAAAATAGCTACAGTCTAAAGGAGGGGCTGTGTATATTTTTAAAACAATACTGTGAAGCTGTGTTTATTGTTATATGGGACTTTCTTATTGATGATGGCTTTTTCACCCTATACCTGCTGATCTTCCATAATGCTAATATATACCCAGTGTTGACACTTGCAAGACTGTCTTTGCAAGCATAAATATTGGACATACTGAAATTTGATTTTGGCTCATCTTTTACTTTGAATAAAGAGATCTAAAAATCAATCCTTACAGCTGCCTTTCATTTTGTATGAATAGAGGTCAAATATATCAGGGCAAGGGTAGTATTAAAAGTAATCTATGATGTCAAGGTAAATGTATTAGGTAAGCAGTTTTTAAGATTCTGAGTTTAATAAGATATACAAACCTTGTATATTTTGTTTATTTTTCATCATCTTGCACAGACCTATATGAAATTAGCATTCGTTCTTCCAAGAGTAATTTCATTTCTTTTGTAAATGAGGGCATTAGGGAAAAAAGCTTGTAGTTATGAGATCTGAGTTCAAGTTTAGCACTTACTGACTGCAACTTTGGGCAAATTACTTTTTTCCATAAGCTTTAGTTTCCTCATCTGTACAGTGGGAATCTTATTTTTAATTCATGGAGTTGTGAGGATTAAACAAGAGAATACATTTAATCTATTGTGTTAATAGAAAATCGTTTATTTTGAAAGTGTCGACAAGGGCTAACAATTCTACTGCCTGATTTAGCATGCAATGTTGAGGCAGAAAGTGGCAGTGGGTCACATGCTCCATTAGAATTTATTCTACTGGATTCTAATCTGGGCTCTGTCACTGCAGTCACTGTAACAGCTGGACAAAAATGACCGGGACTCAGATGCTTGTTCAATCAAGGGATTGGACTAGCAGAACATTAAGGTTCTTACCAGGTCAGCAGTTCAGCGTTCATGGTGTTCTGTACCACGTGCTCTAGTTATCTGAGCACACGCTGGGACCACAAGACTTAGAGTGAAAATGATCATATTTGACACCGATTCAGGATGAATGAAAATACCTTTATAAGCTCCAGTTTTCCCCCCTTAAAAACGAGAATTGGCATAGCTATACGAAGACTCTCATTCAAACCCAGGAGTTTACAGTCTGTTTTTAGAGTAACAGAATCATTTTGTAAATAAAATTATGGGAAACCCCAATATGTAAAATAAATGTATCAAATATACAAAATACGTAAAATATACAAAATATGTTAGGGTGCTTTACCTGGTAATTAAACTGTCCAGCCCTTGAAACCCACCCTTCTTTATTCCTTATTACCCAGTTGCTTAAGACTGAACACCTGTGAATTATCTTGGACTTTCATTCATACTTAATCTGACACGCCATTGATCACCAAGAGAATTTTACTTCCTAAATAATTCTTGATGCCTTTTTTCCCTGTCCACTTCCACAGCTACTCCGCTCCATCAACCCTCTTGCTTGGACTATTAGAATAATCATCAAGTTGGTCTTCCTGCTGATCCTTACACTGCTGCCAAGTGATCTTTATGATATGCAAACTTTAATGTACCCATTTTTCCTCCCACTTACCTGCCACAGGTACTCCTGAAGCACTCTGATAAAACACAAGGGCTCTGATAAAAATTTTTTTTTAAAAAGGCTTGGAGTCTCAATCACCTGCATACGTTCTGCTCCATTTTCATAGAGTCTTCAAGTGCCAAGGAACATCAGAAATCCATCCCCAGAACAAATTTCTACTATTGAAGCAGTCCAGTTTATAGCATTTCTTTCTTAGGGAAACTTGAGTTTTGTCAGTGTTCCCTTTACTCTTCTGAAACTGCAGTCTAAGTTTACGAGAGCTTTTAGTTGCCAGACATATTAACTTGTGTCTTGGTGTGCGATTGTAGTCCATTGAACTCGTGTAATTACTGTAGCTTTACAATAGCTTTACAAAAATACATTTAATATCTGCTAGCGCAAATTCCCATACAATTTTCTTTTTTTTTTTTTAATATAATTTATTGTCAAGTTAGCTAATATACAGAGAATACAGTGTGTCCTTGGCTTTGGGAGTAGATTCCCATGATTCATCACTTTCATACAACACCCAGTGCTCATCCCAACAAGTGCCCTCCTCGTTGTCCATCACCCATTTTCCTCTTCCTGCTGCCCCCCTCATCAACCCTCAGTTTGTTCTCTGTATTTAAGAGTCTCTTATGGTTTGTCTCCCTCTCAGTTTGTAACTATTTTTTTTTGGGGGGGGGGGGACACATTATTCTTCCAGATGAACTTTAGATTCATTTCATCAAAAAATGCTATTGGAGTTTTCAATGGAAGAATATTGACTTTGTAGATTATGGAAGAACTGACATTTATGCAGTATTAAATCATCTCTGCAACTTGCTATCCTTCTTTATTTTATTTGCTCCAAAACATTTTGTATTTTTCTGCATGTAGATCTATATACATTGTGCTTAATTTATTCCTTGATATTTTGTATATTCTGATGCAACTATGAGTGAGATTTAAGAATTGTATGTTTCTAGTTGAATATGGCTGATATTTAGGAAGTATACTATCTTTAGTGTATTGCTTTATCAGATTATTTGTAGAACACTATTATTACTTCAAATACACATGGGTCCTTGATTATATATCAAAGGCTTGTTGATTAAAACATTTTTCCTTCTTTTTCAAGATCAATCATTACTGTTGGGCAGTGAAATAAAATTTATTTTTCAGAATTTCTTCACTCTTAGCTTATTTTCCCAGTCAGAATCTGTGCTTATTTAATCATAACTGTATTTTCTCTGAACTTCCTGAGTGTAAGACTTAACATTTAGCTTTCCTAATTTTCTTTTTTTTTTGAGTCTAGTGTACTCAGAGGATATATTTGATGCCTCTTTCATAGAGCAAAAATGCCAAATACCATGAATGTTACTATAACAGTGAATTTGATCTTTTCTTCTTGATGTTTGTCAGATTCCCAATGGATGTGACTTATACAATATATCTAAGTTTCTAAAAGTTTTTGTTGAATATTCCTCTAATATCCCCTTTACTTCATCATAAAGGTACTAGTTCCCACACAAAATGAACTGAACCTTATCATTTGTATATATCCAGTGAAATCATTTCTATAAATAGTACAATATCCATTATTCATCATTGTCAGGAAATGAGCTATTTGGGTAAGTAAATTTTCTAAGGACATTATCTTTTCCAGGGTCAGAACTTTACATTTATCTATGTAAAGTTATAGATATATCTATGATACATATATCTATGATATTTACTTTCCAACCATTGTGGCTAGCTTCTTTAAAAACACTGTGTTGGAGGAATTTAACCATTAAATGTAAAACAGAATGAGAGAGAACTGGTGTTGGAAGGAAATCTATTGAGGGTCTTATATACATTTTTACACTAAAACTGCATATTTAAATAGTGAGTGAATATACTCACTAAACTAGTAGAGAGAAGTTAAATTAAGATAATATTGATGATGTTTTAGAAAATGTTAAGTAACAAGGGGTAATTTGTAGTAATTTTTTTTTATTAGAGAGAGTGAGAGAGAGAGATAGAGTGCAAGTGGGGGAGAAAGGCAGAGGGAAAGAGAGAGAATCTTAAGCAGGCTCCAAGCTCAGTGCGGAGACTGATGTGGGACTTGATCCCATAACCCTGGGATCATGACATGAGCCGAAATCAAGAGTCAGATGCTCAGCTGATTGAGCCACACAGGTGCCCCATATAATTTTTACTTACTATCCTTTTGTTACTGGGATATCTTCCTTCAAAAATAAGTTAAATAATAATTTAGTTTATTTTGTCACAGATAATATTCATTCTAAGTGGTGGCACCTAGTTATTGTGGGTTGAATTGTGTTCTTCCCTTCCTCCCCCCACTCCCAGGCCATACCCCACCCCATCAAATTCGTGTTGAAGACCTAACCCCTAGTATCTTAGGATCATTACAAAGGTAATAAAGCTAAAATGAGGTCATTGGGGTAGGCTCTAACCCAAAATGACTAGAGTCCTTATAAAAAAGAGAAATGTAGACACACACACACACACACACACACACACACACACACACACACAGAGAATGCCACATGAGATTAATTAATGCAGAGATCAGGGTGACACATCTACAAGCCAAAGAACGCCATAGATTGCCAACAAAGAGACTAGAACAGATCCTTATTTACAGTCCTTAGAAGAAACCAACCCTACGAACAGCTTGATCTCGGACTTCTTGTTTCTGGAACTGTGAAACAATAAATTTCTGTTGTTTAGGCTACTCAGTTTATGTCACTTTGCTAGGTAGCCCTGGTAAACTAACGTACTGGTCTTCTATTGACATTTATTGCCTTGCTGATTTTATGAAAAGGATTACTAATTTCTACCCTGTAGTTTCCTTCTTCCATAACTTACCATGGTTTCAGAAACATAGAGCAGGCTTTCTCTTGAAGATGAAACAAGGTCAGAATATTTGTAGGTATGTCTCTGCCTAGCCCTCAAATATCTGCGACCATCCATCCATGCATCCATCCAATATCTATTGGGTGGTTACCATGTGCCAGGCTCTGTGCTAGGCTCTGGGGATACAGTAGGTAAAGCAGACATTGACTTTGCTGTTGTGAAACTTTCATTCCAGCAATTATATACAGTGTTCATGAAGTTTGCCAGGATTACATTCATGTAGTTTATTAAAGCTGCAAGCAAAAGGACATGAATCCATCTGAAGCACACCTACGTGCCCTCCATCTTCACTGATACAGCAATTCAACTGCAATTGTAATGCCTTGAGTTTACTTTTTCTCATTATATTTTATTCTCCTTAAGGCATTTTTGCATGTGTGCTTGCAAAACCCTTTATTTATTATTCTGTCATTGACTCATCCTCCATTTTCTCTTTTAATGTCCATAAGATGTAGTTTATAGTTTAACTACCCCTGAAAGAAAGTGATATTGATTCCAGAAGAAGGACCAGAAGGATAAACTCTCGCATAATAGGGAATTTTCATTCAGCAAACAAATACATTTTAACCTTTTCTGATCAATGGTAGCTGTGGTGAAAATGCCCATGTGAGTGGAACATAGACGTGGAGTACTGATCCTAGCAGCGGTGCTTAAACATAGTTTCTGGAAAAAGAAAACCCTATCCTCAGCCTGCCTTTGGGTCATTTGTTTCTTTCTCATAAAAAGACGGAATGAGGTATGTGCAGTTGCAGGACCTCTTGGGCAGCTGCCTTTCTACAAATTTAATTAATGAATCAAAGGTGAGTTCTGTCTCTCCCAGGTGTTTTCTTGCCCTCAAAATCACCTCCCTCACTGCTCTCATCAGTGTGCTTTGACTCACCATCAATAAACAAAACCTCAGGCCTTCCCGCATGCCAGCAGGGCTCACCAGTGTCTCCTCACCCTCTCCTCTTTGGTTTGAACGAGGTGAGCTTGTGGAGAGCAAAGGGAGAGGCCTTCCCTCTCCAGTGACCTGGCTAAGTCCATTTTTCCCGGATTTGTCTGGTGATAGACACTGTATCAGAATCTGCAGGGGTCCTGGGAACCTTTATTTTTAATAAATGCACCAGGTGATTTCCATAACAAGATCCTGCTGTTAGGTATTGTCCAGCTCTTGGGAAAACCATAGAGAATGAGTTACTGACTGGCTTTAAAGCTGGTCCATTTCTCAGCACACCACATGTCTTTCCAATATTATCACCCCCTGATATCCAGTCCATGGTGGAAGAGTATTATTGACATCAAATTATTATTATAGTGCCCTTTCTTCCTCCCAAAGGAACCTTGGAATTCAAGTCATGCTCTGGTTGTTAAATAAAATTCTGAAATTTGTTCTCCTTTAAGGAGTGTTTTCCTAAAAGTGATCCCCTTTATCCTAAAGACCTTGGTGGAATTTTTTTTAACTCCAGCCAGTTTCGAACTGGCTTTCAGAATAAAATGAGTTGAGAACTTAATATTTGATAATTCCATTGTATGGGGCACCTGGGTGGCTCAGTCAGTTGACTGCCTGACTGTTGATTTCAGCTCAGATCATGATCTCATGATTGTGGGATCGAGTCCGACGTCAGTCTCCATGCTCAGTCTGCTTAAGATTCTCTCTCTCCTTCTGCCCCTCTCCTTTGCTCATACTCTCGCTCTCTCTCTCTCAAAAATAAAAAATAAGGTAATTCTATTGTGAAGCCAAGATGGATAAGTTTACTTATGCTTATTCTTAAATCAAATCATAAGATAAGGTTTCCAGTGACCTTAGTAGAGGATCCTACATTTTTCAGGTGAGGTACTAAAGCACCCAAAAAAGAATGAGTACCTGGTCTTAGTCTGAGTGATAGGTAGGGCTGAAGCTAGGATAGGTGCTAACTTTATCTCACTTACTTTGGTATTTGCCTCTCATTCAACATGACTTCCTACATTGACTCCCATCAAAAGTTTGGACCACTTTGTCTTCAAGATTAAGTCTGCATCAGGATCACACTGAGGGGTTCCCCATGTCTGACCTTTTCTTGATGTCTTCTGAGGTTGTCATGCAGATCTTTTGAACGTCTGGCTAACTTTAGAAAGTCCTAGAAGTTCAAGACCCTAGATTTTCTACAACTAAATTCTTTAAGGACTGAAAAAATTCTTTTTTTATTTAAATGTTTATTTATTTTGGAGAGAGACAGAGTGCGAGTGGGGCAGGGGCAGAGAGAAAGGGAGACAGAATCCGGAGCAGGCTCCAGGCTCTGAGCTGTCAGCACAGAGCCCAATGCGGGGCTCGCACTCACAAACCGAGAGATCATGACCTGAGCCATAGTTGGGCGCTCAACCGACTGAGCCACCCAGGCGCCCCAGAACTGAAAAAATTCTTGAGATGAGAAAGCAACCCTTTTCCTGTGGTTCTCCTACACTGTCTTTGGATTTATTGCTATTTTGTGGGAAACTTTAAATTCATAACTCTACTGGGTTATGAAGAACAGTGGTTTTAGGTGTCTCACTCCCACAGAGCATCGTCTTTAAGGTCAAGAGGATAATTTAAAATTGGAACGGAGATCTGTTAGGAGGGGTCAGAATCCATTTTGAAGGCTAATTGTCCTTTGTTGGAGTGCTGGCTTATCCTTAGGCCTTTTAGCCAGATGCTGTTATTTGCTAAAGACTAAGAAAAGAAAACCTTGGAAATTATAAAATGTTGCAAACGAACAAGAGTAGGAAAATAATCAAATTTTATATTGTTTTAACAAAAGACAAATCCACTGTCTGAAATAAAGTGGAAAAAATGTTGTCAGAGGCTGACAGGCTTGACGGAAAACTGCTGGCCGTGAGATCCTGAGTCAGAGCCCTGGGAGGAGAGAGAAAACGCCCTGGGCCTGGGGCTCCGGGCTTGGGCCGAAAGCAAGCACACTGCAGCCCTACAGTCCTTCCGTACTCTGGCTGCACTCAGACCGACCAGATTAGGGGAGAAAAAGCATTCTCCTGGTACATGTCATTTTGGGAAGTCGCTTCTCTGATTCTTACTTTGTTGCCTATGAAAAGAAGATAATAGCACAGACAACAGAGCATGGCTGTCAGGATGGAATGGCAAACTGGAGGAGAGTGGTCTTATTCAAGCCCGGCACAGAGTAGGTGGTTAAATAATATTTCCTGGATCTACGGCCATGTACAATAGAACCTGTAAGGACATATTTCTTAAACATAGAATATAAGGTCTGAATTTACGGGTTATTTAGACTTAAAATGTGTCTTGTTAGGACCAAAGAAATATTGTTGAAAATATGTTGGGTCCATCTCTGACGATACGGGAGTATATCAACTGAGCCTTGGCAGGCTTGGATTAGAGGTACTCAGAGGCTAGCCCATGGAATGATTTGAGGTTCCCACCTGTAGAAATGAAAATGCATAAATGTCGTAACTCTTCCTGTGTGTTGCTGGGCAGGCAACTCCTGTTCCATACCTCACTCTGCCACCCGCTATCTGATGTGTTGTCACCTCCTCAATTATCTAATCCTTTGCTTTGATTCATTCCCTTACAGTGTGTTTGTCCTCTTGTAAAAGCTACCTGTCTGGCACAGGGTTGGTTATAGACCTCATATCAGATTTCGAGGACTGCAAGATTTGATTCCTCCCTTCTCCTCAGTATTTTATGATGATTTGACACTGGTGAGAAAACAGGCAGCCATCGTTTTATTACAGATGTTACTGGGCTGCAATAGCTCTCCCAGGTTAACACAGCAAACAATTGTCCTTTTGTCTCAGCTGTGTTTCCATCTTTGATATACGTTGTTGGTGCCTCAGATTGCGAAAAATTAGAAAAAATTACAAAAGAGTGGCTAATAGGGTTGGTTATTGTTTCGAATAATTTTCCTTGTCTCTTGACTCTGTTGTGTCTGCATGCCATGCAACTATGTGGTAAATCTAAGAAAGTGGATACCTGGAGAGGAAAGCAAGAAGTTGGAGTAAATATTTTTTTTCTGGTATCTGTCAAATTAATAATTTTCTACCTTTATTGTTCTTGCTAATTTATACTTTTATCATATTTCTATATGCTCTGAACCCTGCATCTATTATGGCAATAGTCAATATTTATATTTTAGTCAGGTTTGGTATGAATTTTGTCTGTATTCTTTCTATGTTCTTATTACACACACATTGAGAATAAGTATTCTCTGTTGAGAATGTTTCTGTCAATGGAGATGGAAAATAATATTTATTGAATACCCACTATTTTCCAGGTGCTTCATATAAATTATTTCAGTTAATCTTTTTAAAAATATTTTTTTAAAATTTATTTTGAGATGGAGATAGAGAGAAAGCATGAGAAGGGGAGGGGCAGAAAGAGAGGGAGAGAGAGAGAATCCCAGGCAGGCTCTGCACTCTTAGCTCAGAGCCCAATGCGGGGTTTAAACTCACCAACTGTGAGATCATGACCGGAGCTGAATTCAGACGCTTAACCTACTGAGCCACCCAGGCATTCCTCGATTAATCTTTATGGCAAACTTCTAGTTTCTATCCTTATTCCACAGCTGAGGCAACAGTGGCTCGCAGAAGGGGCGGACTAGAAGTCAAACTCAGCTCCGTCAAAGTATAGCCTGTGCTCCTTGCGACATATCACGTGACTGTGATTTCTAGTCCGGTGTAGGGCTCAAGTTGAACGTGCACAGGAGGGAAGCTGTCTCAGTGTGGTTTCCGGTGCCCCACTTCTCGTTAGTGATTTTGGAAAAGTCTGTTTTCTCACTTTGGCCTATTGGATATTGGAGAATGTGTGACTGAGGAGGTAATCTGTAGATTATGTATATATATTTTAGGCAGCTTTATGCTCCAGAGTGAGACCTTAGCATATATATAGTGATTGATGCACAGTGTGGGGACTCCTAGTACTTGTAGGCATGGATGTTGATATTGATTAGCCATGGTTGGCCTGCAAAGGAGAGAATGAGAACTGAGTGTCCCTTCTTATGTATCTTAGACATTTTCAGGAAAGCCTTGGGTTGGCTTTGCCTTTCAAAGCAGATAGGCAGCAACAAGCACCTTACAATGTGTCAAGAACAACCAATAAAAAGGGATTGGCCAGGGATTATTCTAGAACTGAGTTCAAAGTATAGCTCTTTAACATGATAGCTATTTAATCTTGAGAATGTTACCTGCCGTCTCTAAATCTTTGTTTCATCACCTAAAAAAGTGGGCTGATGATACTTTGCAGGTCTGTTGCAAGGCTTAATTGAGATACCACACTTCACAATACATACTGGAGACCTGGGACACAGTAAGTGCTCTATCAGTGTTAGCTTCCTTCCTTCACCTTGTATCAGTTTCATTTTAGTCTGTAACAATAAAAAAAATAATTATATGAAGCTTTTGAAACTATTAGAGCAGTCCTGTTGCTATTTGTATGAGATGAGTTTTAAAAAATGCTTTAATTCATACAGGAAGTTATATGTTGATTATATATCAATTAAAAAAGAAGAAATGTTTTAATCCACATTAAGTTCAAGATTTACTTGCACAAGATCCCTTATTTCTTACTATCTCTATTTATTTATTTATTTATTTATTTATTTATTTATTTACTCCTGATCATCTTTTGTCCAGTTAGCCATTCAAACAGGTACTTAATGATACCATTATATAGCCAGCCAGGATTTTATGGAAGAAGAAGGGACACACAGGATGCTTGTCTGTCTTCAAAGTAGTTGTACTCTCATGGGAAAAAATGGAATACATGAAAAAAACCTTAAGAACAAGTAACTATTAAATGGTAATAATTATTATAATAGCAAAAGAAGTTTAGAGAAGTTTCAGAGTCACAGATATGGTTGGGCCTGAGAAAAGGGAAAAATTTGGACTGGGAAGGGAAGATTAAAGGCATTTGGTGGGGGGAACAAGATTGGATTGATCAATGACCGGAGGTAAGAATGAGCACTGAGTGTAGGAGGATATTAAAGAAATTTTCTTGCCTGGGTCTTGGGGCAGGGGCGGAGGGCACTGGGGAATCAGTATTAAGCGGGACCCTCAAGGAGGAATGGATTCAGTGCTTATAGATTCTCATCATTATAGCTTCTCTCTTCTTGCCTCTTAATTGTGTAAGAGCTGAGGCATCTATGGATGACCTGAATCCAGACAAAGCTGGAACAATTACTTATCTTCCGTTTCCCTTATTTCCTGTAAAATTGATACAATAGTATCTCTCATTGGGTTTCTCTGAGGTTTAAATAAGTTAATGCATACAGAGCATTTAGCACCTTTCACAGGAAACACTAATATTTGTTAGATATTACTCTTTAAACAAAAGAGAGTTGATAGATGGGCATGTGCCTGTGTGTATGTATGTGTTTAAAGCTCTCTATTTGGCCAATGAGAAATGTTGAAATACCAGTGAGAGAAAGTGGACAGTTACTCCAAGCTTTTTGTGGTGGCACCAAATTCTCATGGGATTATTAATTTTGGCAATATCACTATAACGAAGTCCCTGGAACTCAAACGGTATCCTGAAATGAAAGGCAAAGCTCTATGGGGATAGGATAACAGTTATATTTAGATTTTTAAAATAAAGTTTATTCATTTATATGAGAGAGAGAGAGAGAGAGAGAGAGAGAGAGAGGAAGTGGGGGAGGGGCAGAGAGAGAGAGAGAGAGGGAGACCCAGACCAGAATCTGAAGCAGGATCCAGGCTCTGAGCTGTCAGCACAGAGCCCGATGTGGGACTCGAACTTAAAACCATGACCTCAGCTGAAGTCGGACGCTTAACCGACTGAGCCACCCAGGTGCCCCCAGTTATATTTAGATTTTAAATTTGGATTTTGTATTCTTGAGCAAAGGAAAAACACCTTAGTAACAGAGAAAATCTTATACATGAAAAAATCTTATTTACAGAGTAAAACAATTGTCCCCCACAGGACGCAACTCACAGCCTTGTCTCTATGGGAACTATGCTTTACTTCACTGGTCTCCAAACCTTTTTGATCATGCACTCTAATCAATAAAAGTATTATTAATGCTTATAGCACACACGTGCACCCGCACTTACTTATTAGATTCTTGTGGTAGTGTACTATCTCCCTTCAGCCCAATTGTATAACTCCTCCGTGTGTGTTCCTTATTTTATAGACCACCTCTCTAACAGATCTGATTAATCAAGATGAAGCACGCTCTTCACTTTTTTGTGTCTTCCCTCTAAAGATATGTTGTAGCCTATTGACAGACGTCCTACTGGTAGTCAGACATAATATCGCAAGCTGTTCCACTGGGAGTCAGATAAAATGGTTCTGGCTTTGAGAGGGAGGTCTGGCCTGAGACTGATGGGGATCTGCGAGGGGATGGCGATAGCCCTGAGAATGATGACTCACCCCCAAGGGGAGGTGTAGACAGTGAATGGAGATCTTTCAGGAACTCAACCTCTAAAGGCAGGTAACGAAGCAGAGTCCACAAGAAAAGCCTGAGAGATAGGAGATATACAAGTAAATTTGAGTGTGTATCGAAGTCAAGGAAATAAAGAGCTTTTAAAATGAGGGCACACACAAAAGTTTTTAGTGCAAGAGTGGTCCAGTGAGATGAGGATGGAAAAGGATGCTTTTATTTGGCATCTGGAAGGCCACTTAGATTTTTAAGGGGTGGCAAGCATGTCAGCGGAGTGGTGAGCTGGGAAGCAAGTGGGAAGGCAAAAACATAGACTTATCTTTCAAGGGGTTTGCAAGAGATGAGGAGATGGGAGGAGAGAGCAAGAGAGTCAGGAAGTCAGGAGAAAACCCCTCTATCATCTATCTTTATCTATCTATCTATCTATCTATCTATCATCATCATCTCTCATCTCTCCATAATCTATCTGCCTATCTACACATCTTAAGGAAAGGGTGACTCTGTGTGTTGACTTTATTATTTGCTCTGTCTGGATAGCCTTTCTCTGCCTGGTAAGATTTGGCAGGGTTCAGCCCTGATGTCTTCTCCTTAGGAGGTGTTAATAATAACAACTTCAACTGTAGTACCTACTACACTTGGCGACTACATATGTACAGATTTGTTATAGCACTTAGCACTCTGCTAGTTATTTTTGTGTCGGTCTCTCTGGGTAGATTTGAGCTATTTAAATGAAGACACCATGTTTCTTCATGTTTAAATTCCTAGTCCCTACCATAGCACTCAGCATGTATTAATTGCTCAGACGTGCTCCTTGAATGTGCAAATGACCTAAAAAAGCAAACAGGCAGGCAAGGGGTCCTGTGGGAAGGTCCTGCAGGAAGGTTAGTCTGGCAGAAGCATTGCAAATGTATAGGAAGGTGGTCAGGGTAAGGCTGGGGGTGGTGAAGCCCACTTGAGGGGCTGAGATGAGTTAGAGGGACTTAATGCCCTAAAAGAGGGAAAAAGAAGGAGCTATCTTAAGAAACACTTTAGTGGGAGACATGCCAAAGTTTGGATAAAAAAAAGAAAGAATTAAAGATAATAGCAGATGTCTGATCTTTAAAACAAGAAGAATAATGAGGAAAGCAAAATTTGGATCATCGTGGTTGGGAGAAGGGAAAGGGCACAGTAATGGCAGGTGAGTTTGAGTTTTGGTTAGTTGGGTGGTCTCCTGAGAAGTTTTTATTTTTGTCTCCAGGTCCTGTTCTTGGATCTTTCCCAGAAGCATGCAGGCTCCTCTTTTTTTTTTTTTTTTTTTTTTTTAGTATGTGTGTTAAGCACCCAACACTTCTCTAGTCATTTCCTTTGGAAAGAAAAAGAAACCCATATTTCTTCCATAAAGACTTTCAACCATGACCCTCCACTTACATCACAAACATGTCAGAACAAAGTGAAATGTCCAGCTACTGAGATTTAACAAGCACGGCACAACGTGACTGAAATGGGAACATCTGCCTTCGGAATACTTAGTGTTTTCTAAGAAGGTATCATCTGTTGGTCAGAAATGATAAATTATGTAGAACACAAATGTATCCATCTTCATTTATAATTATTTTTAAACAAACGTCCACACCTGGGTAGTTAGCATCCCTCAGTGTAGAAGGTGAATTCTTCTTTCTAGGTTAGATTAACTTCCCCTTTTTTTTCTTTTTTTAAATCAGCACTTGAATTTATAGAAATATTTTTATAAGGGTTAGAAACTACTCTGTGGCCTCTGTTAATTTTAAGAATAAAAAAGATGGAAGGAAAGGCATTCCGAGGAAGACAGCGGCTGATTATTTGGAAGGAAGGGTGAGCTATTGTTCACTGTTCATCGCCATCCATTTCCTGAACCTATCCTCTCTCTGAAGGCCACCTTCACTTCTTTTTTCTCTTTCCTTGCTACGCCAATAAAATCAGTCATCCCCTCAGCAATAAGCAGGTAAAATGACTTCTTTTGTAGAACAAACCCTTTGTGTGTAAATAATTTGTTAGCCCCCTCCTCCCTCCAAGCATTGTGTTGGAAAAAATATCCAACATAAATTGATTGTATAGATAGCCTGATTGTAAAGCAAGATTAATATGAAAACACAAGGAGTCTGCAATAAAACCTACTAACTTAAATCATTCACATTTGTGTACAAGCATTCATATTTAGCAACAGTCCCAAGGCTGAGATTAAAGCTGTTTGGTAGGTTACTTCAAGGCCTTTTTATTGCTAAATCTTATTATGTCTCTAAAATGTAGAAATTAATCACCTGTC